>NC_091748.1:4403052-5043597 GCF_043380555.1 Nothobranchius furzeri | reverse complement strand
CTGATCTCTCCAGGACATTCAGAAGCCAAGTTATAAGCCCACAAATGTGTAACTGGACTACTTCTTTAAATTGACACCAGATCCGGTGACCTTTGGGACATGGTTTGACCCCCTTAAGAAAGTGCTATCATCATGAAACGTTCAGATCACTTAAAACTCAATAGATTCTACCTTCCTGTAACGTTTCAGCATGATTGGACCTTGTTTTCACACAAATGAACCCAGAATGATGTGAAATTGTGCTTCGTGCAACATAATTCTGGGTGCCATTTAAAAACCATAAGTGCTAATCACTCCATTCCTTTTTGTGGTAATGGGGGCTGCTAATTGGAGTACTCTAAAACAAACCTGACCTCTCTAGGATATTCAGAAGCCAAGTTATAAGCCCACAAATGTGTAACTAGACTACTTCTTTAAAGTGACACCAGGCCCGGTGACCTTTGGGACATGGTTTGACCCCCAATAGGAATGTGCGATCATCATGAAACGTTCAGATCACTTACAACTCAATAGATTCTACCTTCTTGTAACGTTTCAGCCTGATTGGACCTTGTTTTCACACAAATGGACCTAGAATGATGTGAAATTGTGCTTTGTGCAACATAATTCTGGGTGCCATTTACAAACCATAAGTGCTAATGACTCCATTCCTTTTTGAGGTTGTAGGGGCTGTTGATTGGAGTACACTAAAACAAACCTGATCTCTCTAGGACATTCAGAAACCAAGTTATAGGCACTCAAAGGTGTAACTGGACTACTTCTTTAAAGAGACACCAGGCCCGGTGACCTTTGGGATATGGTTTGACCCCCTATAGGAATGTGCAATCACCATGAAACGTTCAGATCACTTACAACTCAATAGATTCTACCTTCTTGTAACGTTTCAGCCTGATTGGACCTTGTTTTCACACAAATGGACCCAGAATGATGTGAAATTGTGCTTCGTGCAACATAATTCTGGGTGCCATTTACAAACCATAAGTGCTAATGACTCCATTCGTTTTTGTGGTTGTAGGGGCTGTTGATTGGAGTACATTAAAACAAACCTGATCTCTCCAGGACATTCAGAAGCCAAGTTATAAGCCCACAAATGTGTAACTGGACTACTTCTTTAAATTGACACCAGATCCGGTGACCTTTGGGACATGGTTTGATCCCCTTAGGAAAGTACTATCATCATGAAACGTTGAGATCACTTACAACTCAATAGATTCTACCTTCCTGTAACGTTTCAGCCTGATTGGACCTTGTTTTCACACAAATGAACCCAGAATGATGTGAAATTATGCTTTGTGCAACATAATTCTGGGTGCCATTTAAAAACCATAAGTGCTAATGACTCCATTCCTTTTAGTGGTAAAGGGGGCTGTTAATTGGAGTACTGTAAAACAAACCTGATATCTGTAGGACATTCAGAAGCCAAGTTATAAGCCCACAAATGTGTAACTGGACTACTTCATTAAAGTGACACCAGGCCCGGTGACCTTTGGGACATGGTTTTACCCCCTATAGGAATGTGCGATCATCATGAAACGTTCAGATCACTTACAACTCAATAGATTCTACCTTCTTGTAACGTTTCAGCCTGATTGGACCTTGTTTTCACACAAATGAACCCAGAATGATGTGAAATTGTGCTTCGTGCAACATAATTCTGGGTGCCATTTAAAAACCATAAGTCCTAATAACTCCATTCCTTTTAGTGGTAATGGGGGCTGCTGATTGGAGTACTCTAAAACAAACCTGACCTCTCTAGGATATTCAGAAGCCAAGTTATAAGCCCACAAAGGTGTAACTGGACTACTTCTTTAAAGTGACACCAGGCCCGGTGACCCGTGGGACATGGTTTGACCCCCTATAGGAATGTGCGATCATCATGAAACGTTCAGATCACTTACAACTCAATAGATTCTACCTTCTTGTAACGTTTCAGCCTGATAGGACCTTGTTTTCACACAAATGGACCCAGAATGATGTGAAATTGTGCTTCGTGCAACATAATTCTGGGTGCCATTTACAAACCATAAGTGCTAAAGACTCCATTCCTTTTTGTGGTTGTAGGGGCTGTTGGTTGGAGTACATTAAAACAAACTTGATCTCTCTAGGACATTCAGAAGCCAAGTTATAAGCCCACAAATGTGTAACTGGACTACTTCTTTAAATTGACACCAGATCCGGTGACGTTTGGGACATGGTTTGACCCCCTTAGGAAAGTGCTATCATCATGAAACGTTCAGATCACTTACAACTCAATAGATTCTACCTTCCTGTAAAGTTTCAGCCTGATTGGACCTTGTTTTCACACAAATGAACCCAGTATGATGTGAAATTGTGCTTCGTGCAACATAATTCTGGGTGCCATTTAAAAACCATAAGTGCTAATGACTCCATTTCTTTTTGTGATTGTAGGGGCTGTTGATTGGAGTATACTAAAACAAACCTGATCTCTCTAGGACATTCAGAAGCCAAGTTATAAGCCCACAAATGTGTAACTGGACTACTTCTTTAAATTGACACCAGATCCGGTGACCTTTGGGACATGGTTTGACCCCCTTAGGAAAGTGCTATCATCATGAAACATTCAAATCACTTACAACTCAATAGATTCTACCTTCCTTTAACGTTTCAGCCTGATTGTACCTTGTTTTCACACAAATGAACCCAGAATGATGTGAAATTGTGCTTCGTGCAACATAATTCTGGGTGCCATTTAAAAACCATTAGTGCTAATGACTCCATTCCTTTTAGTGGTAATGGGGGCTGCTAATTGGAGTACTCTAAAACAAACCTGACCTCTCTAGGACATTCAGAAACCAAGTTATAAGCCCTCAAAGGTGTAATTGGACTACTTAAAGAGACACCAGGCCCGGTGACCTTTGGGACATGGTTTGACCCCCTATAGGAATGTGCGATCATCATGAAACTTTCAGATCACTTACAACTCAATAGATTCTACCTTCTTGTAACGTTTCAGCCTGATTGGACCTTGTTTTCACACAAATGGACCCAGAATGATGTGAAATTGTGCTTCGTGCAACATAATTCTGGGTGCCATTTACAAACCATAAGTACTAATGACTCCATTCCTTTTTGTGGTTGTAGGGGCTGTTGGTTGGAGTACATTAAAACAAACCTGATCTCTCTAGGGCATTCAGAAGCCAAGTTATAAGCCCATAAATGTGTAACTGGACTACTTCTTTAAAGTGACACCAGGCCCGGTGACCTTTGGGACATGGTTTGACCCCCTATAGGAATGTGCGATCATCATGAAACGTTCAGATCACTTACAACTCAATAGATTCTACCTTCTTGTAACGTTTCAGCCTGATTGGACCTTGTTTTCACACAAATGGACCCAGAATGATGTGAAATTGTGCTTCGTGCAACATAATTCTGGGTGCCATTTAAAAACCATAAGTGATAATGACTCAATTCCTTTTTGAGGTTGTAGGGGCTGTTGATTGGAGTCCACTAAAACAAACCTGATCTCTCTAGGACATTCAGAAACCAAATTATAAGCCCTCAAAGGTGTAATTGGACTACTTCTTTAAAGTGACACCAGGCCCGGTGACCTTTGGGACATGGTTTGACCCCCTCTAGGAATGTGCGATCATCATGAAACGTTCAGATCACTTACAACTCAATAGATTCTACCTTCTTGTAACGTTTCAGCCTGATTGGACCTTGTTTTCACACAAATGGACCCAGAATGATGTGAAATTGTGCTTCGTGCAACATAATTCTAGGTGCCATTTACAAACCATAAGTGCTAATGACTCCATTCCTTTTTGTGGTTGTAGGGACTGTTGGTTGGAGAACATTAAAACAAACCTGATCTCTCTAGGACATTCAGAAACCAAGTTATAAGCCCACAAAGGTGTAATTGGACTACTTCTTTAAAGTGACACCAGGCCCGGTGACCTTTGGGACATGGTTTGACCCCCTATAGGAATGTGTGATCATCATGAAACGTTCAGATCACTTACAGCTCAATAGATTCTACCTTCATGTAACGTTTCAGCCTGATTGGACCTTGTTTTCACACAAATGAACCCAGTATGATGTGAAATTGTGCATCGTGCAACATAATTCTGGGTGCCATTTAAAAACCATAAGTGCTAATGACTCCATTTCTTTTTGTGGTTGTAGGGGCTGTTGATTGGAGTACTCTAAAACAAACCTGACCTCTCTAGGACATTCAGAAACCAAGTTATAAGCCCTTAAAGGTGTAATTGGACTACTTTAAAGAGACACCAGGCCCGGTGACCTTTGGGACATGGTTTGACCCCCTATAGGAATGTGCGATCATCATGAAACGTTCAGATCACTTACAACTCAATAGATTCTACCTTCTTGTAACGTTTCAGCCTGATTGGACCTTGTTTTCACACAAATTGTCCCAGAATGATGTGAAATTGTGCTTCGTGCAACATAACTCTGGGTGCCATTTAAAAACCATAAGTGCTAATGACTCAATTCATTTTTGAGGTTGTAGGGGCTGTTGATTGGAGTACACTAAAACAAACCTGATCTCTCTAGGACATTCAGAAACCAAGTTATAAGCCCTCAAAGGTGTAATTGGACTACTTCTTTAAAGTGACACCAGGCCCGGTGACCTTTGGGACATGGTTTGACCCCCTCTAGGAATGTGCGATCATCATGAAACATTCAGATCACTTACAACTCAATAGATTCTACCTTCTTGTAACGTTTCAGCCTGATTGGACCTTGTTTTCACACAAATGGACCCAGAATGATGTGAAATTGTGCTTCGTGCAACATAATTCTAGGTGCCATTTACAAACCATAAGTGCTAATGACTCCATTCCTTTTTGTGGTTGTAGGGGCTGTTGGTTGGAGAACATTAAAACAAACCTGATCTCTCTAGGACATTCAGAAGCCAAGTTATAAGCCCACAAATGTGTAACTGGACTTCTTCTTTAAATTGACACCAGATCCGGTGACCTTTGGGACATGGTTTGACCCCTTTAGGAAAGTGATATCATCATGAAACGTTCAGATCACTTACAACTCAATAGATTCTAACTTCCTGTAACGTTTCAGCCTTATTGGACCTTGTTTTCACACAAATGAACCCAGAATGATGTGAAATTGTGCTTCGTGCAACATAATTCTGGGTGCCATTTAAAAACCATAAGTGCTAATGACTCCATTCCTTTTAGTGGTAAAGGGGGCTGTTAATTGGAGTACTGTAAAACAAACCTGATCTCTCTAGGACATTCAGAAGCCAAGTTATAAGCCCACAAATGAGTAACTGGACTACTTCTTTAAAGTGACACCAGGCCCGGTGACCTTTGGGACATGGTTTTACCCGCTATAGGAATGTGCGATCATCATGAAACGTTCAGATCACTTACAACTCAATAGATTCTACCTTCTTGTAACGTTTCAGCCTGATTGGACCTTGTTTTCACACAAATGAACCCAGAATGATGTGAAATTGTGCTTCGTGCAACATAATTCTGGGTGCCATTTAAAAACCATAAGTTCTAATAACTCCATTCCTTTTAGTGGTAATGGGGGCTGCTGATTGGAGTACTCTAAAACAAACCTGACCTCTCTAGGATATTCAGAAGCCAAGTTATAAGCCCACAAAGGTGTAACTGGACTACTTCTTTAAAGTGACACCAGGCCCGGTGACCTTTGGGACATGGTTTGACCCCCTATAGGAATGTGCGATCATCATGAAACGTTCAGATCACTTACAACTCAATAGATTGTACCTTCTTGTAACGTTTCAGCCTGATTGGACCTTGTTTTCACACAAATGGACCCAGAATGATGTGAAATTGTGCTTCGTGCAACATAATTCTGGGTGCCATTTACAAACCATCAGTGCTAAAGACTCCATTCCTTTTTGTGGTTGTAGGGGCTGTTGGTTGGAGTACATTAAAACAAACCTGATCTCTCTAGGACATTCAGAAGCCAATTTATAAGCCCACAAATGTGTAACTGGACTCCTTCTTTAAATTGACACCAGATCCGGTGACGTTTGGGACATGTTTTGACCCCCTTAGGAAAGTGCTATCATCATGAAACGTTCAGATCACTTACAACTCAATAGATTCTACCTTCCTGTAAAGTTTCAGCCTGATTGGACCTTGTTTTCACACAAATGAACCCAGAATGATGTGAAATTGTGCTTCGTGCAACATAATTCTGGGTGCCATTTAAAAACCATAAGTGCGAATGACTCCATTCCTTTTTGTGGTTGTAGGGGCTGTTGATTGGAGTATGCTAAAATAAACCTGATCTCTCTAGGACATTCAGAAGCCAAGTTATAAGCCCACAAATGTGTAACTGGACTACTTCTTTAAATTGACACCAGATCCGGTGACCTTTGGGACATGGTTTGACCCCCTTAGGAATGTGCTATCATCATGAAACGTTCAGATCATTTACAACTCAATAGATTCTACCTTCCTGTAACGTTTCAGCCTGATTGGACCTTTTTTTCACACAAATGAACCCAGAATGATGTGAAATTGTGCTTCGTGCAACATAATTCTGGGTGCCATTTAAAAACCATAAGTGCTAATCACTCCATTCCTTTTTGTGGTAATGGGGGCTGCTAATTGGAGTACTCTAAAACAAACCTGACCTCTCTAGGATATTCAGAAGCCAAGTTATAAGCCCACAAAGGTGTAACTGGACTACTTCTTTAAAGTGACACCAGGCCCGGTGACCTTTGGGACATGGTTTGACCCCCAATAGGAATGTGCGATCATCATGAAACGTTCAGATCACTTACAACTCAATAGATTCTACCTTCTTGTAACGTTTCAGCCTGATTGGACCTTGTTTTCACACAAATGGACCCAGAATGATGTGAAATTGTGCTTCGTGCAACATAATTCTAGGTGCCATTTACAAACCATAAGTGCTAATGACTCCATTCCTTTTTGTGGTTGTAGGGGCTGTTGGTTGGAGAACATTAAAACAAACCTGATCTCTCTAGGACATTCAGAAGCCAAGTTATAAGCCCACAAATGTGTAACTGGACTTCTTCTTTAAATTGACACCAGATCCGGTGACATTTGGGACATGGTTTGACCCCTTTAGGAAAGTAATATCATCATGAAACGTTCAGATCACTTACAACTTAATAGATTCTAACTTCCTGTAACGTTTCAGCCTTATTGGACCTTGTTTTCACACAAATGAACCCAGAATGATCTTAAATTGTGCTTCGTGCAACATAATTCTGGGTGCCATTTAAAAACCATAAGTGCTAATGACTCCATTCCTTTTAGTGGTAAAGGGGGCTGTTAATTGGAGTACTGTAAAACAAACCTGATCTCTCTAGGACATTCAGAAGCCAAGTTATAAGCCCACAAATGAGTAACTGGACTACTTCTTTAAAGTGACACCAGGCCCGGTGACCTTTGGGACATGGTTTTACCCGCTATAGGAATGTGCGATCATCATGAAACGTTCAGATCACTTACAACTCAATAGATTCTACCTTCTTGTAACGTTTCAGCCTGATTGGACCTTGTTTTCACACAAATGAACCCAGAATGATGTGAAATTGTGCTTCGTGCAACATAATTCTGGGTGCCATTTACAAACCATCAGTGCTAAAGACTCCATTCCTTTTTGTGGTTGTAGGGGCTGTTGGTTGGAGTACATTAAAACAAACCTGATCTCTCTAGGACATTCAGAAGCCAATTTATAAGCCCACAAATGTGTAACTGGACTCCTTCTTTAAATTGACACCAGATCCGGTGACGTTTGGGACATGTTTTGACCCCCTTAGGAAAGTGCTATCATCATGAAACGTTCAGATCACTTACAACTCAATAGATTCTACCTTCCTGTAAAGTTTCAGCCTGATTGGACCTTGTTTTCACACAAATGAACCCAGAATGATGTGAAATTGTGCTTCGTGCAACATAATTCTGGGTGCCATTTAAAAACCATAAGTGCGAATGACTCCATTCCTTTTTGTGGTTGTAGGGGCTGTTGATTGGAGTATGCTAAAATAAACCTGATCTCTCTAGGACATTCAGAAGCCAAGTTATAAGCCCACAAATGTGTAACTGGACTACTTCTTTAAATTGACACCAGATCCGGTGACCTTTGGGACATGGTTTGACCCCCTTAGGAATGTGCTATCATCATGAAACGTTCAGATCATTTACAACTCAATAGATTCTACCTTCCTGTAACGTTTCAGCCTGATTGGACCTTTTTTTCACACAAATGAACCCAGAATGATGTGAAATTGTGCTTCGTGCAACATAATTCTGGGTGCCATTTAAAAACCATAAGTGCTAATCACTCCATTCCTTTTTGTGGTAATGGGGGCTGCTAATTGGAGTACTCTAAAACAAACCTGACCTCTCTAGGATATTCAGAAGCCAAGTTATAAGCCCACAAAGGTGTAACTGGACTACTTCTTTAAAGTGACACCAGGCCCGGTGACCTTTGGGACATGGTTTGACCCCCTATAGGAATGTGCGATCATCATGAAACGTTCAGATCACTTACAACTCAATAGATTCTACCTTCTTGTAACGTTTCAGCCTGATTGGACCTTGTTTTCACACAAATGGACCCAGAATGATGTGAAATTGTGCTTCGTGCAACATAATTCTGGGTGCCATTTACAAACCTTCAGTGCTAAAGACTCCATTCCTTTTTGTGGTTGTAGGGGCTGTTGGTTGGAGTACATTAAAACAAACCTGATCTCTCTAGGACATTCAGAAGCCAATTTATAAGCCCACAAATGTGTAACTGGACTCCTTCTTTAAATTGACACCAGATCCGGTGACGTTTGGGACATGTTTTGACCCCCTTAGGAAAGTGCTATCATCATGAAACGTTCAGATCACTTACAACTCAATAGATTCTACCTTCCTGTAAAGTTTCAGCCTGATTGGACCTTGTTTTCACACAAATGAACCCAGAATGATGTGAAATTGTGCTTCGTGCAACATAATTCTGGGTGCCATTTAAAAACCATAAGTGCGAATGACTCCATTCCTTTTTGTGGTTGTAGGGGCTGTTGATTGGAGTATGCTAAAATAAACCTGATCTCTCTAGGACATTCAGAAGCCAAGTTATAAGCCCACAAATGTGTAACTGGACTACTTCTTTAAATTGACACCAGATCCGGTGACCTTTGGGACATGGTTTGACCCCCTTAGGAATGTGCTATCATCATGAAACGTTCAGATCATTTACAACTCAATAGATTCTACCTTCCTGTAACGTTTCAGCCTGATTGGACCTTTTTTTCACACAAATGAACCCAGAATGATGTGAAATTGTGCTTCGTGCAACATAATTCTGGGTGCCATTTAAAAACCATAAGTGCTAATCACTCCATTCCTTTTTGTGGTAATGGGGGCTGCTAATTGGAGTACTCTAAAACAAACCTGACCTCTCTAGGATATTCAGAAGCCAAGTTATAAGCCCACAAAGGTGTAACTGGACTACTTCTTTAAAGTGACACCAGGCCCGGTGACCTTTGGGACATGGTTTGACCCCCAATAGGAATGTGCGATCATCATGAAACGTTCAGATCACTTACAACTCAATAGATTCTACCTTCTTGTAACGTTTCAGCCTGATTGGACCTTGTTTTCACACAAATGGACCCAGAATGATGTGAAATTGTGCTTTGTGCAACATAATTCTGGGTGCCATTTACAAACCATAAGTGCTAATGACTCCATTCCTTTTTGTGGTAATGGGGGCTGCTAATTGGAGTACTCTAAAACAAACCTGACCTCTCTAGGATATTCAGAAGCCAAGTTATAAGCCCACAAAGGTGTAACTGGACTACTTCTTTAAAGTGACACCAGGCCCGGTGCCCTTTGGGACATGGTTTGACCCCCAATAGGAATGTGCGATCATCATGAAACGTTCAGATCACTTACAACTCAATAGATTCTACCTTCTTGTAACGTTTCAGCCTGATTGGACCTTGATTTTCACACAAATGGACCCAGAATGATGTGAAATTGTGCTTTGTGCAACATAATTCTGGGTGCCATTTACAAACCATAAGTGCTAATGACTCCATTCCTTTTTGAGGTTGTAGGGGCTGTTGATTGGAGTACACTAAAACAAACCTGATCTCTCTAGGACATTCAGAAGCCAAGTTATAAGCCCACAAATGTGTAACTGGACTACTTCTTTAAATTGACACCAGATCCGGTGACCTTTGGGACATGGTTTGATCCCCTTAGGAAAGTACTATCATCATGAAACGTTGAGATCACTTACAACTCAATAGATTCTACCTTCCTGTAACGTTTCAGCCTGATTGGACCTTGTTTTCACACAAATGAACCCAGAATGATGTGAAATTGTGCTTCGTGGAACATAATTCTGGGTGCCATTTAAAAACCATAAGTGCTAATGACTCCATTCCTTTTAGTGGTAAAGGGGGCTGTTAATTGGAGTACTGTAAAACAAACCTGATATCTGTAGGACATTCAGAAGCCAAGTTATAAGCCCACAAATGTGTAACTGGACTACTTCATTAAAGTGACACCAGGCCCGGTGACCTTTGGGACATGGTTTTACCCCCTATAGGAATGTGCGATCATCATGAAACGTTCAGATCACTTACAACTCAATAGATTCTACCTTCTTGTAACATTTCAGCCTGATTGGACCTTGTTTTCACACAAATGAACCCAGAATGATGTGAAATTGTGCTTCGTGCAACATAATTCTGGGTGCCATTTAAAAACCATAAGTCCTAATAACTCCATTCCTTTTAGTGGTAATGGGGGCTGCTGATTGCAGTACTCTAAAACAAACCTGACCTCTCTAGGATATTCAGAAGCCAAGTTATAAGCCCACAAAGGTGTAACTGGACTACTTCTTTAAAGTGACACCAGGCCCGGTGACCTTTGGGACATGGTTTGACCCCCTATAGGAATGTGCGATCATCATGAAACGTTCAGATCACTTACAACTCAATAGATTCTACCTTCTTGTAACGTTTTAGCCTGATAGGACCTTGTTTTCACACAAATGGACCCAGAATGATGTGAAATTGTGCTTCGTGCAACATAATTCTGGGTGCCATTTACAAACCATAAGTGCTAAAGACTCCATTTCTTTTTGTGGTTGTAGGGGCTGTTGATTGGAGTATACTAAAACAAACCTGATCTCTCTAGGACATTCAGAAGCCAAGTTATAAGCCCACAAATGTGTAACTGGACTACTTCTTTAAATTGACACCAGATCCGGTGACGTTTGGGACATGGTTTGACCCCCTTAGGAAAGTGCTATCATCATGAAACGTTCAGATCACTTACAACTCAATAGATTCTACCTTCCTGTAAAGTTTCAGCCTGATTGGACCTTGTTTTCACACAAATGAACCCAGTATGATGTGAAATTGTGCTTCGTGCAACATAATTCTGGGTGCCATTTAAAAACCATAAGTGCTAATGACTCCATTTCTTTTTGTGGTTGTAGGGGCTGTTGATTGGAGTATACTAAAACAAACCTGATCTCTCTAGGACATTCAGAAGCCAAGTTATAAGCCCACAAATGTGTAACTGGACTACTTCTTTAAATTGACACCAGATCCGGTGACCTTTGGGACATGGTTTGACCCCCTTAGGAAAGTGCTATCATCATGAAACATTCAGATCACTTACAACTCAATAGATTCTACCTTCCTTTAACGTTTCAGCCTGATTGTACCTTGTTTTCACACAAATGAACCCAGAATGATGTGAAATTGTGCTTCGTGCAACATAATTCTGGGTGCCATTTAAAAACCATAAGTGCTGTTGACTCCATTCCTTTTAGTGGTAATGGGGGCTGCTAATTGGAGTACTCTAAAACAAACCTGACCTCTCTAGGACATTCAGAAACCAAGTTATAAGCCCTCAAAGGTGTAATTGGACTACTTAAAGAGACACCAGGCCCGGTGACCTTTGGGACATGGTTTGACCCCCTATAGGAATGTGCGATCATCATGAAACTTTCAGATCACTTACAACTCAATAGATTCTACCTTCTTGTAACGTTTCAGCCTGATTGGACCTTGTTTTCACACAAATGGACCCAGAATGATGTGAAATTGTGCTTCGTGCAACATAATTCTGGGTGCCATTTACAAACCATAAGTACTAATGACTCCATTCCTTTTTGTGGTTGTAGGGGCTGTTGGTAGGAGTACATTAAAACAAACCTGATCTCTCTAGGACATTCAGAAGCCAAGTTATAAGCCCACAAATGTGTAACTGGACTACTTCTTTAAAGTGACACCAGGCCCAGTGACCTTTGGGACATGGTTTGACCCCCTCTAGGAATGTGCGATCATCATGAAACGTTCAGATCACTTACAACTCAATAGATTCTACCTTCTTGTAACGTTTCAGCCTGATTGGACCTTGTTTTCACACAAATGGACCCAAAATGATGTGAAATTGTGCTTCGTGCAACATAATTCTAGGTGCCATTTACAAACCATAAGTGCTAATGACTCCATTCCTTTTTGTGGTTGTAGGGGCTGTTGGTTGGAGAACATTAAAACAAACCTGATCTCTCTAGGACATTCAGAAGCCAAGTTATAAGCCCACAAATGTGTAACTGGACTTCTTCTTTAAATTGACACCAGATCCGGTGACCTTTGGGACATGGTTTGACCCCTTTAGGAAAGTGATATCATCATGAAACGTTCAGATCACTTACAACTCAATAGATTCTACCTTCTTGTAACGTTTCAGCCTGATTGGACCTTGTTTTCACACAAATGAACCCAGAATGATGTGAAATTGTGCTTCGTGCAACATAATTCTGGGTGCCATTTAAAAACCATAAGTGCTAATAACTCCATTCCTTTTAGTGGTAATGGGGGCTGCTGATTGGAGTACTCTAAAACAAACCTGACCTCTCTAGGATATTCAGAAGCCAAGTTATAAGCCCACAAAGGTGTAACTGGACTACTTCTTTAAAGTGACACCAGGCCCGGTGACCTTTGGGACATGGTTTGACCCCCTTAGGAAAGTGCTATCATCATGAAACGTTCAGATCACTTACAACTCAATAGATTCTACCTTCCTGTAACATTTCTGCCTGATTGGACCTTGTTTTCACACAAATGAACCCAGAATGATGTGAAATTGTGCTTCGTGCAACATAATTCTGGGTGCCATTTACAAACCATAAGTGCTAATGACTCCATTCCTTTTAGTGGTAATGGGGGCTGTTAATTGGAGTACTCTAAAACAAACCTGACCTCTCTAGGATATTCAGAAGCCAAGTTATAAGCCCACAAAGGTGTAACTGGACTACTTCTTTAAAGTGACACCAGGCCCGGTGACCTTTGGGACATGGTTTGACCCCCAATAGGAATGTGCGATCATCATGAAACGTTCAGATGACTTACAACTCAATAGATTCTACCTTCTTGTAACGTTTCAGCCTGATTGGACCTTGTTTTCACACAAATGGACCCAGAATGATGTGAAATTGTGCTTCGTGCAGAATAATTCTGGGTGCCATTTAAAAAACATAAGTGCTAATGACTCCATTACTTTTTGTGGTTGTAGGGGCTGTGGGTTGGAGTACATTAAAATAAACCTGATCTCTCTAGGACATTCAGAAGCCAAGTTATAAGCCCACAAATGTGTAACTGGACTACTTCTTTAAATTGACACAGATCTGGTGACCTTTGGGACATGGTTTGACCCCCTTAGGAATGTGCGATCATCATGAAACGTTCAGATCACTTACAACTCAATAGATTCTACCTTCTTGTAACGTTTCGGCCTGATTGGACCTTGTTTTCACACAAATGGACCCAGAATGATGTGAAATTGTGCTTCGTGCAACATAATTCTGGGTGCCATTTACAAACCATCAGTGCTAAAGACTCCATTCCTTTTTGTTGTTGTAGGGGCTGTTGGTTGGAGTACATTAAAACAAACCTGATCTCTCTAGGACATTCAGAAGCCAAGTTATAAGCCCATAAATGTGTAACTGGACTACTTTATATTGACACCAGATCCGGTGACGTTTGGGACATGGTTTGACCCCCTTAGGAAAGTGCTATCATCATGAAACGTTCAGATCACTTACAACTCAATAGATTCTACCTTCCTGTAAAGTTTCAGCCTGATTGGACCTTGTTTTCACACAAATGAACCCAGAATGATGTGAAATTGTGCTTCGTGCAACATAATTCTGGGTGCCATTTAAAAACCATTAGTGCGAATGACTCCATTCCTTTTTGTGGTTGTAGGGGCTGTTGATTGGAGTATGCTAAAATAAACTTGATCTCTCTAGGACATTCAGAAGCCAAGTTATAAGCCCACAAATGTGTAACTGGACTACTTCTTTAAATTGACACCAGATCCGGTGACCTTTGGGACATGGATTGACCCCCTTAGGAATGTGCTATCATCATGAAACGTTCAGATCACTTACAACTCAATAGATTCTACCTTCCTGTAACGTTTCAGCCTGATTGGACCTTTTTTTTCACAAATGAACCCAGAATGATGTGAAATTGTGCTTCGTGCAACATAATTCTGGGTGCCATTTAAAAACCATAAGTGCTAATCACTCCATTCCTTTTTGTGGTAATGGGGGCTGCTAATTGGAGTACTCTAAAACAAACCTGACCTCTCTAGGATATTCAGAAGCCAAGTTATAAGCCCACAAAGGTGTAACTGGACTACTTCTTTAAAGTGACACCAGGCCCCGTGACCTTTGGGACATGGTTTGACCCCCAATAAGAATGTGCGATCATCATGAAACGTTCAGATCACTTACAACTCAATAGATTCTACCTTCTTGTAACGTTTCAGCCTGATTGGACCTTGTTTTCACACAAATGGACCCAGAATGATGTGAAATTGTGCTTCGTGCAACATAATTCTAGGTGCCATTTACAAACCATAAGTGCTAATGACTCCATTCCTTTTTGTGGTTGTAGGGGCTGTTGGTTGGAGAACATTAAAACAAACCTGATCTCTCTAGGACATTCAAAAGCCAAGTTATAAGCCCACAAATGTGTAACTGGACTACTTCTTTAAATTGACACCAGATCCGGTGACCTTTGGGACATGGTTTGACCCCCTTAGGAAAGTGCTATCATCATGAAACGTTCAGATCACTTACAACTCGATAGATTCTAACTTTCTGTAACGTTTCAGCCTGATTGGACCTTGTTTTCACACAAATGAACCCAGAATGATGTGAAATTATGATTCGTGCAACATAATTCTGGGTGCCATTTAAAAACCATAAGTGCTAATGACTCCATTCCTTTTTGAGGTTGTAGGGGCTGTTGATTGGAGTACACTAAAACAAACCTGATCTCTCTAGGACATTCAGAAACCAAGTTATAAGCCCACAAAGGTGTAATTGGACTACTTCTTTAAAGTGACACCAGGCCCGGTGACCTTTGGGACATGGTTTGACCCCCTATAGGAATGTGTGATCATCATGAAATGTTCAGATCACTTACAACTCAATAGATTCTACCTTCCTGTAACGTTTGAGCCTGATTGGACCTTGTTTTCACACAAATGAACCCAGTATGATGTGAAATTGTGCATCGTGCAACATAATTCTGGGTGCCATTTAAAAACCATAAGTGCTAATGACTCCATTTCTTTTTGTGGTTGTAGGGGCTGTTGATTGGAGTATACTAAAACAAACCTGATCTCTCTAGGACATTGAGAAGCCAAGTTATAAGCCCACAAATGTGTAACTGGACTACTTCTTTAAATTGACACCAGATCCGGTGACCTTTGGGACATGGTTTGACCCCCTTAGGAAAGTGCTATCATCATGAAACGTTCAGATCCCTTACAACTCAATAGATTCTACCTTCCTGTAACGTTTCAGCCTGATTGTACCTTGTTTTCACACAAATGAACCCAGAATGATGTGAAATTGTGCTTCGTGCAACATAATTCTGGGTGCCATTTAAAAACCATAAGTGCTAATGACTCCATTCCTTTTAGTGGTAATGGGGGCTGCTAATTGGAGTACTCTAAAACAAACCTGACCTCTCTAGGACATTCAGAAACCAAGTTATAAGCCCTTAAAGGTGTAATTGGACTACTTTAAAGAGACACCAGGCCCGGTGACCTTTGGGACATGGTTTGACCCCCTATAGGAATGTGCGATCATCATGAAACGTTCAGATCACTTACAACTCAATAGATTCTACCTTCTTGTAACGTTTCAGCCTGATTGGACCTTGTTTTCACACAAATGGACCCAGAATGATGTGAAATTGTGCTTCGTGCAACATAATTCTGGGTGCCATTTACAAACCATCAGTGCTAAAGACTCCATTCCTTTTTGTGGTTGTAGGGGCTGTTGGTTGGAGTACATTAAAACAAACCTGATCTCTCTAGGACATTCAGAAGCCAAGTTATAAGCCCTCAAATGTGTAACTGGACTACTTCTTCAAATTGACACCAGATCCGGTGACGTTTGGGACATGGTTTGACCCCCTTAGGAAAGTGCTATCATCATGAAATGTTCAGATCACTTACAACTCAATAGATTCTACCTTCCTGTAAAGTTTCAGCCTGATTGGACCTTGTTTTCACACAAATGAACCCAGAATGATGTGAAATTGTGCTTCGTGCAACATAATTCTGGGTGCCATTTAAAAACCATAAGTGCGAATGACTCCATTCCTTTTTGTGGTTGTAGGGGCTGTTGATTGGAGTATGCTAAAATAAACCTGATCTCTCTAGGACATTCAGAAGCCAAGTTATAAGCCCACAAATGTGTAACTGGACTACTTCTTTAAATTGACACCAGATCCGGTGACCTTTGGGACATGGTTTGACCCCCTTAGTAATGTGCTATCATCATGAAACGTTCAGATCACTTACAACTCAATAGATTCTACCTTCCTGTAACGTTTCAGCCTGATTGGACCTTGTTTTCACACAAATGAACCCAGAATGATGTGAAATTGTGCTTCGTGCAACATAATTCTGTGTGCCATTTAAAAACCATAAGTGCTATTGACTCCATTCCTTTTTGTGGTAATGGGGGCTGCTTATTGGAGTACTCTAAAACAAACCTGACCTCTCTAGGACATTCAGAAACCAAGTTATAAGCCCTCAAAGGTGTAATTGGACTACTTAAAGAGACACCAGGCCCGGTGACCTTTGGGACATGGTTTGACCCCCAATAGGAATGTGCGATCATCATGAAACGTTCAGATCACTTACAACTCAATAGATTATACCTTCTTGTAACGTTTCAGCCTGATTGGACCTTGTTTTCACACAAATGGACCCAGAATGATGTGAAATTGTGCTTCATGCAACATAATTCTAGGTGCCATTTACAAACCATAAGTGCTAATGACTCCATTCCTTTTTGTGGTTGTAGGGGCTGTTGGTTGGAGAACATTAAAACAAACCTGATCTCTCTAGGACATTCAAAAGCCAAGTTATAAGCCCACAAATGTGTAACTGGACTACTTCTTTAAATTGACACCAGATCCGGTGACCTTTGGGACATGGTTTGACCCCCTTAGGAAAGTGTTATCATCATGAAACGTTCAGATCACTTACAACTCGATAGATTCTAACTTTCTGTAACGTTTCAGCCTGATTGGACCTTGTTTTCACACAAATGAACCCAGAATGATGTGAAATTATGATTCGTGCAACATAATTCTGGGTGCCATTTAAAAACCATAAGTGCGAATGACTCCATTCCTTTTTGTGGTTGTAGGGGCTGTTGATTGGAGTATGCTAAAATAAACCTGATCTCTCTAGGACATTCAGAAGCCAAGTTATAAGCCCACAAATGTGTAACTGGACTACTTCTTTAAATTGACACCAGATCCGGTGACCTTTGGGACATGGTTTGACCCCCTTAGTAATGTGCTATCATCATGAAACGTTCAGATCACTTACAACTCAATAGATTCTACCTTCCTGTAACGTTTCAGCATGATTGGACCTTGTTTTCACACAAATGAACCCAGAATGATGTGAAATTGTGCTTCGTGCAACATAATTCTGTGTGCCATTTAAAAACCATAAGTGCTATTGACTCCATTCCTTTTTGTGGTAATGGGGGCTGCTTATTGGAGTACTCTAAAACAAACCTGACCTCTCTAGGACATTCAGAAACCAAGTTATAAGCCCTCAAAGGTGTAATTGGACTACTTAAAGAGACACCAGGCCCGGTGACCTTTGGGACATGGTTTGACCCCCAATAGGAATGTGCGATCATCATGAAACGTTCAGATCACTTACAACTCAATAGATTATACCTTCTTGTAACGTTTCAGCCTGATTGGACCTTGTTTTCACACAAATGGACCCAGAATGATGTGAAATTGTGCTTCATGCAACATAATTCTAGGTGCCATTTACAAACCATAAGTGCTAATGACTCCATTCCTTTTTGTGGTTGTAGGGGCTGTTGGTTGGAGAACATTAAAACAAACCTGATCTCTCTAGGACATTCAAAAGCCAAGTTATAAGCCCACAAATGTGTAACTGGACTACTTCTTTAAATTGACACCAGATCCGGTGACCTTTGGGACATGGTTTGACCCCCTTAGGAAAGTGTTATCCTCATGAAACGTTCAGATCACTTACAACTCGATAGATTCTAACTTTCTGTAACGTTTCAGCCTGATTGGACCTTGTTTTCACACAAATGAACCCAGAATGATGTGAAATTATGATTCGTGCAACATAATTCTGGGTGCCATTTAAAAACCATAAGTGCTAATGACTCCATTCCTTTTTGAGGTTGTAGGGGCTGTTGATTGGAGTACACTAAAACAAATCTGATCTCTCTAGGACATTCAGAAACCAAGTTATAAGCCCACAAAGGTGTAATTGGACTACTTCTTTAAAGTGACACCAGGCCCGGTGACCTTTGGGACATGGTTTGACCCCCTATAGGAATGTGTGATCATCATGAAACGTTCAGATGACTTACAACTCAATAGATTCTACCTTCTTGTAACGTTTCAGCCTGATTAGACCTTGTTTTCACACAAATGGACCCAGAATGATGTGAAATTGTGCTTCATGCAACATAATTCTGGGTGCCATTTAAAAACCATAAGTGCTAATGACTCCATTCCTTTTAGTGGTAATGGGGGCTGCTAATTTGAGTACTCTAAATCAAACCTGACCTCTCTAGGACATTGAGAAGCCAAGTTATAAGCCCACAAATGTGTAACTGGACTACTTCTTTAAATTGACACCAGATCCGGTGACCTTTGGGACATGGTTTGACCCCCTTAGGAAAGTGCTATCATCATGAAACGTTCAGATCACTTACAACTCAATAGATTCTAACTTCCTGTAACGTTTCAGCCTGATTGGACCTTGTTTTCACACAAAAGAACCCAGAATGATGTGAAATTATGATTCGTGCAACATAATTCTGGGTGCCATTTAAAAACCATAAGTGCTAATGACTCCATTCCTTTTTGAGGTTGTAGGGGCTGTTGATTGGAGTACACTAAAACAAACCTGATCTCTCTAGGACATTCAGAAACCAAGTTATAAGCCCACAAAGGTGTAATTGGACTACTTCTTTAAAGTGACACCAGGCCCGGTGACCTTTGGGACATGGTTTGACCCCCTATAGGAATGTGCGATCATCATGAAACGTTCAGATCACTTACAATTCAATAGATTCTACCTTCCTGTAACGTTTCAGCCTGATTGGACCTTGTTTTCACACAAATGGACCCAGAATGACGTGAAATTGTGCTTCGTGCAACATAATTCTGGGTGCCATTTACAAAACATAAGTGCTAATGACTCCATTCTTTTTTGTGGTTGTAGGGGTTGTTGGTTGGAGTACATTAAAACAAACCTGATCTCTCTAGGGCATTCAGAAGCCAAGTTATAAGCCCACAAATGTGTAACTGGACTACTTCTTTAGTGACACCAGGCCCAGTGACCTTTGGGACATGGTTTGACCCCCTTAGGAAAGTGCTATCATCATGAAACGTTCAGATCACTTACAACTCAATATATTCTACCTTCCTGTAATGTTTCAGCCTGATTGGACCTTGTTTTCACACAAATGAACCCAGAATGATGTGAAATTGTGCTTCGTGCAACATAATTCTGAGTGCCATTTAAAAACCATAAGTGCTAATGACTCCATTCCTTTTTGAGGTTGTATGGGCTGTTGATTGGAGTACACTAAAACAAACCTGATCTCTCTAGGACATTCAGAAACCAAGTTATAAGCCCTCAAAGGTGTAATTGGACTACTTCTTTAAAATGACACCAGGCCCGGTGACCTTTGGGACATGGTTTGACCCCCTATAGGAATGTGCGATCATCATGAAACGTTCAGATCACTTACAACTCAATAGATTCTACCTTCTTGTAACTTTTCAGCCTGATTGGACCTTGTTTTCTCACAAATGAACACAGAATGATGTGAAATTGTGCTTCGTGCAACATAATTCTGGGTTCCATTTAAAAACCATAAGTGCTAATGACTCCATTCCTTTTTGTGGTTGTAGGGGCTGTTGATTGGAGTATACTAAAACAAACCTGATCTCTCTAGGACATTCAGAAGCCAAGTTATAAGCCCACAAATGTGTAACTGGACTACTTCTTTAAATTGACACTAGATCCGGTGACGTTTGGGACATGGTTTGACCCCCTTAGGAAAGTGCGATCATCTTGAAACGTTCAGATCACTTACAACTCAATAGATTCTACCTTCTTGTAACGTTTCAGCCTGATTGGACCTTGTTTTCACACAAATGGACCCAGAAAGATGTGAAATTGTGCTTCATGCAACATAATTCTGGGTGCCATTTAAAAACCATAAGTGCTAATGACTCTATTCCTTTTAGTGGTAATGGGGGCTGCTAATTGGAGTACTCTAAATAAAACCTGACCTCTCTAGGATATTCAGAAGCCAAGTTATAAGCCCACAAAGGTGTAACTGGACTACTTCTTTAAAGTGACACCAGGCCCGGTGACCTTTGGGACATGGTTTGACCCCCAATAGGAATGTGCGATCATCATGAAACGTTCAGATAACTTACAACTCAATAGATTCTACCTTCTTGTAACGTTTCAGCCTGATTGGACCTTGTTTTCACACAAATGGACCCAGAATGATGTGAAATTGTGCTTTGTGCAATTTAATTCTGGGTGCCATTTAAAAACCATAAGTGCTAATGACTCCATTCCTTTTTGTGGTTGTAGGGGCTGTTGATTGGAGTATACTAAAACCAACCTGATCTCTCTAGGACATTCAGAAGCCAAGTTATAAGCCCACAAATGTGTAACTGGACTACTTCTTCAAATTGACACCAGATCCGGTGACCTTTGGGACATGGTTTGACCCCCTTAGGAAAGTGCGATCATCTTGAAACGTTCAGATAACTTACAACTCAATAGATTCTACCTTCGTGTAACGTTTCAGCCTGATTGAACCTTGTTTTCACACAAATGGACCCAGAATTATGTGAAATTGTGCTTCATGCAACATAATTCTGGGTGCCATTTAAAAACCATAAGTGCTAATGACTCCATTCCTTTTAGTGGTAATGGGGGCTGCTAATTGGAGTACTCTAAAACAAACCTGACCTCTCTAGGATATTCAGATGCCAAGTTATAAGCCCACAAAGGTGTAACTGGACTACTTCTTTAAAGTGACACCAGGCCCGGTGACCTTTGGGACATGGTTTGACCCCCAATAGGAATGTGCGATCATCATGAAACGTTCAGATCACTTACAACTCAATAGATTCTACCTTCTTGTAACGTTTCAGCCTGATTGGACCTTGTTTTCACACAAATGGACCCAGAATGATGTGAAATTGTGCTTCGTGCAATTTAATTCTGGGTGCCATTTAAAAACCATAAGTGCTAATGACTCCATTCCTTTTTGTGGTTGTAGGGGCTGTTGATTGGAGTACACTAAAACAAACCTGATCTCTCTAGAACATTCAGAAACCAAGTTATAAGCCTTAAAAGGTGTAACTGGACTACTTCTTTAAAGAGACACCAAGCCCGGTGACCTTTGGGACATGGTTTGACCCCCAATAGGAATGTGCGATCATCATGAAACGTTCAGATCACTTACAACTCAATAGATTCTACCTTCTTGTAACGTTTCAGCCTGATTGGACCTTGTTTTCACACAAATGCACCCAGAATGACGTGAAATTGTGCTTCGTGCAACATAATTCTGGGTGCCATTTACAAACCATAAGTGCTAATGACTCCATTCTGTTTTGTGGTTGTAGGGGTTGTTGGTTGGAGTACATTAAAACAAACCTGATCTCTCTAGTGCATTCAGAAGCCAAGTTATAAGCCCCCAAATGTGTAACTGGACTACTTCTTTAAAGTGACACCAGGCCCAGTGACCTTTGGGACATGGTTTGACCCCCTTAGGAAAGTGCTATCATCATGAAACGTTCAGATCACTTACAACTCGATATATTCTACCTTCCTGTAATGTTTCAGCCTGATTGGACCTTGTTTTCACACAAATGAACCCAGAATGATGTGAAATTGTGCTTCGTGCAACATAATTCTGGGTGCCATTTAAAAAACATGAGTGCTAATGACTCCATTCCTTTTTGAGGTTGTATGGGCTGTTGATTGGAGTACACTAAAACAAACCTGATCTCTCTAGGACATTCAGAAACCAAGTTATAAGCCCTCAAAGGTGTAATTGGACTACTTCTTTAAAATGACACCAGGCCCGGTGACCTTTGGGACATGGTTTGACCCCCTATAGGAATGTGCGATCATCATGAAACGTTCAGATCACTTACAACTGAATATATTCTACCTTCTTGTAACTTTTCAGCCTGATTGGACCTTGTTTTCTCACAAATGAACACAGAATGATGTGAAATTGTGCTTCGTGCAACATAATTCTGGGTTCCCTTTAAAAACCATAAGTGCTAATGACTCCATTCCTTTTTGTGGTTGTAGGGGCTGTTGATTGGAGTATACTAAAACAAACCTGATCTCTCTAGGACATTCAGAAGCCAAGTTATAAGCCCACAAATGTGTAACTGGACTACTTCTTTAAATTGACACCAGATCCGGTGACCTTTGGGACATGGTTTGACCCCCTTAGGAAAGTGCGATCATCTTGAAACGTTCAGATCACTTACAACTCAATAGATTCTACCTTCTTGTAACGTTTCAGCCTGATTGGACCTTGTTTTCACACAAATGGACCCAGAATGATGTGAAATTGTGCTTCATGCAACATAATTCTGGGTGCCATTTAAAAACCATAAGTGCTAATGACTCCATTCCTTTTAGTGGTAATGGGGGCTGCTAATTGGAGTACTCTAAATCAAACCTGACCTCTCTAGGATATTCAGAAGCCAAGTTATAAGCCCACAAAGGTGTAACTGGACTAATTCTTTAAAGTGACACCAGGCCCGGTGACCTTTGGGACATGGTTTGACACCCAATAGGAATGTGCGATCATCATGAAACGTTCAGATCACTTACAACTCAATAGATTCTACCTTCTTGTAACGTTTCAGCCTGATTGGACCTTGTTTTCACACAAATGGACCCAGAATGATGTGAAATTGTGCTTCGTGCATTTTAATTCTGGGTGCCATTTAAAAACCATAAGTGCTAATGACTCCATTCCTTTTTGTGGTTGTAGGGGCTGTTGGTTGGAGTACATTAAAACAAACCTGATCTCTCTAGGACATTCAGAAACCAAGTTATACGCCCTCAAAGGTGTAATTGGACTACTTCTTTAAAGTGACACCAGGCCCGGTGACCTTTGGGACATGGTTTGACCCCCTGTAGGA
The DNA here is from genome assembly GCF_043380555.1 of Nothobranchius furzeri. Classification (NCBI taxonomy): domain Eukaryota; kingdom Metazoa; phylum Chordata; class Actinopteri; order Cyprinodontiformes; family Nothobranchiidae; genus Nothobranchius; species Nothobranchius furzeri. Next base: position 5,019,806 of record NC_091748.1, on the reverse strand, counting down.
ATGTGCGATCATCATGAAACGTTCAGATCACTTACAACTCAATAGATTCTACCTTCTTGTAACGTTTCAGCCTGATTGGACCTTGTTTTCACACAAATGAACCCAGAATGATGTGAAATTGTGCTTCGTGCAACATAATTCTGGGTGCCATTTAAAAACCATAAGTGCTAATGACTCCATTCCTTTTCGTGGTTGTAGGGGCTGTTGATTGGAGTATATTAAAACAAACCTGATCTCTCTAGGACATTCAGAAGCCAAGTTATAAGCCCACAAATGTCTAACTGGACTACTTCTTTAAATTGACACCAGGCCCGGTGACCTTTGGGACATGGTTTGGCCCCTGTAGGAATGTGCGATCATCATGAAACATTCAGATCACTTACAACTCAATAGATTCTACCTTCCTGTAACGTTTCAGCCTAATTGGACCTTGTTTTCATACAAATGAACCCAGAATGATGTGAAATTGTGCTTCGTGCAACATAATTCTGGGTGCGATTTACAAACCTTAAGTGTTAATGACTCCATTCCTTTTTGTGGTTGTAGGGGCTGTTGATTGGAGTACACTAAAACAAACCTGATCTCTCTAGGACATTCAGAAGCCAAGTTATAAGCCCACAAATGTGTAACTGGACTACTTCTTTAAATTGACGCCAGATCCGGTGACGTTTTGGACATGGTTTGACCCCCTTAGGAAAGTGCTATCATCATGACACGTTCAGATCACTTACAACTCAATAGATTCTACCTTCCTGTAACGTTTCAGCCTGATTGGACCTTGTTTTCACACAAATGAACCCAGAATGATGTGAAATTGTGCTTCGTGCAACATAATTCTGGGTGCCATTTACAAACCATACGTGCTAATGACTCCATTCCTTTTAGTGGTAATGGGGGCTGTTAATTGGAGTACTCTAAAACAAACCTGACCTCTCTAGGATATTCAGAAGCCAAGTTATAAGCCCACAAAGGTGTAACTGGACTACTTCTTTAAAGTGACACCAGGCCCGGTGACATTTTTGGAACATGGTTTGACCCCCAATAGGAATGTGCGATCATCATGAAACGTTCAGATCACTTACAACTCAATAGATTCTACCTTCTTGTAACGTTTCAGCCTGATTGGACCTTGTTTTCACACAAATGAACCCAGAATGATGTGAAATTGTGCTTCGTGCAACATAATTCTGGGTGCCATTTACAAACCATAAGTGCTAATGACTCCTTTCCTTTTTGTGGTTGTAGGGGCTGTTGATTGGAGTATACTAAAACAAACCTGACCTCTCTAGGACATTCAGAAGCCAAGTTATAAGCCCACAAAGATGTAAATGGACTTTTTCTTTAAATTGACACCAGATCCGGTGACCTTTGGGACATGGTTTGACCCCCTATAGGAATGTGCGATCATCATGAAACGTTCAGATCACTTACAACTCAATAGATTCTACCTTCTTGTAATGTTTCAGCCTGATTGGACCTTGTTTTCACACAAATGGACCCATAATGATGTGAAATTGTGCTTCGTGCAACATAATTCTGGGTGCCATATACAAACCATAAGTGCTAATGACTCAATTCCCTTTTGTGGTTGTATGGGCTGTTAATTGGAGTACATTAAAAAAACTGATCTCTCTTGGACACTCAGAAGCCAAGTTATAAGGCCACAAATGTGTAACTGGACTACTTCTTTCAATTGACACCAGATCCGGTGACCTTTGGGACATGGTTTGACCCCCTTAGGAAAGGGCTATCATCATGAAACGTTCAGATCACTTACAATTCAATAGATTTTACCTTCCTGTAACGTTTCAGCCTGATTGGACCTTGTTTTCAAACGAATGGACCCAGAATGATGTGAAATTGTGCTTCATGCAACATAATTCTGGGTGCCATTTACAAACCATAAGTGCTAATGACTCCTTTCCTTTTTGTGGTTGTAGGGGCTGTTGATTGGAGTACATTAAAACAACCCTGATCTCTCTAGGACATTCAGAAGCCAAGTTATAAGCCCACAAATGTGTAACTGGACTACTTCTTTATTTTGACACCAGATCCGGTGACCTTTGGGACATGGTTTGACCCCCTATAGGAATGTGCGATCATCATGAAACGTTCAGATCACTTACAACTCAATAGATTCTACCTTCTTGTTACGTTTCAGCCTGATTGGACCTTGTTTTCACAAAAATGGACCCAGAATTATGTAAAATTGGGCTTCGTGCAACATAATTCTGGGTGCCACTTACAAACCATATGTGCTAATGACTCCATTCCTTTTAGTGGTAATGGGGGCTGTTAATTAGAGTACTCTAAAACAAACCTGACCTCTCTAGGTTATTCAGAAGCCAAGTTATAAGCCCACAAATGTGTAACTGGACTTTTTCTTTAAAGTGACAACAGGCCCGGTGACCTTTGGAACATGGTTTGACCCCAATAGGAATGTGCGATCATCATGAAACGTTCAGATCACTTACAACTCAATAGATTCTACCTTCTTGTAACGTTTCAGCCTGATTGGACCTTGTTTTCACACAAATGAACCCAGAATGATGTGAAATTGTGCTTCGTGCAACATAATTCTGGGTGCCATTTAAAAACCATAAGTGCTAATGACTCCATTCCTTTTTGTGGTTGTAGGGGCTGTTGATTGGAGTATACTAAAACAAACCTGATCTCTCTAGGACATTCAGAAGCCAAGTTATAAGCCCACAAATGTGTAACTGGACTACTTCTTTAAATTGACACCAGATCTGGTGACCTTTGGGACATGGTTTGACCCCCTTAGGAAAGTGCGATCATCTTGAAACGTTCAGATAACTTACAACTCAATAGATTCTACCTTCTTGTAACGTTTCAGCCTGATTGGACCTTGTTTTCACTGAAATGGACCCAGAATGATGTGAAATTGTGCTTCGTGCAACATAATTCTGGGTGCCATTTAAAAACCATAAGTGCTAATGACTCCATTCCTTTTAGTGGTTATGGGGGCTGCTAATTGGAGTACTCTAAAACAAACCAGACCTCTCTAGGATATTCAGAAGCCAAGTTATAAGCCCACAAAGGTGTAACTGGACTACTTCTTTAAATTGACACCAGGCCCGGTGACATTTGGGACATGGTTTGACCCCCAATAGGAATGTGCGATCATCATGAAACGTTCAGATCACTTACAACTCAATATATTCTACCTTCTTGTAACGTTTCAGCCTGATTGGACCCTGTTTTCACACAAATGAACCCAGAATGATGTGAAATTGTGCTTCGAGCAACATAAATCTGGGTGCCATTTAAAAACCATAAGTGCTAATGACTCCATTCCTTTTTGTGGTTGTAGGGGCTGTTGATTGGAGTATACTAAAACAAACCTGATCTCTCTAGGACATTCAGAAGCCAAGTTATAAGCCCACAAATGTGTAACTGGACTACTTCTTTAAAATTGACACCAGATCCGGTGACCTTTGGGACATGGTTTGATCCCCTTAGGAAAGTTCTATCATCATGAAACGTTCAGATCACTTACAACTCAATAGATTCTACCTTCCTGTAACGTTTCAGCCTGATTGGACCTTGTTTTCACACAAATGAACCCAGAATGATGTGAAATTGTGCTTCGTGCCACATAATTCTGGGTGCCATTTAAAAACCATAAGTGCTAATGACTCCATTCCTTTTTGTGGTTGTAGGGGCTGTTGATTGGAGTATACTAAAACAAACCTGACCTCTCTAGGACATTCAGAAGCCAAGTTATAAGCCCACAAATGTGTAACTGGACTACTTCTTTAAATTGACACCAGATCCGGTGACCTTTGGGACATGGTTTGACCCCCTTAGGAAAGTGCTATCATCATGAAACGTTCAGATCACTTACAACTCAATAGATTCTAACTTCCTGTAACGTTTCAGCCTGATTGGACCTTGTTTTCACACAAATGAACCCAGAATGATGTGAAATTGTGCTTCGTGCCACATAATTCTGGGTGCCATTTAAAAACCATAAGTGCTAATGACTCCATTCCTTTTTGAGGTTGTAGGTCCTGTTGATTGGAGTACACTAAAACAAACCTGATCTCTCTAGGACATTCAGAAGCCAAGTTATAAGCCCACAAATGTGTAACTGGACTACTTCTTTAAAGTGACACCAGGCCCGGTGACCTTTGGGACATGGTTTGACCCACTATAGGAATGTGCGATCATCATGAAACGTTCAGATCACTTACAACTCAATAGATTCTACCTACTTGTAACGTTTCAGCCTGATTGGACCTTGTTTTCACTCAAATGAACCCAGAATGATGTGAATTGTGCTTCGTGCAACATAATTCTGGGTACCATTTAAAAACCATAAGTGCTAATGACTCCATTCCTTTTAGTGGTAATGGGGGCTGTTAAGTGGAGTACTCTAAAAAAAACCTGACCTCTCTAGGATATTCAGAAGCCAAGTTATAAGCCCACAAAGGTGTAACTGGACTACTACTTTAAATTGACACCAGGCCCGGTGACATTTGGGACATGGTTTGACCCCCTTAGGAAAGAGCTATCATCATGAAACGTTCAGATCACTTACAACTCAATAGATTCTACCTTCCTGTAACGTTTCAGCCTGATTGGACCTTGTTTTCACACAAATGAACCCAGAATGATGTGAAATTGTGCTTCGTGCAACATAATTCTGGGTGCCATTTAAAAACCATAAGTGCTAATGACTCCATTCCTTTTCGTGGTTGTAGGGGCTGTTGATTGGAGTATATTAAAACAAACCTGATCTCTCTAGGACATTCAGAAGCCAAGTTATGAGCCCACAAATGTGTAACTGGACTACTTCTTTAAATTGACACCAGATCCGGTGACCTTTGGGACATGGTTTGACCCCCTCAGGAAAGTGCTATCATCATGAAACATTCAGATCACTTACAACTCAATAGATTCTACCTTCCTGTAACGTTTCAGCCTGATTGGACCTTGTTTTCATACAAATGAACCCAGAATGATGTGAAATTGTGCTTCGTGCAACATAATTCTGGGTGCGATTTACAAACCTTAAGTGCTAATGACTCCATTCCTTTTTGTGGTTGTAGGGGCTGTTGATTGGAGTACACTAAAACAAACCTGATCTCTCTAGGATATTCAGAAGCCAAGTTATAAGCCCACAAATGTGTAACTGGACTACTTCTTTAAATTGACACCAGATCCGGTGACGTTTGGGACATGGTTTGACCCCCTTAGGAAAGTGCTATCATCATGAAACGTTCAGATCACTTACAACTCAATAGATTCTACCTTCCTGTAACGTTTCAGCCTGATTGGACCTTGTTTTCACACAAATGAACCCAGAATGATGTGAAATTGTGCTTCGTGCAACATAATTCTGGGTGCCATTTAAAAACCATAAGTTCTAATGACTCCATTTCTTTTAGTGGTAATGGGGGCTGCTAATTGGAGTACTCTAAAACAAACCTGACCTCTCTAGGATATTCAGAAGCCAAGTTATAAGCCCACAAAGGTGTAACTGGACTACTTCTTTAAAGTGACACCAGCCCCGGTGACCTTTGGGACATGGTTTGACCCCCTATAGGAATGTGCGATCATCATGAAACATTCAGATCACTTACAACTCAATAGATTCTAACTTCTTGTAACGTTTCAGCCTGAATGGACCTTGTTTTCACACAAATGGACCCAGAATGATGTGAAATTGTGCTTCGTGCAACATAATTCTGGGTGCCATTTAAAAACCATAAGAGCTAATGACTCCATTCCTTTTTGTGGTTGTAGGGGCTGTTGATTGGAGTATACTAAAACAAACCTGATCTCTCTAGGACATTCAGAAGCCAAGTTATAAGCCCACAAATGTGTAACTGGACTACTTCTTTAAATTGACACCAGATCCGGTGACCTTTGGGACATGGTTTGACCCCCTTAGGAAAGTGCGATCATCTTGAAACGTTCAGATCACTTACAACTCAATAGATTCTACCTTCCTGTAACGTTTCAGCCTGATTGGACCTTGTTTTCACACAAATGAACCCAGAATGATGTGAAATTGTGCTTCTTGCAACATCAATCTGGGTGCCATTTAAAAACCATAAGTGCTAATGACTCCATTCCTTTTTGTGGTTGTAGGGGCTGTTGATTGGAGTATACTAAAACAAACCTGATCCCTCTAGGACATTCAGAAGCCAAGTTATAAGCCCACAAATGTGTAACTGGACTACTTCTTTAAATTGACACCAGATCCGGTGACCTTTGGGACATGGTTTGACCCCCTTAGGAAAGTGCTATCATCATGAAACGTTCAGATAACTTACAATTCAATAGATTCTACCTTCCTGTAACGTTTCAGCCTGATTGGACCTTGTTTTCACACAAATGGACCCAGAATGATGTGAAATTGTGCTTCATGCAACATAATTCTGGGTGCCATTTACAAACCATAAGTGCTAATGACTCCATTCCTTTTTGTGGTTGTAGGGGCTGTTGATTGGAGTATACTAAAACAAACCTGACCTCTCTAGGACATTCAGAAGCCAAGTTATAAGCCCACAAATGTGTAACTGGACTACTTCTTTAAATTGACACCAGATCCGGTGACCTTTGGGACATGGTTTGACCCCCTTAGGAAAGTGCTATCATCATGAAACGTTCAGATCACTTACAACTCAATAGATTCTAACTTCCTGTAACGTTTCAGCCTGATTGGACCTTGTTTTCACACAAATGAACCCAGAATGATGTGAAATTGTGCTTCGTGCAACATAATTCTGGGTGCCATTTAAAAACCATAAGTGCTAATGACTCCATTCCTTTTTGTGGTTGTAGGGGCTCTTGATTGGAGTATACTAAAACAAACCTGATCTCTCTAGGACATTCAGAAGCCAAGTTATAAGCCCACAAATGTGTAACTGGCCTACTTCTTTAAATTGACACCAGATCCGGTGACCTTTGGGACATGGTTTGATCCCCTTAGGAAAGTTTTATCATCATGAAACGTTCAGATCACTTACAACTCAATAGATTCTACCTACCTGTAACGTTTCAGCCTGATTGGACCTTGTTTTCACACAAATGAACCCAGAATGATGTGAAATTGTGCTTCGTGCCACATAATTCTGGGTGCCATTTAAAAACCATAAGTGCTAATGACTCCATTCCTTTTTGTGGTTGTAGGTCCTATTGATTGGAGTACACTAAAACAAACCTGATCTCTCTAGGACATTCAGAAGCCAGGTTATAAGCCCACAAATGTGTAACTGGACTACTTATTTAAATTGACAACAGATCCGGTGACGTTTGGGACATGGTTTGACCCCCTTAGGAAAGTGCTATCATCATGAAACGTTCTGATCACTTACAACTCAATAGATTCTACCTTTCTGTAACGTTTCAGCCTGATTGGTTCTTGTTTTCACACAAATGAACCCAGAATGATGTGAAATTGTGCTTCGTGCAACATAATTCTGGGTGCCATTTACAAACCATAAGTGCTAATGACTCCATTCCTTTTTGTGGTTGTAGGGGCTGTTGATTGGAGTACACTAAAACAACCCTGATCTCTCTAGGACATTCAGAAGCCAGGTTATAAGCCCACAAATGTGTAACTGGACTACTTCTTTAAAGTGACACCAGATCCGGTGACCTTTGGGACATGGTTTGACCCCCTTAGGAATGTGCGATCATCATGAAACGTTCAGATGACTTACAACTCAATAGATTCTACCTTCCTGTAGCGTTTCAGCCTGATTAGACCTTGTTTTCACACAAATGGACCCAGAATGATGTGAAATTGTGCTTTGTGCAACATAATTCTGGGTGTCATTTAAAAACCATAAGAGCTAATGACTCCATTCCTTTTTGGGGCAATAGGGGCTGTTGATTGGAGTACCGTAAAACAAACCTGACCTCTCTGAGACATTCAGAAGCCAAGTTGTAAGCCCCCAAAGGTGTGTTTGCAACCCCGCCTTTAAGGAACAAGTGATTCGGTGACCTTTATGACCTGATTTGACACCCTTAGGAATGTGCTATCATCATGAAACACAGGAATCATTTACAACTCAATAGATTCTACTTTTCTGTGACGTTTCAGCCTGATTGAAGCTTTTTTATGAGAAATGGACCCAGAATGATGTGAAATTGTGCTTCGTGCAACATAATTCTGGGTGCCATTTAAAAACCATAAGTGCTAATGACTCAATTCCTTTTTGTGGTAATGGGGGCTGTTAATTGGAGTACTCTTAAACAAACCTTACCTCTCTAGGATATTCAGAAGCCAAGTTATAAGCCCACAAAGGTGTAACTGGACCACTTTAAAGTGACACCAGGCCCGGTGACCTTTGGGACATGGTTTGACCCCCTATAGGAATGTGCGATCATCATGAAACGTTCAGATCACTTACAACTCAATAGATTCTACCTTCTTGTAACGTTTAAGCCTGATTGGACTTTGTTTTCACACAAATGGACCCAGAATGATGTGAAATTGTGCTTCGTGCAACATAATTCTGGGTGCCATTTACAAACCATAAGTGCTAATGACTCCATTCCTTTTTGTGGTTGTAGGGGCTATTGATTGGAGTACACTAAAACAAACCTGATCTCTCTAGGACATTCAGAAGCCAAGTTATAAGCCCACAAATGTGTAACTGGACTACTTCTTTAAATTGACGCCAGATCCGGTGACGTTTTGGACATGGTTTGACCCCCTTAGGAAAGTGCTATCATCATGACACGTTCAGATCACTTACAACTCAATAGATTCTACCTTCCTGTAACGTTTCAGCCTGATTGGACCTTGTTTTCAGACAAATGAACCCAGAATGATGTGAAATTGTGCTTCGTGCAACATAATTCTGGGTGCCATTTAAAAACCATACGTGCTAATGACTCCATTCCTTTTAGTGGTAATGGGGGCTGTTAATTGGAGTACTCTAAAACAAACCTGACCTCTCTAGGATATTCAGAAGCCAAGTTATAAGCCCACAAAGGTGTAACTGGACTACTTCTTTAAAGTGACACCAGGCCCGGTGACATTTTTGGAACATGGTTTGACCCCCAATAGGAATGTGCGATCATCATGAAACGTTCAGATCACTTACAACTCAATAGATTCTACCTTCTTGTAACGTTTCAGCCTGATTGGACCTTGTTTTCACACAAATGAACCCAGAATGATGTGAAATTGTGCTTCGTGCAACATAATTCTGGGTGCCATTTACAAACCATAAGTGCTAATGACTCCTTTCCTTTTTGTGGTTGTAGGGGCTGTTGATTGGAGTATACTAAAACAAACCTGACCTCTCTAGGACATTCAGAAGCCAAGTTATAAGCCCACAAAGATGTAACTGGACTTTTTCTTTAAATTGACACCAGATCCGGTGACCTTTGGGACATGGTTTGACCCCCTATAGGAATGTGCGATCATCATGAAACGTTCAGATCACTTACAACTCAATAGATTCTACCTTCTTGTAACGTTTCAGCCTGATTGGACCTTGTTTTCACACAAATGGACCCAGAATGATGTGAAATTGTGCTTCGTGCAACATAATTCTGGGTGCCATATACAAACCATAAGTGCTAATGACTCAATTCCCTTTTGTGGTTGTATGGGCTGTTAATTGGAGTACATTAAAAAAACTGATCTCTCTTGGACACTCAGAAGCCAAGTTATAAGCCCACAAATGTGTAACTGGACTACTTCTTTCAATTGACACCAGATCCGGTGACCTTTGGGACATGGTTTGACCCCCTTAGGAAAGGGCTATCATCATGAAACGTTCAGATCACTTACAATTCAATAGATTCTACCTTCCTGTAACGTTTCAGCCTGATTGGACCTTGTTTTCAAACGAATGGACCCAGAATGATGTGAAATTGTGCTTCATGCAACATAATTCTGGGTGCCATTTACAAACCATAAGTGCTAATGACTCCTTTCCTTTTTGTGGTTGTAGGGGCTGTTGATTGGAGTACATTAAAACAAACCTGATCTCTCTAGGACATTCAGAAGCCAAGTTATAAGCCCACAAATGTGTAACTGGACTACTTCTTTATTTTGACACCAGATCCGGTGACCTTTGGGACATGGTTTGACCCCCTATAGGAATGTGCGATCATCATGAAACGTTCAGATCACTTACAACTCAATAGATTCTACCTTCTTTTTACGTTTCAGCCTGATTGGACCTTGTTTTCACACAAATGGACCCAGAATTATGTAAAATTGGGCTTCGTGCAACATAATTCTGGGTGCCACTTACAAACCATATGTGCTAATGACTCCATTCCTTTTAGTGGTAATGGGGGCTGTTAATTAGAGTACTCTAAAACAAACCTGACCTCTCTAGGATATTCAGAAGCCAAGTTATAAGCCCACAAATGTGTAACTGGACTTTTTCTTTAAAGTGACAACAGGCCCGGTGACCTTTGGAACATGGTTTGACCCCAATAGGAATGTGCGATCATCATGAAACGTTCAGATCACTTACAACTCAATAGATTCTACCTTCTTGTAACGTTTCAGCCTGATTGGACCTTGTTTTCACACAAATGAACCCAGAATGATGTGAAATTGTGCTTCGTGCAACATAATTCTGGGTGCCATTTAAAAACCATAAGTGCTAATGACTCCATTCCTTTTTGTGGTTGTAGGGGCTGTTGATTGGAGTATACTAAAACAAACCTGATCTCTCTAGGACATTCAGAAGCCAAGTTATAAGCCCACAAATGTGTAACTGGACTACTTCTTTAAATTGACACCAGATCTGGTGACCTTTGGGACATGGTTTGACCCCCTTAGGAAAGTGCGATCATCTTGAAACGTTCAGATAACTTACAACTCAATAGATTCTACCTTCTTGTAATGTTTCAGCCTGATTGGACCTTGTTTTCACTGAAATGGACCCAGAATGATGTGAAATTGTGCTTCGTGCAACATAATTCTGGGTGCCATTTAAAAACCATAAGTGCTAATGACTCCATTCCTTTTAGTGGTTATGGGGGCTGCTAATTGGAGTACTCTAAAACAAACCAGACCTCTCTAGGATATTCAGAAGCCAAGTTATAAGCCCACAAAGGTGTAACTGGACTACTTCTTTAAATTGACACCAGGCCCGGTGACATTTGGGACATGGTTTGACCCCCAATAGGAATGTGCGATCATCATGAAACGTTCAGATCACTTACAACTCAATATATTCTACCTTCTTGTAACGTTTCAGCCTGATTGGACCCTGTTTTCACACAAATGAACCCAGAATGATGTGAAATTGTGCTTCGAGCAACATAAATCTGGGTGCCATTTAAAAACCATAAGTGCTAATGACTCCATTCCTTTTTGTGGTTGTAGGGGCTGTTGATTGGAGTATACTAAAACAAACCTGATCTCTCTAGGACATTCAGAAGCCAAGTTATAAGCCCACAAATGTGTAACTGGACTACTTCTTTAAAATTGACACCAGATCCGGTGACCTTTGGGACATGGTTTGATCCCCTTAGGAATGTTCTATCATCATGAAACGTTCAGATCACTTACAACTCAATAGATTCTACCTTCCTGTAACGTTTCAGCCTGATTGGACCTTGTTTTCACACAAATGAACCCAGAATGATGTGAAATTGTGCTTCGTGCCACATAATTCTGGGTGCCATTTAAAAACCATAAGTGCTAATGACTCCATTCCTTTTTGTGGTTGTAGGGGCTGTTGATTGGAGTATACTAAAACAAACCTGACCTCTCTAGGACATTCAGAAGCCAAGTTATAAGCCCACAAATGTGTAACTGGACTACTTCTTTAAATTGACACCAGATCCGGTGACCTTTGGGACATGGTTTGACCCCCTTAGGAAAGTGCTATCATCATGAAACGTTCAGATCACTTACAACTCAATAGATTCTAACTTCCTGTAACGTTTCAGCCTGATTGGACCTTGTTTTCACACAAATGAACCCAGAATGATGTGAAATTGTGCTCCGTGCAACATAATTCTGGGTACCATTTAAAAACCATAAGTGCTAATGACTCCATTCCTTTTAGTGGTAATGGGGGCTGTTAATTGGAGTACTCTAAAACAAACCTGACCTCTCTAGGATATTCAGAAGCCAAGTTATAAGCCCACAAAGGTGTAACTGGACTACTTCTTTAAATTGACACCAGGCCTGGTGACCTGTGGGACATGGTTTGACCCCCTTAGGAAAGAGCTATCATCATGAAACGTTCAGATCACTTACAACTCAATAGATTCTACCTTCCTGTAACGTTTCAGCCTGATTGGACTTTGTTTTCACACAAATGAACCCAGAATGATCTTAAATTGTGCTTCGTGCAACATAATTCTGGGTGCCATTTGAAAACCATAAGTGCTAATAACTCCATTCCTTTCTGTGGTTGTAGGAGCTGTTGATTGGAGTATACTAAAACAAACCTGATCTCTCTAGGACATTCAGAAGCCAGGTTATAAGCCCACAAATGTGTAACTGGACTACTTCTTTAAAGTGACACCAGATCCGGTGACCTTTGGGACATGGTTTGACCCCCTTAGGAATGTGCGATCATCATGAAACGTTCAGATGACTTACAACTCAATAGATTCTACCTTCCTGTAGCGTTTCAGCCTGATTAGACCTTGTTTTCACACAAATGGACCCAGAATGATGTGAAATTGTGCTTTGTGCAACATAATTCTGGGTGTCATTTAAAAACCATAAGAGCTAATGACTCCATTCCTTTTTGGGGCAATAGGGGCTGTTGATTGGAGTACCGTAAAACAAACCTGACCTCTCTGAGACATTCAGAAGCCAAGTTGTAAGCCCCCAAAGGTGTGTTTGGAACCCCGCCTTTAAGGAACAAGTGATTCGGTGACCTTTATGACCTGATTTGACACCCTTAGGAATGTGCTATCATCATGAAACACAGGAATCATTTACAACTCAATAGATTCTACTTTTCTGTGACGTTTCAGCCTGATTGAAGCTTTTTTATGAGAAATGGACCCAGAATGATGTGAAATTGTGCTTCGTGCAACATAATTCTGGGTGCCATTTAAAAACCATAAGTGCTAATGACTCAATTCCTTTTTGTGGCAATGGGGGCTGTTAATTGGAGTACTCTTAAACAAACCTTACCTCTCTAGGATATTCAGAAGCCAAGTTATAAGCCCACAAAGGTGTAACTGGACCACTTTAAAGTGACACCAGGCCCGGTGACCTTTGGGACATGGTTTGACCCCCTATAGGAATGTGCGATCATCATGAAACGTTCAGATCACTTACAACTCAATAGATTCTACCTTCTTGTAACGTTTAAGCCTGATTGGACTTTGTTTTCACACAAATGGACCCAGAATGATGTGAAATTGTGCTTCGTGCAACATAATTCTGGGTGCCATTTACAAACCATAAGTGCTAATGACTCCATTCCTTTTTGTGGTTGTAGGGGCTATTGATTGGAGTACACTAAAACAAACCTGATCTCTCTAGGACATTCAGAAGCCAAGTTATAAGCCCACAAATGTGTAACTGGACTACTTCTTTAAATTGACGCCAGATCCGGTGACGTTTTGGACATGGTTTGACCCCCTTAGGAAAGTGCTATCATCATGACACGTTCAGATCACTTACAACTCAATAGATTCTACCTTCCTGTAACGTTTCAGCCTGATTGGACCTTGTTTTCAGACAAATGAACCCAGAATGATGTGAAATTGTGCTTCGTGCAACATAATTCTGGGTGCCATTTAAAAACCATACGTGCTAATGACTCCATTCCTTTTAGTGGTAATGGGGGCTGTTAATTGGAGTACTCTAAAACAAACCTGACCTCTCTAGGATATTCAGAAGCCAAGTTATAAGCCCACAAAGGTGTAACTGGACTACTTCTTTAAAGTGACACCAGGCCCGGTGACATTTTTGGAACATGGTTTGACCCCCAATAGGAATGTGCGATCATCATGAAACGTTCAGATCACTTACAACTCAATAGATTCTACCTTCTTGTAACGTTTCAGCCTGATTGGACCTTGTTTTCACACAAATGAACCCAGAATGATGTGAAATTGTGCTTCGTGCAACATAATTCTGGGTGCCATTTACAAACCATAAGTGCTAATGACTCCTTTCCTTTTTGTGGTTGTAGGGGCTGTTGATTGGAGTATACTAAAACAAACCTGACCTCTCTAGGACATTCAGAAGCCAAGTTATAAGCCCACAAAGATGTAACTGGACTTTTTCTTTAAATTGACACCAGATCCGGTGACCTTTGGGACATGGTTTGACCCCCTATAGGAATGTGCGATCATCATGAAACGTTCAGATCACTTACAACTCAATAGATTCTACCTTCTTGTAACGTTTCAGCCTGATTGGACCTTGTTTTCACACAAATGGACCCAGAATGATGTGAAATTGTGCTTCGTGCAACATAATTCTGGGTGCCATATACAAACCATAAGTGCTAATGACTCAATTCCCTTTTGTGGTTGTATGGGCTGTTAATTGGAGTACATTAAAAAAACTGATCTCTCTTGGACACTCAGAAGCCAAGTTATAAGCCCACAAATGTGTAACTGGACTACTTCTTTCAATTGACACCAGATCCGGTGACCTTTGGGACATGGTTTGACCCCCTTAGGAAAGGGCTATCATCATGAAACGTTCAGATCACTTACAATTCAATAGATTCTACCTTCCTGTAACGTTTCAGCCTGATTGGACCTTGTTTTCAAACGAATGGACCCAGAATGATGTGAAATTGTGCTTCATGCAACATAATTCTGGGTGCCATTTACAAACCATAAGTGCTAATGACTCCTTTCCTTTTTGTGGTTGTAGGGGCTGTTGATTGGAGTACATTAAAACAAACCTGATCTCTCTAGGACATTCAGAAGCCAAGTTATAAGCCCACAAATGTGTAACTGGACTACTTCTTTATTTTGACACCAGATCCGGTGACCTTTGGGACATGGTTTGACCCCCTATAGGAATGTGCGATCATCATGAAACGTTCAGATCACTTACAACTCAATAGATTCTACCTTCTTTTTACGTTTCAGCCTGATTGGACCTTGTTTTCACACAAATGGACCCAGAATTATGTAAAATTGGGCTTCGTGCAACATAATTCTGGGTGCCACTTACAAACCATATGTGCTAATGACTCCATTCCTTTTAGTGGTAATGGGGGCTGTTAATTAGAGTACTCTAAAACAAACCTGACCTCTCTAGGATATTCAGAAGCCAAGTTATAAGCCCACAAATGTGTAACTGGACTTTTTCTTTAAAGTGACAACAGGCCCGGTGACCTTTGGAACATGGTTTGACCCCAATAGGAATGTGCGATCATCATGAAACGTTCAGATCACTTACAACTCAATAGATTCTACCTTCTTGTAACGTTTCAGCCTGATTGGACCTTGTTTTCACACAAATGAACCCAGAATGATGTGAAATTGTGCTTCGTGCAACATAATTCTGGGTGCCATTTAAAAACCATAAGTGCTAATGACTCCATTCCTTTTTGTGGTTGTAGGGGCTGTTGATTGGAGTATACTAAAACAAACCTGATCTCTCTAGGACATTCAGAAGCCAAGTTATAAGCCCACAAATGTGTAACTGGACTACTTCTTTAAATTGACACCAGATCTGGTGACCTTTGGGACATGGTTTGACCCCCTTAGGAAAGTGCGATCATCTTGAAACGTTCAGATAACTTACAACTCAATAGATTCTACCTTCTTGTAATGTTTCAGCCTGATTGGACCTTGTTTTCACTGAAATGGACCCAGAATGATGTGAAATTGTGCTTCGTGCAACATAATTCTGGGTGCCATTTAAAAACCATAAGTGCTAATGACTCCATTCCTTTTAGTGGTTATGGGGGCTGCTAATTGGAGTACTCTAAAACAAACCAGACCTCTCTAGGATATTCAGAAGCCAAGTTATAAGCCCACAAAGGTGTAACTGGACTACTTCTTTAAATTGACACCAGGCCCGGTGACATTTGGGACATGGTTTGACCCCCAATAGGAATGTGCGATCATCATGAAACGTTCAGATCACTTACAACTCAATATATTCTACCTTCTTGTAACGTTTCAGCCTGATTGGACCCTGTTTTCACACAAATGAACCCAGAATGATGTGAAATTGTGCTTCGAGCAACATAAATCTGGGTGCCATTTAAAAACCATAAGTGCTAATGACTCCATTCCTTTTTGTGGTTGTAGGGGCTGTTGATTGGAGTATACTAAAACAAACCTGATCTCTCTAGGACATTCAGAAGCCAAGTTATAAGCCCACAAATGTGTAACTGGACTACTTCTTTAAAATTGACACCAGATCCGGTGACCTTTGGGACATGGTTTGATCCCCTTAGGAATGTTCTATCATCATGAAACGTTCAGATCACTTACAACTCAATAGATTCTACCTTCCTGTAACGTTTCAGCCTGATTGGACCTTGTTTTCACACAAATGAACCCAGAATGATGTGAAATTGTGCTTCGTGCCACATAATTCTGGGTGCCATTTAAAAACCATAAGTGCTAATGACTCCATTCCTTTTTTTGGTTGTAGGGGCTGTTGATTGGAGTATACTAAAACAAACCTGACCTCTCTAGGACATTCAGAAGCCAAGTTATAAGCCCACAAATGTGTAACTGGACTACTTCTTTAAATTGACACCAGATCCGGTGACCTTTGGGACATGGTTTGACCCCCTTAGGAAAGTGCTATCATCATGAAACGTTCAGATCACTTACAACTCAATAGATTCTAACTTCCTGTAACGTTTCAGCCTGATTGGACCTTGTTTTCACACAAATGAACCCAGAATGATGTGAAATTGTGCTCCGTGCAACATAATTCTGGGTACCATTTAAAAACCATAAGTGCTAATGACTCCATTCCTTTTAGTGGTAATGGGGGCTGTTAATTGGAGTACTCTAAAACAAACCTGACCTCTCTAGGATATTCAGAAGCCAAGTTATAAGCCCACAAAGGTGTATCTGGACTACTTCTTTAAATTGACACCAGGCCTGGTGACCTGTGGGACATGGTTTGACCCCCTTAGGAAAGAGCTATCATCATGAAACGTTCAGATCACTTACAACTCAATAGATTCTACCTTCCTGTAACGTTTCAGCCTGATTGGACCTTGTTTTCACACAAATGAACCCAGAATGATCTTAAATTGTGCTTCGTGCAACATAATTCTGGGTGCCATTTGAAAACCATAAGTGCTAATAACTCCATTCCTTTCTGTGGTTGTAGGAGCTGTTGATTGGAGTATACTAAAACAAACCAGATCTCTCTAGGACATTCAGAAGCCAAGTTATGAGCCCACAAATGTGTAACTGGACTACTTCTTTAAATTGACACCAGATCCGGTGACCTTTGGGACATGGTTTGACCCCTTTAGGAAAGTGCTATCATCATGAAACATTCAGATCACTTACAACTCAATAGATTCTACCTTCCTGTAACGTTTCAGCCTGATTGGACCTTGTTTTCACACAAATGAACCCAGAATGATGTGAAATTGTGCTTCGTGCAACATAATTCAGGGTGCCATTTAAAAACCATAAGTTCTAATGAATCCATTCCTTTTAGTGGTAATGGGGGCTGCTAATTGGAGTACTCTAAAACAAACCTGACCTCTCTAGGATATTCAGAAGCCAAGTTATAAGCCCACAAAGGTATAACTGGACTACTTCTTTAAAGTGACACCAGGCCCGGTGACCTTTGGGACATGGTTTGACCCCCTATAGGAATGTGCAATCATCATGAAACGTTCAGATCACTTACAACTCAATAGATTCTACCTTCTTGTAACGTTTCAGCCTGATTGGACCTTGTTTTCACACAAATTGACCCAGAATGATGTGAAATTGTGCTTCGTGCAACATAATTCTGGGTGACATTTAAAAACCATAAGTGCTAATGACTCCATTCCTTTTTGTGGTTGTAGGGGCTGTTGGTTGGAGTACATTAAAACAAACCTGATCTCTCTAGGACGTTCAGAAGCCAAGTTATAAGCCCACAAATGTGTAACTGGACTACTTCTTTAAATTGACACCAGATCCGGTGACCTTTGGGACATGGTTTGACCCCCTTAGGAAAGTGCTATCATCATGAAACATTCAGATCACTTACAACTCAATAGATTCTACCTTCCTGTAACGTTTCAGCCTGATTGTACCTTGTTTTCACACAAATGAACCCAGAATGATGTGAAATTGTGCTTCGTGCAACATAATTCTGGGTGACATTTAAAAACCATAAGTGCTAATGACTCCATTCCTTTTTGTGGTTGTAGGGGCTGTTGATTGGAGTATACTAAAACAAACCTGATCTCTCTAGGACATTCAGAAGCCAAGTTATAAGCCCACAAATGTGTAACTGGACTACTTCTTTAAAGTGACACCAGGCCCGGTGACCTTTGGGACATGGTTTGACACCCTATAGCAATGTGCGATCATCATGAAACGTTCAGATCACTTACAACTCAATAGATTCTACCTTCTTGTAATGTTTCAGCCTGATTGGACCTTGTTTTCACACAAATGGACCCAGAATGATGTGAAATTGTGCTTCGTGCAACATAATTCTGGGTGCCATTTACAAACCATAAGTGCTAATGACTCCATTCCTTTTTGTGGTTGTAGTGGCTGTTGGTTGGAGTACATTAAAACAAACCTGATCTCTCTAGGACATTCAGAAGCCAAGTTATAAGCCCACAAAGGTGTAACTGGACTACTTCTTTAAAGTGACACCAGGCCCGGTGACCTTTGGGACATGGTTTGACCCCCTATAGGAATGTGCGGTCATCATGAAACGTTCAGATCACTTACAACTCAATAGATTCTACCTTCTTGTAACGTTTCAGCCTGATTGGACCTTGTTTTCACACAAATGGACCCAGAATGATGTGAAATTGTGCTTCGTGCAACATAATTCTGGGTGCCATTTACAAACCATAAGTGCTAATGACTCAATTCCTTTTTGTGGTTGTAGGGGCTGTTGATTGGAGTACACTAAAACAAACCTGATCTCTCTAGGACATTCAGAAGCCAAGTTATAAGCCCACAGAGGTGTAACTGGACTACTTCTTTAAATTGACACCAGATCTGGTGACATTTGGGACATTGTTTGACCCCCTTAGGAAAGTGTGATCATCTTGAAACGTTCAGATCACTTACAACTCAATAGATTCTACCTTCTTGTAACGCTTCAGCCTGATTGGACCTTGTTTTCACACAAATGGACCCAGAATGATGTGAAATTGTGCTTAGTGCAACATAATTCTGGGTGCCATTTAAAAACCATAAGTGCTAATGACTCCATTCCTTTTAGTGGTAACGGGGGCTGTTAATTGGAGTACTCTAAAACAAACCTGACCTCTCTAGGATATTCAGAAGCCAAGTTATAAGCCCACAAAGGTGTAACTGGACTACTTCTTTAAAGTGACGCCAGGCCCGGTGACCTTTGGGACATGGTTTGACCCCCTATAGGAATGTGCGATCATCATGAAACGTTCAGATCACTTACAACTCAATAGATTCTACCTTCTTGTAACGTTTCAGCCTGATTGGACCTTGTTTTCACACAAATGGACCCAGAATGATGTGAAATTGTGCTTCGTGCAACATAATTCTGGGTGCCATTTACAACCATAAGTGCTAATGACTCCATTGCTTTTTGTGGTTGTAGGGGCTGTTGATTGGAGTACACTAAAACAAACCTGATCTCTCTAGGACATTCAGAAACCAAGTTATAAGCCCACAAAGGTGTAACTGGACTACTTCTTTAAATTGACACCAGATCCGGTGACCTTTGGGACATTGTTTGACCCCCTTAGGAAAGTGCGATCATCTTGAAAGGTTCAGATCACTTACAACTCAATATATTCTACCTTCTTGTAACGTTTCAGCATGACTGGACCTTGTTTTCACACAAATGGACCCAGAATGATGTGAAATTGTGCTTAGTGCAACATAATTCTGGGTGCCATTTACAAACCATAAGTGCTAATGACTCCATTCCTTTTTGTGGTTCTAGGGGCTGTTGGTTGGAGTACATTAAAACAAACCTGATCTCTCTAGGACATTCAGAAGCCAATTTATAAGCCCACAAATGTGTAACTGGACTACTTCTTTAAATTGACACCAGATCCGGTGACCTTTGGGACATGGTTTGACCCCCTTAGGAAAGTGCTATCATCTTGAAACGTTCGGATCACTTACAACTCAATAGATTCTACCTTCCTGTAACGTTTCAGCCTGATTGGACCTTGTTTTCACACAAATGGACCCAGAATGATGTGAAATTGCACTTCGTACAACATAATTCTGAGTGCCATTTACAAACCATAAGTGCTAATGACTCCATTCCTTTTTATGGTTGTAGGGGCTGCTGATTGGAGTACACTAAAACAAACCTGATCTCTCTAGGACATTCAGAAGCCAAGTTATAAGCCCACAAATGTGTAACTGGACTACTTCTTTAAATTGACACCAGATCTGGTGACATTTGGGACATGGTTTGACCCCCTTAGGAAAGTGCTATCATCATGAAATGTTCAGATCAATTACAACTCAATAGATTCTACCTTCCTGTAACGTTTCAGCCTGATTGGACCTTGTTTCCACACAAAAGAACCCAGAATGATGTGAAATTGTGCTTAGTGCAGCATAATTCTGGGTGCCATTTACAAACCTTAATTGCTAATGACTCCATTCCTTTTTGTGGTTGTAGGGGCTGTTGATTGGAGTACAGTAAAACAAACCTGATCTCTCTAGGACATTCAGAAGCGAAGTTATAAGCCCACAAATGTGTAACTGGACTACTTCTTTAAATTGACACCAGATCCGGTGACCTTTGGGGCATGGTTTGACCCCCTTAGGAAAGTGCTATCATCATGAAACGTTCAGATCACTTACAACTCAATAGATTCTACCTTCCTGTAACGTTTTAGCCTGATTGGACCTTGTTTTCACACAAATGAACCCAGAATGATGTGAAATTGTGCTTCGTGCAACATAATTCTGGGTGCCATTTACAAACCATAAGTGCTAATGACTCCATTCCTTTTAGTGGTAATGGGGGCTGTTAATTGGAGTACTCTAAAACAAACCTGACCTCTCTAGGATATTCAGAAGCCAAGTTATAAGCCCACAAAGGTGTAACTGGACTACTTCTTTAAAGTGACACCAGGCCCGGTGACCTTTGGAACATGGTTTGACCCCCAATAGGAATGTGCGATCATCATGAAACGTTCAGATCACTTACAACTCAATAGATTCTACCTTCTTGTAACGTTTCAGCCTGATTGGACCTTGTTTTCACACAAATGGACCCAGAATGATGTGAAATTGTGCTTCGTGCAACATAATTCTGGGTGCCATTTACAAACCATAAGTGCTAATGACTCCATTCCCTTTTGTGGTTGTAGGGGCTGTTAATTGGAGTACATTAAAAAAAACCTGATCTCTCTAGGACATTCAGAAGCCAAGTTATAAGCCCACAAATGTGTAACTGGACTACTTCTTTAAATTGACACCAGATCCGGTGACCTTTGGGACATGGTTTGAGCCCCTTAGGAAAGTGCTATCATCATGAAACGTTCAGATCACTTACAATTCAATAGATTCTACCTTCCTGTAACGTTTCAGCCTGATTGTACCTTGTTTTCACACAAATGAACCCAGAATGATGTGAAATTGTGCTTTGTGCAACATAATTCTGGGTGCCATTTAAAAACCATAAGTGCTAATGACTCCATTCCTTTTTGTGGTTGTAGGGGCTGTTGATTGGAGTACATTAAAACAAACCTGATCTCTCTAGGACATTCAGAAGCCAAGTTATAAGCCCACAAATGTGTAACTGGTCTACTTCTTTAAATTGACACCAGATCCGGTGACCTTTTGGACAGGGTTTGACCCCCTTAGGAAATGCTATCATCATGAAACGTTTAGATCACTTACAACTCAATAGATTCTACCTTCCTGTAACGTTTCAGCCTGATTGGACCTTGTTTTCACACAAATGAACCCAGAATGATGTGAAATTGTGCTTCGTGCAACATAATTCTGGGTGCCATTTACAAACCATACGTGCTAATGACTCCATTCCTTTTAGTGGTAATGGGGGCTGTTAATTGGAGTATACTAAAACAAACCTGACCTCTCTAGGATATTCAGAAGCCAAGTTATAAGCCCACAAAGGTGTAACTGGACTACTTCTTTAAAGTGACACCAGGCCCGTTGACATTTTTGGATCATGGTTTGACCCCCAATAGGAATGTGCGATCATCATGAAACGTTCAGATCACTTACAACTCAATAGATTCTACCTTCTTGTAACGTTTCAGCCTGATTGGACCTTGTTTTCACACAAATGGACCCAGAATGATGTGAAATTGTGCTTCGTACAACATAATTCTGGGTGCCATTTAAAAACCATAAGTGCTAATGACTCCATTCCTTTTTGTGGTTGTAGGGGCTGTTGATTGGAGTATACTAAAACAAACCTGACCTCTTTAGGACATTCAGAAGCCAAGTTATAAGCCCACAAAGATGTAACTGGACTTTTTCTTTAAATTGACACCAGATCCGGTGACCTTTGGGACATGGTTTGACCCCCTATAGGAATGTGCGATCATCATGAAATGTTCAGATCACTTACAACTCAATAGATTCTACCTTCTTGTAACGTTTCAGCCTGATTGGACCTTGTTTTCACACAAATGGACCCAGAATGATGTGAAATTGTGCTTCATGCAACATAATTCTGGGTGCCATTTACAAACCATAAGTGCTAATGACTCAATTCCCTTTTGTGGTTGTAGGGGCTGTTGATTGGAGTACATTAAAAAAAAAACCTGATCTCTCTAGGACATTCAGAAGCCAAGTTATAAGCCCACAAATGTGTAACTGGACTACTTCTTTCAATTGACACCAGATCCGGTGACCTTTGGGACATGGTTTGACCCCCTTAGGAAAGGGCTATCATCATGAAACGTTCAGATCACTTACAATTCAATAGATTCTACCTTCCTGTAACGTTTCAGCCTGATTGGACCTTGTTTTCACACAAATGGACCCAGAATGATGTGAAATTGTGCTTCATGCAACATAATTCTGGGTGCCATTTACAAACCATAAGTGCTAATGACTCCTTTCCTTTTTGTGGTTGTAGGGGCTGTTGATTGGAGTACATTAAAACAAACCTGATCTCTCTAGGACATTCAGAAGCCAAGTTATAAGCCCACAAATGTGTAACTGGACTACTTCTTTAAATTGACACCAGATCCGGTGACCTTTGGGACATGGTTTGTTCCCCTTAGGAAAGTACTATCATCATGAAACGTTCAGATCACTTACAACTCAATAGATTCTACCTTCTTGTAACGTTTCAGCCTGATTGGACCTTGTTTTCACACAAATGGACCCAGAATGATGTGAAATTGTGCTTCGTGCAACATAATTCTGGGTGCCACTTACAAACCATATGTGCTAATGACTCCATTCCTTTTAGTGGTAATGGGGGCTGTTAATTAGAGTACTCTAAAACAAACCTGACCTCTCTAGGCTATTCAGAAGCCAAGTTATAAGCCCACAAAGGTGTAACTGGACTTTTTCTTTAAAGTGACAACAGGCCCGGTGACCTTTGGAACATGGTTTGACCCCAATAGGAATGTGCGATCATCATGAAACGTTCAGATCACTTACAACTCAATAGATTCTACCTTCTTGTAACGTTTCAGCCTGATTGGACCTTGTTTTCACACAAATGAACCCAGAATGATGTGAAATTGTGCTTCGTGCAACATAATTCTGGGTGCCATTTAAAAACCATAAGTGCTAATGACTCCATTCCTTTTTCTGGTTGTAGGGGCTGTTGATTGGAGTATACTAAAACAAACCTGATCTCTCTAGGACATTCAGAAGCCAAGTTATAAGCCCACAAATGTGTAACTGGACTACTTCTTTAAATTGACACCAGATCTGTAGACCTTTGGGACATGGTTTGACCCCCTTAGGAAAGTGCGATCATCTTGAAACGTTAAGATAACTTACAACTCAATAGATTCTACCTTCTTGTAACGTTTCAGCCTGATTGGACCTTGTTTTCACAGAAATGGACCCAGAATGATGTGAAATTGTGCTTCGTGCAACATAATTCTGGGTGCCATTTAAAAACCATAAGTGCTAATGACTCCATTCCTTTTAGTGGTTATGGGGGCTGCTAATTGGAGTACTCTAAAACAAACCTGACCTCTCTAGGATATTCAGAAGCCAAGTTATAAGCCCACAAAGGTGTAACTGGACTACTTCTTTAAATTGACACCAGGCCCGGTGACCTTTGGGACATGGTTTGACCCCCAATAGGAATGTGCGATCATCATGAAACGTTCAGATCACTTACAACTCAATATATTCTACCTTCTTGTAACGTTTCAGCCTGATTGGACCCTGTTTTCACACAAATGAACCCAGAATGATGTGAAATTGAGCTTCGAGCAACATAAATCTGGGTGCCATTTAAAAACCATAAGTGCTAATGACTCCATTCCTTTTTGTGGTTGTAGGGGCTGTTGATTGGAGTATACTAAAACAAACCTGATCTCTCTAGGACATTCAGAAGCCAAGTTATAAGCCCACAAATGTGTAACTGGACTACTTCTTTAAAATTGACACCAGATCCGGTGACCTTTGGGACATGGTTTGATCCCCTTAGGAAAGTTCTATCATCATGAAACGTTCAGATCACTTACAACTCAATAGATTCTACCTTCCTGTAACGTTTCAGCCTGATTGGACCTTGTTTTCACACAAATGAACCCAGAATGATGTGAAATTGTGCTTCGTGCCACATAATTCTGGGTGCCATTTAAAAACCATAAGTGCTAATGACTCCATTCCTTTTTGTGGTTGTAGGGGCTGTTGATTGGAGTATACTAAAACAAACCTGACCTCTCTAGGACATTCAGAAGCCAAGTTATAAGCCCACAAATGTGTAACTGGACTACTTCTTTAAATTGACACCAGATCCGGTGACATTTGGGACATGGTTTGACCCCCTTAGGAAAGTGCTATCATCATGAAACGTTCAGATCACTTACAACTCAATAGATTCTAACTTCCTGTAACTTTTCAGCCTGATTGGACCTTGTTTTCACACAAATGAACCCAGAATGATGTGAAATTGTGCTCCGTGCAACATAATTCTGGGTACCATTTAAAAACCATAAGTGCTAATGACTCCATTCCTTTTAGTGGTTATGGGGGCTGCTAATTTGAGTACTCTAAAACAAACCTGACCTCTCTAGGATATTCAGAAGCCAAGTTATAAGCCCACAAAGGTGTAACTGGACTACTTCTTTAAATTGACACCAGGCCCGGTGACCTTTGGGACATGGTTTGACCCCCAATAGGAATGTGCGATCATCATGAAACGTTCAGATCACTTACAACTCAATATATTCTACCTTCTTGTAACGTTTCAGCCTGATTGGACCCTGTTTTCACACAAATGAACCCAGAATGACGTGAAATTGTGCTTCGAGCAACATAAATCTGGGTGCCATTTAAAAACCATAAGTGCTAATGACTCGATTCCTTTTTGTGGTTGTAGGAGCTGTTGATTGGAGTATACTAAAACAAACCTGATCTCTCTAGGACATTCAGAAGCCAAGTTATAAGCCCACAAATGTGTAACTGGACTACTTCTTTAAAATTGACACCAGATCCGGTGACCTTTGGGACATGGTTTGATCCCCTTAGGAAAGTTCTATCATCATGAAACGTTCAGATCACTTACAACTCAATAGATTCTACCTTCCTGTAACGTTTCAGCCTGATTGGACCTTGTTTTCACACAAATGAACCCAGAATGATGTGAAATTGTGCTTCGTGCCACATAATTCTGGGTGCCATTTAAAAACCATAAGTGCTAATGACTCCATTCCTTTTTGAGGTTGTAGGGGCTGTTGATTGGAGTATACTAAAATAAACCTGACCTCTCTAGGACATTCAGAAGCCAAGTTATAAGCCCTCAAATGTGTAACTGGACTACTTCTTTAAATTGACACCAGATCCGGTGACCTTTGGAACATGGTTTGACCCCCTTAGGAAAGTGCTATCATCATGAAACGTTCAGATCACTTACAACTCAATAGATTCTAACTTCCTGTAACGTTTCAGCCTGATTGGACCTTGTTTTCACACAAATGAACCCAGAATGATGTGAAATTGTGCTCCGTGCAACATAATTCTGGGTACCATTTAAAAACCATAAGTGCTAATGACTCCATTCCTTTTAGTGGTAATGGGGGCTGTTAATTGGAGTACTCTAAAACAAACCTGACCTCTCTAGGATATTCAGAAGCCAAGTTATAAGCCCACAAAGGTGTAACTGGACTACTTCTTTAAATTGACACCAGGCCCGGTGACCTGTGGGACATGGTTTGACCCCCTTAGGAAAGTGCTATCATCATGAAACATTCAGATCACTTACAACTCAATAGATTCTACCTTCCTGTAACGTTTCAGCCTGATTGTACCTTGTTTTCACACAAATGAACCCAGAATGACGTGAAATTGTGCTTCGTGCAACATAATTCTGGGTGCCATTTAAAAACCATAAGTGCTAATGACTCCATTCCTTTCTGTGGTTGTAGGAGCTGTTGATTGGAGTATACTAAAACAAACCTGATCTCTCTAGGACATTCAGAAGCCAAGTTATGAGCCCACAAATGTGTAACTGGACTACTTCTTTAAATTGACACCAGATCCGGTGACCTTTGGGACATGGTTTGACCCCTTTAGGAAAGTGCTATCATCATGAAACATTCAGATCACTTACAACTCAATAGATTCTACCTTCCTGTAACGTTTCAGCCTGATTGGACCTTGTTTTCACACAAATGAACCCAGAATGATGTGAAATTGTGCTTCGTGCAACATAATTCTGGGTGCCATTTAAAAACCATAAGTTCTAATGAATCCATTCCTTTTAGTGGTAATGGGGGCTGCTAATTGGAGTACTCTAAAACAAACCTGACCTCTCTAGGATATTCAGAAGCCAAGTTATAAGCCCACAAAGGTATAACTGGACTACTTCTTTAAAGTGACACCAGGCCCGGTGACCTTTGGGACATGGTTTGACCCCCTATAGGAATGTGCGATCATCATGAAACGTTCAGATCACTTACAACTCAATAGATTCTACCTTCTTGTAACGTTTCAGCCTGATTGGACCTTGTTTTCACACAAATTGACCCAGAATGATGTGAAATTGTGCTTCGTGGAACATAATTCTGGGTGCCATTTACAAACCATAAGTGCTAATGACTCCATTCCTTTTTGTGGTTTTTGGGGCTGTTGGTTGGAGTACATTAAAACAAACCTGATCTCTCTAGGACATTCAGAAGCCAAGTTATAAGCCCACAAATGTGTAACTGGACTACTTGTTTAAATTGACACCAGATCCGGTGACCTTTGGGACATGGTTTGACCCCCTTAGGAAAGTGCTATCATCATGAAACATTCAGATCACTTACAACTCAATAGATTCTACCTTCCTGTAACGTTTCAGCCTGATTGTACCTTGTTTTCACACAAATGAACCCAGAATGATGTGAAATTGTGCTTCGTGCAACATAATTCTGGGTGACATTTAAAAACCATAAGTGCTAATGGCTCCATTCCTTTTTGTGGTTGTAGGGGCTGTTGATTGGAGTACACTAAAACAAACCTGATCTCTCCAGGACATTCAGAAGCCAAGTTATAAGCCCACAAATGTGTAACTGGACTACTTCTTTAAAGTGACACCAGGCCCGGTGACCTTTGGGACATGGTTTGACCCCCTATAGGAATGTGCGATCATCATGAAACGTTCAGATCACTTACAACTCAATAGATTCTACCTTCTTGTAACGTTTCAGCCTGATTGGACCTTGTTTTCACACAAATGGACCCAGAATGATGTGAAATTGTGCTT
Source organism: Nothobranchius furzeri (assembly GCF_043380555.1). Classification (NCBI taxonomy): domain Eukaryota; kingdom Metazoa; phylum Chordata; class Actinopteri; order Cyprinodontiformes; family Nothobranchiidae; genus Nothobranchius; species Nothobranchius furzeri. The sequence goes on along the minus strand of NC_091748.1, from coordinate 4,991,815 downwards.
CGTGCAACATAATTCTGGGTGCCATTTACAAACCATAAGTGCTAATGACTCCATTCCTTTTTGTGGTTGTAGTGGCTGTTGGTTGGAGTACATTAAAACAAACCTGATCTCTCTAGGACATTCAGAAGCCAAGTTATAAGCCCACAAAGGTGTAACTGGACTACTTCTTTAAAGTGACACCAGGCCCGGTGACCTTTGGGACATGGTTTGACCCCCTATAGGAATGTGCGATCATCATGAAACGTTCAGATCACTTACAACTCAATAGATTCTACCTTCTTGTAACGTTTCAGCCTGATTGGACCTTGTTTTCACACAAATGGACCCAGAATGATGTGAAATTGTGCTTCGTGCAACATAATTCTGGGTGCCATTTACAAACCATAAGTGCTAATGACTCAATTCCTTTTTGTGGTTGTAGGGGCTGTTGATTGGAGTACACTAAAACAAACCTGATCTCTCTAGGACATTCAGAAGCCAAGTTATAAGCCCACAAAGGTGTAACTGGACTACTTCTTTAAATTGACACCAGATCTGGTGACATTTGGGACATTGTTTGACCCCCTTAGGAAAGTGCGATCATCTTGAAACGTTCAGATCACTTACAACTCAATAGATTCTACCTTCTTGTAACGTTTCAGCCTGATTGGACCTTGTTTTCACACAAATGGACCCAGAATGATGTGAAATTGTGCTTAGTGCAACATAATTCTGGGTGCCATTTAAAAACCATACGTGCTAATGACTCCATTCCTTTTAGTGGTAATGGGGGCTGTTAATTGGAGTACTCTAAAACAAACCTGACCTCTCTAGGATATTCAGAAGCCAAGTTATAAGCCCACAAAGGTGTAACTGGACTACTTCTTTAAAGTGACGCCAGGCCCGGTGACCTTTGGGACATGGTTTGACCCCCTTAGGAATGTGCGATCATCATGAAACGTTCAGATCACTTACAACTCAATAGATTCTACCTTCTTGTAACGTTTCAGCCTGATTGGACCTTGTTTTCACACAAATGGACCCAGAATGATGTGAAATTGTGCTTCGTGCAACATAATTCTGGGTGCCATTTACAACCATAAGTGTTAATGACTCCATTGCTTTTTGTGGTTGTAGGGGCTGTTGATTGGAGTACACTAAATTAAACCTGATCTCTCTAGGACATTCAGAAACCAAGTTATAAGCCCACAAAGGTGTAACTGGACTACTTCTTTAAATTGACACCAGATCCGGTGACCTTTGGGACATTGTTTGACCCCCTTAGGAAAGTGCGATCATCTTGAAACGTTCAGATCACTTACAACTCAAAAGATTCTACCTTCTTGTAACGTTTCAGCCTGATTGGACCTTGTTTTCACACAAATGGACCCAGAATGATGTGAAATTGTGCTTAGTGCAACATAATTCTGGGTGCCATTTACAAACCATAAGTGCTAATGACTCCATTCCTTTTTGTGGTTGTAGGGGCTGTTGGTTGGAGTACATTAAAACAAACCTGATCTCTCTAGGACATTCAGAAGCCAATTTATAAGCCCACAAATGTGTAACTGGACTACTTCTTTAAATTGACACCAGATCCGGTGACCTTTGGGACATGGTTTGACCCCCTTAGGAAAGTGCTATCATCATGAAATGTTCAGATCACTTACAACTCAATAGATTCTACCTTCCTGTAACGTTTCTGCCTTATTGGACCTTGTTTCCACACAAAAGAACCCAGAATGATGTGAAATTGTGCTTAGTGCAGCATAATTCTGGGTGCCATTTACAAACCTTAATTGCTAATGACTCCATTCCTTTTTGTGGTTGTAGGGGCTGTTGATTGGAGTACAGTAAAACAAACCTGATCTCTCTAGGACATTCAGAAGCGAAGTTATAAGCCCACAAATGTGTAACTGGACTACTTCTTTAAATTGACACCAGATCCGGTGACCTTTGGGACATGGTTTGACCCCCTTAGGAAAGTGCTATCATCATGAAACGTTCAGATCACTTACAACTCAATAGATTCTACCTTCCTGTAACGTTTTAGCCTGATTGGACCTTGTTTTCACACAAATGGACCCAGAATGATGTGAAATTGTGCTTTGTGCAACATAATTCTGGGAGCCATTTAAAAACCATAAGTGCTAATGACTCCATTCCTTTTTGAGGTTGTAGGGGATGTTGATTGGAGTACACTAAAACAAACCTGATCTCTCTAGGACATTCAGAAGCCAAGTTATAAGCCCACAAATGTGTAACTGGTCTACTTCTTTAAATTGACACCAGATCCGGTGACCTTTGGGACATGGTTTGACCCCCTTAGGAAAGTGCTATCATCATGAAATGTTCAGATCACTTACAACTCAATATATTCTACCTTCCTGTAACGTTTCAGCCTGATTGGACCTTGTTTTCACACAAATGAACCCAGAATGATGTGAAATTGTGCTTCGTGCAACATAATTCTGCGTGCCATTTACAAACCATAAATGCTAATGACTCTATTACTTTTTGTGGTTGTAGGGGCTTTTTAATGGAGTACACTAAAACAAACCTGATCTCTCTAGGACATTCAGAAGCCAAGTTATAAGCCCACAAATGTGTAACTGGACTACTTCTTTAAATTGACACCAGATCCGGTGACCTTTGGGACATGGTTTGACCCCCTTAGGAAAGTGCGATCATCTTGAAACGTTCAGATCACTTACAACTCAATAGATTCTACCTTCTTGTAACGTTTCAGCCTGATTGGACCTTGTTTACACACAAATGGACCCAGAATGATGTGAAATTGTGCTTCGTGCAACATAATTCTGTGTGCCATTTACAAACCATAAGTGCTAATGACTCCATTCCTTTTTATGGTTGTAGGGGCTGTTGATTGGAGTACACTAAAAAAACCTGATCTCTCTAGGACATTCAGAAGCCAAGTTATAAGCCCACAAATGTGTAACTGGACTACTTCTTTAAATTGACACCAGATCCGAAGACCTTTGGGACATGGTTTGACCCCCTTAGGAAAGTGCTATCATCATGAAATGTTCAGATCACTTACAACTCAATAGATTCTACCTTCCTGTAACGTTTCAGCCTGATTGGACCTTGTTTCCACACAAATGAACCCGGAATGATGTGAAATTGTGCTTAGTGCAGCATATTTCTGGGTGCCATTTACAAACCTTAAGTGCTAATGACTCCATTCCTTTTTGTGGTTGTAGGGGCTGTTGATTGGAGTACACTAAAACAAACCTGATCTCTCTAGGACATTCAGAAGCCAAGTTATAAGCCCACAAATGTGTAACTAGACTACTTCTTTAAATTGACACCAGATCCGGTGACCTTTGGGACATGGTTTGACCCCCTTAGGAAAGGGCTATCATCATGAAACGTTCAGATCACTTACAACTCAATAGATTCTACCTTCCTGTAACGTTTCAGCCTGATTGGACCTTGTTTTCACACAAATGAACCCAGAATGATGTGAAATTGTGCTTCGTGCAACATTATTCTGGGTGCCATTTAAAAACCATAAGTGCTAATGACTCCATTCCTATTTGAGGATGTAGGGGCTGTTGATTGGAGTACACTAAAACAAACCTGATCTCTCTAGGACATTCAGAAGCCAAGTTATAAGCCCACAAATGTGTAACTGGACTACTCCTTTAAATTGACACCAGATCCGGTGACCTTTGGGACATGGTTTGATCCCCTTAGGAAAGTTCTATCATCATGAAACGTTCAGATCACTTACAACTCAATAGATTCTAACTTCCTGTAACGTTTCAGCCTGATTGGACCTTGTTTTCACACAAATGAACCCAGAATGATGTGAAATTGTGCTCCGTGCCACATAATTCTGGATACCATTTAAAAACCATAAGTGCTAATGACTCCATTCCTTTAGTGGTAATGGGGGCTGTTAATTGGAGTACTCTAAAACAAACCTGACCTCTCTAGGATATTCAGAAGCCAAGTTATAAGCCCACAAAGGTGTAACTGGACTACTTCTTTAAATTGACACCAGGCCCGGTGACCTGTGGGACATGGTTTGACCCCCTTAGGAAAGAGCTATCATCATGAAACGTTCAGATCACTTACAACTCAATAGATTCTACCTTCCTGTAACGTTTCAGCCTGATTGGACCTTGTTTTCACACAAATGAACCCAGAATGATGTGAAATTGTGCTTCGTGCAACATAATTCTGGGTGCCATTTAAAAACCATAAGTGCTAATGACTCCATTCCTTTCTGTGGTTGTAGGAGCTGTTGATTGGAGTATACTAAAACAAACCTGATCTCTCTAGGACATTCAGAAGCCAAGTTATGAGCCCACAAATGTGTAACTGGACTACTTCTTTAAATTGACACCAGATCCGGTGACCTTTGGGACATGGTTTGACCCCTTTAGGAAAGTGCTATCATCATGAAACATTCAGATCACTTACAACTCAATATATTCTACCTTCCTGTAACGTTTCAGCCTGATTGGACATTGTTTTCACACAAATGAACCCAGAATGATGTGAAATTGTGCTTCGTGCAACATAATTCTGGGTGCCATTTAAAAACCATAAGTTCTAATGAATCCATTCCTTTTAGTGGTAATGGGGGCTGCTAATTGGAGTACTCTAAAACAAACCTGACCTCTCTAGGATATTCAGAAGCCAAGTTATAAGCCCACAAAGGTATAACTGGACTACTTCTTTAAAGTGACACCAGGCCCGGTGACCTTTGGGACATGGTTTGACCCCCTATAGGAATGTGCGATCATCATGAAACGTTCAGATCACTTACAACTCAATAGACTCTACCTTCTTGTAACGTTTCAGCCTGATTGGACCTTGTTTTCACACAAATTGACCCAGAATGATGTGAAATTGTGCTTCGTGGAACATAATTCTGGGTGCCATTTACAAACCATAAGTGCTAATGACTCCATTCCTTTTTGTGGTTTTTGGGGCTGTTGGTTGGAGTACATTAAAACAAACCTGATCTCTCTAGGACATTCAGAAGCCAAGTTATAAGCCCACAAATGTGTAACTGGACTACTTCTTTAAATTGACACCAGATCCGGTGACCTTTGGGACATGGTTTGACCCCCTTAGGAAAGTGCTATCATCATGAAACATTCAGATCACTTACAACTCAATAGATTCTACCTTCCTGTAACGTTTCAGCCTGATTGTACCTTGTTTTCACACAAATGAACCCAGAATGACGTGAAATTGTGCTTCGTGCAACATAATTCTGGGTGACATTTAAAAACCATAAGTGCTAATGACTCCATTCCTTTTTGTGGTTGTAGGGGCTGTTGATTGGAGTATACTAAAACAAACCTGATCTCTCCAGGACATTCAGAAGCCAAGTTATAAGCCCACAAATGTGTAACTGGACTACTTCTTTAAAGTGACACCAGGCCCGGTGACCTTTGGGACATGGTTTGACCCCCTATAGGAATGTGCGATCATCATGAAACGTTCAGATCACTTACAACTCAATAGATTCTACCTTCTTGTAACGTTTCAGCCTGATTGGACCTTGTTTTCACAGAAATGGACCCAGAATGATGTGAAATTGTGCTTCGTGCAACATAATTCTGGGTGCCATTTACAAACCATAAGTGCTAATGACTCCATTCCTTTTTGTGGTTGTAGTGGCTGTTGGTTGGAGTACATTAAAACTAACCTGATCTCTCTAGGACATTCAGAAGCCAAGTTATAAGCCCACAAAGGTGTAACTGGACTACTTCTTTAAAGTGACACCAGGCCCGGTGACCTTTGGGACATGGTTTGACCCCCTATAGGAATGTGCGATCATCATGAAACGTTCAGATCACTTACAACTCAATAGATTCTACCTTCTTGTAACGTTTCAGCCTGATTGGACCTTGTTTTCACACAAATGGACCCAGAATGATGTGAAATTGTGCTTCGTGCAACATAATTCTGGGTGCCATTTACAAACCATAAGTGCTAATGACTCAATTCCTTTTTGTGGTTGTAGGGGCTGTTGATTGGAGTACACTAAAACAAACCTGATCTCTCTAGGACATTCAGAAGCCAAGTTATAAGCCCACAAAGGTGTAACTGGACTACTTCTTTAAATTGACACCAGATCTGGTGACATTTGGGACATTGTTTGACCCCCTTAGGAAAGTGCGATCATCTTGAAACGTTCAGATCACTTACAACTCAATAGATTCTACCTTCTTGTAACGTTTCAGCCTGATTGGACCTTGTTTTCACACAAATGGACCCAGAATGATGTGAAATTGTGCTTAGTGCAACATAATTCTGGGTGCCATTTAAAAACCATAAGTGCTAATGACTCCATTCCTTTTAGTGGTAATGGGGGCTGTTAATTGGAGTACTCTAAAACAAACCTGACCTCTCTAGGATATTCAGAAGCCAAGTTATAAGCCCACAAAGGTGTAACTGGACTACTTCTTTAAAGTGACGCCAGGCCCGGTGACCTTTGGGACATGGTATGACCCCCTATAGGAATGTGCGATCATCATGAAACGTTCAGATCACTTACAACTCAATAGATTCTACCTTCTTGTAACGTTTCAGCCTGATTGGACCTTGTTTTCACACAAATGGACCCAGAATGATGTGAAATTGTGCTTCGTGCAACATAATTCTGGGTGCCATTTACAACCATAAGTGTTAATGACTCCATTGCTTTTTGTGGTTGTAGGGGCTGTTGATTGGAGTACACTAAAACAAACCTGATCTCTCTAGGACATTCAGAAACCAAGTTATAAGCCCACAAAGGTGTAACTGGACTACTTCTTTAAATTGACACCAGATCCGGTGACCTTTGGGACATTGTTTGACCCCCTTAGGAAAGTGCGATCATCATGAAACGTTCAGATCACTTACAACTCAAAAGATTCTACCTTCTTGTAACGTTTCAGCCTGATTGGACCTTGTTTTCACACAAATGGACCCAGAATGATGTGAAATTGTGCTTAGTGCAACATAATTCTGGGTGCCATTTACAAACCATAAGTGCTAATGACTCCATTCCTTTTTATGGTTGTAGGGGCTGCTGATTGGAGTACACTAAAACAAACCTGATCTCTCTAGGACATTCAGAAGCCAAGTTATAAGCCCACAAATGTGTAACTGGACTACTTCTTTAAATTGACACCAGATCTGGGGACATTTGGGACATGGTTTGACCCCCTTAGGAAAGTGCTATCATCATGAAATGTTCAGATCACTTACAACTCAATAGATTCTACCTTCCTGTAACGTTTCAGCCTTATTGGACCTTGTTTCCACACAAAAGAACCCAGAATGATGTGAAATTGTGCTTAGTGCAGCATAATTCTGGGTGCCATTTACAAACCTTAATTGCTAATGACTCCATTCCTTTTTGTGGTTGTAGGGGCTGTTGATTGGAGTACAGTAAAACAAACCTGATCTCTCTAGGACATTCAGAAGCGAAGTTATAAGCCCACAAATGTGTAACTGGAGTACTTCTTTAAATTGACACCAGATCCGGTGACCTTTGGGACATGGTTTGACCCCCTTAGGAAAGTGCTATCATCATGAAACGTTCAGATCACTTACAACTCAATAGATTCTACCTTCCTGTAACGTTTTAGCCTGATTGGACCTTGTTTTCACACAAATGAACCCAGAATGATGTGAAATTGTGCTTTGTGCAACATAATTCTGGGAGCCATTTAAAAACCATAAGTGCTAATGACTCCATTCCTTTTTGAGGTTGTAGGGGATGTTGATTGGAGTACACTAAAACAAACCTGATCTCTCTAGGACATTCAGAAGCCAAGTTATAAGCCCACAAATGTGTAACTGGTCTACTTCTTTAAATTGACACCAGATCCGGTGACCTTTGGGACATGGTTTGACCCCCTTAGGAAAGTGCTATCATCATGAAATGTTCAGATCACTTACAACTCAATATATTCTACCTTCCTGTAACGTTTCAGCCTGATTGGACCTTGTTTTCACACAAATGAACCCAGAATGATGTGAAATTGTGCTTCGTGCAACATAATTCTGCGTGCCATTTACAAACCATAAATGCTAATGACTCCATTACTTTTTGTGGTTGTAGGGGCTGTTTAATGGAGTACACTAAAACAAACCTGATCTCTCTAGGACATTCAGAAGCCAAGTTATAAGCCCACAAATGTGTAACTGGACTACTTCTTTAAATTGACACCAGATCCGGTGACCTTTGGGACATTGTTTGACCCCCTTAGGAAAGTGCGATCATCTTGAAACGTTCAGATCACTTACAACTCAATAGATTCTACCTTCTTGTAACGTTTCAGCCTGATTGGACCTTGTTTTCACAAAAATGGACCCAGAATGATGTGAAATTGTGCTTAGTGCAACATAATTCTGGGTGCCATTTACAAACCATAAGTGCTAATGACTCCATTCCTTTTTGTGGTTGTAGGGGCTGTTGGTTGGAGTACATTAAAACAAACCTGATCTCTCTAGGACATTCAGAAGCCAAGTTATAAGCCCACAAATGTGTAACTGGACTACTTCTTTAAATTGACACCAGATCCGGTGACCTTTGGGACATGGTTTGACCCCCTTAGGAAAGTGCTATCATCATGAAACATTCAGATCACTTACAACTCAATAGATTCTACCTTCCTGTAACGTTTCAGCCTGATTGTACCTTGTTTTCACACAAATGAACCCAGAATGATGTGAAATTGTGCTTCGTGCAACATAATTCTGGGTGACATTTAAAAACCATAAGTGCTAATGACTCCATTCCTTTTTGTGGTTGTAGGGGCTGTTGATTGGAGTATACTAAAACAAACCTGATCTCTCCAGGACATTCAGAAGCCAAGTTATAAGCCCACAAATGTGTAACTGGACTACTTCTTTAAAGTGACACCAGGCCCGGTGACCTTTGGGACATGGTTTGACCCCCTATAGGAATGTGCGATCATCATGAAACGTTCAGATCACTTACAACTCAATAGATTCTACCTTCTTGTAACGTTTCAGCCTGATTGGACCTTGTTTTCACAGAAATGGACCCAGAATGATGTGAAATTGTGCTTCGTGCAACATAATTCTGGGTGCCATTTACAAACCATAAGTGCTAATGACTCCATTCCTTTTTGTGGTTGTAGTGGCTGTTGGTTGGAGTACATTAAAACAAACCTGATCTCTCTAGGACATTCAGAAGCCAAGTTATAAGCCCACAAAGGTGTAACTGGACTACTTCTTTAAAGTGACACCAGGCCCGGTGACCTTTGGGACATGGTTTGACCCCCTATAGGAATGTGCGATCATCATGAAACGTTCAGATCACTTACAACTCAATAGATTCTACCTTCTTGTAACGTTTCAGCCTGATTGGACCTTGTTTTCACACAAATGGACCCAGAATCATGTGAAATTGTGCTTCGTGCAACATAATTCTGGGTGCCATTTACAAACCATAAGTGCTAATGACTCAATTCCTTTTTGTGGTTGTAGGGGCTGTTGATTGGAGTACACTAAAACAAACCTGATCTCTCTAGGACATTCAGAAGCCAAGTTATAAGCCCACAAAGGTGTAACTGGACTACTTCTTTAAATTGACACCAGATCTGGTGACATTTTGGACATTGTTTGACCCCCTTAGGAAAGTGCGATCATCTTGAAACGTTCAGATCACTTACAACTCAATAGATTCTACCTTCTTGTAACGTTTCAGCCTGATTGGACCTTGTTTTCACACAAATGGACCCAGAATGATGTGAAATTGTGCTTAGTGCAGCATAATTCTGGGTGCCATTTAAAAACCATAAGTGCTAATGACTCCATTCCTTTTAGTGGTAATGGGGGCTGTTAATTGGAGTACTCTAAAACAAACCTGACCTCTCTAGGATATTCAGAAGCCAAGTTATAAGCCCACAAAGGTGTAACTGGACTACTTCTTTAAAGTGACGCCAGGCCCGGTGACCTTTGGGACATGGTATGACCCCCTATAGGAATGTGCGATCATCATGAAACGTTCAGATCACTTACAACTCAATAGATTCTACCTTCTTGTAACGTTTCAGCCTGATTGGACCTTGTTTTCACACAAATGGACCCAGAATGATGTGAAATTGTGCTTCGTGCAACATAATTCAGGGTGCCATTTACAACCATAAGTGTTAATGACTCCATTGCTTTTTGTGGTTGTAGGGGCTGTTGATTGGAGTACACTAAAACAAACCTGATCTCTCTAGGACATTCAGAAACCAAGTTATAAGCCCACAAAGGTGTAACTGGACTACTTCTTTAAATTGACACCAGATCCGGTGACCTTTGGGACATTGTTTGACCCCCTTAGGAAAGTGTGATCATCTTGAAACGTTCAGATCACTTACAACTCAAAAGATTCTACCTTCTTGTAACGTTTCAGCCTGATTGGACCTTGTTTTCACACAAATGGACCCAGAATGATGTGAAATTGTGCTTAGTGCAACATAATTCTGGGTGCCATTTACAAACCATAAGTGCTAATGACTCCATTCCTTTTTGTGGTTGTAGTGGCTGTTGGTTGGAGTACATTAAAACTAACCTGATCTCTCTAGGACATTCAGAAGCCAAGTTATAAGCCCACAAAGGTGTAACTGGACTACTTCTTTAAAGTGACACCAGGCCCGGTGACCTTTGGGACATGGTTTGACCCCCTATAGGAATGTGCGATCATCATGAAACGTTCAGATCACTTACAACTCAATAGATTCTACCTTCTTGTAACGTTTCAGCCTGATTGGACCTTGTTTTCACACAAATGGACCCAGAATGATGTGAAATTGTGCTTCGTGCAACATAATTCTGGGTGCCATTTACAAACCATAAGTGCTAATGACTCAATTCCTTTTTGTGGTTGTAGGGGCTGTTGATTGGAGTACACTAAAACAAACCTGATCTCTCTAGGACATCCAGAAGCCAAGTTATAAGCCCACAAAGGTGTAACTGGACTACTTCTTTAAATTGACACCAGATCTGGTGACATTTGGGACATTGTTTGACCCCCTTAGGAAAGTGCGATCATCTTGAAACGTTCAGATCACTTACAACTCAATAGATTCTACCTTCTTGTAACGTTTCAGCCTGATTGGACCTTGTTTTCACACAAATGGACCCAGAATGATGTGAAATTGTGCTTAGTGCAACATAATTCTGGGTGCCATTTAAAAACCATAAGTGCTAATGACTCCATTCCTTTTAGTGGTAATGGGGGCTGTTAATTGGAGTACTCTAAAACAAACCTGACCTCTCTAGGATATTCAGAAGCCAAGTTATAAGCCCACAAAGGTGTAACTGGACTACTTCTTTAAAGTGACGCCAGGCCCGGTGACCTTTGGGACATGGTATGACCCCCTATAGGAATGTGCGATCATCATGAAACGTTCAGATCACTTACAACTCAATAGATTCTACCTTCTTGTAACGTTTCAGCCTGATTGGACCTTGTTTTCACACAAATGGACCCAGAATGATGTGAAATTGTGCTTCGTGCAACATAATTCTGGGTGCCATTTACAACCATAAGTGTTAATGACTCCATTGCTTTTTGTGGTTGTAGGGGCTGTTGATTGGAGTACACTAAAACAAACCTGATCTCTCTAGGACATTCAGAAACCAAGTTATAAGCCCACAAAGGTGTAACTGGACTACTTCTTTAAATTGACACCAGATCCGGTGACCTTTGGGACATTGTTTGACCCCCTTAGGAAAGTGCGATCATCTTGAAACGTTCAGATCACTTACAACTCAAAAGATTCTACCTTCTTGTAACGTTTCAGCCTGATTGGACCTTGTTTTCACACAAATGGACCCAGAATGATGTGAAATTGTGCTTAGTGCAACATAATTCTGGGTGCCATTTACAAACCATAAGTGCTAATGACTCCATTCCTTTTTGTGGTTTTTGGGGCTGTTGGTTGGAGTACATTAAAACAAACCTGATCTCTCTAGGACATTCAGAAGCCAAGTTATAAGCCCACAAATGTGTAACTGGACTACTTCTTTAAATTGACACCAGATCCGGTGACCTTTGGGACATGGTTTGACCCCCTTAGGAAAGTGCTATCATCATGAAACATTCAGATCACTTACAACTCAATAGATTCTACCTTCCTGTAACGTTTCAGCCTGATTGTACCTTGTTTTCACACAAATGAACCCAGAATGACGTGAAATTGTGCTTCGTGCAACATAATTCTGGGTGACATTTAAAAACCATAAGTGCTAATGACTCCATTCCTTTTTGTGGTTGTAGGGGCTGTTGATTGGAGTATACTAAAACAAACCTGATCTCTCCATGACATTCAGAAGCCAAGTTATAAGCCCACAAATGTGTAACTGGACTACTTCTTTAAAGTGACACCAGGCCCGGTGACCTTTGGGACATGGTTTGACCCCCTATAGGAATGTGCGATCATCATGAAACGTTCAGATCACTTACAACTCAATAGATTCTACCTTCTTGTAACGTTTCAGCCTGATTGGACCTTGTTTTCACAGAAATGGACCCAGAATGATGTGAAATTGTGCTTCGTGCAACATAATTCTGGGTGCCATTTACAAACCATAAGTGCTAATGACTCCATTCCTTTTTGTGGTTGTAGTGGCTGTTGGTTGGAGTACATTAAAACAAACCTGATCTCTCTAGGACATTCAGAAGCCAAGTTATAAGCCCACAAAGGTGTAACTGGACTACTTCTTTAAAGTGACACCAGGCCCGGTGACCTTTGGGACATGGTTTGACCCCCTATAGGAATGTGCGATCATCATGAAACGTTCAGATGACTTACAACTCAATAGATTCTACCTTCTTGTAACGTTTCAGCCTGATTGGACCTTGTTTTCACACAAATGGACCCAGAATCATGTGAAATTGTGCTTCGTGCAACATAATTCTGGGTGCCATTTACAAACCATAAGTGCTAATGACTCAATTCCTTTTTGTGGTTGTAGGGGCTGTTGATTGGAGTACACTAAAACAAACCTGATCTCTCTAGGACATTCAGAAGCCTAGTTATAAGCCCACAAAGGTGTAACTGGACTACTTCTTTAAATTGACACCAGATCTGGTGACATTTGGGACATTGTTTGACCCCCTTAGGAAAGTGCGATCATCTTGAAATGTTCAGATCACTTACAACTCAATAGATTCTACCTTCTTGTAACGTTTCAGCCTGATTGGACCTTGTTTTCACACAAATGGACCCAGAATGATGTGAAATTGTGCTTAGTGCAACATAATTCTGGGTGCCATTTAAAAACCATAAGTGCTAATGACTCCATTCCTTTTAGTGGTAATGGGGGCTGTTAATTGGAGTACTCTAAAACAAACCTGACCTCTCTAGGATATTCAGAAGCCAAGTTATAAGCCCACAAAGGTGTAACTGGACTACTTCTTTAAAGTGACGCCAGGCCCGGTGACCTTTGGGACATGGTATGACCCCCTATAGGAATGTGCGATCATCATGAAACGTTCAGATCACTTACAACTCAATAGATTCTACCTTCTTGTAACGTTTCAGCCTGATTGGACCTTGTTTTCACACAAATGGACCCAGAATGATGTGAAATTGTGCTTCGTGCAACATAATTCTGGGTGCCATTTACAACCATAAGTGTTAATGACTCCATTGCTTTTTGTGGTTGTAGGGGCTGTTGATTGGAGTACACTAAAACAAACCTGATCTCTCTAGGACATTCAGAAACCAAGTTATAAGCCCACAAAGGTGTAACTGGACTACTTCTTTAAATTGACACCAGATCCGGTGACCTTTGGGACATTGTTTGACCCCCTTAGGAAAGTGCGATCATCTTGAAACGTTCAGATCACTTACAACTCAAAAGATTCTACCTTCTTGTAACGTTTCAGCCTGATTGGACCTTGTTTTCACACAAAAGGACCCAGAATGATGTGAAATTGTGCTTAGTGCAACATAATTCTGGGTGCCATTTACAAACCATAAGTGCTAATGACTCCATTCCTTTTTGTGGTTGTAGGGGCTGTTGGTTGGAGTACATTAAAACAAACCTGATCTCTCTAGGACATTCAGAAGCCAATTTATTACCCCACAAATGTGTAACTGGACTACTTCTTTAAATTGACACCAGATCCGGTGACCTTTGGGACATGGTTTGACCCCCTTAGGAAAGTGCTATCATCTTGAAACGTTCAGATCACTTACAACTCAATAGATTCTACCTTCCTGTAACGTTTCAGCCTGATTGGACCTTGTTTTCACACAAATGGACCCAGAATGATGTGAAATTGCGCTTCGTGCAACATAATTCTGGGTGCCATTTACAAACCATAAGTGCTAATGACTCCATTCCTTTTTATGGTTGTAGGGGCTGCTGATTGGAGTACACTAAAACAAACCTGATCTCTCTAGGACATTCAGAAGCCAAGTTATAAGCCCACAAATGTGTAACTGGACTACTTCTTTAAATTGACACCAGATCTGGGGACATTTGGGACATGGTTTGACCCCCTTAGGAAAGTGCTATCATCATGAAATGTTCAGATCACTTACAACTCAATAGATTCTACCTTCCTGTAACGTTTCAGCCTTATTGGACCTTGTTTCCACACAAAAGAACCCAGAATGATGTGAAATTGTGCTTAGTGCAGCATAATTCTGGGTGCCATTTACAAACCTTAATTGCTAATGACTCCATTCCTTTTTGTGGTTGTAGGGGCTGTTGATTGGAGTACAGTAAAACAAACCTGATCTCTCTAGGACATTCAGAAGCGAAGTTATAAGCCCACAAATGTGTAACTGGAGTACTTCTTTAAATTGACACCAGATCCGGTGACCTTTGGGACATGGTTTGACCCCCTTAGGAAAGTGCTATCATCATGAAACGTTCAGATCACTTACAACTCAATAGATTCTACCTTCCTGTAACGTTTTAGCCTGATTGGACCTTGTTTTCACACAAATGAACCCAGAATGATGTGAAATTGTGCTTTGTGCAACATAATTCTGGGAGCCATTTAAAAACCATAAGTGCTAATGACTCCATTCCTTTTTGAGGTTGTAGGGGATGTTGATTGGAGTACACTAAAACAAACCTGATTTCTCTAGGACATTCAGAAGCCAAGTTATAAGCCCACAAATGTGTAACTGGTCTACTTCTTTAAATTGACACCAGATCCGGTGACCTTTGGGACATGGTTTGACCCCCTTAGGAAAGTGCTATCATCATGAAATGTTCAGATCACTTACAACTCAATATATTCTACCTTCCTGTAACGTTTCAGCCTGATTGGACCTTGTTTTCACACAAATGAACCCAGAATGATGTGAAATTGTGCTTCGTGCAACATAATTCTGCGTGCCATTTACAAACCATAAATGCTAATGACTCCATTACTTTTTGTGGTTGTAGGGGCTGTTTAATGGAGTACACTAAAACAAACCTGATCTCTCTAGGACATTCAGAAGCCAAGTTATAAGCCCACAAATGTGTAACTGGACTACTTCTTTAAATTGACACCAGATCCGGTGACCTTTGGGACATTGTTTGACCCCCTTAGGAAAGTGCGATCATCTTGAAACGTTCAGATCACTTACAACTCAATAGATTCTACCTTCTTGTAACGTTTCAGCCTGATTGGACCTTGTTTTCACAAAAATGGACCCAGAATGATGTGAAATTGTGCTTAGTGCAACATAATTCTGGGTGCCATTTACAAACCATAAGTGCTAATGACTCCATTCCTTTTTGTGGTTGTAGGGGCTGTTGGTTGGAGTACATTAAAACAAACCTGATCTCTCTAGGACATTCAGAAGCCAAGTTATAAGCCCACAAATGTGTAACTGGACTACTTCTTTAAATTGACACCAGATCCGGTGACCTTTGGGACATGGTTTGACCCCCTTAGGAAAGTGCTATCATCATGAAACATTCAGATCACTTACAACTCAATAGATTCTACCTTCCTGTAACGTTTCAGCCTGATTGTACCTTGTTTTCACACAAATGAACCCAGAATGATGTGAAATTGTGCTTCGTGCAACATAATTCTGGGTGACATTTAAAAACCATAAGTGCTAATGACTCCATTCCTTTTTGTGGTTGTAGGGGCTGTTGATTGGAGTATACTAAAACAAACCTGATCTCTCCAGGACATTCAGAAGCCAAGTTATAAGCCCACAAATGTGTAACTGGACTACTTCTTTAAAGTGACACCAGGCCCGGTGACCTTTGGGACATGGTTTGACCCCCTATAGGAATGTGCGATCATCATGAAACGTTCAGATCACTTACAACTCAATAGATTCTACCTTCTTGTAACGTTTCAGCCTGATTGGACCTTGTTTTCACAGAAATGGACCCAGAATGATGTGAAATTGTGCTTCGTGCAACATAATTCTGGGTGCCATTTACAAACCATAAGTGCTAATGACTCCATTCCTTTTTGTGGTTGTAGTGGCTGTTGGTTGGAGTACATTAAAACAAACCTGATCTCTCTAGGACATTCAGAAGCCAAGTTATAAGCCCACAAAGGTGTAACTGGACTACTTCTTTAAAGTGACACCAGGCCCGGTGACCTTTGGGACATGGTTTGACCCCCTATAGGAATGTGCGATCATCATGAAACGTTCAGATCACTTACAACTCAATAGATTCTACCTTCTTGTAACGTTTCAGCCTGATTGGACCTTGTTTTCACACAAATGGACCCAGAATCATGTGAAATTGTGCTTCGTGCAACATAATTCTGGGTGCCATTTACAAACCATAAGTGCTAATGACTCAATTCCTTTTTGTGGTTGTAGGGGCTGTTGATTGGAGTACACTAAAACAAACCTGATCTCTCTAGGACATTCAGAAGCCAAGTTATAAGCCCACAAAGGTGTAACTGGACTACTTCTTTAAATTGACACCAGATCTGGTGACATTTGGGACATTGTTTGACCCCCTTAGGAAAGTGCGATCATCTTGAAACGTTCAGATCACTTACAACTCAATAGATTCTACCTTCTTGTAACGTTTCAGCCTGATTGGACCTTGTTTTCACACAAATGGACCCAGAATGATGTGAAATTGTGCTTAGTGCAACATAATTCTGGGTGCCATTTAAAAACCATAAGTGCTAATGACTCCATTCCTTTTAGTGGAAATGGGGGCTGTTAATTGGAGTACTCTAAAACAAACCTGACCTCTCTAGGATATTCAGAAGCCAAGTTATAAGCCCACAAAGGTGTAACTGGACTACTTCTTTAAAGTGACGCCAGGCCCGGTGACCTTTGGGACATGGTATGACCCCCTATAGGAATGTGCGATCATCATGAAACGTTCAGATCACTTACAACTCAATAGATTCTACCTTCTTGTAACGTTTCAGCCATATTGGACCTTGTTTTCACACAAATGGACCCAGAATGATGTGAAATTGTGCTTCGTGCAACATAATTCTGGGTGCCATTTACAACCATAAGTGTTAATGACTCCATTGCTTTTTGTGGTTGTAGGGGCTGTTGATTGGAGTACACTAAAACAAACCTGATCTCTCTAGGACATTCAGAAGCCAAGTTATGAGCCCACAAATGTGTAACTGGACTACTTCTTTAAATTGACACCAGATCCGGTGACCTTTGGGACATGGTTTGACCCCCTATAGGAATGTGCGATCATCATGAAACGTTCAGATCACTTACAACTCAATAGATTCTACCTTCTTGTAACGTTTCAGCCTGATTGGACCTTGTTTTCACACAAATGGACCCAGAATGATGTGAAATTGTGCTTCATGCAACATAATTCTGGGTGCCATTTACAAACCATAAGTGCTAATGACTCCATTCCTTTCTGTGGTTGTAGTGGCTGTTAGTTGGAGTACATTAAAACAAACCTGATCTCTCTAGGACATTCAGAAGCCAAGTTATAAGCCCACAAAGGTGTAACTGGACTACTTCTTTAAAGTGACACCAGGCCCGGTGACCTTTGGGACATGGTTTGACCCCTTATAGGAATGTGCGATCATCATGAAACGTTCAGATCACTTACAACTCAATAGATTCTACCTTCTTGTAACGTTTCAGCCTGATTGGACCTTGTTTTCACACAAATGGACCCAGAATGATGTGAAATTGTGCTTCGTGCAATATAATTCTGGGTGCAATTTACAAACCATAAGTGCTAATGACTCAATTCCTTTTTATGGTTGTAGGGGCTGTTGATTGGAGTACACTAAAACAAACCTGATCTCTCTTGGACATTCAGAAGCCAAGTTATAAGCCCACAAAGGTGTAACTGGACTACTTCTTTAAATTGACGCCAGGCCCGGTGACCTTTGGGACATTGTTTGACCCCCTTAGGAAAGTGCGATCATCTTGAAACGTTCAGATCACTTACAACTCAATAGATTCTACCTTCTTGTAATGTTTCAGCCTTATTGGACCTTGTTTTCACACAAATGGACCCAGAATGATGTGAAATTGTGCTTAGTGCAACATAATTCTGGGTGCCATTTAAAAACCATAAGTGCTAATGACTCCATTCCTTTTAGTGGTAACGGGGGCTGTTAATTGGAGTATTTTAAAACAAACCTGACCTCTCTAGGATATTCAGAAGCCAAGTTATAAGCCCACAAAGGTGTAACTGGACTACTTCTTTAAAGTGACGCCAGGCCCGGTGACCTTTGGGACATGGTTTGACCCCCTATAGGAATGTGCGATCATCATGAAACGTTCAGATCACTTACAACTCAATAGATTCTACCTTCTTGTAACGTTTCAGCCTGATTGGACCTTGTTTTCACACAAATGGACCCAGAATGATGTGAAATTGTGCTTCGTGCAACATAATTCTGGGTGCCATTTACAAACATAAGTGCTAATGACTCCATTGCTTTTTGTGGTTGTAGGGGCTGTTGATTGGAGTACACCAAAACAAACCTGATCTCTCTAGGACATTCAGAAGCCAAGTTATAAGCCCACAAAGGTGTAACTGGACTACTTCTTTAAATTGACACCAGATCCGGTGACCTTTGGGACATTGTTTGACCCCCTTAAGAAAGTGCGATCATCTTGAAACGTTGAGATCACTTACAACTCAATAGATTCTACCTTCTTGTAACGTTTCAGCCTGATTGGACCTTGTTTTCACACAAATGGACCCAGAATGATGTGAAATTGTGCTTAGTGCAACATAATTCTGGGTGCCATTTACAAACCATAAGTGCTAATGACTCCATTCCTTTTTGTGGTTGTAGGGGCTGTTGGGTGGAGTACATTAAAACAAACCTGATCTCTCTAGGACATTCAGAAGCCAATTTATAAGCCCACAAATGTGTAACTGGACTACTTCTTTAAATTGACACCAGATCCGGTGACCTTTGGGACATGGTTTGACCCCCTTAGGAAAGTGCTATCATCTTGAAACGTTCAGATCACTTACAACTCAATAGATTCTACCTTCCTGTAACGTTTCAGCCTGATTGGACCTTGTTTTCACACAAATGGACCCAGAATGATGTGAAATTGTGCTTCGTGCAACATAATTCTGGGTGCCATTTAAAAACCATAAGTGCTAATGACTCCATTCCTTTTTAGGGTTGTAGGGGCTGTTGATTGGAGTACACTAAAACAAATCTGATCTCTCTAGGACATTCAGAAGCCAAGTTATAAGCCCACAAAGGTGTAACTGGACTACTTCTTTAAATTGACACCAGATCCGGTGACCTTTGGGACATTGTTTGTCCCCCTTAAGAAAGTGCGATCATCTTGAAACGTTGAGATCACTTACAACTCAATAGATTCTACCTTCTTGTAACGTTTCAGCCTGATTGGACCTTGTTTTCACACAAATGGACCCAGAATGATGTGAAATTGTGCTTAGTGCAACATAATTCTGGGTGCCATTTAAAAACCATAAGTGCTAATGACTCCATTCCTTTTAGTGGAAATGGGGGCTGTTAATTGGAGTACTCTAAAACAAACCTGACCTCTCTAGGATATTCAGAAGCCAAGTTATAAGCCCACAAAGGTGTAACTGGACTACTTCTTTAAAGTGACGCCAGGCCCGGTGACCTTTGGGACATGGTATGACCCCCTATAGGAATGTGCGATCATCATGAAACGTTCAGATCACTTACAACTCAATAGATTCTACCTTCTTGTAACGTTTCAGCCTGATTGGACCTTGTTTTCACACAAATGGACCCAGAATGATGTGAAATTGTGCTTCGTGCAACATAATTCTGGGTGCCATTTACAACCATAAGTGTTAATGACTCCATTGCTTTTTGTGGTTGTAGGGGCTGTTGATTGGAGTACACTAAAACAAACCTGATCTCTCTAGGACATTCAGAAACCAAGTTATAAGCCCACAAAGGTGTAACTGGACTACTTCTTTAAATTGACACCAGATCCGGTGACCTTTGGGACATTGTTTGACCCCCTTAGGAAAGTGCGATCATCTTGAAACGTTCAGATCACTTACAACTCAAAAGATTCTACCTTCTTGTAACGTTTCAGCCTGATTGGACCTTGTTTTCACACAAATGGACCCAGAATGATGTGAAATTGTGCTTAGTGCAACATAATTCTGGGTGCCATTTACAAACCATAAGTGCTAATGACTCCATTCCTTTTTGTGGTTGTAGGGGCTGTTGGTTGGAGTACATTAAAACAAACCTGATCTCTCTAGGACATTCAGAAGCCAATTTATAAGCCCACAAATGTGTAACTGGACTACTTCTTTAAATTGACACCAGATCCGGTGACCTTTGGGACATGGTTTGACCCCCTTAGGAAAGTGCTATCATCTTGAAACGTTCAGATCACTTACAACTCAATAGATTCTACCTTCCTGTAACGTTTCAGCCTGATTGGACCTTGTTTTCACACAAATGCACCCAGAATGATGTGAAATTGCGCTTCGTGCAACATAATTCTGGGTGCCATTTACAAACCATAAGTGCTAATGACTCCATTCCTTTTTATGGTTGTAGGGGCTGCTGATTGTAGTACACTAAAACAAACCTGATCTCTCTAGGACATTCAGAAGCCAAGTTATAAGCCCACAAATGTGTAACTGGACTACTTCTTTAAATTGACACCAGATCTGGGGACATTTGGGACATGGTTTGACCCCCTTAGGAAAGTGCTATCATCATGAAATGTTCAGATCACTTACAACTCAATAGATTCTACCTTCCTGTAACGTTTCAGCCTTATTGGACCTTGTTTCCACACAAAAGAACCCAGAATGATGTGAAATTGTGCTTAGTGCAGCATAATTCTGGGTGCCATTTACAAACCTTAATTGCTAATGACTCCATTCCTTTTTGTGGTTGTAGGGGCTGTTGATTGGAGTACAGTAAAACAAACCTGATCTCTCTAGGACATTCAGAAGCGAAGTTATAAGCCCACAAATGTGTAACTGGAGTACTTCTTTAAATTGACACCAGATCCGGTGACCTTTGGGACATGGTTTGACCCCCTTAGGAAAGTGCTATCATCATGAAACGTTCAGATCACTTACAACTCAATAGATTCTACCTTCCTGTAACGTTTTAGCCTGATTGAACCTTGTTTTCACACAAATGAACCCAGAATGATGTGAAATTGTGCTTTGTGCAACATAATTCTGGGAGCCATTTAAAAACCATAAGTGCTAATGACTCCATTCCTTTTTGAGGTTGTAGGGGATGTTGATTGGAGTACACTAAAACAAACCTGATCTCTCTAGGACATTCAGAAGCCAAGTTATAAGCCCACAAATGTGTAACTGGTCTACATCTTTAAATTGACACCAGATCCGGTGACCTTTGGGACATGGTTTGACCCCCTTAGGAAAGTGCTATCATCATGAAATGTTCAGATCACTTACAACTCAATATATTCTACCTTCCTGTAACGTTTCAGCCTGATTGGACCTTGTTTTCACACAAATGAACCCAGAATGATGTGAAATTGTGCTTCGTGCAACATAATTCTGCGTGCCATTTACAAACCATAAATGCTAATGACTCCATTACTTTTTGTGGTTGTAGGGGCTGTTTAATGGAGTACACTAAAACAAACCTGATCTCTCTAGGACATTCAGAAGCCAAGTTATAAGCCCACAAATGTGTAACTGGACTACTTCTTTAAATTGACACCAGATCCGGTGACCTTTGGGACATTGTTTGACCCCCTTAGGAAAGTGCGATCATCTTGAAACGTTCAGATCACTTACAACTCAATAGATTCTACCTTCTTGTAACGTTTCAGCCTGATTGGACCTTGTTTTCACAAAAATGGACCCAGAATGATGTGAAATTGTGCTTAGTGCAACATAATTCTGGGTGCCATTTACAAACCATAAGTGCTAATGACTCCATTCCTTTTTGTGGTTGTAGGGGCTGTTGGTTGGAGTACATTAAAACAAACCTGATCTCTCTAGGACATTCAGAAGCCAAGTTATAAGCCCACAAATGTGTAACTGGACTACTTCTTTAAATTGACACCAGATCCGGTGACCTTTGGGACATGGTTTGACCCCCTTAGGAAAGTGCGATCATCTTGAAACGTTCAGATCACTTACAACTCAATAGATTCTACCTTCTTGTAACGTTTCAGCCTGATTGGACCTTGTTTACACACAAATGGACCCAGAATGATGTGAAATTGTGCTTCGTGCAACATAATTCTGTGTGCCATTTACAAACCATAAGTGCTGATGACTCCATTCCTTTTTATGGTTGTAGGGGCTGTTGATTGGAGTACACTAAAAAAACCTGATCTCTCTAGGACATTCAGAAGCCAAGTTATAAGCCCACAAATGTGTAACTGGACTACTTCTTTAAATTGACACCAGATCCGAAGACCTTTGGGACATGGTTTGACCCCCTTAGGAAAGTGCTATCATCATGAAATGTTCAGATCACTTACAACTCAATAGATTCTACCTTCCTGTAACGTTTCAGCCTGATTGGACCTTGTTTCCACACAAATGAACCCGGAATGATGTGAAATTGTGCTTAGTGCAGCATATTTCTGGGTGCCATTTACAAACCTTAAGTGCTAATGACTCCATTCCTTTTTGTGGTTGTAGGGGCTGTTGATTGGAGTACACTAAAACAAACCTGATCTCTCTAGGACATTCAGAAGCCAAGTTATAAGCCCACAAATGTGTAACTAGACTACTTCTTTAAATTGACACCAGATCCGGTGACCTTTGGGACATGGTTTGACCCCCTTAGGAAAGGGCTATCATCATGAAACGTTCAGATCACTTACAACTCAATAGATTCTACCTTCCTGTAACGTTTCAGCCTGATTGGACCTTGTTTTCACACAAATGAACCCAGAATGATGTGAAATTGTGCTTCGTGCAACATTATTCTGGGTGCCATTTAAAAACCATAAGTGCTAATGACTCCATTCCTTTTTGAGGATGTAGGGGCTGTTGATTGGAGTACACTAAAACAAACCTGATCTCTCTAGGACATTCAGAAGCCAAGTTATAAGCCCACAAATGTGTAACTGGACTACTCCTTTAAATTGACACCAGATCCGGTGACCTTTGGGACATGGTTTGATCCCCTTAGGAAAGTTCTATCATCATGAAACGTTCAGATCACTTACAACTCAATAGATTCTACCTTCCTGTAACGTTTCAGCCTGATTGGACCTTGTTTTCACACAAATGAACCCAGAATGATGTGAAATTGTGCTTCGTGCCACATAATTCTGGGTGCCATTTAAAAACCATAAGTGCTAATGACTCCATTCCTTTTTGTGGTTGTAGGGGCTGTTGATTGGAGTATACTAAAACAAACCTGACCTCTCTCGGACATTCAGAAGCCAAGTTATAAGCCCACAAATGTGTAACTGGACTACTTCTTTTATTGACACCAGATCCGGTGACCTTTGGGACATGGTTTGACCCCCATAGGAAAGTGCTATCATCATGAAACTTTCAGATCACTTACAACTCAATAGATTCTAACTTCCTGTAACGTTTCAGCCTGATTGGACCTTGTTTTCACACAAATGAACCCAGAATGATGTGAAATTGTGCTTCGTGCAACATAATTCTGGGTGCCATTTAAAAACCATAAGTGCTAATGACTCCATTCCTTTTTGTGGTTGTAGGGGCTCTTGACTGGAGTATACTAAAACAAACCTGATCTCTCTAGGACATTCAGAAACCAAGTTATAAGCCCACAAATGTGTAACTGGACTGCTTCTTTTTAATTGACACCAGATCCGGTGACCTTTGGGACATGGTTTGATCCCCTTAGGAAAGTTTTATCATCATGAAACGTTCAGATCACTTACAACTCAATAGATTCTACCTTCCAGTAACGTTTCAGCCTGATTGGACCTTGTTTTCACACAAATGGACCCAGAATGATGTGAAATTGTGCTTCGTGCAACATAAGTCTGGGTGCCATTTAGAAACCATAAGTGCTAATGACTCCATTCCTTTTTGTGGTTGTTGGTCCTGTTGATTGGAGTACACTAAAACAAACCTGATCTCTCTAGGACATTCAGAAGCCAAGTTATAAGCCCACAAATGTGTAACTGGACTACTTCTTTAAAGTGACACCAGGCCCGGTGACCTTTGGGACATGGTTTGACCCCCTATAGGAATGTGCGATCATCATGAAACGTTCAGATCACTTACAACTCAATAGATTCTACCTTCTTGTAATGTTTCAGCCTGATTGGACCTTGTTTGCACTCAAATGAACCCAGAATGATGTGAAATTGTGCTTCGTGCAACATAATTCTGGGTACCATTTAAAAACCATAAGTGCTAATGACTCCATTCCTTTTAATGGTAATCGGGGCTGTTAATTGGAGTACTCTAAAACAAACATGACCTCTCTAGGATATTCAGAAGCCAAGTTATAAGCCCACAAAGGTGTAACTGGACTACTTTAAATTGACACCAGGCCCGGTGACCTTTGGGACATGGTTTGACCCCCTTAGGAAAGTGCTATCATCATGAAACGTTCAGATCACTTACAAATCAATAGATTCTACCTTCCTGTAACGTTTCAGCCTGATTGGACCTTGTTTTCACACAAATGAACCCAGAATGATGTGAAATTGTGCTTCGTGCAACATAATTCTGGGTGCCATTTAAAAACCATAAGTGCTAATGACTCCATTCCTTTTTGTGGTTGTAGGGGCTGTTGATTGGAGTATACTAAAACAAACCTTATCTCTCTAGGACATTCAGAAGCCAAGTTATGAGCCCACAAATGTGTAACTGGACTACTTCTTTAAATTGACACCAGATCCGGTGACCTTTGGGACATGGTTTGACCCCCTATAGGAATGTGCGATCATCATGAAACGTTCAGATCACTTACAACTCAATAGATTCTACCTTCTTGTAACGTTTCAGCCTGATTGGACCTTGTTTTCACACAAATGGACCCAGAATGATGTGAAATTGTGCTTCGTGCAACATAATTCTGGGTGCCATTTACAAACCATAAGTGCTAATGACTCCATTCCTTTCTGTGGTTGTAGTGGCTGTTAGTTGGAGTACATTAAAACAAACCTGATCTCTCTAGGACATTCAGAAGCCAAGTTATAAGCCCACAAAGGTGTAACTGGACTACTTCTTTAAAGTGACACCAGGCCCGGTGACCTTTGGGACATGGTTTGACCCCTTATAGGAATGTGCGATCATCATGAAACGTTCAGATCACTTACAACTCAATAGATTCTACCTTCTTGTAACGTTTCAGCCTGATTGGACCTTGTTTTCACACAAATGGACCCAGAATGATGTGAAATTGTGCTTCGTGCAATATAATTCTGGGTGCAATTTACAAACCATAAGTGCTAATGACTCAATTCCTTTTTATGGTTGTAGGGGCTGTTGATTGGAGTACACTAAAACAAACCTGATCTCTCTTGGACATTCAGAAGCCAAGTTATAAGCCCACAAAGGTGTAACTGGACTACTTCTTTAAATTGACGCCAGGCCCGGTGACCTTTGGGACATTGTTTGACCCCCTTAGGAAAGTGCGATCATCTTGAAACGTTCAGATCACTTACAACTCAATAGATTCTACCTTCTTGTAATGTTTCAGCCTTATTGGACCTTGTTTTCACACAAATGGACCCAGAATGATGTGAAATTGTGCTTAGTGCAACATAATTCTGGGTGCCATTTAAAAACCATAAGTGCTAATGACTCCATTCCTTTTAGTGGTAACGGGGGCTGTTAATTGGAGTATTTTAAAACAAACCTGACCTCTCTAGGATATTCAGAAGCCAAGTTATAAGCCCACAAAGGTGTAACTGGACTACTTCTTTAAAGTGACGCCAGGCCCGGTGACCTTTGGGACATGGTTTGACCCCCTATAGGAATGTGCGATCATCATGAAACGTTCAGATCACTTACAACTCAATAGATTCTACCTTCTTGTAACGTTTCAGCCTGATTGGACCTTGTTTTCACACAAATGGACCCAGAATGATGTGAAATTGTGCTTCGTGCAACATAATTCTGGGTGCCATTTACAAACATAAGTGCTAATGACTCCATTGCTTTTTGTGGTTGTAGGGGCTGTTGATTGGAGTACACCAAAACAAACCTGATCTCTCTAGGACATTCAGAAGCCAAGTTATAAGCCCACAAAGGTGTAACTGGACTACTTCTTTAAATTGACACCAGATCCGGTGACCTTTGGGACATTGTTTGACCCCCTTAAGAAAGTGCGATCATCTTGAAACATTGAGATCACTTACAACTCAATAGATTCTACCTTCTTGTAACGTTTCAGCCTGATTGGACCTTGTTTTCACACAAATGGACCCAGAATGATGTGAAATTGTGCTTAGTGCAACATAATTCTGGGTGCCATTTACAAACCATAAGTGCTAATGACTCCATTCCTTTTTGTGGTTGTAGGGGCTGTTGGGTGGAGTACATTAAAACAAACCTGATCTCTCTAGGACATTCAGAAGCCAATTTATAAGCCCACAAATGTGTAACTGGACTACTTCTTTAAATTGACACCAGATCCGGTGACCTTTGGGACATGGTTTGACCCCCTTAGGAAAGTGCTATCATCTTGAAACGTTCAGATCACTTACAACTCAATAGATTCTACCTTCCTGTAACGTTTCAGCCTGATTGGACCTTGTTTTCACACAAATGGACCCAGAATGATGTGAAATTGTGCTTCGTGCAACATAATTCTGGGTGCCATTTAAAAACCATAAGTGCTAATGACTCCATTCCTTTTTAGGGTTGTAGGGGCTGTTGATTGGAGTACACTAAAACAAATCTGATCTCTCTAGGACATTCAGAAGCCAAGTTATAAGCCCACAAAGGTGTAACTGGACTACTTCTTTAAATTGACACCAGATCCGGTGACCTTTGGGACATTGTTTGTCCCCCTTAAGAAAGTGCGATCATCTTGAAACGTTGAGATCACTTACAACTCAATAGATTCTACCTTCTTGTAACGTTTCAGCCTGATTGGACCTTGTTTTCACACAAATGGACCCAGAATGATGTGAAATTGTGCTTAGAGCAACATAATTCTGGGTGCCATTTACAAACCATAAGTGCTAATGACTCCATTCCTTTTTGTGGTTGTAGGGGCTGTTGGTTGGAGTACATTAAAACAAACCTGATCTCTCTAGGACATTCAGAAGCCAATTTATAAGCCCACAAATGTGTAACTGGACTACTTCTTTAAAGTGACACCAGATCCGGTGACCTTTGGGACATGGTTTGACCCCCTTAGGAAAGTGCTATCATCTTGAAACGTTCAGATCACTTACAACTCAATAGATTCTACCTTCCTGTAACGTTTCAGCCTGATTGGACCTTGTTTTCACACAAATGGACCCAGAATGATGTGAAATTGTGCTTCGTGCAACATAATTCTGGGTGCCATTTAAAAACCATAAGTGCTAATGACTCCATTCCTTTTTAGGGTTGTAGGGGCTGTTGATTGGAGTACACTAAAACAAACCTGATCTCTCTAGGACATTCAGAAGCAAAGTTATAAGCCCACAAATGTGTAACTGGACTACTTCTTTAAATTGACACCAGATCCGGTGACCTTTGGGACATGGTTTGACCCCCTTAGGAAAGTGCTATCATCATGAAATGTTCAGATCACTTACAACTCAATAGATTCTACCTTCCTGTAACGTTTCAGCCTGATTGGACCTTGTTTCCACACAAATGAACCCAGAATGATGTGAAATTGTGCTTAGTGCAGCATAATTCTGGGTGCCATTTACAAACCTTAATTGCTAATGACTCCATTCCTTTTTGTGGTTGTAGGGGCTGTTGATTGGAGTACACTAAAACAAACCTGATCTCTCTGGGACATTCAGAAGCCAAGTTATAAGCCCACAAATGTGTAACTGGACTACTTCTTTAAATTGACACCAGATCCGGTGACCTTTGGGACATGGTTTGACCCCCTTAGGAAAGTGCTATCATCATGAAACGTTCAGATCACTTACAACTCAATAGATTCTACCTTCCTGTAACATTTTAGCCTGATTGGACCTTGTTTTCACACAAATGAACCCAGAATGATGTGAAATTGTGCTTCGTGCAACATAATTCTGGGTGCCATTTAAAAACCATAAGTGCTAATGACTCCATTCCTTTTTGAGGTTGTAGGGGATGTTGATTGGAGAACACTAAAACAAACCTGATCTCTCTAGGACATTCAGAAGCCAAGTTATAAGCCCACAAATGTGTAACTGGACTACTTCTTTAAATTGACACCAGATCCGGTGACCTTTGGGACATGGTTTGATCCCCTTATGAAAGTACTATCATCATGAAACATTCATATCACTTACAACTCAATAGATTCTACCTTCCTGTAACGTTTCAGCCTGATTGGACCTTGTTTTCACACAAATGAACCCAGAATGATGTGAAATTGTGCTTTGTGCCACATAATTCTGGGTGCCATTTAAAAACCATAAGTGCTAATGACTCCATTCCTTTTTGTGGTTGTAGGGGCTGTTGATTGGAGTATACTAAAACAAACCTGATCTCTCTAGGACATTCAGAAGCCAAGTTATAAGCCCACAAATGTGTAACTGGACTACTTCTTTAAATTGAAACCAGATCCGGTGACCTTTGGGACATGGTTTTACCCCCATAGAAAAGTGCGATCATCTTGAAACGTTCAGATAACTTACAACTCAATAGATTCTACCTTCTTGTAACGTTTCAGCCTGATTGGACCTTGTTTCACTCAAATGAACCCAGAATGATGTGAAATTGTGCTTCGTGCAACATAATTCTGGGTGCCATTTAAAAACCATAAGTGCTAATGACTCCATTCCTTTTAGTGGTAATGGGGGCTGTTAATTGGAGTACTCTAAAACAAACCTGACCTCTCTAGGATATTCAGAAGCCAAGTTATAAGCCCACAAAGGTGTAACTGGACTACTTTAAATTGACACCAGGCCCGGTGACCTTTGGGACATGGTTTGACCCCCTTAGGTAAGTGCTATCATCATGAAACGTTCAGATCACTTACAACTCAATAGATTCTACCTTCCTGTAACGTTTCAGCCTGATTGGACCTTGTTTTCACACAAATGAACCCAGAATGATGTGGAATTGTGCTTCGTGCAACATAATTCTGGGTGCCATTTAAAAACCATAAGTGCTAATGACTCCATTCCTTTTAGTGGTAATGGGGGCTGCTAATTGGAGTACTCTAAAAAAACCTGACCTCTCTAGGATATTCAGAAGCCAAGTTATAAGCCCACAAAGGTGTAACTGGACTACTTCTTTAAAGTGACACCAGGCCCGGTGACCTTTGGGACCTGGTATGACCCCCTATAGGAAAGTGCGATCATCATGAAACGTTCAGATCACTTACAACTCAATAGATTCTAACTTCTTGTAACGTTTCAGCCTGATTGGACCTTGTTTTCACACAAATGGACCCAGAATGATGTGAAATTGTGCTTCGTGCAAAATAATTCTGGGTGCCATTTACAAACCATAAGTGCTATTGACTCCATTCCTTATTGAGGTTGTAGGGGCTGTTGATTGGAGTACACTAAAACAAACCTGACCTCTCTAGGATATTCAGAAGCCAAGTTATAAGCCCACAAAGGTGTAACTGGACTACTTCTTTAAAGTGACACCAGGCCCGGTGACCTTTGGGACATGGTTTGACCCCCTTAGGTAAGTGCTATCATCATGAAACGTTCAGATCACTTACAACTCAATAGATTCTACCTTCCTGTAACGTTTCAGCCTGATTGGACCTTGTTTTCACACAAATAAACCCAGAATGATGTGGAATTGTGCTTCGTGCAACATAATTCTGGGTGCCATTTAAAAACCATAAGTGCTAATGACTCCATTCCTTTTAGTGGTAATGGGGGCTGCTATTTGGAGTACTCTAAAACAAACCTGACCTCTCTAGGATATTCAGAAGCCAAGTTATAAGCCCACAAAGGTGTAACTGGACTACTTCTTTAAAGTGACACCAGGCCCGGTGACCTTTGGGACCTGGTATGACCCCCTATAGGAAAGTGCGATCATCATGAAACGTTCAGATCACTTACAACTCAATAGATTCTAACTTCTTGTAACGTTTCAGCCTGATTGGACCTTGTTTTCACACAAATGGAGCCAGAATGATGTGAAATTGTGCTTCGTGCAAAATAATTCTGGGTGCCATTTACAAACCATAAGTGCTATTGACTCCATTCCTTATTGAGGTTGTAGGGGCTGTTGATTGGAGTACACTAAAACAACCCTGACCTCTCTAGGATATTCAGAAGCCAAGTTATAAGCCCACAAAGGTGTAACTGGACTAATTCTTTAAAGTGACACCAGGCCCGGTGACCTTTGGGACCTGGTATGACCCCCTATAGGAAAGTGCGATCATCATGAAACGTTCAGATCACTTACAACTCAATAGATTCTAACTTCTTGTAACGTTTCAGCCTGATTGGACCTTGTTTTCACACAAATGGACCCAGAATGATGTGAAATTGTGCTTCGTGCAACATGATTCTGGGTGCCATTTACAAACCATAAGTGCTAATGACTCCATTCCTTTTTGTGGTTGTAGGGTCTGTTGGTTGGAGTACATTAAAACAAACCTGATCTCTCTAGGACATTCAGAAGCCAAGTTATAAGCCCACAAATGGGTAACTGGACTACTTCTTTAAATTGACACCAGATCCAGTGACCTTTGGGACGTGATTTGACCCCCTTAGGAAAGTGCTATCATCATGAAACATTCATATCACTTACAACTCAATAGATTCTACCTTCCTGTAACGTTTCAGCCTGATTGGACCTTGTTTTCACACAAATGAACCCAGAATGATGTGGAATTGTGCTTCGTGCAACATAATTCTGGGTGCCATTTAAAAACCATAAGTGCTAATGACTCCATTCCTTTTTAGGGTTGTAGGGGCTGTTGATTGGAGTACACTAAAACAAATCTGATCTCTCTAGGACATTCAGAAGCCAAGTTATAAGCCCACAAAGGTGTAACTGGACTACTTCTTTAAATTGACACCAGATCCGGTGACCTTTGGGACATTGTTTGTCCCCCTTAAGAAAGTGCGATCATCTTGAAACGTTGAGATCACTTACAACTCAATAGATTCTACCTTCTTGTAACGTTTCAGCCTGATTGGACCTTGTTTTCACACAAATGGACCCAGAATGATGTGAAATTGTGCTTAGAGCAACATAATTCTGGGTGCCATTTACAAACCATAAGTGCTAATGACTCCATTCCTTTTTGTGGTTGTAGGGGCTGTTGGTTGGAGTACATTAAAACAAACCTGATCTCTCTATAACATTCAGAAGCCAATTTATAAGCCCACAAATGTGTAACTGGACTACTTCTTTAAATTGACACCAGATCCGGTGACCTTTGGGACATGGTTTGACCCCCTTAGGAAAGTGCTATCATCATGAAACGTTCAGATCACTTACAACTCAATAGATTCTACCTTCCTGTAACATTTTAGCCTGATTGGACCTTGTTTTCACACAAATGAACCCAGAATGATGTGAAATTGTGCTTCGTGCAACATAATTCTGGGTGCCATTTAAAAACCATAAGTGCTAATGACTCCATTCCTTTTTGAGGTTGTAGGGGATGTTGATTGGAGAACACTAAAACAAACCTGATCTCTCTAGGACATTCAGAAGCCAAGTTATAAGCCCACAAATGTGTAACTGGACTACTTCTTTAAATTGACACCAGATCCGGTGACCTTTGGGACATGGTTTGATCCCCTTATGAAAGTACTATCATCATGAAACATTCAGATCACTTACAACTCAATAGATTCTACCTTCCTGTAACGTTTCAGCCTGATTGGACCTTGTTTTCACACAAATGAACCCAGAATGATGTGAAATTGTGCTTTGTGCCACATAATTCTGGGTTCCATTTAAAAACCATAAGTGCTAATGACTCCATTCCTTTTTGTGGTTGTAGGGGCTGTTGATTGGAGTATACTAAAACAAACCTGATCTCTCTAGGACATTCAGAAGCCAAGTTATAAGCCCACAAATGTGTAACTGGACTACTTCTTTAAATTGACACCAGGCCCGGTGACCTTTGGGACATGGTTTGATCCCCTTATGAAAGTACTATCATCATGAAACATTCAGATCACTTACAACTCAATAGATTCTACCTTCCTGTAACGTTTCAGCCTGATTGGACCTTGTTTCACTCAAATGAACCCAGAATGATGTGAAATTGTGCTTCGTGCAACATAATTCTGGGTGCCATTTAAAAACCATAAGTGCTAATGACTCCATTCCTTTTAGTGGAAATGGGGGCTGTTAATTGGAGTACTCTAAAACAAACCTGACCTCTCTAGGATATTCAGAAGCCAAGTTATAAGCCCACAAAGGTGTAACTGGACTACTTCTTTAAATTGACACCAGGCCCGGTGACCTTTGGGACATGGTTTGACCCCCTTAGGTAAGTGCTATCATCATGAAACATTCAGATCACTTACAACTCAATAGATTCTACCTTCCTGTAACGTTTCAGCCTGATTGGACCTTGTTTTCACACAAATGAACCCAGAATGATGTGAAATTGTGCTTTGTGCCACATAATTCTGGGTGCCATTTAAAAACCATAAGTGCTAATGACTCCATTCCTTTTTGTGGTTGTAGGGGCTGTTGATTGGAGTATACTAAAACAAACCTGATCTCTCTAGGACATTCAGAAGCCAAGTTATAAGCCCACAAATGTGTAACTGGACTACTTCTTTAAATTGAAACCAGATCCGGTGACCTTTGGGACATGGTTTTACCCCCAGAGAAAAGTGTGATCATCTTGAAACGTTCAGATAACTTACAACTCAATAGATTCTACCTTCTTGTAACGTTTCAGCCTGATTGGACCTTGTTTCACTCAAATGAACCCAGAATGATGTGAAATTGTGCTTCGTGCAACATAATTCTGGGTGCCATTTAAAAACCATAAGTGCTAATGACTCCATTCCTTTTAGTGGTAATGGGGGCTGCTAATTGGAGTACTCTAAAAAAAACCTGACCTCTCTAGGATATTCAGAAGCCAAGTTATAAGCCCACAAAGGTGTAACTGGACTACTTCTTTAAAGTGACACCAGGCCCGGTGACCTTTGGGACCTGGTATGACCCCCTATAGGAAAGTGCGATCATCATGAAACGTTCAGATCACTTACAACTCAATAGATTCTAACTTCTTGTAACGTTTCAGCCTGATTGGACCTTGTTTTCACACAAATGGAGCCAGAATGATGTGAAATTGTGCTTCGTGCAAAATAATTCTGGGTGCCATTTTCAAACCATAAGTGCTATTGACTCCATTCCTTATTGAGGTTGTAGGGGCTGTTGATTGGAGTACACTAAAACAAACCTGACCTCTCTAGGATATTCAGAAGCCAAGTTATAAGCCCACAAAGGTGTAACTGGACTAATTCTTTAAAGTGACACCAGGCCCGGTGACCTTTGGGACCTGGTATGACCCCCTATAGGAAAGTGCGATCATCATGAAACGTTCAGATCACTTACAACTCAATAGATTCTAACTTCTTGTAACGTTTCAGCCTGATTGGACCTTGTTTTCACACAAATGGACCCAGAATGATGTGAAATTGTGCTTCGTGCAACATGATTCTGGGTGCCATTTACAAACCATAAGTGCTAATGACTCCATTCCTTTTTGTGGTTGTAGGGGCTGTTGGTTGGAGTACATTAAAACAAACCTGATCTCTCTAGGACATTCAGAAGCCAAGTTATAAGCCCACAAATGGGTAACTGGACTACTTCTTTAAATTGACACCAGATCCAGTGACCTTTGGGACGTGGTTTGACCCCCTTAGGAAAGTGCTATCATCATGAAACATTCATATCACTTACAACTCAATAGATTCTACCTTCCTGTAACGTTTCAGCCTGATTGGACCTTGTTTTCACACAAATGAACCCAGAATGATGTGGAATTGTGCTTCGTGCAACATAATTCTGGGTGCCATTTAAAAACCATAAGTGCTAATGACTCCATTCCTTTTTAGGGTTGTAGGGGCTGTTGATTGGAGTACACTAAAACAAATCTGATCTCTCTAGGACATTCAGAAGCCAAGTTATAAGCCCACAAAGGTGTAACTGGACTACTTCTTTAAATTGACACCAGATCCGGTGACCTTTGGGACATTGTTTGTCCCCCTTAAGAAAGTGTGATCATCTTGAAACGTTGAGATCACTTACAACTCAATAGATTCTACCTTCTTGTAATGTTTCAGCCTGATTGGACCTTGTTTTCACATAAATGGACCCAGAATGATGTGAAATTGTGCTTAGAGCAACATAATTCTGGGTGCCATTTACAAACCATAAGTGCTAATGACTCCATTCCTTTTTGTGGTTGTAGGGGCTGTTGGTTGGAGTACATTAAAACAAACCTGATCTCTCTAGGACATTCAGAAGCCAATTTATAAGCCCACAAATGTGTAACTGGACTACTTCGTTAAATTGACACCAGATCCGGTGACCTTTGGGACATGGTTTGACCCCCTTAGGAAAGTGCTATCATCTTGAAACGTTCAGATCACTTACAACTCAATAGATTCTACCTTCCTGTAACGTTTCAGCCTGATTGGACCTTGTTTTCACACAAATGGACCCAGAATGATGTGAAATTGTGCTTCGTGCAACATAATTCTGGGTGCCATTTAAAAACCATAAGTGCTAATGACTCCATTCCTTTTTAGGGTTGTAGGGGCTGTTGATTGGAGTACACTAAAACAAACCTGATCTCTCTAGGACATTCAGAAGCCAAGTTATAAGCCCACAAATGTGTAACTGGACTACTTCTTTAAATTGACACCAGATCCTGTGACCTTTGGGACATGGTTTGACCCCCTTAGGAAAGTGCTATCATCATGAAATGTTCAGATCACTTACAACTCAATAGATTCTACCTTCCTGTAACGTTTCAGCCTGATTGGACCTTGTTTCCACACAAATGAACCCAGAATGATGTGAAATTGTGCTTAGTGCAGCATAATTCTGGGTGCCATTTACAAACCTTAATTGCTAATGACTCCATTCCTTTTTGTGGTTGTAGGGGCTGTTGATTGGAGTACACTAAAACAAACCTGATCTCTCTGGGACATTCAGAAGCCAAGTTATAAGCCCACAAATGTGTAACAGGACTACTTCTTTAAATTGACACCAGATCCGGTGACCTTTGGGACATGGTTTGACCCCCTTAGGAAAGTGCTATCATCATGAAACGTTCAGATCACTTACAACTCAATAGATTCTACCTTCCTGTAACATTTTAGCCTGATTGGACCTTGTTTTCACACAAATGAACCCAGAATGATGTGAAATTGTGCTTCGTGCAACATAATTCTGGGTGCCATTTAAAAACCATAAGTGATAATGACTCCATTCCTTTTTGAGGTTGTAGGGGATGTTGATTGGAGAACACTAAAACAAACCTGATCTCTCTAGGACATTCAGAAGCCAAGTTATAAGCCCACAAATGTGTAACTGGACTACTTCTTTAAATTGACACCAGATCCGGTGACCTTTGGGACATGGTTTGATCCCCTTATGAAAGTACTATCATCATGAAACATTCAGATCACTTACAACTCAATAGATTCTACCTTCCTGTAACGTTTCAGCCTGATTGGACCTTGTTTTCACACAAATGAACCCAGAATGATGTGAAATTGTGCTTTGTGCCACATAATTCTGGGTGCCATTTAAAAACCATAAGTGCTAATGACTCCATTCCTTTTTGTGGTTGTAGGGGCTGTTGATTGGAGTCTACTAAAACAAACCTGATCTCTCTAGGACATTCAGAAGCCAAGTTATAAGCCCACAAATGTGTAACTGGACTACTTCTTTAAATTGAAACCAGATCCGGTGACCTTTGGGACATGGTTTTACCCCCATAGAAAAGTGCGATCATCTTGAAACGTTCAGATAACTTACAACTCAATAGATTCTACCTTCTTGTAACGTTTCAGCCTGATTGGACCTTGTTTCACTCAAATGAACCCAGAATGATGTGAAATTGTGCTTCGTGCAACATAATTCTGGGTGCCATTTAAAAACCATAAGTGCTAATGACTCCATTCCTTTTAGTGGAAATGGGGGCTGTTAATTGGAGTACTCTAAAACAAACCTGACCTCTCTAGGATATTCAGAAGCCAAGTTATAAGCCCACAAAGGTGTAACTGGACTACTTCTTTAAATTGACACCAGGCCCGGTGACCTTTGGGACATGGTTTGACCCCCTTAGGTAAGTGCTATCATCATGAAACGTTCAGATCACTTACAACTCAATAGATTCTACCTTCCTGTAACGTTTCAGCCTGATTGGACCTTGTTTTCACACAAATGAACCCAGAATGATGTGGAATTGTGCTTCTTGCAACATAATTCTGGGTGCCATTTAAAAACCATAAGTGCTAATGACTCCATTCCTTTTAGTGGTAATGGGGGCTGCTAATTGGAGTACTCTAAAAAAAACCTGACCTCTCTAGGATATTCAGAAGCCAAGTTATAAGCCCACAAAGGTGTAACTGGACTACTTCTTTAAAGTGACACCAGGCCCGGTGACCTTTGGGACCTGGTATGACCCCCTATAGGAAAGTGCGATCATCATGAAACGTTCAGATCACTTACAACTCAATAGATTCTAACTTCTTGTAACGTTTCAGCCTGATTGGACCTTGTTTTCACACAAATGGACCCAGAATGATGTGAAATTGTGCTTCGTGCAAAATAATTCTGGGTGCCATTTACAAACCATAAGTGCTATTGACTCCATTCCTTATTGAGGTTGTAGGGGCTGTTGATTGGAGTACACTAAAACAAACCTGACCTCTCTAGGATATTCAGAAGCCAAGTTATAAGCCCACAAAGGTGTAACTGGACTACTTCTTTAAAGTGACACCAGGCCCGGTGACCTTTGGGACATGGTTTGACCCCCTTAGGTAAGTGCTATCATCATGAAACGTTCAGATCACTTACAACTCAATAGATTCTACCTTCCTGTAACGTTTCAGCCTGATTGGACCTTGTTTTCACACAAATGAACCCAGAATGATGTGGAATTGTGCTTCGTGCAACATAATTCTGGGTGCCATTTAAAAACCATAAGTGCTAATGACTCCATTCCTTTTAGTGGTAATGGGGGCTGCTAATTGGAGTACTCTAAAACAAACCTGACCTCTCTAGGATATTCAGAAGCCAAGTTATAAGCCCACAAATGTGTAACTGGACTACTTCTTTAAAGTGACACCAGGCCCGGTGACCTTTGGGACCTGGTATGACCCCCTATAGGAAAGTGTGATCATCATGAAACGTTCAGATCACTTACAACTCAATAGATTCTAACTTCTTGTAACGTTTCAGCCTGATTGGACCTTGTTTTCACACAAATGGAGCCAGAATGATGTGAAATTGTGCTTCGTGCAAAATAATTCTGGGTGCCATTTACAAACCATAAGTGCTATTGACTCCATTCCTTATTGAGGTTGTAGGGGCTGTTGATTGGAGTACACTAAAACAAACCTGACCTCTCTAGGATATTCAGAAGCCAAGTTATAAGCCCACAAAGGTGTAACTGGACTAATTCTTTAAAGTGACACCAGGCCCGGTGACCTTTGGGACCTGGTATGACCCCCTATAGGAAAGTGCGATCATCATGAAACGTTCAGATCACTTACAACTCAATAGATTCTAACTTCTTGTAACGTTTCAGCCTGATTGGACCTTGTTTTCACACAAATGGACCCAGAATGATGTGAAATTGTGCTTCGTGCAACATGATTCTGGGTGCCATTTACAAACCATAAGTGCTAATGACTCCATTCCTTTTTGTGGTTGTAGGGGCTGTTGGTTGGAGTACATTAAAACAAACCTGATCTCTCTAGGACATTCAGAAGCCAAGTTATAAGCCCACAAATGGGTAACTGGACTACTTCTTTAAATTGACACCAGATCCAGTGACCTTTGGGACGTGGTTTGACCCCCTTAGGAAAGTGCTATCATCATGAAACATTCATATCACTTACAACTCAATAGATTCTACCTTCCTGTAACGTTTCAGCCTGATTGGACCTTGTTTTCACACAAATGAACCCAGAATGATGTGGAATTGTGCTTCGTGCAACATAATTCTGGGTGCCATTTAAAAACCATAAGTGCTAATGACTCCATTCCTTTTAGTGGTAATGGGGGCTGCTAATTGGAGTACTCTAAAACAAACCTGACCTCTCTAGGATATTCAGAAGCCAAGTTATAAGCCCACAAAGGTGTAACTGGACTACTTCTTTAAAGTGACACCAGGCCCGGTGACCTTTGGGACCTGGTATGACCCCCTATAGGAAAGTGCGATCATCATGAAACGTTCAGATCACTTACAACTCAATAGATTCTAACTTCTTGTAACGTTTCAGCCTGATTGGACCTTGTTTTCACACAAATGGACCCAGAATGATGTGAAATTGTACTTCGTGCAAAATAATTCTGGGTGCCATTTACAAACCATAAGTGCTATTGACTCCATTCCTTATTGAGGTTGTAGGGGCTGTTGATTGGAGTACACTAAAACAAACCTGACCTCTCTAGGATATTCAGAAGCCAAGTTATAAGCCCACAAAGGTGTAACTGGACTACTTCTTTAAAGTGACACCAGGCCCGGTGACCTTTGGGACCTGGTATGACCCCCTATAGGAAAGTGCGATCATCATGAAACGTTCAGATCACTTACAACTCAATAGATTCTAACTTCTTGTAACGTTTCAGCCTGATTGGACCTTGTTTTCACACAAATGGACCCAGAATGATGTGAAATTGTGCTTCGTGCAACATGATTCTGGGTGCCATTTACAAACCATAAGTGCTAATGACTCCATTCCTTTTTGTGGTTGTAGGGGCTGTTGATTGGAGTACATTAAAACAAACCTGATCTCTCTAGGACATTCAGAAGCCAAGTTATAAGCCCACAAATGGGTAACTGGACTACTTCTTTAAATTGACACCAGATCCAGTGACCTTTGGGACGTGGTTTGACCCCCTTAGGAAAGTGCTATCATCATGAAACATTCATATCACTTACAACTCAGTAGATTCTACCTTCCTGTAACGTTTTAGCCTGATTGTACCTTGTTTTCACACAAATGAACCCAGAATGATGTGAAATTGTGCTCCGTGCAACATAATTCTGGGTGCCATTTAAAAACCATAAGTTCTAATGACTCCATTCCTTCTTGTGGTTGTAGGGGCTGTTGATTGGAGTATACTAAAACAAACCTGATCTCTCTAGGACATTCAGAAGCCAAGTTATAAGCCCACAAATGTGTAACTGGACTACTTCTTTAAAGTGACACCAGGCCCGGTGACCTTTGGGACATGGTTTGACCCCCTATAGGAATGTGCGATCATTATGAAACGTTCAGATCACTTACAACTCAATAGATTCTACCTTCTCGTAACGTTTCAGCCTGATTGGACCTTGTTTTCACACAAATGGACCCAGAATGATGTGAAATTGTGCTTCGTGCAACATAATTCTGGGTGCCATTTAAAAACCATAAGAGCTAATGACTCCATTCCTTTTTGTGGTTGTAGGGGCTGTTGATTGGAGTATACTAAAAGAAACCTGATCTCTCTAGGACATTCAGAAGCCAAGTTATGAGCCCACAAATGTGTAACTGGACTACTTTAAATTGACACCAGATCCGGTGACCTTTGGGACATTGTTTCACCCCCTTAGGAAAGTGCTATCATCATGAAACATTCAGATCACTTACAACTCAATAGATTCTACCTTCCTGTAACGTTTCAGCCTGATTGGACCTTGTTTTCACACAAATGAACCCAGAATGATGTGAAATTGTGCTTCGTGCAACATAATTCTGGGTGCCATTTACAAACCTTAAGTGCTAATGACTCCATTCCTTTTTGTGGTTGTAGGGGCTGTTGATTGGAGTACACTAAAAAAAACTGATCTCTCTAGGACATTCAGAAGCCAAGTTATAAGCCCACAAATGTGTAACTGGACTACTTCTTTAAATTGACACCAGATCCGGTGACCTTTGGGACATAGTTTGACCCCCTTAGGAAAGTGCTATCATCATGAAACGTTCAGATCACTTACAACTCAATAGATTCTACCTTCCTGTAACGTTTCAGCCTGATTGGACCTTGTTTTCACACAGATGAACCCAGAATGATGTGAAATTGTGCTTCGTGCAACATAATTCTGGGTGCCATTTAAAAACCATAAGTTCTAATGACTCCATTCATTTTAGTGGTAATGGGGGCTGCTAATTGGAGTACTCTAAAACAAGCCTGACCTCTCTAGGATATTCAGAAGTGTAACAGAGATGAAAATGTGAATTTCACCAAAAGTAATGTGCAGTGATTGTTTGTGTTTTTGGAGCCGCCTACTGGTGGTTAGGCGCAACTGCATGCAACGGGTCCTTCAGGCGCATTCACAGCCCCTCCCACCAAAGCAGTAATGAAAGCTGGTGGAGGTAGGTGTACTGTGAAGCCGCTCTGCACTTTAAGTCATTTTAACCTTTAATTAATATATCAATAGGACTTGTTACAAATATTTAAGTGTTGTTAGAGCATATTTTGAAAAAGGTTAGCTGTGTTTGCATTAAATTAATAACTTTATAGACGAGATTCACACTAATGGAAGCTAGCTTTTCAGTCCTTTTAGTAATGTTTGGGTTTTTTCTTTTTGCCTTGAACAGACCGTTGTATGCAGTTGCAGCGCACACACACTGATGTATTATTGTGTGCTTGTTTTTACATCAGGTACGTTCAGATGTGTTTGGTAAAAATATGATTTGTAAATGTTTTATTGTTTCAACTGCCGGTGGCAGTTGACTGTTATACCTACTGATGGCAGTTAACTGTTTCAACTGTCGGCGGCTGCGCTGTCATTGTTGGTACTATTAACTATTTTATATGTTTTATCAAAAAGAAAGTATGTACTGCTCTGAAATGCAAGTTGTTAAATTAATATATTGCTGTTGTTATTAAATGCCACTATACGATCATATGATGGAAAAAAAAAGGGAAAGCAGTAATGAAAGCTGGTGGAGACCGTTGTATGCAGTTGCAGCGCACACACACTGATGTATTATTGTGTGCTTGTTTTTACATCAGATCCTGCCAGTAAAAAGCTCTGAAGGACAGTCCTGTGTCTGTGGCCTGATTGTATGTGTGCGGTGATTTGAGGCAACTCCAATAACCCTGGACGGACAACAAGAGGAAGCCGTCACAGAAGCCAAGTTCTAAGCCCACAAAGGTGTAACTGGACTACTTCTTTAAAGTGACACCAGGCCCGGTGACCTTTGGGACATGGTTTGACCCCCTATAGGAATGTGCGATCATCATGAAACGTTCAGATCACTTACCACTCAATAGATTCTAACTTCTTGTAACGTTTCAGCCTGATTGGACCTTGTTTCCACACAAATGGACCCAGAATGATGTGAAATTGTGCTTCGTGCAACATAATTCTGGGTGCCATTTACAAACCATAAGTGCTATTGACTCCATTCCTTATTGAGGTTGTAGGGGCTGTTGATTGGAGTACACTAAAACAAACCTGATCTCTCTAGGACATTCAGAAGCCAAGTTATAAGCCCACAAATGGGTAACTGGACTACTTCTTTAAATTGACACCAGATCCAGTGACCTTTGGGACGTGGTTTGACCCCCTTAGGAAAGTGCTATCATCATGAAACATTCATATCACTTACAACTCAATAGATTCTACCTTCCTGTAACGTTTCAGCCTGATTGTACCTTGTTTTCACACAAATGAACCCAGAATGATGTGAAATTGTGCTCCGTGCAACATAATTCTGGGTGCCATTTAAAAACCATAAGTTCTAATGACTCCATTCCTTTTTGTGGTTGTAGGGGCTGTTGATTGGAGTATACTAAAACAAACCTGATCTCTCTAGGACATTCAGAAGCCAAGTTATGAGCCCACAAATGTGTAACTGGACTACTTCTTTAAATTGACACCAGATCCGGTGACCTTTGGGACATTGTTTCACCCCCTTAGGAAAGTGCTATCATCATGAAACATTCAGATCACTTACAACTCAATAGATTCTACCTTCCTGTAACGTTTCAGCCTGATTGGACCTTGTTTTCACACAAATGAACCCAGAATGATGTGAAATTGTGCTTCGTGCAACATAATTCTGGGTGCCATTTAAAAACCATAAGTTCTAATGACTCCATTCATTTTAGTGGTAATGGGGGCTGCTAATTGGAGTACTCTAAAACAAACCTGACCTCTCTAGGATATTCAGAAGCCAAGTTCTAAGCCCACATAGGTGTAACTGGACTACTTCTTTAAAGTGACACCAGGCCCGGTGACCTTTTGGACATGGTTTGACCCCCAATAGGAATGTGCGATCATCATGAAACGTTCAGATCACTTACAACTCAATAGATTCTAACTTCTTGTAACGTTTCAGCCTGATTGGACCTTGTTTTCACACAAATGGACCAAGAATGATGCGAAATTGTGCTTCGTGCAACATAATTCTGGGTGCCATTTACAAACCATAAGTGCTATTGACTCCATTCCTTATTGAGGTTGTAGGGGTGGTTGATTGGAGTACACTAAAACAAACCTGATCTCTCTAGGACATTCAGAAGCCAAGTTATAAGCCCACAAACGTGTAACTGGGATACTTCTTTAAAGTGACACCAGGCCCGGTGACCTTTGGGACATGGTTTGACCCCCTATAGGAATGTGCAATCATCATGAAACGTTCAGATCACTTACAACTCAATAGATTCTAACTTCTTGTAACGTTTCAGCCTGATTGGACCTTGTTTTCACACAAATGGACCCAGAATGATGTGAAATTGTGCTTCGTGCAACATAATTCTGGGTGCCATTTACAAACCATAAGTGCTATTGACTCCATTCCTTATTGAGGTTGTAGGGGTGGTTGGTTGGAGTACATTAAAACAAACCTGATCTCTCTAGGACATTCAGAAGCCAAGTTATAAGCCCACAAATGTGTAACTGGACTACTTCTTTAAATTGACCCCAGATCCAGTGACCTTTGGGACGTGGTTTGACCCCCTTAGGAAAGGGCTATCATCATGAAACATTCAGATCACTTACAACTCAATAGATTCTACCTTCCTGTAACGTTTTAGCCTGATTGTACCTTGTTTTCACACAAATGAACCCAGAATGATGTGAAATTGTGCTTCGTGCAACATAATTCTGGGTGCCATTTAAAAACCCTAAGTTCTAATGACTCCATTCCTTTTTGTGGTTGTAGGGGCTGTTGATTGGAGTATACTAAAACAAACCTGATCTCTCTAGGACATTCAGAAACCAAGTTATAAGCCCTCAAAGGTGTAATTGGACTACTTCTTTAAAGTGACACACGGCCCGGTGACCTTTGGGACATGGTTTCATCCCCTTAGGAAAGGACTATCATCATGAAACGTTCAGATCACTTACAACTCAATAGATTCTACCTTCCTGTAACGTTTCAGCCTGATTGGACCTTGTTTTCACACAAATGAACCCAGAATGATGTGAAATTGTGCTTTGTGCCACATAATTCTGGGTGCCATTTAAAAACCATAAGTGCTAATGACTCCATTCCTTTTTGTGGTTGTAGGGGCTGTTGATTGGAGTATACTAAAACAAACCTGATCTCTCTAGGACATTCAGAAGCCAAGTTATAAGCCCACAAATGTGTAACTGGACTACTTCTTTAAATTGAAACCAGATCCGGTGACCTTTGGGACATGG
The DNA here is from genome assembly GCF_043380555.1 of Nothobranchius furzeri. Classification (NCBI taxonomy): domain Eukaryota; kingdom Metazoa; phylum Chordata; class Actinopteri; order Cyprinodontiformes; family Nothobranchiidae; genus Nothobranchius; species Nothobranchius furzeri. The sequence continues at coordinate 4,947,522 of NC_091748.1, read as the reverse complement.
TTTGACCCCCTTAGGAAAGTGCTATCATCATGAAACGTTCAGATCACTTACAACTCAATAGATTCTACCTTCCTGTAACATTTCAGCCTGATTGGACCATGTTTTCACACAAATGGACCCAGAATGATGTGAAATTGTGCTTCGTGCAACATAATTCTGGGTGCCATTTAAAAACCATAAGTGCTAATGACTCCATTCCTTTTAGTGGTAATGGGGGCTGCTAATTGGAGTACTCTAAAACAAACCTGACCTCTCTAGGATATTCAGAAGCCAAGTTATAAGCCCACAAAGGTGTAACTGGACTACTTCTTTAAAGTGACACCAGGCCCGGTGACCTTTGGGACCTGGTATGACCCCCTATAGGAAAGTGCGATCATCATGAAACGTTCAGATCACTTACAACTGAATAGATTCTAACTTCTTGTAACGTTTCAGCCTGATTGGACCCTGTTTTCACACAAATGGACCCAGAATGATGTGAAATTGTGCTTCGTGCAAAATAATTCTGGGTGCCATTTACAAACCATAAGTGCTATTGACTCCATTCCTTATTGAGGTTGTAGGGGCTGTTGATTGGAGTACACTAAAACAAACCTGACCTCTCTAGGATATTCAGAAGCCAAGTTATAAGCCCACAAAGGTGTAACTGGACTACTTCTTTAAAGTGACACCAGGCCCGGTGACCTTTGGGACATGGTTTGACCCCCTTAGGTAAGTGCTATCATCATGAAACGTTCAGATCACTTACAACTCAATAAATTCTACCTTCCTGTAACGTTTCAGCCTGATTGGACCTTGTTTTCACACAAATGAACCCAGAATGATGTGGAATTGTGCTTCGTGCAACATAATTCTGGGTGCCATTTAAAAACCATAAGTGCTAATGACTCCATTCCTTTTAGTGGTAATGGGGGCTGCTAATTGGAGTACTCTAAAACAAACCTGACCTCTCTAGGATATTCAGAAGCCAAGTTATAAGCCCACAAAGGTGTAACTGGACTACTTCTTTAAAGTGACACCAGGCCCGGTGACCTTTGGGACCTGGTATGACCCCCTATAGGAAAGTGCGATCATCATGAAACGTTCAGATCACTTACAACTCAATAGATTCTAACTTCTTGTAACGTTTCAGCCTGATTGGACCTTGTTTTCACACAAATGGACCCAGAATGATGTGAAATTGTGCTTCGTGCAAAATAATTCTGGGTGCCATTTACAAACCATAAGTGCTATTGACTCCATTCCTTATTGAGGTTGTAGGGGCTGTTGATTGGAGTACACTAAAACAAACCTGACCTCTCTAGGATATTCAGAAGCCAAGTTATAAGCCCACAAAGGTGTAACTGGACTACTTCTTTAAAGTGACACCAGGCCCGGTGACCTTTGGGACCTGGTATGACCCCCTATAGGAAAGTGCGATCATCATGAAACGTTCAGATCACTTACAACTCAATAGATTCTAACTTCTTGTAACGTTTCAGCCTGATTGGACCTTGTTTTCACACAAATGGACCCAGAATGATGTGAAATTGTGCTTCGTGCAACATGATTCTGGGTGCCATTTACAAACCATAAGTGCTAATGACTCCATTCCTTTTTGTGGTTGTAGGGGCTGTTGGTTGGAGTACATTAAAACAAACCTGATCTCTCTAGGACATTCAGAAGCCAAGTTATAAGCCCACAAATGGGTAACTGGACTACTTCTTTAAACTGACACCAGATCCAGTGACCTTTGGGACGTGGTTTGACCCCCTTAGGAAAGTGCTATCATCATGAAACATTCATATCACTTACAACTCAATAGATTCTACCTTCCTGTAACGTTTTAGCCTGATTGTACCTTGTTTTCACACAAATGAACCAAGAATGATGTGAAATTGTGCTCCGTGCAACATAATTCTGGGTGCCATTTACAAACCATAAGTGCTAATGACTCCATTCCTTTTTGTGGTTGTAGGGGCTAATGGTTGGAGTACATTAAAACAAACCTGATCTCTCTAGGACATTCAGAAGCCAAGTTATAAGCCCTCAAAGGTGTAATTGGACTACTTCTTTAAAGTGACACCAGGCCCGGTGACCTTTGGGACATGGTTTAAACCCCTTAGGAAAGTACTATCATCAAGAAACGTTCAGATCACTTACAACTCAATAGATTCTACCTTCCTGTAACGTTTCAGCCTGATTGGACCTTGTTTTCACACAAATGAACCCAGAATGATGTGAAATTGTGCTTTGTGCCACATAATTCTGGGTGCCATTTAAAAACCATAAGTGCTAATGACTCCATTCCTTTTTGTGGTTGTAGGGGCTGTTGATTGGAGTATACTAAAACAAACCTGATCTCTCTAGGACATTCAGAAGCCAAGTTATAAGCCCACAAATGTGTAACTGGACTACTTCTTTAAATTGAAACCAGATCCGGTGACCTTTGGGACATGGTTTGACCCCCTTAGGAAAGTGCTATAATCATGAAACGTTCAGATCACTTACAACTCAATAGATTCTACCTTCCTGTAACGTTTCAGCCTGATTGGACCATGTTTTCACACAAATGGACCCAGAATGATGTGAAATTGTGCTTCGTGCAAAATAATTCTGGGTGCCATTTACAAACCATAAGTGCTATTGACTCCATTCCTTATTGAGGTTGTAGGGGCTGTTGATTGGAGTACACTAAAACAAACCTGACCTCTCTAGGATATTCAGAAGCCAAGTTATAAGCCCACAAAGGTGTAACTGGACTACTTCTTTAAAGTGACACCAGGCCCGGTGACCTTTGGGACCTGGTATGACCCCCTATAGGAAAGTGCGATCATCATGAAACGTTCAGATCACTTACAACTCAATAGATTCTAACTTCTTGTAACGTTTCAGCCTGATTGGACCTTGTTTTCACACAAATGGACCCAGAATGATGTGAAATTGTGCTTCGTGCAACATGATTCTGGGTGCCATTTACAAACCATAAGTGCTAATGACTCCATTCCTTTTTGTGGTTGTAGGGGCTGTTGGTTGGAGTACATTAAAACAAACCTGATCTCTCTAGGACATTCAGAAGCCAAGTTATAAGCCCAGAAATGGGTAACTGGACTACTTCTTTAAATTGACACCAGATCCAGTGACCTTTGGGACGTGGTTTGACCCCCTTAGGAAAGTGCTATCATCATGAAACATTCATATCACTTACATCTCAATAGATTCTACCTTCCTGTAACGTTTTAGCCTGATTGTACCTTGTTTTCACACAAATGAACCCAGAATGATGTGAAATTGTGCTCCGTGCAACATAATTCTGGGTGCCATTTAAAAACCATAAGTTCTAATGACTCCATTCCTTTTTGTGGTTGTAGGGGCTGTTGATTGGAGTATACTAAAACAAACCTGATCTCTCTAGGACATTCAGAAGCCAAGTTATAAGCCCACAAATGTGTAACTGGACGACTACTTTAAAGTGACACCAGGCCCGGTGACCTTTGGGACATGGTTTGACCCCCTATAGGGAATGTGCGATCATTATGAAACGTTCAGATCACTTACAACTCAATAGATTCTACCTTCTCGTAACGTTTCAGCCTGATTGGACCTTGTTTTCACACAAATGGACCCAGAATGATGTGAAATTGTGCTTCGTGCAACATAATTCTGGGTGCCATTTAAAAACCATAAGAGCTAATGACTCCATTCCTTTTTGTGGTTGTAGGGGCTGTTGATTGGAGTATACTAAAAGAAACCTGATCTCTCTAGGACATTCAGAAGCCAAGTTATGAGCCCACAAATGTGTAACTGGACTACTTTAAATTGACACCAGATCCGGTGACCTTTGGGACATTGTTTCACCCCCTTAGGAAAGTGCTATCATCATGAAACATTCAGATCACTTACAACTCAATAGATTCTACCTTCCTGTAACGTTTCAGCCTGATTGGACCTTGTTTTCACACAAATGAACCCAGAATGATGTGAAATTGTGCTTCGTGCAACATAATTCTGGGTGCCATTTACAAACCTTAAGTGCTAATGACTCCATTCCTTTTTGTGGTTGTAGGGGCTGTTGATTGGAGTACACTTAAAAAAACTGATCTCTCTAGGACATTCAGAAGCCAAGTTATAAGCCCACAAATGTGTAACTGGACTACTTCTTTAAATTGACACCAGATCCGGTGACCTTTGGGACATAGTTTGACCCCCTTAGGAAAGTGCTATCATCATGAAACGTTCAGATCACTTACAACTAAATAGATTCTACCTTCCTGTAACGTTTCAGCCTGATTGGACCTTGTTTTCACACAAATGAACCCAGAATGATGTGAAATTGTGCTTCGTGCAACATAATTCTGGGTGCCATTTAAAAACCATAAGTGCTAATGACTCCATTCATTTTTGTGGTTGTAGGGGCTGTTGATTGGAGTATACTAAAACAAACCTAACCTCTCTAGGACATTCAGAAGCCAAGTTATAAGCCCACAAAGGTGTAACTGGACTACTTCTTTAAAGTGACACCAGGCCCGGTGACCTTTGGGACGTGGTTTGTCCCCCTTAGGAAAGTGCTATCATCATGAAACATTCATATCACTTACAACTCAATAGATTCTACCTTCCTGTAACGTTTTAGCCTGATTGTACCTTGTTTTCACACAAATGAACCCAGAATGATGTGAAATTGTGCTCCGTGCAATATAATTCTGGGTGCCATTTAAAAACCATAAGTTCTAATGACTCCATTCATTTTAGTGGTAATGGGGGCTGCTAATTGGAGTACTCTAAAACAAACCTGACCTCTCTAGGATATTCAGAAGCCAAGTTCTAAGCCCACAAAGGTGTCACTGGACTACTTCTTTAAAGTGACACCAGGCCCGGTGACCTTTGGGACATGGTTTGACCCCCTATAGGAATGTGCGATCATCATGAAACGTTCAGATAACTTACAACTCAATAGATTCTAACTTCTTGTAACGTTTCAGCCTGATTGGACCTTGTTTTCACACAAATGGACCCAGAATGATGTGAAATTGTGCTTCGTGCAACATAATTCTGGGTGCCATTTACAAACCATAAGTGCTATTGACTCCATTCCTTATTGAGGTTGTAGGGGTGGTTGATTGGAGTACACTAAAACAAACCTGATCTCTCTAGGACATTCAGAAGCCAAGTTATAAGCCCACAAAGGTGTAACTGGGCTACTTCTTTAAAGTGACACCAGGCCCGGTGACCTTTGGGACATGGTTTGACCCCCTATAGGAATGTGCAATCATCATGAAACGTTCAGATCACTTACAACTCAATAGATTCTACCTTCTTGTAACGTTTCAGCCTGATTGGACCTTGTTTTCACACAAATGGACCCAGAATGATGTGAAACTGTGCTTCGTGCAACATAATTCTGGGTGCCATTTACAAACCATAAGTGCTAATGACTCCATTCCTTTTTGTGGTTGTAGGGGCTGTTGGTTGGAGTACATTAAAACAAACCTGATCTCTCTAGGACATTCAGAAGCCAAGTTATAAGCCCACAAATGTGTAACTGGACTACTTCTTTAAATTGACCCCAGATCCAGTGACCTTTGGGACGTGGTTTGACCCCCTTAGGAAAGTGCTATCATCATGAAACATTCAGATCACTTACAACTCAATAGATTCTACCTTCCTGTAACGTTTTAGCCTGATTGTACCTTGTTTTCACACAAATGAACCCAGAATGATGTGAAATTGTGCTTCGTGCAACATAATTCTGGGTGCCATTTAAAAACCATAAGTTCTAATGACTCCATTCCTTTTTGTGGTTGTAGGGGCTGTTGATTGGAGTATACTAAAACAAACCTGATCTCTCTAGGACATTCAGAAACCAAGTTATAAGCCCTCAAAGGTGTAATTGGACTACTTCTTTAAAGTGACACCAGGCCTGGTGACCTTTGGGACATGGTTTCATCCCCTTAGGAAAGTACTATCATCATGAAACGTTCAGATCACTTACAACTCAATAGATTCTACCTTCCTGTAACGTTTCAGCCTGATTGGACCTTGTTTTCACACAAATGAACCCAGAATGATGTGAAATTGTGCTTTGTGCCACATAATTCTGGGTGCCATTAAAAAACCATAAGTGCTAATGACTCCATTCCTTTTTGTGGTTGTAGGGGCTGTTGATTGGAGTATAATAAAACAAACCTGATCTCTCTAGGACATTCAGAAGCCAAGTTATAAGCCCACAAATGTGTAACTGGACTACTTCTTTAAATTGACACCAGATCCGGTGACCTTTGGGACATGGTTTGACCCCCTTAGGAAAGTGCTATCATCATGAAACGTTCAGATCACTTACAACTCAATAGATTCTACCTTCCTGTAACGTTTCAGCCTGATTGGACCATGTTTTCACACAAATGGACCCAGAATGATGTGAAATTGTGCTTCGTGCAACATAATTCTGGGTGCCATTTACAAACCATAAGTGCTAATGACTCCATTCCTTTTTGTGGTTGTAGGGCCTGTTGATTGGAGTACAATAAAACAAACCTGATCTCTCTAGGACATTCAGAAGCCAAGTTATAAGCCCACAAATGTGTAACTGGACTACTTCTTTAAAGTGAAACCAGATCCGGTGACCTTTGGGACATGGTTTTACCCCCTATAGGAATGTGCGATCATCTTGAAACGTTCAGATAACTTACAACTCAATAGATTCTACCTTCTTGTAACGTTTCAGCCTGATTGGACCTCGTTTCACTCAAATGAACCCAGAATGATGTGAAATTGTGCTTCGTGCAACATAATTCTGGGTGCCATTTAAAAACCATAAGTGCTAATGACTCCATTCCTTTTAGTGGTAATGGGGGCTGCTAATTGGAGTACTCTAAAACAAACCTGACCTCTCTAGGATATTCAGAAGCCAAGTTATAAGCCCACAAAGGTGTAACTGGACTACTTCTTTAAATTGACACCAGATCCGGTGACCTTTGGGACATTGTTTGACCCCCTTAGGAAAGTGCGATCATCTTGAAACGTTCAGATCACTTAAAACTCAATAGATTCTACCTTCTTGTAACGTTTCAGCCTGATTGGACCTTGTTTTCACACAAATGGTCCCAGAATGATGTGAAATTGTGCTTAGTGCAACATAATTCTGGGTGTCATTTACAAACCATAAGTGCTAATGACTCCATTCCTTTTTATGGTTGTAGGGGCTGTTGATTGGAGTACACTAAAACAAACCTGATCGCTCTAGGACATGTAGAAGCCAAGTTATGAGCCCACAAATGTGTAACTGGACTACTTCTTTAAATTGACACCAGATCCGGTGACCTTTGGGACATGGATTCACCCCCTTAGGATAGTGCTATCATCATGAAACATTCAGATCACTTACAACTCAATAGATTCTACCTTCCTGTAACGTTTCAGCCTGATTGGACCTTGTTTTCACACAGATGAACCCAGAATGATGTGAAATTGTGCTTCGTGCAACATAATTCTGGGTGCCATTTACAAACCTTAAGTGCTAATGACTCCATTCCTTTTTGTGGTTGTAGGGGCTGTTGATTGGAGTACACTAAAAAAACCTGATCTCTCTAGGACATTCAGAAGCCAAGTTATAAGCCCACAAATGTGTAACTGGACTACTTCTTTAAAATGACACCAGATCCGGTGACCTTTGGGACATAGTTTGACCCCCTTAGGAAAGTGCTATCATCATGAAACGTTCAGATCACTTACAACTCAATAGATTCTACCTTCCTGTAACGTTTCAGCCTGACTGGACCTTGTTTTCACACAAATGAACCCAGAATGATGTGAAATTGTGCTTCGTGCAACATAATTCTGGGTGCCATTTAAAAACCATAAGTTCTAATGACTCCATTCCTTTTAGTGGTAATGGGGGCTGCTAATTGGAGTACTCTAAAACAAACCTGACCTCTCTAGGATATTCAGAAGCCAAGTTCTAAGCCCACAAAGGTGTAACTGGACTACTTCTTTAAAGTGACACCAGGCCCGGTGACCTTTGGGACATGGTTTGACCCCCTATAGGAATGTGCGATCATCATGAAACGTTCAGATCACTTACAACTCAATAGATTCTACCTTCCTGTAACGTTTCAGCCTAATTGGACCTTGTTTTCACACAAATGAACCCAGATTGATGTGAAATTGTGCTTCGTGCAACATAATTCTGGGTGCCATTTACAAACCATAAGTGCTAATGACTCCATTCCGTTTTGTGGTTGTAGGGGCTGTTGATTGGAGAACACTAAAACAAACCTAACCTCTCTAGGACATTCAGAAGCCAAGTTATAAGCCCACAAAGGTGTAACTGGACTACTTCTTTAAAGTGACACCAGGCCCGGTGACCTTTGGGACATGGTTTGACCCCCTATAGGAATGTGCGATCATCTTGAAACGTTCAGATCACTTACAACTCAATAGATTCTACCGTCCTGTAACGTTTCAGCCTGATTGGACCTTGTTTTCACACAAATGAACCCAGAATGATGTGAAATTGTGCTTCGTGCAACATAATTCTGGGTGCCATTTAAAAACCATAAGTGCTAATGACTCCATTCCTTTTGGGGCTGTTGATTGGAGTATACTAAAACAAACCTGATCTCTCTAGGACATTCAGAAGCCAAGTTATATGCCCACAAAGGTGTAACTGGACTACTTCTTTAAATTGACACCAGATCCGGTGACCTTTGGGACATGGTTTGACCCCCTTAGGAAAGTGCTATCATCATGAAACGTTCAGATCACTTACAACTCAATAGATTCTACCTTCCTGTAACATTTCAGCCTGATTGGACCTTGTTTTCACACAAATGAACCCAGAATGATGTGAAATTGTGCTTCGTGCACCATAATTCTGGGTGCCATTTACAAACCATAAGTGCTAATGACTCCATTCCTTTTTGTGGTTGTAGGGGCTGTTGGTTGGAGTACATTAAAACAAACCTGATATCTCTAGGACATTCAGAAGCCAAGTTATAAGCCCACAAATGTGTAACTGGAGTACTTCTTTAAATTGACACCAGATCCGGTGACATTTGGGACATGGTTTGACCCCCTATAGGAATGTGCGATCATCTTGAAACGTTCAGATCACTTACAACTCAATAGATTCCACCTTCCTGTAACGTTTCAGCCTGATTGGACCTTGTTTTCACACAAATGAACCCAGAATGATGTGAAATTGTGCTTCGTGCAACATAATTCTGGGTGCCATTTAAAAACCATAAGTGCTAATGACTCCATTCATTTTTGTGGTTGTAGGGGCTGTTGATTGGAGTATACTAAAACAAACCTAACCTCTCTAGGACATTCAGAAGCCAAGTTATAAGCCCACAAAGGTGTAACTGGACTACGTCTTTAAAGTGACACCAGGCCCGGTGACCTTTGGGACATGGTTTTACCCCCTATAGGAATGTGCGATCATCTTGAAACGTTCAGATCAATTACAACTCAATAGATTCTACCGTCCTGTAACGTTTCAGCCTGATTGGACCTTGTTTTCACACAAATGAACCCAGAATGATGTGAAATTGTGCTTCGTGCAACATAATTCTGGGTGCCATTTAAAAACCATAAGTGCTAATGACTCCATTCCTTTTGGGGCTGTTGATTGGAGTATACTAAAACAAACCTGATCTCTCTAGGACATTCAGAAGCCAAGTTATATGCCCACAAAGGTGTAACTGGACTACTTCTTTAAATTGACACCAGATCCGGTGACCTTTGGGACATGGTTTGACCCCCTTAGGAAAGTGCTATCATCATGAAACGTTCAGATCACTTACAACTCAATAGATTCTACCTTCCTGTGACATTTCAGCCTGATTGGACCTTGTTTTCACACAAATGAACCCAGAATGATGTGAAATTGTGCTTCGTGCACCATAATTCTGGGTGCCATTTAAAAACCATAAGTGCTAATGACTCCATTCATTTTTGTGGTTGTAGGGGCTGTTGATTGGAGTATACTAAAACAAACCTAACCTCTCTAGGACATTCAGAAGCCAAGTTATAAGCCCACAAAGGTGTAACTGGACTACTTCTTTAAAGTGACACCAGGCCCGGTGACCTTTGGGACATGGTTTTACCCCCTATAGGAATGTGCGATCATCTTGAAACGTTCAGATCACTTACAACTCAATAGATTCTACCTTCTTGTAGCGTTTCAGCCTGATTGGACCTTGTTTTCACACAAATGGACCCAGAATGATGTGAAATTGTGCTTCGTGCAACATAATTCTGGGTGCCATTTAAAAACCATAAGTTCTAATGACTCCATTCCTTTTTGTGGTTGTAGGGGCTGTTGATTGGAGTATACTAAAACAAACCTGATCTCTCTAGGACATTCAGAAGCCAAGTTATAAGCCCACAAATGTGTAACTGGACTACTTCTTTAAAGTGACACCAGGCCCGGTGACCTTTGGGACATGGTTTGACCCCCTATAGGAATGTGCGATCATTATGAAACGTTCAGATCACTTACAACTCAATAGATTCTACCTTCTCGTAACGTTTCAGCCTGATTGGACCTTGTTTTCACACAAATGGACCCAGAATGATGTGAAATTGTGCTTCGTGCAACATAATTCTGGGTGCCATTTAAAAACCATAAGAGCTAATGACTCCATTCCTTTTTGTGGTTGTAGGGGCTGTTGATTGGAGTATACTAAAAGAAACCTGATCTCTCTAGGACATTCAGAAGCCAAGTTATGAGCCCACAAATGTGTAACTGGACTACTTCTTTAAATTGACACCAGATCCGGTGACCTTTGGGACATTGTTTCACCCCCTTAGGAAAGTGCTATCATCATGAAACATTCAGATCACTTACAACTCAATAGATTCTACCTTCCTGTAACGTTTCAGCCTGATTGGACCTTGTTTTCACACAAATGAACCCAGAATGATGTGAAATTGTGCTTCGTGCAACATAATTCTGGGTGCCATTTAAAAACCATAAGTTCTAATGACTCCATTCATTTTAGTGGTAATGGGGGCTGCTAATTGGAGTACTCTAAAACAAACCTGACTTCTCTAGGATATTCAGAAGCCAAATTCTAAGCCCACAAAGGTGTAACTGGACTACTTCTTTAAAGTGACACCAGGCCCGGTGACCTTTGGGACATGGTTTGACCCCCTATAGGAATGTGCGATCATCATGAAACGTTCAGATCACTTACAACTCAATAGATTCTAACTTCTTGTAACGTTTCAGCCTGATTGGACCTTGTTTTCACACAAATGGACCCAGAATGATGTGAAATTGTGCTTCATGCAACATAATTCTGGGTGCCATTTACAAACCATAAGTGCTATTGACTCCATTCCTTATTGAGGTTGTAGGGGTGGTTGATTGGAGTACACTAAAACAAACCTGATCTCTCTAGGACATTCAGAAGCCAAGTTATAAGCCCACAAAGGTGTAACTGGGCTACTTCTTTAAAGTGACACCAGGCCCGGTGACCTTTGGGACATGGTTTGACCCCCTATAGGAATGTGCAATCATCATGAAACGTTCAGATCACTTACAACTCAATAGATTCTACCTTCTTGTAACTTTTCAGCCTGATTGGACCTTGTTTTCACACAAATGGACCCAGAATGATGTGAAACTGTGCTTCGTGCAACATAATTCTGGGTGCCATTTACAAACCATAAGTGCTAATGACTCCATTCCTTTTTGTGGTTGTAGGGGCTGTTGGTTGGAGTACATTAAAACAAACCTGATCTCTCTAGGACATTCAGAAGCCAAGTTATAAGCCCACAAATGTGTAACTGGACTACTTCTTTAAATTGACCCCAGATCCAGTGACCTTTGGGACGTGGTTTGACCCCCTTAGGAAAGTGCTATCATCATGAAACATTCAGATTTCTTACAACTCAATAGATTCTACCTTCCTGTAACGTTTTAGCCTGATTGTACCTTGTTTTCACACAAATGAACCCAGAATGATGTGAAATTGTGCTTCGTGCAACATAATTCTGGGTGCCATTTAAAAACCATAAGTTCTAATGACTCCATTCCTTTTTGTGGTTGTAGGGGCTGTTGATTGGAGTATACTAAAACAAACCTGATCTCTCTAGGACATTCAGAAACCAAGTTATAAGCCCTCAAAGGTGTAATTAGACTACTTCTTTAAAGTGACACCAGGCCTGGTGACCTTTGGGACATGGTTTCATCCCCTTAGGAAAGTACTATCATCATGAAACGTTCAGATCACTTACAACTCAATAGATTCTACCTTCCTGTAACGTTTCAGCCTGATTGGACCTTGTTTTCACACAAATGAACCCAGAATGATGTGAAATTGTGCTTTGTGCCGCATAATTCTGGGTGCCATTTAAAAACCATAAGTGCTAATGACTCCATTCCTTTTTGTGGTTGTAGGGGCTGTTGATTGGAGTATAATAAAACAAACCTGATCTCTCTAGGACATTCAGAAGCCAAGTTATATGCCCACAAATGTGTAACTGGACTACTTCTTTAAATTGACACCAGATCCGGTGACCTTTGGGACATGGTTTGACCCCCTTAGGAAAGTGCTATCATCATGAAACGTTCAGATCACTTACAACTCAATAGATTCTACCTTCCTGTAACGTTTCAGCCTGATTGGACCATGTTTTCACACAAATGGACCCAGAATGATGTGAAATTGTGCTTCGTGCAACATAATTCTGGGTGCCATTTACAAACCATAAGTGCTAATGACTCCATTCCTTTTTGTGGTTGTAGGGCCTGTTGATTGGAGTACAATAAAACAAACCTGATCTCTCTAGGACATTCAGAAGCCAAGTTATAAGCCCACAAATGTGTAACTGGACTACTTCTTTAAAGTGACACCAGATCCGGTGACCTTTGGGACATGGTTTTACCCCCTATAGGAATGTGCGATCATCTTGAAACGTTCAGATAACTTACAACTCAATAGATTCTACCTTCTTGTAACGTTTCAGCCTGATTGGACCTCGTTTCACTCAAATGAACCCAGAATGATGTGAAATTGTGCTTCGTGCAACATAATTCTGGGTGCCATTTAAAAACCATAAGTGCTAATGACTCCATTCCTTTTAATGGTAATGGGGGCTGCTAATTGGAGTACTCTAAAACAAACCTGACCTCTCTAGGATATTCAGAAGCCAAGTTATAAGCCCACAAAGGTGTAACTGGACTACTTCTTTAAATTGACACCAGATCCGGTGACCTTTGGGACATTGTTTGACCCCCTTAGGAAAGTGCGATCATCTTGAAACGTTCAGATCACTTAAAACTCAATAGATTCTACCTTCTTGTAACGTTTCAGCCTGATTGGACCTTGTTTTCACACAAATGGTCCCAGAATGATGTGAAATTGTGCTTAGTGCAACATAATTCTGGGTGCCATTTACAAACCATAAGTGCTAATGACTCCATTCCTTTTTATGGTTGTAGAGGCTGTTGATTGGAGTACACTAAAACAAACCTGATCTCTCTAGGACATGTAGAAGCCAAGTTATGAGCCCACAAATGTGTAACTGGACTACTTCTTTAAATTGACACCAGATCCGGTGACCTTTGGGACATGGTTTCACCCCCTTAGGATAGTGCTATCATCATGAAACATTCAGATCACTTACAACTCAATAGATTCTACCTTCCTGTAACGTTTCAGCCTGATTGGACCTTGTTTTCACACAGATGAACCCAGAATGATGTGAAATTGTGCTTCGTGCAACATAATTCTGGGTGCCATTTACAAACCTTAAGTGCTAATGACTCCATTCCTTTTTGTGGTTGTAGGGGCTGTTGATTGGAGTACACTAAAAAAACCTGATCTCTCTAGGACATTCAGAAGCCAAGTTATAAGCCCACAAATGTGTAACTGGACTACTTCTTTAAAATGACACCAGATCCGGTGACCTTTGGGACATAGTTTGACCCCCTTAGGAAAGTGCTATCATCATGAAACGTTCAGATCACTTACAACTCAATAGATTCTACCTTCCTGTAACGCTTCAGCCTGACTGGACCTTGTTTTCACACAAATGAACCCAGAATGATGTGAAATTGTGCTTCGTGCAACATAATTCTGGGTGCCATTTAAAAACCATAAGTTCTAATGACTCCATTCCTTTTAGTGGTAATGGGGGCTGCTAATTGGAGTACTCTAAAACAAACCTGACCTCTCTAGGATATTCAGAAGCCAAGTTCTAAGCCCACAAAGGTGTAACTGGACTACTTCTTTAAAGTGACACCAGGCCCGGTGACCTTTGGGACATGGTTTGACCCCCTATAGGAATGTGCGATCATCATGAAACGTTCAGATCACTTACAACTCAATAGATTCTACCTTCCTGTAACATTTCAGCCTAATTGGACCTTGTTTTCACACAAATGAACCCAGATTGATGTGAAATTGTGCTTCGTGCAACATAATTCTGGGTGCCATTTACAAACCATAAGTGCTAATGACTCCATTCCTTTTTGTGGTTGTAGGGGCTGTTGATTGGAGAACACTAAAACAAACCTAACCTCTCTAGGACATTCAGAAGCCAAGTTATAAGCCCACAAAGGTGTAACTGGACTACTTCTTTAAAGTGACACCAGGCCCGGTGACCTTTGGGACATGGTTTGACCCCCTATAGGAATGTGCGATCATCTTGAAACGTTCAGATCACTTACAACTCAATAGATTCTACCTTCCTGTAACATTTCAGCCTGATTGGACCTTGTTTTCACACAAATGAACCCAGAATGATGTGAAATTGTGCTTCGTGCACCATAATTCTGGGTGCCATTTACAAACCATAAGTGCTAATGACTCCATTCCTTTTTGTGGTTGTAGGGGCTGTTGGTTGGAGTACATTAAAACAAACCTGATATCTCTAGGACATTCAGAAGCCAAGTTATAAGCCCACAAATGTGTAACTGGACTACTTCTTTAAATTGACACCAGATCCGGTGACATTTGGGACATGGTTTGACCCCCTATAGGAATGTGCGATCATCTTGAAACGTTCAGATCACTTACAACTCAATAGATTCCACCTTCCTGTAACGTTTCAGCCTGATTGGACCTTGTTTTCACACAAATGAACCCAGAATGATGTGAAATTGTGCTTCGTGCAACATAATTCTGGGTGCCATTTAAAAACCATAAGTGCTAATGACTCCATTCATTTTTGTGGTTGTAGGGGCTGTTGATTGGAGTATACTAAAACAAACCTAACCTCTCTAGGACATTCAGAAGCCAAGTTATAAGCCCACAAAGGTGTAACTGGACTACGTCTTTAAAGTGACACCAGGCCCGGTGACCTTTGGGACATGGTTTTACCCCCTATAGGAATGTGCGATCATCTTGAAACGTTCAGATCAATTACAACTCAATAGATTCTACCGTCCTGTAACGTTTCAGCCTGATTGGACCTTGTTTTCACACAAATGAACCCAGAATGATGTGAAATTGTGCTTCGTGCAACATAATTCTGGGTGCCATTTAAAAACCATAAGTGCTAGTGACTCCATTCCTTTTCGTGGTTGTAGGGGCTGTTGATTGGAGAATATGAAAACAAACCTGATCTCTCTAGGACATTCAGAAGCCAAGTTATAAGCCCACAAAGGTGTAACTGGACTACTTCTTTGAATTGACACCAGATCCGGTGACCTTTGGGACATGGTTTGACCCCCTTAGAAAAGTCCTATCATCATGAAATGTTCAGATCACTTACAACTCAATAGATTCTACCTTCCTGTAACATTTCAGCCTGATTGGACCTTGTTTTCACACAAATGAACCCAGAATGATGTGAAATTGTGCTTCGTGCAACATAATTCTGGGTGCCATTTAAAAACCATAAGTGCTAATGACTCCATTCCTTTTTGAGGTTGTAGGGGCTGTTGATTGGAGTACACTAAAACAAACCTGATCTCTCTAGGACATTCAGAAGCCAAGTTATAAGCCCTCAAAGGTGTCAGTGGACTACTTCTTTAAAGTGACACCAGGCCCGGTGAACTTTGGGACATGGTTTGACCCCCTATAGGAATGTGCGATCATCATGAAACGTTCAGATCACTTACAACTCAATAGATTCTACCTTCTTGTAACGTTTCAGCCTGATTGGACCTTGTTTTCACACAAATGGACCCAGAATGATGTGAAATTGTGCTTCGTGCAACATAATTCTGGGTGCCATTTACAAACCATAAGTGCTAATGACTCCATTCCTTTTTGTGGTTGTAGGGGCTGTTGGTTGGAATTCATTAAAACAAACCAGATCTCTCTAGGACATTCAGAAGCCAAGTTATAAGCCCACAAATGTGTAACTGGACTACTTCTTTAAATTGACACCAGATCCGGTGACCTTTGGGACATGGTTTGACCCCCTATAGGAAAGTGCTATCATCATGAAACGTTCAGATCACTTACAAATCAATAGATTCTACCTTCCTGTAACGTTTCAGCCTGATTGGACCTTGTTTTCACACAAATGAACCCAGAATGATGTGAAATTGTGCTTCGTGCAACATAATTCTGGGTGCCATTTACAAATCATAAGTGTTAATGACTCCATTCCTTTTTGTGGTTGTAGGGGCTGTTGGTTGGAGTACATTAAAACAAACCTGATCTCTCTAGGACATTCAGAAGCCAAGTTATAAGCCCACAAATGTGTAACTGGACTACTTCTTTAAATTGACCCCAGATCCAGTGACCTTTGGGACGTGGTTTGACCCCCTTAGGAAAGTGCTATCATCATGAAACATTCAGATTTCTTACAACTCAATAGATTCTACCTTCCTGTAACGTTTTAGCCTGATTGTACCTTGTTTTCACACAAATGAACCCAGAATGATGTGAAATTGTGCTTCGTGCAACATAATTCTGGGTGCCATTTAAAAACCATAAGTTCTAATGACTCCATTCCTTTTTGTGGTTGTAGGGGCTGTTGATTGGAGTATACTAAAACAAACCTGATCTCTCTAGGACATTCAGAAACCAAGTTATAAGCCCTCAAAGGTGTAATTAGACTACTTCTTTAAAGTGACACCAGGCCTGGTGACCTTTGGGACATGGTTTCATCCCCTTAGGAAAGTACTATCATCATGAAACGTTCAGATCACTTACAACTCAATAGATTCTACCTTCCTGTAACGTTTCAGCCTGATTGGACCTTGTTTTCACACAAATGAACCCAGAATGATGTGAAATTGTGCTTTGTGCCGCATAATTCTGGGTGCCATTTAAAAACCATAAGTGCTAATGACTCCATTCCTTTTTGTGGTTGTAGGGGCTGTTGATTGGAGTATAATAAAACAAACCTGATCTCTCTAGGACATTCAGAAGCCAAGTTATATGCCCACAAATGTGTAACTGGACTACTTCTTTAAATTGACACCAGATCCGGTGACCTTTGGGACATGGTTTGACCCCCTTAGGAAAGTGCTATCATCATGAAACGTTCAGATCACTTACAACTCAATAGATTCTACCTTCCTGTAACGTTTCAGCCTGATTGGACCATGTTTTCACACAAATGGACCCAGAATGATGTGAAATTGTGCTTCGTGCAACATAATTCTGGGTGCCATTTACAAACCATAAGTGCTAATGACTCCATTCCTTTTTGTGGTTGTAGGGCCTGTTGATTGGAGTACAATAAAACAAACCTGATCTCTCTAGGACATTCAGAAGCCAAGTTATAAGCCCACAAATGTGTAACTGGACTACTTCTTTAAAGTGACACCAGATCCGGTGACCTTTGGGACATGGTTTTACCCCCTATAGGAATGTGCGATCATCTTGAAACGTTCAGATAACTTACAACTCAATAGATTCTACCTTCTTGTAACGTTTCAGCCTGATTGGACCTCGTTTCACTCAAATGAACCCAGAATGATGTGAAATTGTGCTTCGTGCAACATAATTCTGGGTGCCATTTAAAAACCATAAGTGCTAATGACTCCATTCCTTTTAATGGTAATGGGGGCTGCTAATTGGAGTACTCTAAAACAAACCTGACCTCTCTAGGATATTCAGAAGCCAAGTTATAAGCCCACAAAGGTGTAACTGGACTACTTCTTTAAATTGACACCAGATCCGGTGACCTTTGGGACATTGTTTGACCCCCTTAGGAAAGTGCGATCATCTTGAAACGTTCAGATCACTTAAAACTCAATAGATTCTACCTTCTTGTAACGTTTCAGCCTGATTGGACCTTGTTTTCACACAAATGGTCCCAGAATGATGTGAAATTGTGCTTAGTGCAACATAATTCTGGGTGCCATTTACAAACCATAAGTGCTAATGACTCCATTCCTTTTTATGGTTGTAGAGGCTGTTGATTGGAGTACACTAAAACAAACCTGATCTCTCTAGGACATGTAGAAGCCAAGTTATGAGCCCACAAATGTGTAACTGGACTACTTCTTTAAATTGACACCAGATCCGGTGACCTTTGGGACATGGTTTCACCCCCTTAGGATAGTGCTATCATCATGAAACATTCAGATCACTTACAACTCAATAGATTCTACCTTCCTGTAACGTTTCAGCCTGATTGGACCTTGTTTTCACACAGATGAACCCAGAATGATGTGAAATTGTGCTTCGTGCAACATAATTCTGGGTGCCATTTACAAACCTTAAGTGCTAATGACTCCATTCCTTTTTGTGGTTGTAGGGGCTGTTGATTGGAGTACACTAAAAAAACCTGATCTCTCTAGGACATTCAGAAGCCAAGTTATAAGCCCACAAATGTGTAACTGGACTACTTCTTTAAAATGACACCAGATCCGGTGACCTTTGGGACATAGTTTGACCCCCTTAGGAAAGTGCTATCATCATGAAACGTTCAGATCACTTACAACTCAATAGATTCTACCTTCCTGTAACGTTTCAGCCTGACTGGACCTTGTTTTCACACAAATGAACCCAGAATGATGTGAAATTGTGCTTCGTGCAACATAATTCTGGGTGCCATTTAAAAACCATAAGTTCTAATGACTCCATTCCTTTTAGTGGTAATGGGGGCTGCTAATTGGAGTACTCTAAAACAAACCTGACCTCTCTAGGATATTCAGAAGCCAAGTTCTAAGCGCACAAAGGTGTAACTGGACTACTTCTTTAAATTGACACCAGATCCGGTGACCTTTGGGACATTGTTTGACCCCCTTAGGAAAGTGCGATCATCTTGAAACGTTCAGATCACTTAAAACTCAATAGATTCTACCTTCTTGTAACGTTTCAGCCTGATTGGACCTTGTTTTCACACAAATGGTCCCTGAATGATGTGAAATTGTGCTTAGTGCAACATAATTCTGGGTGCCATTTACAAACCATAAGTGCTAATGACTCCATTCCTTTTTATGGTTGTAGAGGCTGTTGATTGGAGTACACTAAAACAAACCTGATCTCTCTAGGACATGTAGAAGCCAAGTTATGAGCCCACAAATGTGTAACTGGACTACTTCTTTAAATTGACACCAGATCCGGTGACCTTTGGGACATGGTTTCACCCCCTTAGGATAGTGCTATCATCATGAAACATTCAGATCACTTACAACTCAATAGATTCTACCTTCCTGTAACGTTTCAGCCTGATTGGACCTTGTTTTCACACAGATGAACCCAGAATGATGTGAAATTGTGCTTCGTGCAACATAATTCTGGGTGCCATTTACAAACCTTAAGTGCTAATGACTCCATTCCTTTTTGTGGTTGTAGGGGCTGTTGATTGGAGTACACTAAAAAAACCTGATCTCTCTAGGACATTCAGAAGCCAAGTTATAAGCCCACAAATGTGTAACTGGACTACTTCTTTAAAATGACACCAGATCCGGTGACCTTTGGGACATAGTTTGACCCCCTTAGGAAAGTGCTATCATCATGAAACGTTCAGATCACTTACAACTCAATAGATTCTACCTTCCTGTAACGTTTCAGCCTGACTGGACCTTGTTTTCACACAAATGAACCCAGAATGATGTGAAATTGTGCTTCGTGCAACATAATTCTGGGTGCCATTTAAAAACCATAAGTTCTAATGACTCCATTCCTTTTAGTGGTAATGGGGGCTGCTAATTGGAGTACTCTAAAACAAACCTGACCTCTCTAGGATATTCAGAAGCCAAGTTCTAAGCCCACAAAGGTGTAACTGGACTACTTCTTTAAAGTGACACCAGGCCCGGTGACCTTTGGGACATGGTTTGACCCCCTATAGGAATGTGCGATCATCATGAAACGTTCAGATCACTTACAACTCAATAGATTCTACCTTCCTGTAACATTTCAGCCTAATTGGACCTTGTTTTCACACAAATGAACCCAGATTGATGTGAAATTGTGCTTCGTGCAACATAATTCTGGGTGCCATTTACAAACCATAAGTGCTAATGACTCCATTCCTTTTTGTGGTTGTAGGGGCTGTTGATTGGAGAACACTAAAACAAACCTAACCTCTCTAGGACATTCAGAAGCCAAGTTATAAGCCCACAAAGGTGTAACTGGACTACTTCTTTAAAGTGACACCAGGCCCGGTGACCTTTGGGACATGGTTTGACCCCCTATAGGAATGTGCGATCATCTTGAAACGTTCAGATCACTTACAACTCAATAGATTCTACCTTCCTGTAACATTTCAGCCTGATTGGACCTTGTTTTCACACAAATGAACCCAGAATGATGTGAAATTGTGCTTCGTGCACCATAATTCTGGGTGCCATTTACAAACCATAAGTGCTAATGACTCCATTCCTTTTTGTGGTTGTAGGGGCTGTTGGTTGGAGTACATTAAAACAAACCTGATATCTCTAGGACATTCAGAAGCCAAGTTATAAGCCCACAAATGTGTAACTGGACTACTTCTTTAAATTGACACCAGATCCGGTGACATTTGGGACATGGTTTGACCCCCTATAGGAATGTGCGATCATCTTGAAACGTTCAGATCACTTACAACTCAATAGATTCCACCTTCCTGTAACGTTTCAGCCTGATTGGACCTTGTTTTCACACAAATGAACCCAGAATGATGTGAAATTGTGCTTCGTGCAACATAATTCTGGGTGCCATTTAAAAACCATAAGTGCTAATGACTCCATTCATTTTTGTGGTTGTAGGGGCTGTTGATTGGAGTATACTAAAACAAACCTAACCTCTCTAGGACATTCAGAAGCCAAGTTATAAGCCCACAAAGGTGTAACTGGACTACGTCTTTAAAGTGACACCAGGCCCGGTGACCTTTGGGACATGGTTTTACCCCCTATAGGAATGTGCGATCATCTTGAAACGTTCAGATCAATTACAACTCAATAGATTCTACCGTCCTGTAACGTTTCAGCCTGATTGGACCTTGTTTTCACACAAATGAACCCAGAATGATGTGAAATTGTGCTTCGTGCAACATAATTCTGGGTGCCATTTAAAAACCATAAGTGCTAGTGACTCCATTCCTTTTCGTGGTTGTAGGGGCTGTTGATTGGAGAATATGAAAACAAACCTGATCTCTCTAGGACATTCAGAAGCCAAGTTATAAGCCCACAAAGGTGTAACTGGACTACTTCTTTGAATTGACACCAGATCCGGTGACCTTTGGGACATGGTTTGACCCCCTTAGAAAAGTCCTATCATCATGAAATGTTCAGATCACTTACAACTCAATAGATTCTACCTTCCTGTAACATTTCAGCCTGATTGGACCTTGTTTTCACACAAATGAACCCAGAATGATGTGAAATTGTGCTTCGTGCAACATAATTCTGGGTGCCATTTAAAAACCATAAGTGCTAATGACTCCATTCCTTTTTGAGGTTGTAGGGGCTGTTGATTGGAGTACACTAAAACAAACCTGATCTCTCTAGGACATTCAGAAGCCAAGTTATAAGCCCTCAAAGGTGTCAGTGGACTACTTCTTTAAAGTGACACCAGGCCCGGTGAACTTTGGGACATGGTTTGACCCCCTATAGGAATGTGCGATCATCATGAAACGTTCAGATCACTTACAACTCAATAGATTCTACCTTCTTGTAACGTTTCAGCCTGATTGGACCTTGTTTTCACACAAATGGACCCAGAATGATGTGAAATTGTGCTTCGTGCAACATAATTCTGGGTGCCATTTACAAACCATAAGTGCTAATGACTCCATTCCTTTTTGTGGTTGTAGGGGCTGTTGGTTGGAATTCATTAAAACAAACCAGATCTCTCTAGGACATTCAGAAGCCAAGTTATAAGCCCACAAATGTGTAACTGGACTACTTCTTTAAATTGACACCAGATCCGGTGACCTTTGGGACATGGTTTGACCCCCTATAGGAAAGTGCTATCATCATGAAACGTTCAGATCACTTACAAATCAATAGATTCTACCTTCCTGTAACGTTTCAGCCTGATTGGACCTTGTTTTCACACAAATGAACCCAGAATGATGTGAAATTGTGCTTCGTGCAACATAATTCTGGGTGCCATTTACAAACCATAAGTGTTAATGACTCCATTCCTTTTTGTGGTTGTAGGGGCTGTTGATTGGAGTACACGAAAACAAACCTAACCTCTCTAGGGCATTCAGAAGCCAAGTTATAAGCCCACAAAGGTGTAACTGGACTACTTCTTTAAAGTGACACCAGGCCCGGTGACCTTTGGGACATGGTTTGACCCCCTTAAGAAATGCTATCATCATGAAACGTTCAGATCATTTACAACTCAATAGATTCTACCTTCCTGTAACGTTTCAGCCTGATTGGACCTTGTTTTCACACAAATGAACCCAGAATGACGTGAAATTGTGCTTCGTGCAACATAATTCTGGGTGCCATTTACAAACCTTAAGTGCTAATGACTCCATTCCTTTTTGAGGTTGTAGGGGCTGTTGATTGGAGTACACTAAAAAAAACCTGATCTCTCTAGGACATTCAGAAGCCAAGTTATAAGCCCACAAATGTGTAACTGGACTACTTCTTTAAATTTACACCAGATCCGGTGACCTTTGGGACATAGTTTGACCCCCTTAGGAAAGTGCTATCATCATGAAACGTTCAGATCACTTACAACTCAATAGATTCTACCTTCCTGTAACGTTTCAGCCTGATTGGACCTTGTTTTCACACAAATGAACCCAGAATGATGTGAAATTGTGCTTCGTGCAACATAATTCTGGGTGCCATTTAAAAACCATAAGTTCTAATGACTCCATTCCTTTTAGTGGTAATGGGGGCTGCTAATTGGAGTACTCTAAAACGAACCTGACCTCTCTAGGATATTCAGAAGCCAAGTTCTAAGCCCACAAATGTGTAACTGGACTACTTCTTTAAAGTGACACCAGGCCCGGTGACCTTTGGGACATGGTTTGACCCCCTATAAGAATGTGTGATCATCATGAAACGTTCAGATCACTTACAACTCAATAGATTCTAACTTCTTGTAAAGTTTCAGCCTGATTGGACCTTGTTTTCACACAAATGGACCCAGAATGATGTGAAATTGTACTTCGTGCAACATAATTCTGGGTGCCATTTACAAACCATAAGTGCTAATGACTCCATTCCTTTTTGTGGTTGTAGGGGCTGTTGATTGGAGTACATTAAAACAAACCTGATCTCTCTAGGACATTCAGAAGCCAAGTTATAAGCCCACAAAGGTGTAACTGGACTACTTCTTTAAATTGACACCAGGCCCGGTGACCTTTGGGACATGGTTTGACCCCCTTAGGAAAGAGCTATCATCATGAAACGTTCAGATCACTTACAACTCAATAGATTCTGCCTTCCTGTAACGTTTCAGCCTGATTGGACCTTGTTTTCACACAAATGAACCCAGAATGATGTGAAATTGTGCTTCGTGCAACATAATTCTGGGTGCCATTTAAAAACCATAAGTGCTAATGACTCCATTCCTTTTTGTGGTTGTAGGGGCTGTTGATTGGAGTATACTAAAACAAACCTGATCTCTCTAAGACATTCAGAAGCCAAGTTATGAGCCCACAAATGTGTAACTGGACTACTTCTTTAAATTGACACCAGATCCGGTGACCTTTGGGACATGGTTTGACCCCCTTAGGAAAGTGCTATCATCATGAAACATTCAGATCACTTACAACTCAATAGATTCTACCTTCCTGTAACGTTTCAGCCTGATTGGACCTTGTTTTCACACAAATGAACCCAGAATGATGTGAAATTGTGCTTCGTGCAACATAATTCTGGGTGCCATTTACAAACCTTAAGTGCTAATGACTCCATTCCTTTTTGTGGTTGTAGGGGCTGTTGATTGGAGTACACTAAAAAAACCTGATCTCTCTAGGACATTCAGAAGCCAAGTTATAAGCCCACAAATGTGTAACTGGACTACTTCTTTAAATTGACACCAGATCCGGTGACCTTTGGGACATGGTTTGATCCCCTTATGAAAGTACTATCATCATGAAACGTTCAGATCACTTACAACTCAATAGATTCTACCTTCCTGTAACGTTTCAGCCTGATTGGACCTTGTTTTCACACAAATGAACCCAGAATGATGTGAAATTGTGCTTTGTGCCACATAATTCTGGGTGCCATTTAAAAACCATAAGTGCTAATGACTCCATTCCTTTTTGTGGTTGTAGGGGCTGTTGATTGGAGTATACTAAAACAAACCTGATCTCTCTAGGACATTCAGAAGCCAAGTTATAAGCCCACAAATGTGTAACTGGACTACTTCTTTAAATTGAAACCAGATCCGGTGACCTTTGGGACATGGTTTGACCCCCTTAGGAAAGTGCTATCATCATGAAACGTTCAGATCACTTACAACTCAATAGATTCTACCTTCCTGTAACGTTTCAGCCTGATTGGACCATGTTTTCACACAAATGGACCCAGAATGATGTGAAATTGTGCTTCGTGCAACATAATTCTGGGTGCCATTTACAAACCATAAGTGCTAATGACTCCATTCCTTTTTGTGGTTGTAGGGTCTGTTGATTGGAGTACACTAAAACAAACCTGATCTCTCTAGGACATTCAGAAGCCAAGTTATAAGCCCACAAATGTGTAACTGGACTACTTCTTTAAAGTGACACCAGATCCGGTGACCTTTGGGACATGGTTTTACCCCCATAGCAATGTGCGATCATTTTGAAACGTTCAGATAACTTACAACTCAATAGATTCTACCTTCTTGTAACGTTTCAGCCTGATTGGACCTTGTTTCACTCAAATGAACCCAGAATGATGTGAAATTGTGCTTCGTGCAACATAATTCTGGGTGCCATTTAAAAACCATAAGTGCTAATGACTCCATTCCTTTTAATGGTAATGGGGGCTGTTAATTGGAGTACTCTAAAACAAACCTGACCTCTCTAGGATATTCAGAAGCCAAGTTATAAGCCCACAAAGGTGTAACTGGACTACTTCTTTAAATTGACACCAGGCCCGGTGACCTTTGGGACATGGTTTGACCCCCTTAGGTAAGTGCTATCATCATGAAACGTTCAGATCACTTACAACTCAATAGATTCTACCTTCCTGTAACGTTTCAGCCTGATTGGACCTTGTTTTCACACAAATGAACCCAGAATGATGTGGAATTGTGCTTCGTGCAACATAATTCTGTGTGCCATTTAAAAACCATAAGTGCTAATGACTCCATTCCTTTTAGTGGTAATGGGGGCTGCTAATTGGAGTACTCTAAAACAAACCTGACCTCTCTAGGATATTCAGAAGCCAAGTTCTAAGCCCACAAAGGTGTAACTGGACTACTTCTTTAAAGTGACACCAGGCCCGGTGACCTTTGGGACATAGTTTGACCCCCTTAGGAAAGTGCTATCATCATGAAACGTTCAGATCACTTACAACTCAATAGATTCTACCTTCCTGTAACGTTTCAGCCTGATTGGACCTTCTTTTCACACAAATGAACCCAGAATGATGTGAAATTGTGCTTCGTGCAACATAATTCTGGGTGCCATTTAAAAACCATAAGTTCTAATGACTCCATTCCTTTTAGTGGTAATGGGGGCTGCTAATTGGAGTACTCTAAAACGAACCTGACCTCTCTAGGATATTCAGAAGCCAAGTTCTAAGCCCACAAATGTGTAACTGGACTACTTCTTTAAAGTGACACCAGGCCCGGTGACCTTTGGGACATGGTTTGACCCCCTATAGGAATGTGCGATCATCATGAAACGTTCAGATCACTTACAACTCAATAGATTCTAACTTCTTGTAAAGTTTCAGCCTGATTGGACCTTGTTTTCACACAAATGGACCCAGAATGATGTGAAATTGTACTTCGTGCAACATAATTCTGGGTGCCATTTACAAACCATAAGTGCTAATGACTCCATTCCTTTTTGTGGTTGTAGGGGCTGTTGATTGGAGTACATTAAAACAAACCTGATCTCTCTAGGACATTCAGAAGCCAAGTTATAAGCCCACAAAGGTGTAACTGGACTACTTCTTTAAATTGACACCAGGCCCGGTGACCTTTGGGACATGGTTTGACCCCCTTAGGAAAGAGCTATCATCATGAAATGTTCAGATCACTTACAACTCAATAGATTCTGCCTTCCTGTAACGTTTCAGCCTGATTGGACCTTGTTTTCACACAAATGAACCCAGAATGATGTGAAATTGTGCTTCGTGCAACATAATTCTGGGTGCCATTTAAAAACCATAAGTGCTAATGACTCCATTCCTTTTTGTGGTTGTAGGGGCTGTTGATTGGAGTATACTAAAACAAACCTGATCTCTCTAGGACATTCAGAAGCCAAGTTATGAGCCCACAAATGTGTAACTGGACTACTTCTTTAAATTGACACCAGATCCGGTGACCTTTGGGACATGGTTTGACCCCCTTAGGAAAGTGCTATCATCATGAAACATTCAGATCACTTACAACTCAATAGATTCTACCTTCCTGTAACGTTTCAGCCTGATTGGACCTTGTTTTCACACAAATGAACCCAGAATGATGTGAAATTGTGCTTCGTGCAACATAATTCTGGGTGCCATTTACAAACCTTAAGTGCTAATGACTCCATTCCTTTTTGTGGTTGTAGGGGCTGTTGATTGGAGTACACTAAAAAAACCTGATCTCTCTAGGACATTCAGAAGCCAAGTTATAAGCCCACAAATGTGTAACTGGACTACTTCTTTAAATTGACACCAGATCCGGTGACCTTTGGGACATGGTTTGATCCCCTTATGAAAGTACTATCATCATGAAATGTTCAGATCACTTACAACTCAATAGATTCTACCTTCCTGTAACGTTTCAGCCTGATTGGACCTTGTTTTCACACAAATGAACCCAGAATGATGTGAAATTGTGCTTTGTGCCACATAATTCTGGGTGCCATTTAAAAACCATAAGTGCTAATGACTCCATTCCTTTTTGTGGTTGTAGGGGCTGTTGATTGGAGTACATTAAAACAAACCTGATCTCTCTAGGACATTCAGAAGCCAAGTTATAAGCCCACAAATGTGTAACTGGACTACTTCTTTAAATTGACACCAGATCCGGTGACATTTGGGACATGGTTTGACCCCCTATAGGAATGTGCGATCATCTTGAAACGTTCAGATCACTTACAACTCAATAGATTCCACCTTCCTGTAACGTTTCAGCCTGATTGGACCTTGTTTTCACACAAATGAACCCAGAATGATGTGAAATTGTGCTTCGTGCAACATAATTCTGGGTGCCATTTACAAACCATAAGTGCTAATGACTCCATTCCTTTTTGTCGTTGTAGGGGCTGTTGATTGGAGAACACTAAAACAAACCTAACCTCTCTAGGACATTCAGAAGCCAAGTTATAAGCCCACAAAGGTGTAACTGGACTACTTCTTTAGAGGGACACCAGGCCCGGTGACCTTTGGGACATGGTTTTACCCCCTATAGGAATGTGCGATCATCTTGAAACGTTCAGATCACTTACAACTCAATAGATTCTACCTTCTTGTAGCGTTTCAGCCTGATTGGACCTTGTTTTCACACAAATGGACCCAGAATGATGTGAAATTGTGCTTCGTGCAACATAATTCTGGGGGCCATTTACAAACCATAAGTGCTAATGACTCCATTCCTTTTTGTGGTTGTAGGGGCTGTTGATTGGAGTACATTAAAACAAACCTGATCTCTCTAGGACATTCAGAAGCCAAGTTATAAGCCCACAAAGGTGTAACTGGACTACTTCTTTAAATTGACACCAGGCCCGGTGACATTTGGGACATGGTTTGACCCCCTTAGGAAAGAGCTATCATCATGAAATGTTCAGATCACTTACAACTCAATAGATTCTGCCTTCCTGTAACGTTTCAGCCTGATTGGACCTTGTTTTCACACAAATGAACCCAGAATGATGTGAAATTGTGCTTCGTGCAACATAATTCTGGGTGCCATTTAAAAACCATAAGTGCTAATGACTCCATTCCTTTTTGTGGTTGTAGGGGCTGTTGATTGGAGTATACTAAAACAAACCTGATCTCTCTAGGACATTCAGAAGCCAAGTTATGAGCCCACAAATGTGTAACTGGACTACTTCTTTAAATTGACACCAGATCCGGTGACCTTTGGGACATGGTTTGACCCCCTTAGGAAAGTGCTATCATCATGAAACATTCAGATCACTTACAACTCAATAGATTCTACCTTCCTGTAACGTTTCAGCCTGATTGGACCTTGTTTTCACACAAATGAACCCAGAATGATGTGAAATTGTGCTTCGTGCAACATAATTCTGGGTGCCATTTACAAACCTTAAGTGCTAATGACTCCATTCCTTTTTGTGGTTGTAGGGGCTGTTGATTGGAGTACACTAAAAAAACCTGATCTCTCTAGGACATTCAGAAGCCAAGTTATAAGCCCACAAATGTGTAACTGGACTACTTCTTTAAATTGACACCAGATCCGGTGACCTTTGGGACATGGTTTGAAGCCCTTATGAAAGTACTATCATCATGAAACGTTCAGATCACTTACAACTCAATAGATTCTACCTTCCTGTAACGTTTCAGCCTGATTGGACCTTGTTTTCACACAAATGAACCCAGAATGATGTGAAATTGTGCTTTGTGCCACATAATTCTGGGTGCCATTTAAAAACCATAAGTGCTAATGACTCCATTCCTTTTTGTGGTTGTAGGGGCTGTTGATTGGAGTACATTAAAACAAACCTGATCTCTCTAGGACATTCAGAAGCCAAGTTATAAGCCCACAAATGTGTAACTGGACTACTTCTTTAAATTGACACCAGATCCGGTGACATTTGGGACATGGTTTGACCCCCTATAGGAATGTGCGATCATCTTGAAACGTTCAGATCACTTACAACTCAATAGATTCCACCTTCCTGTAACGTTTCAGCCTGATTGGACCTTGTTTTCACACAAATGAACCCAGAATGATGTGAAATTGTGCTTCGTGCAACATAATTCTGGGTGCCATTTACAAACCATAAGTGCTAATGACTCCATTCCTTTTTGTCGTTGTAGGGGCTGTTGATTGGAGAACACTAAAACAAACCTAACCTCTCTAGGACATTCAGAAGCCAAGTTATAAGCCCACAAAGGTGTAACTGGACTACTTCTTTAGAGGGACACCAGGCCCGGTGACCTTTGGGACATGGTTTTACCCCCTATAGGAATGTGCGATCATCTTGAAACGTTCAGATCACTTACAACTCAATAGATTCTACCTTCTTGTAGCGTTTCAGCCTGATTGGACCTTGTTTTCACACAAATGGACCCAGAATGATGTGAAATTGTGCTTCGTGCAACATAATTCTGGGGGCCATTTACAAACCATAAGTGCTAATGACTCCATTCCTTTTTGTGGTTGTAGGGGCTGTTGATTGGAGTACATTAAAACAAACCTGATCTCTCTAGGACATTCAGAAGCCAAGTTATAAGCCCACAAATGTGTAACTGGACTACTTCTTTAAATTGACACCAGATCCGGTGACCTTTGGGACATGGTTTGACCCCCTTAGGAAAGTGCTATCATCATGAAACGTTCAGATCACTTACAACTCAATAGATTCTACCTTCCTGTAACGTTTCAGCCTAATTGGACCTTGTTTTCACACAAATGAACCCAGATTGATGTGAAAGTGTGCTTCGTGCAACATAATTCTGGGTGCCATTTACAAACCATAAGTGCTAATGACTCCATTCCTTTTTGTGGTTGTAGGGGCTGTTGATTGGAGAACACTAAAACAAACCTAACCTCTCTAGGACATTCAGAAGCCAAGTTATAAGCCCACAAAGGTGTAACTGGACTACTTCTTTAAAGTGACACCAGGCCCGGTGACCTTTGGGACATGGTTTGACCCCCTATAGGAATGTGCGATCATCTTGAAACGTTCAGATCACTTACAACTCAATAGATTATACCTTCCTGTAACGTTTCAGCCTGATTGGACCTTGTTTTCACACAAATGAACCCAGAATGATGTGAAATTGTGCTTCGTGCAACATAATTCTGGGTGCCATTTAAAAACCATAAGTGCTAATGACTCCATTCCTTTTTGTGGTTGTAGGGGCTGTTGATTGGAGTATACTAAAACAAACCTGATCTCTCTAAGACATTCAGAAGCCAAGTTATAAGCCCACAAAGGTGTAACTGGACTACTTCTTTAAAATGACACCAGATCCGGTGACCTTTGGGACATGGTTTGACCCCCTTAGGAAAGTGCTATCATCATGAAACGATCAGATCACTTACAACTCAATAGATTCTACCTTCCTGTAACATTTCAGCCTGATTGGACCTTGTTTTCACACAAATGAACCCAGAATGATGTGAAATTGTGCTTCGTGCACCATAATTCTGGGTGCCATTTAAAAACCATAAGCGCTAATGACTCCATTCATTTTTGTGGTTGTAGGGGCTGTTGATTGGAGTACATTAACCCTCTGATGCATGAATTATGAGATCTTCAACCATGATTTTTTAAACAATTTTTTTCTTTCATTTTTAGATGTGAATGAATGAAATTTCAACAAATATTTTTTAAAACATTTTGTTAATTTACAAATAATTTATTACATGTCCATCTCAGTGGACAGTGTGCATTCTGAACATGAAATATGTTGGCTTGACTTACTGAAGTCCAAATGGAGGGGCTCACATGCAATAAAGTCTTCAACAGCTGTGCTTAATGGCAAAAACAAATAAACAACAATTTTGAGTACCTGTCCACTGTAGTGACCACTATGCATCAAAGGGTTAAAACAAACCTGATCTCTCTAGGACATTCAGAAGCCAAGTTATAAGCCCTCAAAGGTGTCAGTGGACTACTTCTTTAAAGTGACACCAGGCCCGGTGACCTTTGGGACATGGTTTGACCCCCTATAGGAATGTGCGATCATCATGAAACGTTCAGATCACTTACAACTCAATAGATTCTACCTTCTTGTAACGTTTCAGCCTGATTGGACCTTGTGTTCACACAAATGGACCCAGAATGATGTGAAATTGTGCTTCGTGCAACATAATTCTGGGTGCCATTTACAAACCATAAGTGCTAATGACTCCATTCCTTTTTGTGGTTGTAGGGGCTGTTGGTTGGAATTCATTAAAACAAACCAGATCTCTCTAGGACATTCAGAAGCCAAGTTATAAGCCCACAAATGTGTAACTGGACTACTTCTTTAAATTGACACCAAATCCGGTGACCTTTGGGACATGGTTTGACCCCCTTAGGAAAGTGCTATCATCTTGAAACGTTCAGATCACTTACAACTCAATAGATTCTACCTTCCTGTAACATTTCAGCCTGATTGGACCTTGTTTTCACACAAATGTACCCAGAATGATGTGAAATTGTGCTTCGTGCAACATAATTCTGGGTGCCATTCAAAAACCATAAGTGCTAATGACTCCTTTCGTTTTTGAGGTTGTAGGGGCTGTTGATTGGAGTACACTAAAACAAACCTGATCTCTCTAGGACATTCAGAAGCCAAGTTATAAGCCCTCAAAGGTGTAACTGGACTACTTCTTTAAAGTGACACCAGGCCCGGTGACCTTTGGGACATGGTTTTACCCCCATAGAAATGTGTGATCATTTTGAAACGTTCAGATAACTTACAACTCAATAGATTCTACCTTCCTGTAACGTTTCAGCCTGATTGGACCTTGTTTTCACACAAATGAACCCAGAATGATGTGAAATTGTGCTTCGTGCAACATAATTCTGGGTGCCATTCAAAAAC
This sequence comes from Nothobranchius furzeri, assembly GCF_043380555.1. Taxonomy (NCBI): domain Eukaryota; kingdom Metazoa; phylum Chordata; class Actinopteri; order Cyprinodontiformes; family Nothobranchiidae; genus Nothobranchius; species Nothobranchius furzeri. Next base: position 4,915,355 of record NC_091748.1, on the reverse strand, counting down.
CATAAGTGCTAATGACTCCATTCCTTTTTGAGGTTGTAGGGGCTGTTGATTGGAGTACACTAAAACAAACCTGATCTCTCTAGGACATTCAGAAGCCAAGTTATAAGCCCTCAAAGGTGTAACTGGACTACTTCTTTAAAGTGACACCAGGCCCGGTGACCTTTGGGACATGGTTTTACCCCCATAGAAATGTGCGATCATTTTGAAACGTTCAGATAACTTACAACTCAATAGATTCTACCTTCTTGTAACGTTTCAGCCTGATTGGACCTTGTTTCACTCAAATGAACCCAGAATGATGTGAAATTGTGCTTCGTGCAACATAATTCTGGGTGCCATTTAAAAACCATAAGTGCTAATGACTCCATTCCTTTTAGTGGTAATGGGGGCTGTTAATTGGAGTACTCTAAAACAAACCTGACCTCTCTAGGATATTCAGAAGCCAAGTTATAAGCCCACAAAGGTGTAACTGGACTACTTCTTTAAATTGACACCAGGCCCGGTGACCTTTGGGACATGGTTTGACCCCCTTAGGTAAGTGCTATCATCATGAAACGTTCAGATCACTTACAACTCAATAGATTCTACCTTCCTGTAACGTTTCAGCCTGATTGGACCTTGTTTTCACACAAATGAACCCAGAATGATGTGGAATTGTGGTTCGTGCAACATAATTCTGTGTGCCATTTAAAAACCATAAGTGCTAATGACTCCATTCCTTTTAGTGGTAATGGGGGCTGCTAATTGGAGTACTCTAAAACAAACCTGACCTCTCTAGGATATTCAGAAGCCAAGTTCTAAGCCCACAAAGGTGTAACTGGACTACTTCTTTAAAGTGACACCAGGCCCGGTGACCTTTGGGACATGGTTTGACCCCCTATAGGAATGTGCGATCATCTTGAAACGTTCAGATCACTTACAACTCAATAGATTATACCTTCCTGTAACGTTTCAGCCTGATTGGACCTTGTTTTCACACAAATGAACCCAGAATGATGTGAAATTGTGCTTCGTGCAACATAATTCTGGGTGCCATTTAAAAACCATAAGTGCTAATGACTCCATTCCTTTTTGTGGTTGTAGGGGCTGTTGATTGGAGTATACTAAAACAAACCTGATCTCTCTAGGACATTCAGAAGCCAAGTTATAAGCCCACAAAGGTGTAACTGGACTACTTCTTTAAAATGACACCAGATCCGGTGACCTTTGGGACATGGTTTGACCCCCTTAGGAAAGTGCTATCATCATGAAACGTTCAGATCACTTACAACTCAATAGATTCTACCTTCCTGTAACATTTCAGCCTGATTGGACCTTGTTTTCACACAAATGAACCCAGAATGATGTGAAATTGTGCTTCGTGCACCATAATTCTGGGTGCCATTTAAAAACCATAAGCGCTAATGACTCCATTCCTTTTTGTGGTTGTAGGGGCTGTTGATTGGAGTACATTAAAACAAACCTGATCTCTCTAGGACATTCAGAAGCCAAGTTATAAGCCCACAAATGTGTAACTGGACTACTTCTTTAAATTGACACCAGATCCGGTGACATTTGGGACATGGTTTGACCCCCTATAGGAATGTGCGATCATCTTGAAACGTTCAGATCACTTACAACTCAATAGATTCCACCTTCCTGTAACGTTTCAGCCTGATTGGACCTTGTTTTCACACAAATGAACCCAGAATGATGTGAAATTGTGCTTCGTGCAACATAATTCTGGGTGCCATTTAAAAACCATAAGTGCTAATGACTCCATTCCTTTTCGTAGTTGTAGGGGCTGTTGATTGGAGAATATGAAAACAAACCTGATCTCTCTAGGACATTCAGAAGCCAAGTTATAAGCCCACAAAGGTGTAACTGGACTACTTCTTTGAATTGACACCAGATCCGGTGACCTTTGGGACATGGTTTGACCCCCTTAGAAAAGTGCTATCATCATGAAATGTTCAGATCACTTACAACTCAATAGATTCTACCTTCCTGTAACATTTCAGCCTGATTGGACCTTGTTTTCACACAAATGAACCCAGAATGATGTGAAATTGTGCTTCGTGCAACATAATTCTGGGTGCCATTTAAAAACCATAAGTGCTAATGACTCCATTCCTTTTTGAGGTTGTAGGGGCTGTTGATTGGAGTACACTAAAACAAACCTGATCTCTCTAGGACATTCAGAAGCCAAGTTATAAGCCCTCAAAGGTGTCAGTGGACTACTTCTTTAAAGTGACACCAGGCCCGGTGACCTTTGGGACATGGTTTGACCCCCTATAGGAATGTGCGATCATCATGAAACGTTCAGATCACCTACAACTCAATAGATTCTACCTTCTTGTAACGTTTCAACCTGATTGGACCTTGTTTTCACACAAATGGACCCAGAATGATGTGAAATTGTGCTTCGTGCAACATAATTCTGGGTGCCATTTACAAAAAATAAGTGCTAATGACTCCATTCCTTTTTGTGGTTGTAGGGGCTGTTGGTTGGAATTCATTAAAACAAACCAGATCTCTCTAGGACATTCAGAAGCCAAGTTATAAGCCCACAAATGTGTAACTGGACTACTTCTTTAAATTGACACCAGATCCGGTGACCTTTGGGACATGGTTTGACCCCCTTAGGAAAGTGCTATCATCTTGAAACGTTCAGATCACTTACAACTCAATAGATTCTACCTTCCTGTAACGTTTCAGCCTGATTGGACCTTGTTTTCACACAAATGAACCCAGAATGATGTGAAATTGTGCTTCGTGCAACATAATTCTGGGTGCCATTCAAAAACCATAAGTGCTAATGACTCCATTCCTTTTTGAGGTTGTAGGGGCTGTTGATTGGAGTACACTAAAACAAACCTGATCTCTCTAGGACATTCAGAAGCCAAGTTATAAGCCCTCAAAGGTGTAACTGGACTACTTCTTTAAAGTGACACCAGGCCCGGTGACCTTTGGGACATGGTTTTACCCCCATAGAAATGTGTGATCATTTTGAAACGTTCAGATAACTTACAACTCAATAGATTCTACCTTCTTGTAACGTTTCAGCCTGATTGGACCTTGTTTCACTCAAATGAACCCAGAATGATGTGAAATTGTGCTTCGTGCAACATAATTCTGGGTGCCATTTAAAAACCATAAGTGCTAATGACTCCATTCCTTTTAGTGGTAATGGGGGCTGTTAATTGGAGTACTCTAAAACAAACCTGACCTCTCTAGGATATTCAGAAGCCAAGTTATAAGCCCACAAAGGTGTAACTGGACTACTTCTTTAAATTGACACCAGGCCCGGTGACCTTTGGGACATGGTTTGACACCCTTAGGTAAGTGCTATCATCATGAAACGTTCAGATCACTTACAACTCAATAGATTCTACCTTCCTGTAACGTTTCAGCCTGATTGGACCTTGTTTTCACACACATGAACCCAGAATGATGTGGAATTGTGGTTCGTGCAACATAATTCGGTGTGCCATTTAAAAACCATAAGTGCTAATGACTCCATTCCTTTTAGTGGTAATGGGGGCTGCTAATTGGAGTACTCTAAAACAAACCTGACCTCTCTAGGATATTCAGAAGCCAAGTTCTAAGCCCACAAAGGTGTAACTGGACTACTTCTTTAAAGTGACACCAGGCCCGGTGACCTTTGGGACATAGTTTGACCCCCTTAGGAAAGTGCTATCATCATGAAACGTTCAGATCACTTACAACTCAATAGATTCTACCTTCCTGTAACATTTCAGCCTGATTGGACCTTCTTTTCACACAAATGAACCCAGAATGATGTGAAATTGTGCTTCGTGCAACATAATTCTGGGTACCATTTAAAAACCATAAGTTCTAATGACTCCATTCCTTTTAGTGGTAATGGGGGCTGCTAATTGGAGTACTCTAAAACGAACCTGACCTCTCTAGGATATTCAGAAGCCAAGTTCTAAGCCCACAAATGTGTAACTGGACTACTTCTTTAAAGTGACACCAGGCCCGGTGACCTTTGGGACATGGTTTGACCCCCTTAGGAAAGTGCTATCATCATGAAACGTTCAGATCACTTACAACTCAATAGATTCTACCTTCCTGTAACATTTCAGCCTGATTGGACCTTGTTTTCACACAAATGAACCCAGAATGATGTGAAATTGTGCTTCGTGCACCATAATTCTGGGTGCCATTTAAAAACCATAAGTGCTAATGACTCCATTCCTTTTTGTGGTGTTAGGGGCTGTTGATTGGAGTACATTAAAACAAACCTGATCTCTCTAGGACATTCAGAAGCCAAGTTATAAGCCCACAAATGTGTAACTGGACTACTTCTTTAAATTGACACCAGATCCGGTGACATTTGGGACATGGTTTGACCCCCTATAGGAATGTGCGATCATCTTGAAACATTCAGATCACTTACAACTCAATAGATTCCACCTTCCTGTAACGTTTCAGCCTGATTGGACCTTGTTTTCACACAAATGAACCCAGAATGATGTGAAATTGTGCTTCGTGCAACATAATTCTGGGTGCCATTTAAAAACCATAAGTGCTAATGACTCCATTCCTTTTCGTGGTTGTAGGGGCTGTTGATTGGAGAATATGAAAACAAACCTGATCTCTCTAGGACATTCAGAAGCCAAGTTATAAGCCCACAAAGGTGTAACTGGACTACTTCTTTGAATTGACACCAGATCCGGTGACCTTTGGGACATGGTTTGACCCCCTTAGAAAAGTGCTATCATCATGAAATGTTCAGATCACTTACAACTCAATAGATTCTACCTTCCTGTAACATTTCAGCCTGATTGGACCTTGTTTTCACACAAATGAACCCAGAATGATGTGAAATTGTGCTTCGTGCAACATAATTCTGGGTGCCATTTAAAAACCATAAGTGCTAATGACTCCATTCCTTTTTGTGGTTGTAGGGGCTGTTGATTGGAGTATACTAAAACAAACCTGATCTCTCTAGGACATTTAGAAGCCAAGTTATGAGCCCACAAATGTGTAACTGGACTACTTTAAATTGACACCAGATCCGGTGACCTTTGGGACATGGTTTGACCCCCTTAGGAAAGTGCTATCATCATGAAACATTCAGATCACTTACAACTCAATAGATTCTACCTTCCTGTAACGTTTCAGCCTGATTGGACCTTGTTTTCACACAAATGAACCCAGAATGATGTGAAATTGTGCTTCGTGCAACATAATTCTGGGTGCCATTTACAAACCTTAAGTGCTAATGACTCCATTCCTTTTTGTGGTTGTAGGGGCTGTTGATTGGAGTACACTAAAAAAACCTGATCTCTCTAGGACATTCAGAAGCCAAGTTATAAGCCCACAAATGTGTAACTGGACTACTTCTTTAAATTGACACCAGATCCGGTGACCTTTGGGACATGGTTTGATCCCCTTATGAAAGTACTATCATCATGAAACGTTCAGATCACTTACAACTCAATAGATTCTACCTTCCTGTAACGTTTCAGCCTGATTGGACCTTGTTTTCACACAAATGAACCCAGAATGATGTGAAATTGTGCTTTGTGCCACATAATTCTGGGTGCCATTTACAAACCATAAGTGCTAATGACTCCATTCCTTTTTGTGGTTGTAGGGGCTGTTGATTGGAGAACACTAAAACAAACCTAACCTCTCTAGGACATTCAGAAGCCAAGTTATAAGCCCACAAAGGTGTAACTGGACTACTTCTTTAAAGTGACACCAGGCCCGGTGACCTTTGGGACATGGTTTGACCCCCTATAGGAATGTGCGATCATCTTGAAACGTTCAGATCACTTACAACTCAATAGATTATACCTTCCTGTAACGTTTCAGCCTGATTGGACCTTGTTTTCACACAAATGAACCCAGAATGATGTGAAATTGTGCTTCGTGCAACATAATTCTGGGTGCCATTTAAAAACCATAAGTGCTAATGACTCCATTCCTTTTTGTGGTTGTAGGGGCTGTTGATTGGAGTATACTAAAACAAACCTGATCTCTCTAGGACATTCAGAAGCCAAGTTATAAGCCCACAAAGGTGTAACTGGACTACTTCTTTAAAATGACACCAGATCCGGTGACCTTTGGGACATGGTTTGACCCCCTTAGGAAAGTGCTATCATCATGAAACGTTCAGATCACTTACAACTCAATAGATTCTACCTTCCTGTAACATTTCAGCCTGATTGGACCTTGTTTTCACACAAATGAACCCAGAATGATGTGAAATTGTGCTTCGTGCACCATAATTCTGGGTGCCATTTAAAAACCATAAGTGCTAATGACTCCATTCCTTTTTGTGGTTGTAGGGGCTGTTGCTTGGAGTACATTAAAACAAACCTGATCTCTCTAGGACATTCAGAAGCCAAGTTATAAGCCCACAAATGTGTAACTGGACTACTTCTTTAAATTGACACCAGATCCGGTGACATTTGGGACATGGTTTGACCCCCTATAGGAATGTGCGATCATCTTGAAACGTTCAGATCACTTACAACTCAATAGATTCCACCTTCCTGTAACGTTTCAGCCTGATTGGACCTTGTTTTCACACAAATGAACCCAGAATGATGTGAAATTGTGCTTCGTGCAACATAATTCTGGGTGCCATTTAAAAACCATAAGTGCTAATGACTCCATTCCTTTTCGTGGTTGTAGGGGCTGTTGATTGGAGAATATGAAAACAAACCTGATCTCTCTAGGACATTCAGAAGCCAAGTTATAAGCCCACAAAGGTGTAACTGGACTACTTCTTTGAATTGACACCAGGCCCGGTGACCTTTGGGACATGGTTTGACCCCCTTAGGAAAGTGCTATCATCATGAAACGTTCAGATCACTTACAACTCAATATATTCTACCTTCCTGTAACATTTCAGCCTGATTGGACCTTGTTTTCACACAAATGAACCCAGAATGATGTGAAATTGTGCTTCGTGCACCATAATTCTGGGTGCCATTTAAAAACCATAAGTGCTAATGACTCCATTCCTTTTTGTGGTTGTAGGGGCTGTTGATTGGAGTACATTAAAACAAACCTGATCTCTCTAGGACATTCAGAAGCCAAGTTATAAGCCCACAAATGTGTAACTGGACTACTTCTTTAAATTGACACCAGATCCGGTGACATTTGGGACATGGTTTGACCCCCTATAGGAATGTGCGATCATCTTGAAACGTTCAGATCACTTACAACTCAATAGATTCCACCTTCCTGTAACGTTTCAGCCTGATTGGACCTTGTTTTCACACAAATGAACCCAGAATGATGTGAAATTGTGCTTCGTGCAACATAATTCTGGGTGCCATTTAAAAACCATAAGTGCTAATGACTCCATTCCTTTTCGTGGTTGTAGGGGCTGTTGATTGGAGAATATGAAAACAAACCTGATCTCTCTAGGACATTCAGAAGCCAAGTTATAGGCCCACAAAGGTGTAACTGGACTACTTCTTTGAATTGACACCAGATCCGGTGACCTTTGGGACATGGTTTGACCCCCTTAGAAAAGTGCTATCATCATGAAATGTTCAGATCACTTACAACTCAATAGATTCTACCTTCCTGTAACATTTCAGCCTGATTGGACCTTGTTTTCACACAAATGAACCCAGAATGATGTGAAATTGTGCTTCGTGCAACATAATTCTGGGTGCCATTTAAAAACCATAAGTGCTAATGACTCCATTCCTTTTTGTGGTTGTAGGGGCTGTTGATTGGAGTATACTAAAACAAACCTGATCTCTCTAGGACATTTAGAAGCCAAGTTATGAGCCCACAAATGTGTAACTGGACTACTTTAAATTGACACCAGATCCGGTGACCTTTGGGACATGGTTTGACCCCCTTAGGAAAGTGCTATCATCATGAAACATTCAGATCACTTACAACTCAATAGATTCTACCTTCCTGTAACGTTTCAGCCTGATTGGACCTTGTTTTCACACAAATGAACCCAGAATGATGTGAAATTGTGCTTCGTGCAACATAATTCTGGGTGCCATTTACAAACCTTAAGTGCTAATGACTCCATTCCTTTTTGTGGTTGTAGGGGCTGTTGATTGGAATACACTAAAAAAACCTGATCTCTCTAGGACATTCAGAAGCCAAGTTATAAGCCCACAAATGTGTAACTGGACTACTTCTTTAAATTGACACCAGATCCGGTGACCTTTGGGACATGATTTGATCCCCTTATGAAAGTACTATCATCATGAAACGTTCAGATCACTTACAACTCAATAGATTCTACCTTCCTGTAACGTTTCAGCCTGATTGGACCTTGTTTTCACACAAATGAACCCAGAATGATGTGAAATTGTGCTTTGTGCCACATAATTCTGGGTGCCATTTAAAAACCATAAGTGCTAATGACTCCATTCCTTTTTGTGGTTGTAGGGGCTGTTGATTGGAGTACATTAAAACAAACCTGATCTCTCTAGGACATTCAGAAGCCAAGTTATAAGCCCACAAATGTGTAACTGGACTACTTCTTTAAATTGACACCAGATCCGGTGACATTTGGGACATGGTTTGACCCCCTATAGGAATGTGCGATCATCTTGAAACGTTCAGATCACTTACAACTCAATAGATTCCACCTTCCTGTAACGTTTCAGCCTGATTGGACCTTGTTTTCACACAAATGAACCCAGAATGATGTGAAATTGTGCTTCGTGCAACATAATTCTGGGTGCCATTTACAAACCATAAGTGCTAATGACTCCATTCCTTTTTGTCGTTGTAGGGGCTGTTGATTGGAGAACACTAAAACAAACCTAACCTCTCTCGGACATTCAGAAGCCAAGTTATAAGCCCACAAAGGTGTAACTGGACTACTTCTTTAGAGGGACACCAGGCCCGGTGACCATTGGGACATGGTTTTACCCCCTATAGGAATGTGCGATCATCTTGAAACGTTCAGATCACTTACAACTCAATAGATTCTACCTTCTTGTAGCGTTTCAGCCTGATTGGACTTTGTTTTCACACAAATGGACCCAGAATGATGTGAAATTGTGCTTCGTGCAACATAATTCTGGGTGCCATTTAAAAACCATAAGTGCTAATGACTCCATTCCTTTTTGTGGTTGTAGGGGCTGTTGATTGGAGTATACTAAAACAAACCTGATCTCTCTAGGACATTCAGAAGCCAAGTTATAAGCCCACAAAGGTGTAACTGGACTACTTCTTTAAAATGACACCAGATCCGGTGACCTTTGGGACATGGTTTGACCCCCTTAGGAAAGTGCTATCATCATGAAATGTTCAGATCACTTACAACTCAATAGATTCTACCTTCCTGTAACATTTCAGCCTGATTGGACCTTGTTTTCACACAAATGAACCCAGAATGATGTGAAATTGTGCTTCGTGCACCATAATTCTGGGTGCCATTTAAAAACCATAAGTGCTAATGACTCCATTCCTTTTTGTGGTTGTAGGGGCTGTTGATTGGAGTACATTAAACAAACCTGATCTCTCTAGGACATTCAGAAGCCAAGTTATAAGCCCACAAATGTGTAACTGGACTACTTCTTTAAATTGACACCAGATCCGGTGATATTTGGGACATGGTTTGACCCCCTATAGGAATGTGCGATCATCTTGAAACGTTCAGATCACTTACAACTCAATAGATTCCACCTTCCTGTAACATTTCAGCCTGATTGGACCTTGTTTTCACACAAATGAACCCAGAATGATGTGAAATTGTGCTTCGTGCAACATAATTCTGGGTGCCATTTAAAAACCATAAGTGCTAATGACTCCATTCCTTTTCGTGGTTGTAGGGGCTGTTGATTGGAGAATATGAAAACAAACCTGATCTCTCTAGGACATTCAGAAGCCAAGTTATAAGCCCACAAAGGTGTAACTGGACTACTTCTTTGAATTGACACCAGATCCGGTGACCTTTGGGACATGGTTTGACCCCCTTAGAAAAGTGCTATCATCATGAAATGTTCAGATCACTTACAACTCAATAGATTCTACCTTCCTGTAACATTTCAGCCTGATTGGACCTTGTTTTCACACAAATGAACCCAGAATGATGTGAAATTGTGCTTCGTGCAACATAATTCTGGGTGCCATTTAAAAACCATAAATGCTAATGACTCCATTCCTTTTTGTGGTTGTAGGGGCTGTTGGTTGGAATTCATTAAAACAAATCAGATCTCTCTAGGACATTCAGAAGCCAAGTTATAAGCCCACAAATGTGTAACTGGACTACTTCTTTAAATTGACACCAGATCCGGTGACCTTTGGGACATGGTTTGACCCCCTTAGGAAAGTGCTATCATCTTGAAATGTTCAGATCACTTACAACTCAATAGATTCTACCTTCCTGTAACGTTTCAGCCTGATTGGACCTTGTTTTCACACAAATGAACCCAGAATGATGTGAAATTGTGCTTCGTGCAACATAATTCTGGGTGCCATTCAAAAACCATAAGTGCTAATGACTCCATTCCTTTTTGAGGTTGTAGGGGCTGTTGATTGGAGTACACTAAAACAAACCTGATCTCTCTAGGACATTCAGAAGCCAAGTTATAAGCCCTCAAAGGTGTCAGTGGACTACTTCTTTAAAGTGACACCAGGCCCGGTGACCTTTGGGACATGGTTTGACCCCCTTAAGAAATGCTATCATCATGAAACGTTCAGATCATTTACAACTCAATAGATTCTACCTTCCTGTAACGTTTCAGCCTGATTGGACCTTGTTTTCACACAAATGAACCCAGAATGATGTGAAATTGTGCTTCGTGCAACATAATTCTGGGTGCCATTTAAAAACCATAAGTTCTAATGACTCCATTCCTTTTAGTGGTAATGGGGGCTGCTAATTGGAGTACTCTAAAACGAACCTGACCTCTCTAGGATATTCAGAAGCCAAGTTCTAAGCCCACAAATGTGTAACTGGACTACTTCTTTAAAGTGACACCAGGCCCGGTGACCTTTGGGACATGGTTTGACCCCCTATAGGAATGTGCGATCATCATGAAACGTTCAGATCACTTACAACTCAATAGATTCTAACTTCTTGTAAAGTTTCAGCCTGATTGGACCTTGTTTTCACACAAATGGACCCAGAATGATGTGAAATTGTACTTCGTGCAACATAATTCTGGGTGCCATTTACAAACCATAAGTGCTAATGACTCCATTCCTTTTTGTGGTTGTAGGGGCTGTTGATTGGAGTACATTAAAACAAACCTGATCTCTCTAGGACATTCAGAAGCCAAGTTATAAGCCCACAAAGGTGTAACTGGACTACTTCTTTAAATTGACACCAGGCCCGGTGACCTTTGGGACATGGTTTGACCCCCTTAGGAAAGAGCTATCATCATGAAACGTTCAGATCACTTACAACTCAATAGATTCTGCCTTCCTGTAACGTTTCAGCCTGATTGGACCTTGTTTTCACTCAAATGAACCCAGAATGATGTGAAATTGTGCTTCGTGCAACATAATTCTGGGTGCCATTTAAAAACCATAAGTGCTAATGACTCCATTCCTTTTAGTGGTAATGGGGGCTGTTAATTGGAGTACTCTAAAACAAACCTGACCTCTCTAGGATATTCAGAAGCCAAGTTATAAGCCCACAAAGGTGTAACTGGACTACTTCTTTAAATTGACACCAGGCCCGGTGACCTTTGGGACATGGTTTGACCCCCTTAGGTAAGTGCTATCATCATGAAACGTTCAGATCACTTACAACTCAATAGATTCTACCTTCCTGTAACGTTTCAGCCTGATTGGACCTTGTTTTCACACAAATGAACCCAGAATGATGTGGAATTGTGCTTCGTGCAACATAATTCTGTGTGCCATTTAAAAACCATAAGTGCTAATGACTCCATTCCTTTTAGCGGTAATGGGGGCTGCTAATTGGAGTACTCTAAAACAAACCTGACCTCTCTAGGATATTCAGAAGCCAAGTTATAAGCCCAAAAGGTGTAACTGGACTACTTCTTTAAAGTGACACCAGGCCCGGTGACCTTTGGGACCTGGTATGACCCCCTATAGGAAAGTGCGATCATCATGAAACGTTCAGATCACTTACAACTCAATAGATTCTAACTTCTTGTAATGTTTCAGCCTGATTGGACCTTGTTTTCACACAAATGGACCCAGAATGATGTGAAATTGTGCTTCGTGCAAAATAATTCTGGGTGCCATTTACAAACCATAAGTGCTATTGACTCCATTCCTTTTTGTGGTTGTAGGGGCTGTTGATTGGAGTACATTAAAACAAACCTGATCTCTCTAGGACATTCAGAAGCCAAGTTATAAGCCCACAAAGGTGTAACTGGACTACTTCTTTAAATTGACACCAGGCCCGGTGACCTTTGGGAGATGGTTTGACCCCCTTAGGAAAGAGCTATCATCATGAAACGTTCAGATCACTTACAACTCAATAGATTCTGCCTTCCTGTAACGTTTCAGCCTGATTGGACCTTGTTTTCACTCAAATGAACCCAGAATGATGTGAAATTGTGCTTCGTGCAACATAATTCTGGGTGCCATTTAAAAACCATAAGTGCTAATGACTCCATTCCTTTTAGTGGTAATGGGGGCTGTTAATTGGAGTACTCTAAAACAAACCTGACCTCTCTAGGATATTCAGAAGCCAAGTTATAAGCCCACAAAGGTGTAACTGGACTACTTCTTTAAATTGACACCAGGCCCGGTGACCTTTGGGACATGGTTTGACCCCCTTAGGTAAGTGCTATCATCATGAAACGTTCAGATCACTTACAACTCAATAGATTCTACCTTCCTGTAACGTTTCAGCCTGATTGGACCTTGTTTTCACACAAATGAACCCAGAATGATGTGGAATTGTGCTTCGTGCAACATAATTCTGTGTGCCATTTAAAAACCATAAGTGCTAATGACTCCATTCCTTTTAGCGGTAATGGGGGCTGCTAATTGGAGTACTCTAAAACAAACCTGACCTCTCTAGGATATTCAGAAGCCAAGTTATAAGCCCAAAAGGTGTAACTGGACTACTTCTTTAAAGTGACACCAGGCCCGGTGACCTTTGGGACCTGGTATGACCCCCTATAGGAAAGTGCGATCATCATGAAACGTTCAGATCACTTACAACTCAATAGATTCTAACTTCTTGTAATGTTTCAGCCTGATTGGACCTTGTTTTCACACAAATGGACCCAGAATGATGTGAAATTGTGCTTCGTGCAAAATAATTCTGGGTGCCATTTACAAACCATAAGTGCTATTGACTCCATTCCTTATTGAGGTTGTAGGGGCTGTTGATTGGAGTACACTAAAACAAACCTGACCTCTCTAGGATATTCAGAAGCCAAGTTATAAGCCCACAAAGGTGTAACTGGACTACTTCTTTAAAGTGACACCAGGCCCGGTGACCTTTGGGACCTGGTATGACCCCCTATAGGAAAGTGCGATCATCATGAAACGTTCAGATCACTTACAACTCAATAGATTCTAACTTCTTGTAACGTTTCAGCCTGATTGGACCTTGTTTTCACACAAATGGACCCAGAATGATGTGAAATTGTGCTTCGTGCAACATGATTCTGGGTGCCATTTACAAACCATAAGTGCTAATGACTCCATTCCTTTTTGTGGTTGTAGGGGCTGTTGGTTGGAGTACATTAAAACAAACCTGATCTCTCTAGGACATTCAGAAGCCAAGTTATAAGCCCACAAATGGGTAACTGGACTACTTCTTTAAATTGACACCAGATCCGGTGACCTTTGGGACGTGGTTTGACCCCCTTAGGAAAGTGCTATCATCATGAAACATTCATATCACTTACAACTCAATAGATTCTACCTTCCTGTAATGTTTTAGCCTGATTGTACCTTGTTTTCACACAAATGAACCCAGAATGATGTGAAATTGTGCTCCGTGCAACATAATTCTGGGTGCCATTTAAAAACCATAAGTTCTAATGACTCCATTCCTTTTTGTGGTTGTAGGGGCTGTTGATTGGAGTATAGTAAAACAAACCTGATCTCTCTAGGACATTCAGAAGCCAAGTTATAAGCCCACAAATGTGTAACTGGACTACTTCTTTAAAGTGACACCAGGCCCGGTGACCTTTGGGACATGGTTTGACCCCCTATAGGAATGTGCGATCATTATGAAACGTTCAGATCACTTACAACTCAATAGATTCTACCTTCTCGTAACGTTTCAGCCTGATTGGACCTTGTTTTCACACAAATGGACCCAGAATGATGTGAAATTGTGCTTCGTGCAACATAATTCTGGGTGCCATTTAAAAACCATAAGAGCTAATGACTCCATTCCTTTTTGTGGTTGTAGGGGCTGTTGATTGGAGTATACTAAAAGAAACCTGATCTCTCTAGGACATTCAGAAGCCAAGTTATGAGCCCACAAATGTGTAACTGGACTACTTTAAATTGACACCAGATCCGGTGACCTTTGGGACATTGTTTCACCCCCTTAGGAAAGTGCTATCATCATGAAACATTCAGATCACTTACAACTCAATAGATTCTACCTTCCTGTAACGTTTCAGCCTGATTGGACCTTGTTTTCACACAAATGAACCCAGAATGATGTGAAATTGTGCTTCGTGCAACATAATTCTGGGTGCCATTTACAAACCTTAAGTGCTAATGACTCCATTCCTTTTTGTGGTTGTAGGGGCTGTTGATTGGAGTACACTAAAAAAACTGATCTCTCTAGGACATTCAGAAGCCAAGTTATAAGCCCACAAATGTGTAACTGGACTACTTCTTTAAATTGACACCAGATCCGGTGACCTTTGGGACAAAGTTTGACCCCCTTAGGAAAGTGCTATCATCATGAAACGTTCAGATCACTTACAACTCAATAGATTCTACCTTCCTGTAACGTTTCAGCCTGATTGGACCTTGTTTTCACACAGATGAACCCAGAATGATGTGAAATTGTGCTTCGTGCAACATAATTCTGGGTGCCATTTAAAAACCATAAGTTCTAATGACTCCATTCATTTTAGTGGTAATGGGGGCTGCTAATTGGAGTACTCTAAAACAAACCTGACCTCTCTAGGATATTCAGAAGCCAAGTTCTAAGCCCACAAAGGTGTAACTGGACTACTTCTTTAAAGTGACACCAGGCCCGGTGACCTTTGGGACATAGTTTGACCCCCTTAGGAAAGTGCTATCATCATGAAACGTTCAGATCACTTACAACTCAATAGATTCTACCTTCCTGTAACGTTTCAGCCTGATTGGACCTTCTTTTCACACAAATGAACCCAGAATGATGTGAAATTGTGCTTCGTGCAACATAATTCTGGGTGCCATTTAAAAACCATAAGTTCTAATGACTCCATTCCTTTTAGTGGTAATGGGGGCTGCTAATTGGAGTACTCTAAAACGAACCTGACCTCTCTAGGATATTCAGAAGCCAAGTTCTAAGCCCACAAATGTGTAACTGGACTACTTCTTTAAAGTGACACCAGGCCCGGTGACCTTTGGGACATGGTTTGACCCCCTATAGGAATGTGCGATCATCATGAAACGTTCAGATCACTTACAACTCAATAGATTCTAACTTCTTGTAAAGTTTCAGCCTGATTGGACCTTGTTTTCACACAAATGGACCCAGAATGATGTGAAATTGTACTTCGTGCAACATAATTCTGGGTGCCATTTACAAACCATAAGTGCTAATGACTCCATTCCTTTTTGTGGTTGTAGGGGCTGTTGATTGGAGTACTCTAAAACAAACCTGATCTCTCTAGGACATTCAGAAGCCAAGTTATAAGCCCACAAAGGTGTAACTGGACTACTTCTTTAAATTGACACCAGGCCCGGTGACCTTTGGGACATGGTTTGACCCCCTTAGGAAAGAGCTATCATCATGAAACGTTCAGATCACTTACAACTCAATAGATTCTGCCTTCCTGTAACGTTTCAGCCTGATTGGTGTCATGAACTCCTCCTCTTAACCTCCTCTGCGGGCCGGGCTGGCGCTGTACTCCAGTTCCCAGCATGCCTGTCACCGACGCTTCCCGGTGACGTCATCCCGCTGAGCCTATTTAAGGACCTGTCACAGCGGAGCCGGCACTCAGTCATCATCTAACGATAGACGCCAAGCCATTCTAAGACCTAAGACACTAACTCTACAAACCATACGGGAAGAGAACTTCCCACGCTGCCACATATCAGTCTCCATCCACCACTCTCTCCGCGCCTGGGTCTCATAACCACTCCAGCTCAGCCCACCGAACCTGACAGGATGACTGAGTCCCGAGTAGACCCAGCGGAGATCGCACAGCTGCGAGCTGAGGTAGCGCAGCTGCTCAGCCGAGTAGAACGCCAGGAGGCGGACAACGCCCAACTCCGTGTGGAGAACAATCAGCTGCGTGCTGTTACTGATCGCCTCGCATCCAAACTCGATTCCGTCACCGAACTGGTAGTCCAACTCTCCTCAGCCCTCCAACGACAGTCATCTGCCACTCCTAACGTGGTGGAGCCGTATCTAAGTCTCCCAGAGAAATGGGATGGGATTAAAGGATCCCCGGAGAGCATGTTGGCCGTTCTGTCAATGACTTTTGAGTGTCAGCCGGCACGCTACCCGACTTCCTGCTCTCGCGTGGCTCTGTTAACCTCCCTGCTGACTGGGCGAGCCGGTGAATGGGCGGCTGCTCTGTACCATCAGAAGTCCCCAGTCTGCAACGACTATGAAGCCTTCGTGAAAGAACTGAAGAAGGCATTCGTTCATCCCAGCAGCGAGGTCGCAGATGAGACACGCCTGCTCCAGCTTCGACAAGGCTCTCAGACCGTGGCCGAATTCACCTCACGCTTCCGGACCACCGCTGCCCGTCTAACCTGGGGTGATGCCGCGGTGAAGGCTGTGTACTTGGAGGGATTGTCACCCCGCATCCGCGAGGGCATGATTGGTCACGAGGCTCCAACCACCCTGGACCAGGCGGTGGACCTGGCTCTCCAGCTGGACCGCTGCCTCCTCACCAGACCAGGAGTGAGGGCGGTTCCCGTACAATCCCGAACTTTCCCCCGCCGTCAGGAGAACCAACCCATGGAGGAACCCATGCAACTGGGTCATTTGCCCCCCGAGGAACGGGCGCGCCGTTTTCAGGAGGGACGATGCGCCTATTGTGGGGCTCTGGGTCATCCCCGTGCAACATGCCCCATACGCCCGGGAAACGGTCCCTCCGGGTCGGTGTAGGAGCTGCCTCACTCGGAGTTTCCACTCATGCAGCTCCTCATCACACCACCCTCTCGGTCTCCTTCCAGCTGAGCCAAGGACCGGTCCCCCTGGTGGCCCTCCTCGACACCGGAGCTGCAGAAAGCTTTATCGATCAGGGGTTGGTCAACCGGCTCAAGATTCCACTCACCCTCCTCGATCATCCCGTTCCCGTAACCTCAGTGGACGGGCGCCCTCTCATGCCATATCCGATCACGCACCGAACCCAGAACCTCCGGATGACCATCGGAGAACACGTAGAGACCCTTCATTTCTTGGTCATTCACGCCCCTACGACTCCTCTCATTCTGGGTCATTCCTGGTTCCGCCTCCACGACCCTCACATCTCCTGGTCCACCAGTAAAGTCATGGCATGGGGTGTTAACTGTCGCCTTCATCATCCGTCTCCAGGATCACAGCCTAGGGAGACACCACCCAAGGATGTGGATTTAACACTCCTTCCAGGATCACAGCCTAGGGAGACACCACCCAAGGACGTGGATTTAACACTCCTTCCACCCCAATACCACGATCTGGCTCGGGTCTTTGCAAAAGAGCCTACCACCAAGCTGCCTCCTCATCGCCCCTACGATCTGGAGATCAGGCTTCAGCCCGGAACCACCCCGCCTCGGGGTCGGCTGTTCTCGCTCTCCCCGGCAGAGACCCAGGCGATGGACGCTTACATCAATGAGGCTCTCCAGAAGGGGTTTATCCGACATTCCACGTCTCCTGGGGCGGCAGGGTTCTTCTTTGTGAAGAAGAAGGAAGGTGACCTCCGACCCTGTATAGACTATCGTGGATTGAATAAAATCACCATCAGGGACCGCCATCCTCTTCCCTTAATGAGCACGGCTCTGGACGCCACTGCCCAAGCCACACTGTTTACCAAGCTGGACCTCCGCAGTGCATACAACCTCATCCGCATAAAGGAAGGAGAGGAGTGGAAAACCGCTTTCATTACACCCACTGGACATTATGAGTACCTGGTCATGCCCTTCGGCCTCTGCAACAGCCCTGCCGTTTTCCAGCGTTTCATCACTGATGTCCTCCGTGACATGCTGGGTCGTTGGGTTTTTGTTTATTTGGACGACATCCTCATCTACTCCCGCACGGCCGAGGAACACACCCAGCATGTTCGAGCCGTTCTGTCACGCCTCCTGGAGCACGACTTATTCTGTAAACTGGAGAAGTGTGCTTTTCACCAGGAGTCCACCTCGTTTCTGGGATTCATCATCTCCTCCCAGGGCCTGCGCATGGACCCACAGAAGGTTCAGGCGGTCGCGCAGTGGCCTCTACCCAAGACCCTGAAGCAGTTGCAGAGTTTCCTGGGGTTCTGCAACTTCTACCGCCGGTTTATCCGCAACTTCAGCGCCCTGGCGTCACCATTAACTTCCCTGACGAAAACAACCAATCAGCCTCGCCCTTTCCGCCTCTCCCCGGAGGCTGTTGCTGCCTTCCATGAGCTGGTCCGCCGCTTTGTAAGCGAGCCCATCCTCCTCCACCCGGACCTAACCCGGCCTTTCGTTGTGGAGGTGGACGCCTCTGAGACGGGCGCGGGAGCCGTACTGTCACAACGTGGCCAGGACTCCAAACTCCATCCCTGCGCATTCTTTTCCCGGAAGTTCTCTCCTACCCAGCAGAACTATGGGGTCGGGGACCGGGAATTGTTGGCGATAAAGTGGGCCCTGGAGGAGTGGCGACAGTGGCTCCTGGGTACCCCCACTCCTTTTCTAATCTGGACTGATCATCAGAACCTCATCCATATTCAGACCGCTCGCCAACTCAACCCTCGTCAGGCCCGGTGGGCCCTCTTTTTCGAACCTTATAACTTTCACATCGCCTACCGCCCCGGCTCAAAGAACCTCAAGGCGGACGCCCTGTCCCGTCAACACACCCAGGATCCAAGGCCTCCTGAACCGAGGTCCATCCTCCCGACCGAACGGTTCTTGGCCGCCCTGCAATGGCCCCTGGAAGCCTCCATCCGGGCGGCTCTCCCGGCGGACCCGGCGCCCCCAGAGACGCCTCCTAACCGCCTTTACGTTCCGGCCGTGTGTCGACAGGAGGCCTTGAGGTGGGGGCATAGTTCACGGCTCGCGGGACACCAAGGCCAGGCTCGTACCTTCCAGTTCCTCCGCCGGGCCCTGTGGTGGCCCTCTATGAGAAAGGACGTGCGTGAATACACCGCTGCATGTGACACTTGCGCCCGGTCTAAGTCCACCACCCAACCTGGAGCCGGGGAATTGCAACCGCTCCCTGTGCCTAAAAGGCCGTGGTCGCACATAGGTGTGGACTTTGTCACGGGGCTTCCCGTTGCCGACCACCTGGACACCATCCTCACCATCACCGACCGCTTTTCGAAGGCTGTGCATTTAGTGGCTATGGCAGGGCTCCCCACGGCTAAGAAGACGGCGGAGCTCCTCCTCGATCATGTGGTGAGGCTCCACGGATTCCCCCAGGACGTGGTGTCTGACAGAGGGCCTCAGTTCATCTCACGTTTCTGGAAGGCTTTCTGTCGGTTGGTGGGCGCTTCTGCCAGTCTGTCGTCAGGCTATCATCCCCAGACTAATGGTCAGACGGAGAGAGCAAACCAGCAGCTTGGGCGTTACTTACGCTGCTTCGCCTCGTCTCAACCGTCCACCTGGCCTCGTTACCTCCTATGGGCGGAGCTCTCTCACAACCTCCAGACGTCCTCCGCCACGGGTCTATCGCCCTTCGAGACCTGCTACGGATACCAGCCCCCTCTTTTTGACCATCAGGTGCCGGAGGTGGAGGTTCCGGCGGCTCAGGATATGGTCCGCCGCTGCCATCTCGCTTGGATCAGGGCTCGCGCCGCCATCACCCGGGCTAATACGGAGTACTCCCGACAACACTGCCGCCGCCACCGGCCCGGCCCTGTGTTCCAGCCTGGTGACCGGGTTTGGCTCTCTACCGCAAACCTCCGGTTTCCGGCTGGTTCCAGGAAGCTGTCGCCTCGCTTTTTGGGGCCCTTCCCAGTCCGAGATGTCCTCGGTCCGGTCGCTTACCGGCTGCGCCTCCCTTCCACTCTTAAGGTGCACCCGGTATTCCACGTCTCACAGCTCAAGCCGGTGGTGTCTTCTCCTCTCCATCCGCCTCCGGCCCGGGTGCCGACGCCCCGAGATGTCGATGGGGACCCCGTCTACACCGTCCGCAAGATTCTGGAAGCCCGCCGCCGGGGCCGTGGATGGCAGTATTTGGTGGACTGGCAGGGTTACGGTCCGGAGGAACGTAACAGGGAGCCTGCCCGCTCGTTTCTGGATCCTTCCCTGTTGGCTGATTTCTGGTCTCGTCGCCCTGGGCCTTCTGGAGCCGTCCCTCGCGGGGGGGGGGTCCTGTCATGAACTCCTCCTCTTAACCTCCTCTGCGGGCCGGGCTGGCGCTGTACTCCAGTTCCCAGCATGCCTGTCACCGACGCTTCCCGGTGACGTCATCCCGCTGAGCCTATTTAAGGACCTGTCACAGCAGAGCCGGCACTCAGTCATCATCTAACGATAGACGCCAAGCCATTCTAAGACCTAAGACACTAACTCTACAAACCATACGGGAAGAGAACTTCCCACGCTGCCACATATCAGTCTCCATCCACCACTCTCTCCGCGCCTGGGTCTCATAACCACTCCAGCTCAGCCCACCGAACCTGACAATTGGACCTTGTTTTCACACAAATGAACCCAGAATGATGTGAAATTGTGCTTCGTGCAACATAATTCTGGGTGCCATTTAAAAACCATAAGTGCTAATGACTCCATTCCTTTTTGTGGTTGTAGGGGCTGTTGATTGGAGTATACTAAAACAAACCTGATCTCTCTAGGACATTCAGAAGCCAAGTTATGAGCCCACAAATGTGTAACTGGACTACTTCTTTAAATTGACACCAGATCCGGTGACCTTTGGGACATGGTTTGATCCCCTTATGAAAGTACTATCATCATGAAACGTTCAGATCACTTACAACTCAATAGATTCTACCTTCCTGTAACGTTTCAGCCTGATTGGACCTTGTTTTCACACAAATGAACCCAGAATGATGTGAAATTGTGCTTTGTGCCACATAATTCTGGGTGCCATTTAAAAACCATAAGTGCTAATGACTCCATTCCTTTTTGTGGTTGTAGGGGCTGTTGATTGGAGTATACTAAAACAAACCTGATCTCTCTAGGACATTCAGAAGCCAAGTTATAAGCCCACAAATGTGTAACTGGACTACTTCTTTAAATTGAAACCAGATCCGGTGACCTTTGGGACATGGTTTGACCCCCTTAGGAAAGTGCTATCATCATGAAAGGTTCAGATCACTTACAACTCAATAGATTCTACCTTCCTGTAACGTTTCAGCCTGATTGGACCATGTTTTCACACAAATGGACCCAGAATGATGTGAAATTGTGCTTCGTGCAACATAATTCTGGGTGCCATTTACAAACCATAAGTGCTAATGACTCCATTCCTTTTTGTGGTTGTAGGGCCTGTTGATTGGAGTACACTAAAACAAACCTGATCTCTCTAGGACATTCAGAAGCCAAGTTATAAGCCCACAAATGTGTAACTGGACTACTTCTTTAAAGTGACACCAGATCCGGTGACCTTTGGGACATGGTTTTACCCCCATAGAAATGTGCGATCATCTTGAAATGTTCAGATAACTTACAACTCAATAGATTCTACCTTCTTGTAACGTTTCAGCCTGATTGGACCTTGTTTCACTCAAATGAACCCAGAATGATGTGAAATTGTGCTTCGTGCAACATAATTCTGGGTGCCATTTAAAAACCATAAGTGCTAATGACTCCATTCCTTTTAGTGGTAATGGAGGCTGTTAATTGGAGTACTCTAAAACAAACCTGACCTCTCTAGGATATTCAGAAGCCAAGTTATAAGCCCACAAAGGTGTAACTGGACTACTTCTTTAAATTGACACCAGGCCCGGTGACCTTTGGGACATGGTTTGACCCCCTTAGGTAAGTGCTATCATCATGAAACGTTCAGATCACTTACAACTCAATAGATTCTACCTTCCTGTAACGTTTCAGCCTGATTGGACCTTGTTTTCACACAAATGAACCCAGAATGATGTGGAATTGTGCTTCGTGCAACATAATTCTGGGTGCCATTTAAAAACCATAAGTGCTAATGACTCCATTCCTTTTAATGGTAATGGGGGCTGCTAATTGGAGTACTCTAAAACAAACCTGACCTCTCTAGGATATTCAGAAGCCAAGTTATAAGCCCACAAAGGTGTAACTGGACTACTTCTTTAAAGTGACACCAGGCCCGGTGACCTTTGGGACCTGGTATGACCCCCTATAGGAAAGTGCGATCATCATGAAACGTTCAGATCACTTACAACTCAATAGATTCTAACTTCTTGTAACGTTTCAGCCTGATTGGACCTTGTTTTCACACAAATGGACCCAGAATGATGTGAAATTGTGCTTCGTGCAAAATAATTCTGGGTGCCATTTACAAACCATAAGTGCTATTGACTCCATTCCTTATTGAGGTTGTAGGGGCTGTTGATTGGAGTAAACTAAAACAAACCTGACCTCTCTAGGACATTCAGAAGCCAAGTTATAAGCCCACAAAGGTGTAACTGGACTACTTCTTTAAAGTGACACCAGGCCCGGTGACCTTTGGGACCTGGTATGACCCCCTATAGGAAAGTGCGATCATCATGAAACGTTCAGATCACTTACAACTCAATAGATTCTAACTTCTTGTAACGTTTCAGCCTGATTGGACCTTGTTTTCACACAAATGGACCCAGAATGATGTGAAATTGTGCTTCGTGCAACATGATTCTGGGTGCCATTTACAAACCATAAGTGCTAATGACTCCATTCCTTTTTGTGGTTGTAGGGGCTGTTAGTTGGAGTACATTAAAACAAACCTGATCTCTCTAGGACATTCAGAAGCCAAGTTATAAGCCCACAAATGGGTAACTGGACTACTTCTTTAAATTGACACCAGATCCAGTGACCTTTGGGACGTGGTTTGACCCCCTTAGGAAAGTGCTATCATCATGAAACATTCATATCACTTACAACTCAATAGATTCTACCTTCCTGTAACGTTTTAGCCTGATTGTACCTTGTTTTCACACAAATGAACCCAGAATGATGTGAAATTGCGCTCCGTGCAACATAATTCTGGGTGCCATTTAAAAACCATAAGTTCTAATGACTCCATTCCTTTTTGTGGTTGTAGGGGCTGTTGATTGGAGTATACTAAAACAAACCTGATCTCTCTAGGACATTCAGAAGCCAAGTTATAAGCCCACAAATGTGTAACTGGACTACTTCTTTAAAGTGACACCAGGCCCGGTGACCTTTGGGACATGGTTTGACCCCCTATAGGAATGTGCGATCATTATGAAACGTTCAGATCACTTACAACTCAATAGATTCTACCTTCTCGTAACGTTTCAGCCTGATTGGACCTTGTTTTCACACAAATGGACCCAGAATGATGTGAAATTGTGCTTCGTGCAACATAATTCTGGGTGCCATTTAAAAACCATAAGAGCTAATGACTCCATTCCTTTTTGTGGTTGTAGGGGCTGTTGATTGGAGTATACTAAAAGAAACCTGATCTCTCTAGGACATTCAGAAGCCAAGTTATGAGCCCACAAATGTGTAACTGGACTACTTTAAATTGACACCAGATCCGTTGACCTTTGGGACTTTGTTTCACCCCCTTAGGAAAGTGCTATCATCATGAAACATTCAGATCACTTACAACTCAATAGATTCTACCTTCCTGTAACGTTTCAGCCTGATTGGACCTTGTTTTCACACAAATGAACCCAGAATGATGTGAAATTGTGCTTTGTGCAACATAATTCTGGGTGCCATTTACAAACCTTAAGTGCTAATGACTCCATTCCTTTTTGTGGTTGTAGGGGCTGTTGATTGGAGTACACTAAAAAAACTGATCTCTCTAGGACATTCAGAAGCCAAGTTATAAGCCCACAAATGTGTAAATGGACTACTTCTTTAAATTGACACCAGATCCGGTGACCTTTGGGACATAGTTTGACCCCCTTAGGAAAGTGCTATCATCATGAAACGTTCAGATCACTTACAACTCAATAGATTCTACCTTCCTGTAACGTTTCAGCCTGATTGGACCTTGTTTTCACACAGATGAACCCAGAATGATGTGAAATTGTGCTTCGTGCAACATAATTCTGGGTGCCATTTAAAAACCATAAGTTCTAATGACTCCATTCATTTTAGTGGTAATGGGGGCTGCTAATTGGAGTACTCTAAAACAAACCTGACCTCTCTAGGATATTCAGAAGCCAAGTTCTAAGCCCACAAAGGTGTAACTGGACTACTTCTTTAAAGTGACACCAGGCCCGGTGACCTTTGGGACATGGTTTGACCCCCTATAGGAATGTGCGATCATCATGAAACGTTCAGATCCCTTACAACTCAATAGATTCTAACTTCTTGTAACGTTTCAGCCTGATTGGACCTTGTTTTCACACAAATGGACCCAGAATGATGTGAAATTGTGCTTCGTGCAACATAATTCTGGGTGCCATTTACAAACCATAAGTGCTATTGACTCCATTCCTTATTGAGGTTGTAGGGGCTGTTGATTGGAGTACACTAAAACAAACCTGATCTCTCTAGGACATTCAGAAGCCAAGTTATAAGCCCACAAATGGGTAACTGGACTACTTATTTAAATTGACACCAGATCTAGTGACCTTTGGGACGTGGTTTGACCCCCTTAGGAAAGTGCTATCATCATGAAACATTCATATCACTTACAACTCAATAGATTCTACCTTCCTGTAACGTTTTAGCCTGATTGTACCTTGTTTTCACACAAATGAACCCAGAATGATGTGAAATTGTGCTTCGTGCAACATAATTCTGGGTGCCATTTAAAAACCATAAGTTCTAATGACTCCATTCCTTTTTGTGGTTGTAGGGGCTGTTGATTGGAGTATACTAAAACAAACCTGATCTCTCTAGGACATTCAGAAACCAAGTTATAAGCCCTCAAAGGTGTAATTGGACTACTTCTTTAAAGTGACACCAGGCCCGGTGACCTTTGGGACATGGTTTCATCCCCTTAGGAAAGTACTATCATCATGAAACGTTCAGATCACTTACAACTCAATAGATTCTACCTTCCTGTAACGTTTCAGCCTGATTGGACCTTGTTTTCACACAAATGAACCCAGAATGATGTGAAATTGTGCTTTGTGCCACATAATTCTGGGTGCCATTTAAAAACCATAAGTGCTAATGACTCCATTCCTTTTTGTGGTTGTAGGGGCTGTTGATTGGAGTATATAAAACAAACCTGATCTCTCTAGGACATTCAGAAGCCAAGTTATAAGCCCACAAATGTGTCAGTGGACTACTTCTTTAAATTGAAACCAGATCCGGTGACCTTTGGGGCATGGTTTGACCCCCTTAGGAAAGTGCTATCATCATGAAACGTTCAGATCACTTACAACTCAATAGATTCTACCTTCCTGTAACGTTTCAGCCTGATTGGACCATGTTTTCACACAAATGGACCCAGAATGATGTGAAATTGTGCTTCGTGCAACATAATTCTGGGTGCCATTTACAAACCATAAGTGCTAATGACTCCATTCCTTTTTGTGGTTGTAGGGCCTGTTGATTGGAGTACACTAAAACAAACCTGATCTCTCTAGGACATTCAGAAGCCAAGTTATAAGCCCACAAATGTGTATCTGTACTACTTCTTTAAAGTGACACCAGATCCGGTGACCTTTGGGACATGGTTTTACCCCCTATAGGAATGTGCGATCATCTTGAAACGTTCAGATAACTTACAACTCAATAGATTCTACCTTCTTGTAACGTTTCAGCCTGATTGGACCTCGTTTCACTCAAATGAACCCAGAATGATGTGAAATTGTGCTTCGTGCAACATAATTCTGGGTGCCATTTAAAAACCATAAGGGCTAATGACTCCATTCCTTTTAGTGGTAATGGGGGCTGTTAATTGGAGTACTCTAAAACAAACCTGACCTCTCTAGGATATTCAGAAGCCAAGTGATAAGCCCACAAAGGTGTAACTGGACTACTTTAAATTGACACCAGGCCCGGTGACCTTTGGGACATGGTTTGACCCCCTTAGGAAAGTGCTATCATCATGAAACGTTCAGATCACTTACAACTCAATATATTCTACCTTCCTGTAACGTTTCAGCCTGATTGGACCTTGTTTTCACACAAATGAACCCAGAATGATGTGGAATTGTTCTTCGTGCAACATAGGTCTGGGTGCCATTTAAAAACCATAAGTGCTAATGACTCCATTCCTTTTAGTGGTAATGGGGGCTGCTAATTGGAGTACTCTAAAACAAACCTGACCTCTCTAGGATATTCAGAAGCCAAGTTATAAGCCCACAAAGGTGTAACTGGACTACTTCTTTAAAGTGACACCAGGCCCGGTGACCTTTGGGACCTGGTATGACCCCCTATAGGAAAGTGCGATCATCATGAAACGTTCAGATCACTTACAACTCAATAGATTCTAACTTCTTGTAATGTTTCAGCCTGATTGGACCTTGTTTTCACACAAATGGACCCAGAATGATGTGAAATTGTGCTTCGTGCAAAATAATTCTGGGTGCCATTTACAAACCATAAGTGCTATTGACTCCATTCCTTATTGAGGTTGTAGGGGCTGTTGATTGGAGTACACTAAAACAAACCTGACCTCTCTAGGATATTCAGAAGCCAAGTTATAAGCCCACAAAGGTGTAACTGGACTACTTCTTTAAAGTGACACCAGGCCCGGTGACCTTTGGGACCTGGTATGACCCCCTATAGGAAAGTGCGATCATCATGAAACGTTCAGATCACTTACAACTCAATAGATTCTAACTTCTTGTAACGTTTCAGCCTGATTGGACCTTGTTTTCACACAAATGGACCCAGAATGATGTGAAATTGTGCTTCGTGCAACATGATTCTGGGTGCCATTTACAAACCATAAGTGCTAATGACTCCATTCCTTTTTGTGGTTGTAGGGGCTGTTGGTTGGAGTACATTAAAACAAACCTGATCTCTCTAGGACATTCAGAAGCCAAGTTATAAGCCCACAAATGGGTAACTGGACTACTTCTTTAAATTGACACCAGATCCGGTGACCTTTGGGACGTGGTTTGACCCCCTTAGGAAAGTGCTATCATCATGAAACATTCATATCACTTACAACTCAATAGATTCTACCTTCCTGTAACGTTTTAGCCTGATTGTACCTTGTTTTCACACAAATGAACCCAGAATGATGTGAAATTGTGCTCCGTGCAACATAATTCTGGGTGCCATTTAAAAACCATAAGTTCTAATGACTCCATTCCTTTTTGTGGTTGTAGGGGCTGTTGATTGGAGTATAGTAAAACAAACCTGATCTCTCTAGGACATTCAGAAGCCAAGTTATAAGCCCACAAATGTGTAACTGGACTACTTCTTTAAAGTGACACCAGGCCCGGTGACCTTTGGGACATGGTTTGACCCCCTATAGGAATGTGCGATCATTATGAAACGTTCAGATCACTTACAACTCAATAGATTCTACCTTCTCGTAACGTTTCAGCCTGATTGGACCTTGTTTTCACACAAATGGACCCAGAATGATGTGAAATTGTGCTTCGTGCAACATAATTCTGGGTGCCATTTAAAAACCATAAGAGCTAATGACTCCATTCCTTTTTGTGGTTGTAGGGGCTGTTGATTGGAGTATACTAAAAGAAACCTGATCTCTCTAGGACATTCAGAAGCCAAGTTATGAGCCCACAAATGTGTAACTGGACTACTTTAAATTGACACCAGATCCGGTGACCTTTGGGACATTGTTTCACCCCCTTAGGAAAGTGCTATCATCATGAAACATTCAGATCACTTACAACTCAATAGATTCTACCTTCCTGTAACGTTTCAGCCTGATTGGACCTTGTTTTCACACAAATGAACCCAGAATGATGTGAAATTGTGCTTCGTGCAACATAATTCTGGGTGCCATTTACAAACCTTAAGTGCTAATGACTCCATTCCTTTTTGTGGTTGTAGGGGCTGTTGATTGGAGTACACTAAAAAAACTGATCTCTCTAGGACATTCAGAAGCCAAGTTATAAGCCCACAAATGTGTAACTGGACTACTTCTTTAAATTGACACCAGATCCGGTGACCTTTGGGACAAAGTTTGACCCCCTTAGGAAAGTGCTATCATCATGAAACGTTCAGATCACTTACAACTCAATAGATTCTACCTTCCTGTAACGTTTCAGCCTGATTGGACCTTGTTTTCACACAGATGAACCCAGAATGATGTGAAATTGTGCTTCGTGCAACATAATTCTGGGTGCCATTTAAAAACCATAAGTTCTAATGACTCCATTCATTTTAGTGGTAATGGGGGCTGCTAATTGGAGTACTCTAAAACAAACCTGACCTCTCTAGGATATTCAGAAGCCAAGTTCTAAGCCCACAAAGGTGTAACTGGACTACTTCTTTAAAGTGACACCAGGCCCGGTGACCTTTGGGACATAGTTTGACCCCCTTAGGAAAGTGCTATCATCATGAAACGTTCAGATCACTTACAACTCAATAGATTCTACCTTCCTGTAACGTTTCAGCCTGATTGGACCTTCTTTTCACACAAATGAACCCAGAATGATGTGAAATTGTGCTTCGTGCAACATAATTCTGGGTGCCATTTAAAAACCATAAGTTCTAATGACTCCATTCCTTTTAGTGGTAATGGGGGCTGCTAATTGGAGTACTCTAAAACGAACCTGACCTCTCTAGGATATTCAGAAGCCAAGTTCTAAGCCCACAAATGTGTAACTGGACTACTTCTTTAAAGTGACACCAGGCCCGGTGACCTTTGGGACATGGTTTGACCCCCTATAGGAATGTGCGATCATCATGAAACGTTCAGATCACTTACAACTCAATAGATTCTAACTTCTTGTAAAGTTTCAGCCTGATTGGACCTTGTTTTCACACAAATGGACCCAGAATGATGTGAAATTGTACTTCGTGCAACATAATTCTGGGTGCCATTTACAAACCATAAGTGCTAATGACTCCATTCCTTTTTGTGGTTGTAGGGGCTGTTGATTGGAGTACATTAAAACAAACCTGATCTCTCTAGGACATTCAGAAGCCAAGTTATAAGCCCACAAAGGTGTAACTGGACTACTTCTTTAAATTGACACCAGGCCCGGTGACCTTTGGGACATGGTTTGACCCCCTTAGGAAAGAGCTATCATCATGAAACGTTCAGATCACTTACAACTCAATAGATTCTGCCTTCCTGTAACGTTTCAGCCTGATTGGACCTTGTTTTCACACAAATGAACCCAGAATGATGTGAAATTGTGCTTCGTGCAACATAATTCTGGGTGCCATTTAAAAACCATAAGTGCTAATGACTCCATTCCTTTTTGTGGTTGTAGGGGCTGTTGATTGGAGTATACTAAAACAAACCTGATCTCTCTAGGACATTCAGAAGCCAAGTTATGAGCCCACAAATGTGTAACTGGACTACTTCTTTAAATTGACACCAGATCCGGTGACCTTTGGGACATGGATTGATCCCCTTATGAAAGTACTATCATCATGAAACGTTCAGATCACTTACAACTCAATAGATTCTACCTTCCTGTAACGTTTCAGCCTGATTGGACCTTGTTTTCACACAAATGAACCCAGAATGATGTGAAATTGTGCTTTGTGCCACATAATTCTGGGTGCCATTTAAAAACCATAAGTGCTAATGACTCCATTCCTTTTTGTGGTTGTAGGGGCTGTTGATTGGAGTATACTAAAACAAACCTGATCTCTCTAGGACATTCAGAAGCCAAGTTATAAGCCCACAAATGTGTAACTGGACTACTTCTTTAAATTGAAACCAGATCCGGTGACCTTTGGGACATGGTTTGACCCCCTTAGGAAAGTGCTATCATCATGAAAGGTTCAGATCACTTACAACTCAATAGATTCTACCTTCCTGTAACGTTTCAGCCTGATTGGGCCATGTTTTCACACAAATGGACCCAGAATGATGTGAAATTGTGCTTCGTGCAACATAATTCTGGGTGCCATTTACAAACCATAAGTGCTAATGACTCCATTCCTTTTTGTGGTTGTAGGGCCTGTTGATTGGAGTACACTAAAACAAACCTGATCTCTCTAGGACATTCAGAAGCCAAGTTATAAGCCCACAAATGTGTAACTGGACTACTTCTTTAAAGTGACACCAGATCCGGTGACCTTTGGGACATGGTTTTACCCCCATAGAAACGTGCGATCATCTTGAAACGTTCAGATAACTTACAACTCAATAGATTCTACCTTCTTGTAACGTTTCAGCCTGATTGGACCTTGTTTCACTCAAATGAACCCAGAATGATGTGAAATTGTGCTTCGTGCAACATAATTCTGGGTGCCATTTAAAAACCATAAGTGCTAATGACTCCATTCCTTTTAGTGGTAATGGAGGCTGTTAATTGGAGTACTCTAAAACAAACCTGACCTCTCTAGGATATTCAGAAGCCAAGTTATAAGCCCACAAAGGTGTAACTGGACTACTTCTTTAAATTGACACCAGGCCCGGTGACCTTTGGGACATGGTTTGACCCCCTTAGGTAAGTGCTATCATCATGAAACGTTCAGATCACTTACAACTCAATAGATTCTACCTTCCTGTAACGTTTCAGCCTGATTGGACCTTGTTTTCACACAAATGAACCCAGAATGATGTGGAATTGTGCTTCGTGCAACATAATTCTGGGTGCCATTTAAAAACCATAAGTGCTAATGACTCCATTCCTTTTAATGGTAATGGGGGCTGCTAATTGGAGTACTCTAAAACAAACCTGACCTCTCTAGGATATTCAGAAGCCAAGTTATAAGCCCACAAAGGTGTAACTGGACTACTTCTTTAAAGTGACACCAGGCCCGGTGACCTTTGGGACCTGGTATGACCCCCTATAGGAAAGTGCGATCATCATGAAACGTTCAGATCACTTACAACTCAATAGATTCTAACTTCTTGTAACGTTTCAGCCTGATTGGACCTTGTTTTCACACAAATGGACCCAGAATGATGTGAAATTGTGCTTCGTGCAAAATAATTCTGGGTGCCATTTACAAACCATAAGTGCTATTGACTCCATTCCTTATTGAGGTTGTAGGGGCTGTTGATTGGAGTAAACTAAAACAAACCTGACCTCTCTAGGATATTAAGAAGCCAAGTTATAAGCCCACAAAGGTGTAACTGGACTACTTCTTTAAAGTGACACCAGGCCCGGTGACCTTTGGGACCTGGTATGACCCCCTATAGGAAAGTGCGATCATCATGAAACGTTCAGATCACTTACAACTCAATAGATTCTAACTTCTTGTAACGTTTCAGCCTGATTGGACCTTGTTTTCACACAAATGGACCCAGAATGATGTGAAATTGTGCTTCGTGCAACATGATTCTGGGTGCCATTTACAAACCATAAGTGCTAATGACTCCATTCCTTTTTGTGGTTGTAGGGGCTGTTAGTTGGAGTACATTAAAACAAACCTGATCTCTCTAGGACATTCAGAAGCCAAGTTATAAGCCCACAAATGGGTAACTGGACTACTTCTTTAAATTGACACCAGATCCAGTGACCTTTGGGACGTGGTTTGACCCCCTTAGGAAAGTGCTATCATCATGAAACATTCATATCACTTACAACTCAATAGATTCTACCTTCCTGTAACATTTTAGCCTGATTGTACCTTGTTTTCACACAAATGAACCCAGAATGATGTGAAATTGCGCTCCGTGCAACATAATTCTGGGTGCCATTTAAAAACCATAAGTTCTAATGACTCCATTCCTTTTTGTGGTTGTAGGGGCTGTTGATTGGAGTATACTAAAACAAACCTGATCTCTGTAGGACATTCAGAAGCCAAGTTATAAGCCCACAAATGTGTAACTGGACTACTTCTTTAAAGTGACACCAGGCCCGGTGACCTTTGGGACATGGTTTGACCCCCTATAGGAATGTGCGATTATTATGAAACGTTCAGATCACTTACAACTCAATAGATTCTACCTTCTCGTAACGTTTCAGCCTGATTGGACCTTGTTTTCACACAAATGGACCCAGAATGATGTGAAATTGTGCTTCGTGCAACATAATTCTGGGTGCCATTTAAAAACCATAAGAGCTAATGACTCCATTCCTTTTTGTGGTTGTAGGGGCTGTTGATTGGAGTATACTAAAAGAAACCTGATCTCTCTAGGACATTCAGAAGCCAAGTTATGAGCCCACAAATGTGTAACTGGACTACTTTAAATTGACACCAGATCCGTTGACCTTTGGGACCTTGTTTCACCCCCTTAGGAAAGTGCTATCATCATGAAACATTCAGATCACTTACAACTCAATAGATTCTACCTTCCTGTAACGTTTCAGCCTGATTGGACCTTGTTTTCACACAAATGAACCCAGAATGATGTGAAATTGTGCTTTGAGCAACATAATTCTGGGTGCCATTTACAAACCTTAAGTGCTAATGACTCCATTCCTTTTTGTGGTTGTAGGGGCTGTTGATTGGAGTACACTAAAAAAACTGATCTCTCTAGGACATTCAGAAGCCAAGTTATAAGCCCACAAATGTGTAACTGGACTACTTCTTTAAATTGACACCAGATCCGGTGACCTTTGGGACATAGTTTGACCCCCTTAGGAAAGTGCTATCATCATGAAACGTTCAGATCACTTACAACTCAATAGATTCTACCTTCCTGTAACGTTTCAGCCTGATTGGACCTTGTTTTCACACAGATGAACCCAGAATGATGTGAAATTGTGCTTCGTGCAACATAATTCTGGGTGCCATTTAAAAACCATAAGTTCTAATGACTCCATTCATTTTAGTGGTAATGGGGGCTGCTAATTGGAGTACTCTAAAACAAACCTGACCTCTCTAGGATATTCAGAAGCCAAGTTCTAAGCCCACAAAGGTGTAACTGGACTACTTCTTTAAAGTGACACCAGGCCCGGTGACCTTTGGGACATGGTTTGACCCCCTATAGGAATGTGCGATCATCATGAAACGTTCAGATCCCTTACAACTCAATAGATTCTAACTTCTTGTAACGTTTCAGCCTGATTGGACCTTGTTTTCACACAAATGGACCCAGAATGATGTGAAATTGTGCTTCGTGCAACATAATTCTGGGTGCCATTTACAAACCATAAGTGCTATTGACTCCATTCCTTATTGAGGTTGTAGGGGCTGTTGATTGGAGTACACTAAAACAAACCTGATCTCTCTAGGACATTCAGAAGCCAAGTTATAAGCCCACAAATGGGTAACTGGACTACTTATTTAAATTGACACCAGATCTAGTGACCTTTGGGACGTGGTTTGACCCCCTTAGGAAAGTGCTATCATCATGAAACATTCATATCACTTACAACTCAATAGATTCTACCTTCCTGTAACGTTTTAGCCTGATTGTACCTTGTTTTCACACAAATGAACCCAGAATGATGTGAAATTGTGCTTCGTGCAACATAATTCTGGGTGCCATTTAAAAACCATAAGTTCTAATGACTCCATTCCTTTTTGTGGTTGTAGGGGCTGTTGATTGGAGTATACTAAAACAAACCTGATCTCTCTAGGACATTCAGAAACCAAGTTATAAGCCCTCAAAGGTGTAATTGGACTACTTCTTTAAAGTGACACCAGGCCCGGTGACCTTTGGGACATGGTTTCATCCCCTTAGGAAAGTACTATCATCATGAAACGTTCAGATCACTTACAACTCAATAGATTCTACCTTCCTGTAACGTTTCAGCCTGATTGGACCTTGTTTTCACACAAATGAACCCAGAATGATGTGAAATTGTGCTTTGTGCCACATAATTCTGGGTGCCATTTAAAAACCATAAGTGCTAATGACTCCATTCCTTTTTGTGGTTGTAGGGGCTGTTGATTGGAGTATATAAAACAAACCTGATCTCTCTAGGACATTCAGAAGCCAAGTTATAAGCCCACAAATGTGTAACTGGACTACTTCTTTAAATTGAAACCAGATCCGGTGACCTTTGGGGCATGGTTTGACCCCCTTAGGAAAGTGCTATCATCATGAAACGTTCAGATCACTTACAACTCAATAGATTCTACCTTCCTGTAACGTTTCAGCCTGATTGGACCATGTTTTCACACAAATGGACCCAGAATGATGTGAAATTGTGCTTCGTGCAACATAATTCTGGGTGCCATTTACAAACCATAAGTGCTAATGACTCCATTCCTTTTTGTGGTTGTAGGGCCTGTTGATTGGAGTACACTAAAACAAACCTGATCTCTCTAGGACATTCAGAAGCCAAGTTATAAGCCCACAAATGTGTAACTGGACTACTTCTTTAAAGTGACACCAGATCCGGTGACCTTTGGGACATGGTTTTACCCCCTATAGGAATGTGCGATCATCTTGAAACGTTCAGATAACTTACAACTCAATAGATTCTACCTTCTTGTAACGTTTCAGCCTGATTGGACCTCGTTTCACTCAAATGAACCCAGAATGATGTGAAATTGTGCTTCGTGCAACATAATTCTGGGTGCCATTTAAAAACCATAAGGGCTAATGACTCCATTCCTTTTAGTGGTAATGGGGGCTGTTAATTGGAGTACTCTAAAACAAACCTGACCTCTCTAGGATATTCAGAAGCCAAGTGATAAGCCCACAAAGGTGTAACTGGACTACTTTAAATTGACACCAGGCCCGGTGACCTTTGGGACATGGTTTGACCCCCTTAGGAAAGTGCTATCATCATGAAACGTTCAGATCACTTACAACTCAATATATTCTACCTTCCTGTAACGTTTCAGCCTGATTGGACCTTGTTTTCACACAAATGAACCCAGAATGATGTGGAATTGTTCTTCGTGCAACATAGGTCTGGGTGCCATTTAAAAACCATAAGTGCTAATGACTCCATTCCTTTTAGTGGTAATGGGGGCTGCTAATTGGAGTACTCTAAAACAAACCTGACCTCTCTAGGATATTCAGAAGCCAAGTTATAAGCCCACAAAGGTGTAACTGGACTACTTCTTTAAATTGACACCAGATCCGGTGACCTTTGGGACATTGTTTGACCCCCTTAGAAAAGTGCGATCATCTTGAAACGTTCAGATCACTTAAAACTCAATAGATTCTACCTTCTTGTAACGTTTCAGCCTGATTGGACCTTGTTTTCACACAAATGGTCCCAGAATGATGTGAAATTGTGCTTAGTGCAACATAATTCTGGGTGCCATTTACAAACCATAAGTGCTAATGACTCCATTCCTTTTTATAGTTGTAGGGGCTGTTGATTGGAGTACACTAAAACAAACCTGATCTCTCTAGGACATTTAGAAGCCAAGTTATGAGCCCACAAATGTGTAACTGGACTACTTCTTTAAATTGACACCAGATCCGGTGACCTTTGGGACATGGTTTCACCCCCTTAGGATAGTGCTATCATCATGAAACATTCAGATCACTTACAACTCAATAGATTCTACCTTCCTGTAACGTTTCAGCGTGATTGGACCTTGTTTTCACACAGATGAACCCAGAATGATGTGAAATTGTGCTTCGTGCAACATAATTCTGGGTGCCATTTACAAACCTTAAGTGCTAATGACTCCATTCCTTTTTGTGGTTGTAGGGGCTGTTGATTGGAGTACACTAAAAAAACCTGATCTCTCTAGGACATTCAGAAGCCAAGTTATAAGCCCACAAATGTGTAACTGGACTACTTCTTTAAATTGACACCAGATCCGGTGACCTTTGGGACATAGTTTGACCCCCTTAGGAAAGTGCTATCATCATGAAACGTTCAGATCACTTACAACTCAATAGATTCTACCTTCCTGTAACGTTTCAGCCTGACTGGACCTTGTTTTCACACAAATGAACCCAGAATGATGTGAAATTGTGCTTCGTGCAACATAATTCTGGGTGCCATTTAAAAACCATAAGTTCTAATGACTCCATTCCTTTTAGTGGTAATGGGGGCTGCTAATTGGAGTACTCTAAAACAAACCTGACCTCTCTAGGATGTTCAGAAGCCAAGTTCTAAGCCCACAAAGGTGTAACTGGACTACTTCTTTAAAGTGACACCAGGCCCGGTGACCTTTGGGACATGGTTTGACCCCCTATAGGAATGTGCGATCATCATGAAACGTTCAGATCACTTACAACTCAATAGATTCTACCTTCCTGTAACGTTTCAGCCTAATTGGACCTTGTTTTCACACAAATGAACCCAGATTGATGTGAAATTGTGCTTCGTGCAACATAATTCTGGGTGCCATTTACAAACCATAAGTGCTAATGACTCCATTCCTTTTTGTGGTTGTAGGGGCTGTTGATTGGAGAACACTAAAACAAACCTAACCTCTCTAGGACATTCAGAAGCCAAGTTATAAGCCCACAAAGGTGTAACTGGACTACTTCTTTAAAGTGACACCAGGCCCGGTGACCTTTGGGACATGGTTTGACCCCCTATATGAATGTGCGATCATCTTTAAACGTTCAGATCACTTACAACTCAATAGATTCTACCGTCCTGTAACGTTTCAGCCTGATTGGACCTTGTTTTCACACAAATGAACCCAGAATGATGTGAAATTGTGCTTTGTGCCACATAATTCTGGGTGCCATTTACAAACCTTGAGTGCTAATGACTCCATTCCTTTTTGTGGTTGTAGGGGCTGTTGATTGGAGTATACTAAAATAAACCTGATCTCTCTAGGACATTCAGAAGCCAAGTTATAAGCCCACAAATGTGTAACTGGACTACTTCTTTAAATTGAAACCAGATCCGGTGACCTTTGGGACATGGTTTGACCCCCTTAGGAAAGTGCTATCATCATGAAACGTTCAGATCACTTACAACTCAATAGATTCTACCTTCCTGTAACGTTTCAGCCTGATTGGACCATGTTTTCACACAAATGGACCCAGAATGATGTGAAATTGTGCTTCGTGCAACATAATTCTGGGTGCCATTTACAAACCATAAGTGCTAATGACTCCATTCCTTTTTGGGGTTGTAGGGCCTGTTGATTGGAGTACACTAAAACAAACCTGATCTCTCTAGGACATTCAGAAGCCAAGTTATAAGCCCACAAATGTGTAACTGGACTACTTCTTTAAAGTGACACCAGATGCGGTGACCTTTGGGACATGGTTTTACCCCCTATAGGAATGTGCGATCATCTTGAAACGTTCAGATAACTTACAACTCAATAGATTCTACCTTCTTGTAACGTTTCAGCCTGATTGGACCTCGTTTCACACAAATGAACCCAGAATGATGTGAAATTGTGCTTCGTGCAACATAATTCTGGGTGCCATTTAAAAACCATAAGTTCTAATGACTCCATTCCTTTTAGTGGTAATGGGGGCTGCTAATTGGAGTACTCTAAAACAAACCTGACCTCTCTAGGATGTTCAGAAGCCAAGTTCTAAGCCCACAAAGGTGTAACTGGACTACTTCTTTAAAGTGACACCAGGCCCGGTGACCTTTGGGACATGGTTTGACCCCCTATAGGAATGTGCGATCATCATGAAACGTTCAGATCACTTACAACTCAATAGATTCTACCTTCCTGTAACGTTTCAGCCTAATTGGACCTTGTTTTCACACAAATGAACCCAGATTGATGTGAAATTGTGCTTCGTGCAACATAATTCTGGGTGCCATTTACAAACCATAAGTGCTAATGACTCCATTCCTTTTTGTGGTTGTAGGGGCTGTTGATTGGAGAACACTAAAACAAACCTAACCTCTCTAGGACATTCAGAAGCCAAGTTATAAGCCCACAAAGGTGTAACTGGACTACTTCTTTAAAGTGACACCAGGCCCGGTGACCTTTGGGACATGGTTTGACCCCCTATATGAATGTGCGATCATCTTTAAACGTTCAGATCACTTACAACTCAATAGATTCTACCGTCCTGTAACGTTTCAGCCTGATTGGACCTTGTTTTCACACAAATGAACCCAGAATGATGTGAAATTGTGCTTTGTGCCACATAATTCTGGGTGCCATTTACAAACCTTGAGTGCTAATGACTCCATTCCTTTTTGTGGTTGTAGGGGCTGTTGATTGGAGTATACTAAAATAAACCTGATCTCTCTAGGACATTCAGAAGCCAAGTTATAAGCCCACAAATGTGTAACTGGACTACTTCTTTAAATTGAAACCAGATCCGGTGACCTTTGGGACATGGTTTGACCCCCTTAGGAAAGTGCTATCATCATGAAACGTTCAGATCACTTACAACTCAATAGATTCTACCTTCCTGTAACGTTTCAGCCTGATTGGACCATGTTTTCACACAAATGGACCCAGAATGATGTGAAATTGTGCTTCGTGCAACATAATTCTGGGTGCCATTTACAAACCATAAGTGCTAATGACTCCATTCCTTTTTGGGGTTGTAGGGCCTGTTGATTGGAGTACACTAAAACAAACCTGATCTCTCTAGGACATTCAGAAGCCAAGTTATAAGCCCACAAATGTGTAACTGGACTACTTCTTTAAAGTGACACCAGATGCGGTGACCTTTGGGACATGGTTTTACCCCCTATAGGAATGTGCGATCATCTTGAAACGTTCAGATAACTTACAACTCAATAGATTCTACCTTCTTGTAACGTTTCAGCCTGATTGGACCTCGTTTCACACAAATGAACCCAGAATGATGTGAAATTGTGCGTCGTGCAACATAATTCTGGGTGCCATTTAAAAACCATAAGTGCTAATGACTCCATTCCTTTTAGTGGTAATGGGGGCTGCTAATTGGAGTACTCTAAAACAAACCTGACCTCTCTAGGATATTCAGAAGCCAAGTTATAAGCCCACAAAGGTGTAACTGGACTACTTCTTTAAATTGACACCAGATCCGGTGACCTTTGGGACATTGTTTGACCCCCTTAGGAAAGTGCGATCATCTTGAAACGTTCAGATCACTTAAAACTCAATAGATTCTACCTTCTTGTAACGTTTCAGCCTGATTGGACCTTGTTTTCACACAAATGGTCCCAGAATGATGTGAAATTGTGCTTAGTGCAACATAATTCTGGGTGCCATTTACAAACCATAAGTGCTAATGACTCCATTCCTTTTTATGGTTGTAGGGGCTGTTGATTGGAGTACACTAAAACAAACCTGATCTCTCTAGGACATTTAGAAGCCAAGTTATGAGCCCACAAATGAGTAACTGGACTACTTCTTTAAATTGACACCAGATCCGGTGACCTTTGGGACATGGTTTCACCCCCTTAGGATAGTGCTATCATCATGAAACATTCAGATCACTTACAACTCAATAGATTCTACCTTCCTGTAACGTTTCAGCCTGATTGGACCTTGTTTTCACACAGATGAACCCAGAATGATGTGAAATTGTGCTTCGTGCAACATAATTCTGGGTGCCATTTACAAACCTTAAGTGCTAATGACTCCATTCCTTTTTGTGGTTGTAGGGGCTGTTGATTGGAGTACACTAAAAAAACCTGATCTCTCTAGGACATTCAGAAGCCAAGTTATAAGCCCACAAATGTGTAACTGGACTACTTCTTTAAATTGACACCAGATCCGGTGACCTTTGGGACATAGTTTGACCCCCTTAGGAACGTGCTATCATCATGAAACGTTCAGATCACTTACAACTCAATAGATTCTACCTTCCTGTAACGTTTCAGCCTGACTGGACCTTGTTTTCACACAAATGAACCCAGAATGATGTGAAATTGTGCTTCGTGCAACATAATTCTGGGTGCCATTTAAAAACCATAAGTTCTAATGACTCCATTCCTTTTAGTGGTAATGGGGGCTGCTAATTGGAGTACTCTAAAACAAACCTGACCTCTCTAGGATATTCAGAAGCCAAGTTCTAAGCCCACAAAGGTGTAACTGGACTACTTCTTTAAAGTGACACCAGGCCCGGTGACCTTTGGGACATGGTTTGACCCCCTATAGGAATGTGCGATCATCATGAAACGTTCAGATCACTTACAACTCAATAGATTCTACCTTCCTGTAACGTTTCAGCCTAATTGGATCTTGTTTTCACACAAATGAACCCAGATTGATGTGAAATTGTGCTTCGTGCAACATAATTCTGGGTGCCATTTACAAACCATAAGTGCTAATGACTCCATTCCTTTTTGTGGTTGTAGGGGCTGTTGATTGGAGAACACTAAAACAAACCTAACCTCTCTAGGACATTCAGAAGCCAAGTTATAAGCCCACAAAGGTGTAACTGGACTACTTCTTTAAAGTGACACCAGGCCCGGTGACCTTTGGGACATGGTTTGACCCCCTATAGGAATGTGCGATCATCTTGAAACGTTCAGATCACTTACAACTCAATAGATTCTACCGTCCTGTAACGTTTCAACCTGATTGGACCTTGTTTTCACACAAATGAACCCAGAATGATGTGAAATTGTGCTTCGTGCAACATAATTCTGGGTGCCATTTAAAAACCATAAGTGCTAATGACTCCATTCCTTTTTGTGGTTGTAGGGGCTGTTGATTGGAGTATACTAAAACAAACCTGATCTCTCTAGGACACTCAGAAGCCAAGTCATATGCCCACAAAGGTGTAACTGGACTACTTCTTTAAATTGACACCAGATCCGGTGACCTTTGGGACATGGTTTGACCCCCTTAGGAAAGTGCTATCATCATGAAACGTTCAGATCACTTACAACTCAATAGATTCTACCTTCCTGTAACATTTCAGCCTGATTGGACCTTGTTTTCACACAAATGAACCCAGAATGATGTGAAATTGTGCTTCGTGCACCATAATTCTGGGTGCCATTTACAAACCATAAGTGCTAATGACTCCATTCCTTTTTGTGGTTGTAGGGGCTGTTGGTTGGAGTACATTAAAACAAACCTGATCTCTCTAGGACATTCAGAAGCCAAGTTATAAGCCTACAAAGGTGTAACTGGACTACTTCTTTAAAGTGACACCAGGCCCGGTGACCTTTGGGACATGGTTTGACCCCCTATAGGAATGTGCGATCATCTTGAAACGTTCAGATCACTTACAACTCAATAGATTCTACCTTCCTGTAACGTTTCAGCCTGATTGGACCTTGTTTTCACACAAATGAACCCAGAATGATGTGAAATTGTGCTTCGTGCAACATAATTCTGGGTGCCATTTAAAAACCATAAGTGCTAATGACTCCATTCCTTTTTGTGGTTGTAGGGGCTGTTGATTGGAGTATACTAAAACAAACCTGATCTCTCTTGGACATTCAGAAGCCAAGTCATATGCCCACAAAGGTGTAACTGGACTACTTCTTTAAATTGACACCAGATCCGGTGACCTTTGGGACATGGTTTGACCCCCTTAGGAAAGTGCTATCATCATGAAACGTTCAGATCACTTACAACTCAATAGATTCTACCTTCCTGTAACATTTCAGCCTGATTGGACCTTGTTTTCACACAAATGAACCCAGAATGATGTGAAATTGTGCTTCGTGCACCATAATTCTGGGTGCCATTTACAAACCATAAGTGCTAATGACTCCATTCCTTTTTGTGGTTGTAGGGGCTGTTGGTTGGAGTACATTAAAACAAACCTGATCTCTCTAGGACATTCAGAAGCCAAGTTATAAGCCCACAAATGTGTAACTGGACTACTTCTTTAAATTGACACCAGATCCGGTGACATTTGGGACATGGTTTGACCCCCTATAGGAATGTGCGATCATCTTGAAACGTTCAGATCACTTACAACTCAATAGATTCCACCTTCCTGTAACGTTTCAGCCTGATTGGACCTTGTTTTCACACAAATGAACCCAGAATGATGTGAAATTGTGCTTCGTGCAACATAATTCTGGGTGCCATTTAAAAACCATAAGTGCTAATGACTCCATTCATTTTTGTGGTTGTAGGGGCTGTTGATTGGAGTATACTAAAACAAACCTAACCTCTCTAGGACATTCAGAAGCCAAGTTATAAGCCCACAAAGTTGTAACTGGACTACTTCTTTAAAGTGACACCAGGCCCGGTGAGCTTTGGGACATGGTTTTACCCCCTATAGGAATGTGCGATCATCTTGAAACGTTCAGATCACTTACAACTCAATAGATTCTACCTTCTTGTAGCGTTTTAGCCTGATTGGACCTTGTTTTCACACAAATGGACCCAGAATGATGTGAAATTGTGCTTCGTGCAACATAATTCTGGGTGCCATTTACAAACCATAAGTGCTAATGACTCCATTCCTTTTTGTGGTTGTAGGGGCTGTTGATTGGAGTACATTAAAACAAACCTGATCTCTCTAGGACATTCATAAGCCAAGTTATAAGCCCACAAATGTGTAACTGGACTACTTCTTTAAATTGACACCAGATCCGGTGACCTTTGGGACATGGTTTGACCACCTTAGGAAAGTGCTATCATCATGAAACGTTCAGATCACTTACAACTCAATAGATTCTACCTTCCTGTAACGTTTCAGCCTAATTGGACCTTGTTTTCACACAAATGAACCCAGATTGATGTGAAATTGTGCTTCGTGCAACATAATTCTGGGTGCCATTTACAAACCATAAGTGCTAATGACTCCATTCCTTTTTGTGGTTGTAGGGGCTGTTGATTGGAGAACACTAAAACAAACCTAACCTCTCTAGGACATTCAGAAGCCAAGTTATAAGCCCACAAAGGTGTAACTGGACTACTTCTTTAAAGTGACACCAGGCCCGGTGACCTTTGGGACATGGTTTGACCCCCTATAGGAAAGTGCTATCATCATGAAACGTTCAGATCCTTACAACTCAATAGATTCTACCTTCCTGTAACGTTTCAGCCTGATTGGACCTTGTTTTCACACAAATGAACCCAGAATGATGTGAAATTGTGCTTCGTGCACCATAATTCTGGGGTCCATTTAAAAACCATAAGTGCTAATGACTCCATTCCTTTTTGTGGTTGTAGGGGCTGTTGATTGGAGTACATTAAAACAAACCTGATCTCTCTAGGACATTCAGAAGCCAAGTTATAAGCCCACAAATGTGTAACTGGACTACTTCTTTAAATTGACACCAGATCCGGTGACATTTGGGACATGGTTTGACCCCCTATAGGAATGTGCGATCATCTTGAAACGTTCAGATCACTTACAACTCAATAGATTCCACCTTCCTGTAACGTTTCAGCCTGATTGTACCTTGTTTTCACACAAATGAACCCAGAATGATGTGAAATTGTGCTTCGTGCAAAATAATTCTGGGTGCCATTTAAAAACCATAATGCTAATGACTCCATTCCTTTTTGTGGTTGTAGGGGCTGTTGATTGGAGTATACTAAAACAAACCTGATCTCTCTAGGACATTCAGAAGCCAAGTTATAAGCCCTCAAAGGTGTCACTGGACTACTTCTTTAAATTGACACCAGGCCCGGTGACCTTTGGGACATGGTTTGACCCCCTATAGGAATGTGCGATCATCATGAAACGTTCAGATCACTTACAACTCAATAGATTCTACCTTCCTGTAACGTTTCAGCCTAATTGGACCTTGTTTTCACACAAATGAACCCAGATTGATGTGAAATTGTGCTTCGTGCAACATAATTCTGGGTGCCATTTACAAATCATAAGTGCTAATGACTCCATTCCTTTTTGTGGTTGTAGGGGCTGTTGATTGGAGAACACTAAAACAAACCTAACCTCTCTAGGACATTCAGAAGCCAAGTTATAAGCCCACAAATGTGTAACTGGACTACTTCTTTAAATTGACACCAGATCCGGTGACCTTTGGGACATGGTTTGACCCCCTTAGGAAAGTGCTATCATCATGAAACGTTCAGATCACTTACAACTCAATAGATTCTACCTTCCTGTAACGTTTCAGCCTAATTGGACCTTGTTTTCACACGAATGAACCCAGATTGATGTGAAATTGTGCTTCGTGCAACATAATTCTGGGTGCCATTTACAAACCATAAGTGCTAATGACTCCATTCCTTTTTGTGGTTGTAGGGGCTGTTGATTGGAGAACACTAAAACAAACCTAACCTCTCTAGGACATTCAGAAGCCAAGTTATAAGCCCACAAAGGTGTAACTGGACTACTTCTTTAAAGTGACACCAGGCCCGGTGACCTTTGGGACATGGTTTGACCCCCTATAGGAAAGTGCTATCATCATGAAACGTTCAGATCCTTACAACTCAATAGATTCTACCTTCCTGTAACATTTCAGCCTGATTGGACCTTGTTTTCACACAAATGAACCCAGAATGATGTGAAATTGTGCTTCGTGCACCATAATTCTGGGTGCCATTTAAAAACCATAAGTGCTAATGACTCCA
Source organism: Nothobranchius furzeri (assembly GCF_043380555.1). NCBI lineage: Eukaryota > Metazoa > Chordata > Actinopteri > Cyprinodontiformes > Nothobranchiidae > Nothobranchius > Nothobranchius furzeri. The sequence goes on along the minus strand of NC_091748.1, from coordinate 4,870,724 downwards.
TTCCTTTTTGTGGTTGTAGGGGCTGTTGATTGGAGTACATTAAAACAAACCTGATCTCTCTAGGACATTCAGAAGCCAAGTTATAAGCCCACAAAGGTGTAACTGGACTACTTCTTTAAATTGACACCAGATCCGGTGACATTTGGGACATGGTTTGACCCCCTATAGGAATGTGCGATCATCTTGAAACGTTCAGATCACTTACAACTAAATAGATTCCACCTTCCTGTAACGTTTCAGCCTGATTGGACCTTGTTTTCACACAAATGAACCCAGAATGATGTGAAATTGTGCTTCGTGCAAAATAATTCTGGGTGCCATTTAAAAACCATAAGTGCTAATGACTCCATTCCTTTTTGTGGTTGTAGGGGCGGTTGATTGGAGTATACTAAAACAAACCTGATCTCTCTAGGACATTCAGAAGCCAAGTTATAAGCCTTCAAAGGTGTCACTGGACTACTTCTTTAAATTGACACCAGGCCCGGTGACCTTTGGGACATGGTTTGACCCCCTATAGGAATGTGTGATCATCATGAAACATTCAGATCACTTACAACTCAATAGATTCTACCTTCCTGTAACGTTTCAGCCTAATTGGACCTTGTTTTCACACAAATGAACCCAGATTGATGTGAAATTGTGCTTCGTGCAACATAATTCTGGGTGCCATTTACAAATCATAAGTGCTAATGACTCCATTCCTTTTTGTGGTTGTAGGGGCTGTTCATTGGAGAACACTAAAACAAACCTAACCTCTCTAGGACATTCAGAAGCCAAGTTATAAGCCCACAAAGGTGTAACTGGACTACTTCTTTAAAGTGACACCAGGCCCGGTGACCTTTGGGACATGGTTTGACCCCCTATAGGAATGTGCGATCATCTTGAAACGTTCAGATCACTTACAACTCAATAGATTCTACCTTCCTGTAACGTTTCAGCCTGATTGGACCTTGTTTTCACACAAATGGACCCAGAATGATGTGAAACTGTGCTTCGTGCAACATAATTCTGGGTGCCATTTAAAAACCATAAGTGCTAATGACTCCATTCCTTTTTGTGGTTGTAGGGGCTGTTTATTGGAGTACATTAAAACAAACCTGATCTCTCTAGGACATTCAGAAGCCACGTTATAAGCCCACAAATGTGTAACTGGACTACTTCTTTAAATTGACACCAGATCCGGTGACCTTTGGGACATGGTTTGACCCCCTTAGGAAAGGGCTATCATCATGAAACGTTCAGATCACTTACAACTCAATAGATTCTACCGTCCTGTAACGTTTCAGCCTAATTGGACCTTGTTTTCACACAAATGAACCCAGATTGATGTGAAAGTGTGCTTCGTGCAACATAATTCTGGGTGCCATTTACAAACCATAAGTGCTAATGACTCCATTCCTTTTTGTGGTTGTAGGGGCTGTTGATTGGAGAACACTAAAACAAACCTAACCTCTCTAGGACATTCAGAAGCCAAGTTATAAGCCCACAAAGGTGTAACTGGACTACTTCTTTAAAGTGACACCAGGCCCGGTGACCTTTGGGACATGGTTTGACCCCCTATAGGAATGTGCGATCATCTTGAAACGTTCAGATCACTTACAACTCAATAGATTATACCTTCCTGTAACGTTTCAGCCTGATTTGACCTTGTTTTCACACAAATGAACCCAGAATGATGTGAAATTGTGCTTCGTGCAACATAATTCTGGGTGCCATTTAAAAACCATAAGTGCTAATGACTCCATTCCTTTTTGTGGTTGTAGGGGCTGTTGATTGGAGTATACTAAAACAAACCTGATCTCTCTAGGACATTCAGAAGCCAAGTTATAAGCCCACAAAGGTGTAACGGGACTACTTCTTTAAAATGACACCAGATCCGGTGACCTTTGGGACATGGTTTGACCCCCTTAGGAAAGTGCTATCATCATGAAACGTTCAGATCACTTACAACTCAATAGATTCTACCTTCCTGTAACATTTCAGCCTGATTGGACCTTGTTTTCACACAAATGAACCCAGAATGATGTGAAATTGTGCTTCGTTCACCATAATTCTGGGTGCCATTTAAAAACCATAAGTGCTAATGACTCCATTCCTTTTTGTGGTTGTAGGGGCTGTTGATTGGAGTACAGTAAAACAAACCTGATCTCTCTAGGACATTCAGAAGCCAAGTTATAAGCCCACAAATGTGTAACTGGACTACTTCTTTAAATTGACACCAGATCCGGTGACATTTGGGACATGGTTTGACCCCCTATAGGAATGTGCGATCATCTTGAAACGTTCAGATCACTTACAACTCAATAGATTCCACCTTCCTGTAACGTTTCAGCCTGATTGGACCTTGTTTTCACACAAATGAACCCAGAATGATGTGAAATTGTGCTTCGTGCAACATAATTCTGGGTGCCATTTAAAAACCATAAGTGCTAATGACTCCGTTCCTTTTCGTGGTTGTAGGGGCTGTTGATTGGAGTATATGAAAACAAACCTGATCTCTCTAGGACATTCAGAAGCCAAGTTATAAGCCCACAAAGGTGTAACTGGACTACTTCTTTGAATTGACACCAGGTCCGGTGACCTTTGGGACATGGTTTGACCCCCTTAGAAAAGTGCTATCATCATGAAACGTTCAGATCACTTACAACTCAATAGATTCTACCTTCCTGTAACATTTCAGCCGGATTGGACCTTGTTTTCACACAAATGAACCCAGAATGATGTGAAATTGTGCTTCGTGCACCATAATTCTGGGTGCCATTTAAAAACCATAAGTGCTAATGACTCCATTCCTTTTTGTGGTTGTAGGGGCTGTTGATTGGAGTACATTAAAACAATCCTGATCTCTCTAGGACATTCAGAAGCCAAGTTATAAGCCCACAAATGTGTAACTGGACTACTTCTTTAAATTGACACCAGATCCGGTGACATTTGGGACATGGTTTGACCCCCTATAGGAATGTGCAATCATCTTGAAACGTTCAGATCACTTACAACTCAATAGATTCCACCTTCCTGTAACGTTTCAGCCTGATTGTACCTTGTTTTCACACAAATGAACCCAGAATGATGTGAAATGGTGCTTCGTGCAAAATAATTCTGGGTGCCATTTAAAAACCATAAGTGCTAATGACTCCATTCCTTTTTGTGGTTGTAGGGGCTGTTGATTGGAGTATACTAAAACAAACCTGATCTCTCTAGGACATTCAGAAGCCAAGTTATAAGCCCTCAAAGGTGTCACTGGACTACTTCTTTAAATTGACACCAGGCCCGGTGACCTTTGGGACATGGTTTGACCCCCTATAGGAATGTGCGATCATCATGAAACGTTCAGATCACTTACAACTCAATAGATTCTACCTTCCTGTAACGTTTCAGCCTAATTGGACCTTGTTTTCACACAAATGAACCCAGATTGATGTGAAATTGTGCTTCGTGCAACATAATTCTGGGTGCCATTTACAAATCATAAGTGCTAATGACTCCATTCCTTTTTGTGGTTGTAGGGGCTGTTGATTGGAGAACACTAAAACAAACCTAACCTCTCTAGGACATTCAGAAGCCAAGTTATAAGCCCACAAATGTGTAACTGGACTACTTCTTTAAATTGACACCAGATCCGGTGACCTTTGGGACATGGTTTGACCCCCTTAGGAAAGGGCTATCATCATGAAACGTTCAGATCACTTACAACTCAATAGATTCTACCTTCCTGTAACGTTTCAGCCTAATTGGACCTTGTTTTCACACAAATGAACCCAGATTGATGTGAAAGTGTGCTTCGTGCAACATAATTCTGGGTGCCATTTACAAACCATAAGTGCTAATGACTCCATTCCTTTTTGTGGTTGTAGGGGCTGTTGATTGGAGAACACTAAAACAAACCTAACCTCTCTAGGACATTCAGAAGCCAAGTTATAAGCCCACAAAGGTGTAACTGGACTTCTTCTTTAAAGTGACACCAGGCCCGGTGACCTTTGGGACATGGTTTGACCCCCTATAGGAATGTGCGATCATCTTGAAACGTTCAGATCACTTACAACTCAATAGATTATACCTTCCTGTAACGTTTCAGCCTGATTTGACCTTGTTTTCACACAAATGAACCCAGAATGATGTGAAATTGTGCTTCGTGCAACATAATTCTGGGTGCCATTTAAAAACCATAAGTGCTAATGACTCCATTCCTTTTTGTGGTTGTAGGGGCTGTTGATTGGAGTATACTAAAACAAACCTGATCTCTCTAGGACATTCAGAAGCCAAGTTATAAGCCCACAAAGGTGTAACTGGACTACTTCTTTAAAATGACACCAGATCCGGTGACCTTTGGGACAAAGTTTGACCCCCTTAGGAAAGTGCTATCATCATGAAACGTTCAGATCACTTACAACTCAATAGATTCTACCTTCCTGTAACATTTCAGCCTGATTGGACCTTGTTTTCACACAAATGAACCCAGAATGATGTGAAATTGTGCTTCGTGCACCATAATTCTGGGTGCCATTTAAAAACCATAAGTGCTAATGACTCCATTCCTTTTTGTGGTTGTAGGGGATGTTGATTGGAGTACATTAAAACAAACCTGATCTCTCTAGGACATTCAGAAGCCAAGTTATAAGCCCACAAATGTGTAACTGGACTACTTCTTTAAATTGACACCAGATCCGGTGACATTTGGGACATGGTTTGACCCCCTATAGGAATGTGCGATCATCTTGAAACGTTCAGATCACTTACAACTCAATAGATTCCACCTTCCTGTAACGTTTCAGCCTGATTGGACCTTGTTTTCACACAAATGAACCCAGAATGATGTGAAATTGTGCTTCGTGCAACATAATTCTGGGTGCCATTTAAAAACCATAAGTGCTAATGACTCCGTTCCTTTTCGTGGTTGTAGGGGCTGTTGGTTGGAGTATATGAAAACAAACCTGATCTCTCTAGGACATTCAGAAGCCAAGTTATAAGCCCACAAAGGTGTAACTGGACTACTTCTTTGAATTGACACCAGATCCGGTGACCTTTGGGACATGGTTTGACCCCCTTAGAAAAGTGCTATCATCATGAAACGTTCAGATCACTTACAACTCAATAGATTCTACCTTCCTGTAACATTTCAGCCTGATTGGACCTTGTTTTCACACAAATGAACCCAGAATGATGTGAAATTGTGCTTCGTGCAACATAATTCTGGGTGCCATTTAAAAACCATAAGTGCTAATGACTCCATTCCTTTTTGAGGTTGTAGGGGCTGTTGATTGGAGTACACTAAAACAAACCTGATCTCTCTAGGACATTCAGAAGCCAAGTTATAAGCCCTCAAAGGTGTCAGTGGACTACTTCTTTAAAGTGACACCAGGCCCGGTGACCTTTGGGACATGGTTTGACCCCCTATAGGAATGTGCGATCATCATGAAACGTTCAGATCACTTACAACTCAATAGATTCTACCTTCTTGTAACGTTTCAGCCTGATTGGACCTTGTTTTCACACAAATGGACCCAGAATGATGTGAAATTGTGCTTCGTGCAACATAATTCTGGGTGCCATTTACAAACCATAAGTGCTAATGACTCCATTCCTTTTTGTGGTTGTAGGGGCTGTTGGTTGGAATTCATTAAAACAAACCAGATCTTTCTAGGACATTCAGAAGCCAAGTTATAAGCCCACAAATGTGTAACTGGACTACTTCTTTAAATTGACACCAGATCCGGTGACCTTTGGGACATGGTTTGACCCCCTTAGGAAAGTGCTATCATCATGAAACGTTCAGATCACTTACAAATCAATAGATTCTACCTTCCTGTAACGTTTCAGCCTGATTGGACCTTGTTTTCACACAAATGAACCCAGAATGATGTGAAATTGTGCTTCGTGCAACATAATTCTGGGTGCCATTTACAAACCATAAGTGCTAATGACTCCATTCCTTTTTGTGGTTGTAGGGGCTGTTGATTGGAGTACACTAAAACAAACCTAACCTCTCTAGGGCATTCAGAAGCCAAGTTATAAGCCCACAAAGGTGTAACTGGACTACTTCTTTTAAGTGACACCAGGCCCGGTGACCTTTGGGACATGGTTTTGCCCCCTATAGGAATGTGCGATCATCTTGAAACGTTCAGATCACTTACAACTCAATAGATTCTACCTTCCTGTAACGTTTCAGCCTGATTGGACCTTGTTTTCACACAAATGAACCCAGAATGATGTGAAATTGTGCTTCGTGCAACATAATTCTGGGTGCCATTTAAAAACCATAAGTGCTAATGACTCCATTCCTTTTTGAGGTTGTAGGGGCTGTTGATTGGAGTACACTAAAACAAACCTGATCTCTCTAGGACATTCAGAAGCCAAGTTATAAGCCCTCAAAGGTGTAACTGGACTACTTCTTTAAAGTGACACCAGGCCCGGTGACCTTTGGGACATGGTTTGACCCCCTTAAGAAATGCTATCATCATGAAACGTTCAGATCATTTACAACTCAATAGATTCTACCTTCCTGTAACGCTTCAGCCTGATTGGACCTTGTTTTCACACAAATGAACCCAGAATGATGTGAAATTGTGCTTCGTGCAACATAATTCTGGGTCCCATTTACAAACCTTGAGTGCTAATGACTCCATTCCTTTTTTGTGGTTGTAGGGGCTGTTGATTGGAGTACACTAAAACAAACCTGATCTCTCTAGGACATTCAGAAGCCAAGTTATAAGCCCACAAATGTGTAACTGGACTACTTCTTTAAATTGACACCAGATCCGGTGACCTTTGGGACATGGTTTGACCCCTTTAGGAAAGTGCTATCATCATGAAACATTCAGATCACTTACAACTCAATAGATTCTACCTTCCTGTAACGTTTCAGCCTGATTGGACCTTGTTTTCACACAAATGAACCCAGAATGATGTGAAATTGTGCTTCGTGCAACATAATTCTGGGTGCCATTTAAAAACCATAAGTGCTAATGACTCCATTCCTTTTTGAGGTTGTAGGGGCTGTTGATTGGAGTACACTAAAACAAACCTGATCTCTCTAGGACATTCAGAAGCCAAGTTATAAGCCCTCAAAGGTGTCAGTGGACTACTTCTTTAAAGTGACACCAGGCCCGGTGACCTTTGGGACATGGTTTGACCCCCTATAGGAATGTGCGATCATCATGAAACGTTCAGATCACTTACAACTCAATAGATTCTACCTTCTTGTAACGTTTCAGCCTGATTGGACCTTGTTTTCACACAAATGGACCCAGAATGATGTGAAATTGTGCTTCGTGCAACATAATTCTGGGTGCCATTTACAAACCATAAGTGCTAATGACTCCATTCCTTTTTGTGGTTGTAGGGGCTGTTGGTTGGAATTCATTAAAACAAACCAGATCTTTCTAGGACATTCAGAAGCCAAGTTATAAGCCCACAAATGTGTAACTGGACTACTTCTTTTAAGTGACACCAGGCCCGGTGACCTTTGGGACATGGTTTTGCCCCCTATAGGAATGTGCGATCATCTTGAAACGTTCAGATCACTTACAACTCAATAGATTCTACCTTCCTGTAACGTTTCAGCCTGATTGGACCTTGTTTTCACACAAATGAACCCAGAATGATGTGAAATTGTGCTTCGTGCAACATAATTCTGGGTGCCATTTAAAAACCATAAGTGCTAATGACTCCATTCCTTTTTGAGGTTGTAGGGGCTGTTGATTGGAGTACACTAAAACAAACCTGATCTCTCTAGGACATTCAGAAGCCAAGTTATAAGCCCTCAAAGGTGTAACTGGACTACTTCTTTAAAGTGACACCAGGCCCGGTGACCTTTGGGACATGGTTTGACCCCCTTAAGAAATGCTATCATCATGAAACGTTCAGATCATTTACAACTCAATAGATTCTACCTTCCTGTAACGTTTCAGCCTGATTGGACCTTGTTTTCACACAAATGAACCCAGAATGATGTGAAATTGTGCTTCGTGCAACATAATTCTGGGTCCCATTTACAAACCTTGAGTGCTAATGACTCCATTCCTTTTTTGTGGTTGTAGGGGCTGTTGATTGGAGTACACTAAAACAAACCTGATCTCTCTAGGACATTCAGAAGCCAAGTTATAAGCCCACAAATGTGTAACTGGACTACTTCTTTAAATTGACACCAGATCCGGTGACCTTTGGGACATGGTTTGACCCCCTTAGGAAAGTGATATCATCATGAAACGTTCAGATCACTTGCAACTCAATAGATTCTACCTTCCTGTAACGTTTCAGCCTGATTGGACCTTGTTTTCACACAAATGAACCCAGAATGATGTGAAATTGTGCTTCGTGCAACATAATTCTGGGTGCCATTTAAAAACCATAAGTGCTAATGACTCCATTCCTTTTTGAGGTTGTAGGGGCTGTTGATTGGAGTACACTAAAACAAACCTGATCTCTCTAGGACATTCAGAAGCCAAGTTATAAGCCCTCAAAGGTGTAACTGGACTACTTCTTTAAAGTGACACCAGGCCCGGTGACCTTTGGGACATGGTTTGACCCCCTTAAGAAATGCTATCATCATGAAATGTTCAGATCATTTACAACTCAATAGATTCTACCTTCCTGTAACGTTTCAGCCTGATTGGACCTTGTTTTCACACAAATGAACCCAGAATGATGTGAAATTGTGCTTCGTGCAACATAATTCTGGGTCCCATTTACAAACCTTGAGTGCTAATGACTCCATTCCTTTTTTGTGGTTGTAGGGGCTGTTGATTGGAGTACACTAAAACAAACCTGATCTCTCTAGGACATTCAGAAGCCAAGTTATAAGCCCACAAATGTGTAACTGGACTACTTCTTTAAATTGACACCAGATCCGGTGACCTTTGGGACATGGTTTGACCCCCTTAGGAAAGTGATATCATCATGAAACGTTCAGATCACTTACAACTCAATAGATTCTACCTTCCTGTAACGTTTCAGCCTGATTGGACCTTGTTTTCACACAAATGAACCCAGAATGATGTGAAATTGTGCTTCGTGCAACATAATTCTGGGTGCCATTTACAAACCATAAGTGCTAATGACTCCATTCCTTTTTGTGGTTGTAGGGGCTGTTGATTGGAGTACACTAAAACAAACCTAATCTCTCTAGGGCATTCAGAAGCCAAGTTATAAGCCCACAAAGGTGTAACTGGACTACCTCTTTTAAGTGACACCAGGCCCGGTGACCTTTGGGACATGGTTTTGCCCCCTATAGGAATGTGCGATCATCTTGAAACGTTCAGATCACTTACAACTCAATAGATTCTACCTTCCTGTAATGTTTCAGCCTGATTGGACCTTGTTTTCACACAAATGAACCCAGAATGATGTGAAATTGTGCTTCGTGCAACATAATTCTGGGTGCCATTTAAAAACCATAAGTGCTAATGACTCCATTCCTTTTTGAGGTTGTAGGGGCTGTTGATTGGAGTACACTAAAACAAACCTGATCTCTCTAGGACATTCAGAAGCCAAGTTATAAGCCCTCAAAGGTGTAACTGGACTACTTCTTTAAAGTGACACCAGGCCCGGTGACCTTTGGGACATGGTTTGACCCCCTTAAGAAATGCTATCATCATGAAACGTTCAGATCATTTACAACTCAATAGATTCTACCTTCCTGTAACGTTTCAGCCTGATTGGACCTTGTTTTCACACAAATGAACCCAGAATGATGTGAAATTGTGCTTCGTGCAACATAATTCTGGGTCCCATTTACAAACCTTGAGTGCTAATGACTCCATTCCTTTTTTGTGGTTGTAGGGGCTGTTGATTGGAGTACACTAAAACAAACCTGATCTCTCTAGGACATTCAGAAGCCAAGTTATAAGCCCACAAATGTGTAACTGGGCTACTTCTTTAAATTGACACCAGATCCGGTGACCTTTGGGACATGGTTTGACCCCCTTAGGAAAGTGATATCATCATGAAACGTTCAGATCACTTACAACTCAATAGATTCTACCTTCCTGTAACGTTTCAGCCTGATTGGACCTTGTTTTCACACAAATGGACCCAGAATGATGTGAAATTGTACTTCGTGCAACATAATTCTGGGTGCCATTTACAAACCATAAGTGCTAATGACTCCATTCCTTTTTGTGGTTGTAGGGGCTGTTGATTGGAGTACATTAAAACAAACCTGATCTCTCTAGGACATTCAGAAGCCAAGTTATAAGCCCACAAAGGTGTAACTGGACTACTTCTTTAAATTGACACCAGATCCGGTGACCTTTGGGACATGGTTTGACCCCCTTAGGAAAGTGCTATCATCATGAAACATTCATATCACTTACAACTCAATAGATTCTACCTTCCTGTAACGTTTCAGCCTGATTGGACCTTGTTTTCACACAAATGAACCCAGAATGACGTGAAATTGTGCTTCGTGCAACATAATTCTGGGTGCCATTTACAAACCTTAAGTGCTAATGACTCCATTCCTTTTTGTGGTTGTAGGGGCTGTTGATTGGAGTACACTAAAAAAAACCTGATCTCTCTAGGACATTCAGAAGACAAGTTATAAGCCCACAAATGTGTAACTGGACTACTTCTTTAAATTGACACCAGATCCGGTAACCTTTGGGACATAGTTTGACCCCCTTAGGAAAGTGCTATCATCATGAAAGGTTCAGATCACTTACAACTCAATAGATTCTACCTTCCTGTAACGTTTCAGCCTGATTGGACCTTGTTTTCACACAAATGAACCCAGAATGATGTGAAATTGTGCTTCGTGCAACATAATTCTGGGTGCCATTTAAAAACCATAAGTTCTAATGACTCCATTCCTTTTAGTGGTAATGGGGGCTGCTAATTGGAGTACTCTAAAACGAACCTGACCTCTCTAGGATATTCAGAAGCCAAGTTCTAAGCCCACAAATGTGTAACTGGACTACTTCTTTAAAGTGACACCAGGCCCGGTGACCTTTGGGACATGGTTTGACCCCCTATAGGAATGTGCGATCATCATGAAACGTTCAGATCACTTACAACTCAATAGATTCTACCTTCCTGTAACGTTTCAGCCTGATTGGACCTTGTTTTCACACAAATGGACCCAGAATGATGTGAAATTGTACTTCGTGCAACATAATTCTGGGTGCCATTTACAAACCATAAGTGCTAATGACTCCATTCCTTTTTGTGGTTGTAGGGGCTGTTGATTGGAGTACATTAAAACAAACCTGATCTCTCTAGGACATTCAGAAGCCAAGTTATAAGCCCACAAAGGTGTAACTGGACTACTTCTTTAAATTGACACCAGATCCGGTGACCTTTGGGACATGGTTTGACCCCCTTAGGAAAGTGCTATCATCATGAAACATTCAGATCACTTACAACTCAATAGATTCTACCTTCCTGTAACGTTTCAGCCTGATTGGACCTTGTTTTCACACAAATGAACCCAGAATGACGTGAAATTGTGCTTCGTGCAACATAATTCTGGGTGCCATTTACAAACCATAAGTGCTAATGACTCCATTCCTTTTTGTGGTTGTAGGGGCTGTTGATTGGAGTACATTAAAACAAACCTGATCTCTCTAGGACATTCAGAAGCCAAGTTATAAGCCCACAAAGGTGTAACTGGACTACTTCTTTAAATTGACACCAGATCCGGTGACCTTTGGGACATGGTTTGACCCCCTTAGGAAAGTGCTATCATCATGAAACGTTCAGATCACTTACAACTCAATAGATTCTACCTTCCTGTAACGTTTCAGCCTGATTGGACCTTGTTTTCACACAAATGGACCCAGAATGATGTGAAATTGTACTTCGTGCAACATAATTCTGGGTGCCATTTACAAACCATAAGTGCTAATGACTCCATTCCTTTTTTAGGTTGTAGGGGCTGTTGATTGGAGTACATTAAAACAAACCTGATCTCTCTAGGACATTCAGAAGCCAAGTTATAAGCCCACAAATGTGTAACTGGACTACTTCTTTAAATTGACACCAGATCCGGTGACCTTTGGGACATGGTTTGACCCCCTTAGGAAAGTGCTATCATCATGAAACATTCAGATCACTTACAACTCAATATATTCTACCTTCCTGTAACGTTTCAGCCTGATTGGACCTTGTTTTCACACAAATGAACCCAGAATGACGTGAAATTGTGCTTCGTGCAACATAATTCTGGGTGCCATTTACAAACCTTAAGTGCTAATGACTCCATTCCTTTTTGTGGTTGTAGGGGCTGTTGATTGGAGTACACTAAAAAAAACCTGATCTCTCTAGGACATTCAGAAGCCAAGTTATAAGCCCACAAATGTGTAACTGGACTACTTCTTTAAATTGACACCAGATCCGGTGACCTTTGGGACATAGTTTGACCCCCTTAGGAAAGTGCTATCATCATGAAACGTTCAGATCACTTACAACTCAATAGATTCTACCTTCCTGTAACGTTTCAGCCTGATTGGACCTTGTTTTCACACAAATGAACCCAGAATGATGTGAAATTGTGCTTCGTGCAACATAATTCTGGGTGCCATTTAAAAACCATAAGTTCTAATGACTCCATTCCTTTTTGTGGTTGTAGGGGCTGTTGATTGGAGTACATTAAAACAAACCTGATCTCTCTAGGACATTCAGAAGCCAAGTTATAAGCCCACAAAGGTGTAACTGGACTACTTCTTTAAATTGACACCAGATCCGGTGACCTTTGGGACATGGTTTGACCCCCTTAGGAAAGTGCTATCATCATGAAACATTCAGATCACTTACAACTCAATAGATTCTACCTTCCTGTAACGTTTCAGCCTGATTGGACCTTGTTTTCACACAAATGAACCCAGAATGACGTGAAATTGTGCTTCGTGCAACATAATTCTGGGTGCCATTTACAAACCTTAAGTGCTAATGACTCCATTCCTTTTTGTGGTTGTAGGGGCTGTTGATTGGAGTACTCTAAAACGAACCTGACCTCTCCAGGATATTCAGAAGCCAAGTTCTAAGCCCACAAATGTGTAACTGGACTACTTCTTTAAAGTGACACCAGGCCCGGTGACCTTTGGGACATGGTTTGACCCCCTATAGGAATGTGCGATCATCATGAAACGTTCAGATCACTTACAACTCAATAGATTCTACCTTCCTGTAACGTTTCAGCCTGATTGGACCTTGTTTTCACACAAATGGACCCAGAATGATGTGAAATTGTACTTCGTGCAACATAATTCTGGGTGCCATTTACAAACCATAAGTGCTAATGACTCCATTCCTTTTTGTGGTTGTAGGGGCTGTTGATTGGAGTACATTAAAACAAACCTGATCTCTCTAGGACATTCAGAAGCCAAGTTATAAGCCCACAAAGGTGTAACTGGACTACTTCTTTAAATTGACACCAGATCCGGTGACCTTTGGGACATGGTTTGACCCCCTTAGGAAAGTGCTATCATCATGAAACATTCAGATCACTTACAACTCAATAGATTCTACCTTCCTGTAACGTTTCAGCCTGATTGGACCTTGTTTTCACACAAATGAACCCAGAATGACGTGAAATTGTGCTTCGTGCAACATAATTCTGGGTGCCATTTACAAACCATAAGTGCTAATGACTCCATTCCTTTTTGTGGTTGTAGGGGCTGTTGATTGGAGTACATTAAAACAAACCTGATCTCTCTAGGACATTCAGAAGCCAAGTTATAAGCCCACAAAGGTGTAACTGGACTACTTCTTTAAATTGACACCAGATCCGGTGACCTTTGGGACATGGTTTGACCCCCTTAGGAAAGTGCTATCATCATGAAACGTTCAGATCACTTACAACTCAATAGATTCTACCTTCCTGTAACGTTTCAGCCTGATTGGACCTTGTTTTCACACAAATGGACCCAGAATGATGTGAAATTGTACTTCGTGCAACATAATTCTGGGTGCCATTTACAAACCATAAGTGCTAATGACTCCATTCCTTTTTTAGGTTGTAGGGGCTGTTGATTGGAGTACATTAAAACAAACCTGATCTCTCTAGGACATTCAGAAGCCAAGTTATAAGCCCACAAATGTGTAACTGGACTACTTCTTTAAATTGACACCAGATCCGGTGACCTTTGGGACATGGTTTGACCCCCTTAGGAAAGTGCTATCATCATGAAACATTCAGATCACTTACAACTCAATATATTCTACCTTCCTGTAACGTTTCAGCCTGATTGGACCTTGTTTTCACACAAATGAACCCAGAATGACGTGAAATTGTGCTTCGTGCAACATAATTCTGGGTGCCATTTACAAACCTTAAGTGCTAATGACTCCATTCCTTTTTGTGGTTGTAGGGGCTGTTGATTGGAGTACACTAAAAAAAACCTGATCTCTCTAGGACATTCAGAAGCCAAGTTATAAGCCCACAAATGTGTAACTGGACTACTTCTTTAAATTGACACCAGATCCGGTGACCTTTGGGACATAGTTTGACCCCCTTAGGAAAGTGCTATCATCATGAAACGTTCAGATCACTTACAACTCAATAGATTCTACCTTCCTGTAACGTTTCAGCCTGATTGGACCTTGTTTTCACACAAATGAACCCAGAATGATGTGAAATTGTGCTTCGTGCAACATAATTCTGGGTGCCATTTAAAAACCATAAGTTCTAATGACTCCATTCCTTTTTGTGGTTGTAGGGGCTGTTGATTGGAGTACATTAAAACAAACCTGATCTCTCTAGGACATTCAGAAGCCAAGTTATAAGCCCACAAAGGTGTAACTGGACTACTTCTTTAAATTGACACCAGATCCGGTGACCTTTGGGACATGGTTTGACCCCCTTAGGAAAGTGCTATCATCATGAAACATTCAGATCACTTACAACTCAATAGATTCTACCTTCCTGTAACGTTTCAGCCTGATTGGACCTTGTTTTCACACAAATGAACCCAGAATGACGTGAAATTGTGCTTCGTGCAACATAATTCTGGGTGCCATTTACAAACCTTAAGTGCTAATGACTCCATTCCTTTTTGTGGTTGTAGGGGCTGTTGATTGGAGTACACTAAAAAAAACCTGATCTCTCTAGGACATTCAGAAGCCAAGTTATAAGCCCACAAATGTGTAACTGGACTACTTCTTTAAATTGACACCAGATCCGGTGACCTTTGGGACATAGTTTGACCCCCTTAGGAAAGTGCTATCATCATGAAACGTTCAGATC
Organism: Nothobranchius furzeri; assembly: GCF_043380555.1. Taxonomy (NCBI): domain Eukaryota; kingdom Metazoa; phylum Chordata; class Actinopteri; order Cyprinodontiformes; family Nothobranchiidae; genus Nothobranchius; species Nothobranchius furzeri. The sequence continues at coordinate 4,855,546 of NC_091748.1, read as the reverse complement.
ACTTACAACTCAATAGATTCTACCTTCCTGTAACGTTTCAGCCTGATTGGACCTTGTTTTCACACAAATGAACCCAGAATGATGTGAAATTGTGCTTCGTGCAACATAATTCTGGGTGCCATTTAAAAACCATAAGTTCTAATGACTCCATTCCTTTTAGTGGTAATGGGGGCTGCTAATTGGAGTACTCTAAAACGAACCTGACCTCTCCAGGATATTCAGAAGCCAAGTTCTAAGCCCACAAATGTGTAACTGGACTACTTCTTTAAAGTGACACCAGGCCCGGTGACCTTTGGGACATGGTTTGACCCCCTATAGGAATGTGCGATCATCATGAAACGTTCAGATCACTTACAACTCAATAGATTCTACCTTCCTGTAACGTTTCAGCCTGATTGGACCTTGTTTTCACACAAATGGACCCAGAATGATGTGAAATTGTACTTCGTGCAACATAATTCTGGGTGCCATTTACAAACCATAAGTGCTAATGACTCCATTCCTTTTTGTGGTTGTAGGGGCTGTTGATTGGAGTACATTAAAACAAACCTGATCTCTCTAGGACATTCAGAAGCCAAGTTATAAGCCCACAAAGGTGTAACTGGACTACTTCTTTAAATTGACACCAGATCCGGTGACCTTTGGGACATGGTTTGACCCCCTTAGGAAAGTGCTATCATCATGAAACATTCAGATCACTTACAACTCAATAGATTCTACCTTCCTGTAACGTTTCAGCCTGATTGGACCTTGTTTTCACACAAATGAACCCAGAATGACGTGAAATTGTGCTTCGTGCAACATAATTCTGGGTGCCATTTACAAACCATAAGTGCTAATGACTCCATTCCTTTTTGTGGTTGTAGGGGCTGTTGATTGGAGTACATTAAAACAAACCTGATCTCTCTAGGACATTCAGAAGCCAAGTTATAAGCCCACAAAGGTGTAACTGGACTACTTCTTTAAATTGACACCAGATCCGGTGACCTTTGGGACATGGTTTGACCCCCTTAGGAAAGTGCTATCATCATGAAACGTTCAGATCACTTACAACTCAATAGATTCTACCTTCCTGTAACGTTTCAGCCTGATTGGACCTTGTTTTCACACAAATGGACCCAGAATGATGTGAAATTGTACTTCGTGCAACATAATTCTGGGTGCCATTTACAAACCATAAGTGCTAATGACTCCATTCCTTTTTGTGGTTGTAGGGGCTGTTGATTGGAGTACATTAAAACAAACCTGATCTCTCTAGGACATTCAGAAGCCAAGTTATAAGCCCACAAAGGTGTAACTGGACTACTTCTTTAAATTGACACCAGATCCGGTGACCTTTGGGACATAGTTTGACCCCCTTAGGAAAGTGCTATCATCATGAAACATTCAGATCACTTACAACTCAATAGATTCTACCTTCCTGTAACGTTTCAGCCTGATTGGACCTTGTTTTCACACAAATGAACCCAGAATGACGTGAAATTGTGCTTCGTGCAACATAATTCTGGGTGCCATTTACAAACCTTAAGTGCTAATGACTCCATTCCTTTTTGTGGTTGTAGGGGCTGTTGATTGGAGTACACTAAAAAAAACCTGATCTCTCTAGGACATTCAGAAGCCAAGTTATAAGCCCACAAATGTGTAACTGGACTACTTCTTTAAATTGACACCAGATCCGGTGACCTTTGGGACATAGTTTGACCCCCTTAGGAAAGTGCTATCATCATGAAACGTTCAGATCACTTACAACTCAATAGATTCTACCTTCCTGTAACGTTTCAGCCTGATTGGACCTTGTTTTCACACAAATGAACCCAGAATGATGTGAAATTGTGCTTCGTGCAACATAATTCTGGGTGCCATTTAAAAACCATAAGTTCTAATGACTCCATTCCTTTTTGTGGTTGTAGGGGCTGTTGATTGGAGTACATTAAAACAAACCTGATCTCTCTAGGACATTCAGAAGCCAAGTTATAAGCCCACAAAGGTGTAACTGGACTACTTCTTTAAATTGACACCAGATCCGGTGACCTTTGGGACATGGTTTGACCCCCTTAGGAAAGTGCTATCATCATGAAACATTCAGATCACTTACAACTCAATAGATTCTACCTTCCTGTAACGTTTCAGCCTGATTGGACCTTGTTTTCACACAAATGAACCCAGAATGACGTGAAATTGTGCTTCGTGCAACATAATTCTGGGTGCCATTTACAAACCTTAAGTGCTAATGACTCCATTCCTTTTTGTGGTTGTAGGGGCTGTTGATTGGAGTACACTAAAAAAAACCTGATCTCTCTAGGACATTCAGAAGCCAAGTTATAAGCCCACAAATGTGTAACTGGACTACTTCTTTAAATTGACACTATATCCGGTTACCTTTGGGACATAGTTTGACCCCCTTAGGAAAGTGCTATCATCATGAAACGTTCAGATCACTTACAACTCAATAGATTCTACCTTCCTGTAACGTTTCAGCCTGATTGGACCTTGTTTTCACACAAATGAACCCAGAATGATGTGAAATTGTGCTTCGTGCAACATAATTCTGGGTGCCATTTAAAAACCATAAGTTCTAATGACTCCATTCCTTTTAGTGGTAATGGGGGCTGCTAATTGGAGTACTCTAAAACGAACCTGACCTCTCCAGGATATTCAGAAGCCAAGTTCTAAGCCCACAAATGTGTAACTGGACTACTTCTTTAAAGTGACACCAGGCCCGGTGACCTTTGGGACATGGTTTGACCCCCTATAGGAATGTGCGATCATCATGAAACGTTCAGATCACTTACAACTCAATAGATTCTACCTTCCTGTAACGTTTCAGCCTGATTGGACCTTGTTTTCACACAAATGGACCCAGAATGATGTGAAATTGTACTTCGTGCAACATAATTCTGGGTGCCATTTACAAACCATAAGTGCTAATGACTCCATTCCTTTTTGTGGTTGTAGGGGCTGTTGATTGGAGTACATTAAAACAAACCTGATCTCTCTAGGACATTCAGAAGCCAAGTTATAAGCCCACAAAGGTGTAACTGGACTACTTCTTTAAATTGACACCAGATCCGGTGACCTTTGGGACATGGTTTGACCCCCTTAGGAAAGTGCTATCATCATGAAACATTCAGATCACTTACAACTCAATAGATTCTACCTTCCTGTAACGTTTCAGCCTGATTGGACCTTGTTTTCACACAAATGAACCCAGAATGACGTGAAATTGTGCTTCGTGCAACATAATTCTGGGTGCCATTTACAAACCATAAGTGCTAATGACTCCATTCCTTTTTGTGGTTGTAGGGGCTGTTGATTGGAGTACATTAAAACAAACCTGATCTCTCTTGGACATTCAGAAGCCAAGTTATAAGCCCACAAAGGTGTAACTGGACTACTTCTTTAAATTGACACCAGATCCGGTGACCTTTGGGACATGGTTTGACCCCCTTAGGAAAGGGCTATCATCATGAAACGTTCAGATCACTTACAACTCAATAGATTCTACCTTCCTGTAACGTTTCAGCCTGATTGGACCTTGTTTTCACACAAATGGACCCAGAATGATGTGAAATTGTACTTCGTGCAACATAATTCTGGGTGCCATTTACAAACCATAAGTGCTAATGACTCCATTCCTTTTTGTGGTTGTAGGGGCTGTTGATTGGAGTACATTAAAACAAACCTGATCTCTCTAGGACATTCAGAAGCCAAGTTATAAGCCCACAAAGGTGTAACTGGACTACTTCTTTAAATTGACACCAGATCCGGTGACCTTTGGGACATGGTTTGACCCCCTTAGGAAAGTGCTATCATCATGAAACATTCAGATCACTTACAACTCAATAGATTCTACCTTCCTGTAACGTTTCAGCCTGATTGGACCTTGTTTTCACACAAATGAACCCAGAATGACGTGAAATTGTGCTTCGTGCAACATAATTCTGGGTGCCATTTACAAACCTTAAGTGCTAATGACTCCATTCCTTTTTGTGGTTGTAGGGGCTGTTGATTGGAGTACACTAAAAAAAACCTGATCTCTCTAGGACATTCAGAAGCCAAGTTATAAGCCCACAAAGGTGTAACTGGACTACTTCTTTAAAGTGACACCAGGCCCGGTGACCTTTGGGACATGGTTTGACCCCCTATAGGAATGTGCGATCATCTTGAAACGTTCAGATCACTTACAACTCAATAGATTCTACCTTCCTGTAACGTTTCAGCCTGATTGGACCTTGTTTTCACACAAATGAACCCAGAATGATGTGAAATTGTGCTTCGTGCAACATAATTCTGGGTGCCATTTAAAAACCATAAGTTCTAATGACTCCATTCCTTTTAGTGGTAATGGGGGCTGCTAATTGGAGTACTCTAAAACGAACCTGACCTCTCCAGGATATTCAGAAGCCAAGTTCTAAGCCCACAAATGTGTAACTGGACTACTTCTTTAAAGTGACACCAGGCCCGGTGACCTTTGGGACATGGTTTGACCCCCTATAGGAATGTGCGATCATCATGAAACGTTCAGATCACTTACAACTCAATAGATTCTACCTTCCTGTAACGTTTCAGCCTGATTGGACCTTGTTTTCACACAAATGGACCCAGAATGATGTGAAATTGTACTTCGTGCAACATAATTCTGGGTGCCATTTACAAACCATAAGTGCTAATGACTCCATTCCTTTTTGTGGTTGTAGGGGCTGTTGATTGGAGTACATTAAAACAAACCTGATCTCTCTAGGACATTCAGAAGCCAAGTTATAAGCCCACAAAGGTGTAACTGGACTACTTCTTTAAATTGACACCAGATCCGGTGACCTTTGGGACATGGTTTGACCCCCTTAGGAAAGTGCTATCATCATGAAACATTCAGATCACTTACAACTCAATAGATTCTACCTTCCTGTAACGTTTCAGCCTGACTGGACCTTGTTTTCACACAAATGAACCCAGAATGACGTGAAATTGTGCTTCGTGCAACATAATTCTGGGTGCCATTTACAAACCATAAGTGCTAATGACTCCATTCCTTTTTGTGGTTGTAGGGGCTGTTGATTGGAGTACATTAAAACAAACCTGATCTCTCTAGGACATTCAGAAGCCAAGTTATAAGCCCACAAAGGTGTAACTGGACTACTTCTTTAAATAAACACCAGATCCGGTGACCTTTGGGACATGGTTTGACCCCCTTAGGAAAGGGCTATCATCATGAAACGTTCAGATCACTTACAACTCAATAGATTCTACCTTCCTGTAACGTTTCAGCCTGATTGGACCTTGTTTTCACACAAATGGACCCAGAATAATGTGAAATTGTACTTCGTGCAACATAATTCTGGGTGCCATTTACAAACCATAAGTGCTAATGACTCCATTCCTTTTTGTGGTTGTAGGGGCTGTTGATTGGAGTACATTAAAACAAACCTGATCTCTCTAGGACATTCAGAAGCCAAGTTATAAGCCCACAAAGGTGTAACTGGACTACTTCTTTAAATTGACACCAGATCCGGTGACCTTTGGGACATGGTTTGACCCCCTTAGGAAAGTGCTATCATCATGAAACATTCAGATCACTTACAACTCAATAGATTCTACCTTCCTGTAACGTTTCAGCCTGATTGGACCTTGTTTTCACACAAATGAACCCAGAATGACGTGAAATTGTGCTTCGTGCAACATAATTCTGGGTGCCATTTACAAACCTTAAGTGCTAATGACTCCATTCCTTTTTGTGGTTGTAGGGGCTGTTGATTGGAGTACACTAAAAAAACCTGATCTCTCTAGGACATTCAGAAGCCAAGTTATAAGCCCACAAATGTGTAACTGGACTACTTCTTTAAATTGACACCAGATCCGGTGACCTTTGGGACATAGTTTGACCCCCTTAGGAAAGTGCTATCATCATGAAACATTCAGATCACTTACAACTCAATAGATTCTACCTTCCTGTAACGTTTCAGCCTGATTGGACCTTGTTTTCACACAAATGAACCCAGAATGATGTGAAATTGTGCTACGTGCAACATAATTCTGGGTGCCATTTAAAAACCATAAGTTCTAATGACTCCATTCCTTTTTGTGGTTGTAGGGGCTGTTGATTGGAGTACACTAAAAAAAACCTGATCTCTCTAGGACATTCAGAAGCCAAGTTATAAGCCCACAAATGTGTAACTGGACTACTTCTTTAAATTGACACCAGATCCGGTGACCTTTGGGACATAGTTTGACCCCCTTAGGAAAGTGCTATCATCATGAAACGTTCAGATCACTTACAACTCAATAGATTCTACCTTCCTGTAACGTTTCAGCCTGATTGGACCTTGTTTTCATACAAATGAACCCAGAATGATGTGAAATTGTGCTTCGTGCAACATAATTCTGGGTGCCATTTAAAAACCATAAGTTCTAATGACTCCATTCCTTTTAGTGGTAATGGGGGCTGCTAATTGGAGTACTCTAAAACGAACCTGACCTCTCCAGGATATTCAGAAGCCAAGTTCTAAGCCCACAAATGTGTAACTGGACTACTTCTTTAAAGTGACACCAGGCCCGGTGACCTTTGGGACATGGTTTGACCCCCTATAGGAATGTGCGATCATCATGAAACGTTCAGATCACTTACAACTCAATAGATTCTACCTTCCTGTAACATTTCAGCCTGATTGGACCTTGTTTTCACACAAATGGACCCAGAATGATGTGAAATTGTACTTCGTGCAACATAATTCTGGGTGCCATTTACAAACCATAAGTGCTAATGACTCCATTCCTTTTTGTGGTTGTAGGGGCTGTTGATTGGAGTACATTAAAACAAACCTGATCTCTCTAGGACATTCAGAAGCCAAGTTATAAGCCCACAAAGGTGTAACTGGACTACTTCTTTAAATTGAAACCAGATCCGGTGACCTTTGGGACATGGTTTGACCCCCTTAGGAAAGTGCTATCATCATGAAACATTCAGATCACTTACAACTCAATAGATTCTACCTTCCTGTAACGTTTCAGCCTGATTGGACCTTGTTTTCACACAAATGAACCCAGAATGACGTGAAATTGTGCTTCGTGCAACATAATTCTGGGTGCCATTTACAAACCATAAGTGCTAATGACTCCATTCCTTTTTGTGGTTGTAGGGGCTGTTGATTGGAGTATATTCAAACAAACCTGATCTCTCTAGGACATTCAGAAGCCAAGTTATAAGCCCACAAAGGTGTAACTGGACTACTTCTTTAAATTGACACCAGATCCGGTGACCTTTGGGACATGGTTTGACCCCCTTAGGAAAGTGCTATCATCATGAAACGTTCAGATCACTTACAACTCAATAGATTCTACCTTCCTGTAACGTTTCAGCCTGATTGGACCTTGTTTTCACACAAATGGACCCAGAATGATGTGAAATTGTACTTCGTGCAACATAATTCTGGGTGCCATTTACAAACCATAAGTGCTAATGACTCCATTCCTTTTTGTGGTTGTAGGGGCTGTTGATTGGAGTACATTAAAACAAACCTGATCTCTCTAGGACATTCAGAAGCCAAGTTATATGCCCACAAAGGTGTAACTGGACTACTTCTTTAAATTGACACCAGATCCGGTGACCTTTGGGACATGGTTTGACCCCCTTAGGAAAGTGCTATCATCATGAAACATTCAGATCACTTACAACTCAATAGATTCTACCTTCCTGTAACGTTTCAGCCTGATTGGACCTTGTTTTCACACAAATGAACCCAGAATGACGTGAAATTGTGCTTCGTGCAACATAATTCTGGGTGCCATTTACAAACCTTAAGTGCTAATGACTCCATTCCTTTTTGTGGTTGTAGGGGCTGTTGATTGGAGTACACTAAAAAAAACCTGATCTCTCTAGGACATTCAGAAGCCAAGTTATAAGCCCACAAATGTGTAACTGGACTACTTCTTTAAATTGACACCAGATCCGGTGACCTTTGGGACATAGTTTGACCCCCTTAGGAAAGTGCTATCATCATGAAACGTTCAGATCACTTACAACTCAATAGATTCTACCTTCCTGTAACGTTTCAGCCTGATTGGACCTTGTTTTCACACAAATGAACCCAGAATGATGTGAAATTGTGCTTCGTGCAACATAATTCTGGGTGCCATTTAAAAACCATAAGTTCTAATGACTCCATTCCTTTTTGTGGTTGTAGGGGCTGTTGATTGGAGTACATTAAAACAAACCTGATCTCTCTAGGACATTCAGAAGCCAAGTTATAAGCCCACAAAGGTGTAACTGGACTACTTCTTTAAATTGACACCAGATCCGGTGACCTTTGGGACATGGTTTGACCCCCTTAGGAAAGTGCTATCATCATGAAACATTCAGATCACTTACAACTCAATATATTCTACCTTCCTGTAACGTTTCAGCCTGATTGGACCTTGTTTTCACACAAATGAACCCAGAATGACGTGAAATTGTGCTTCGTGCAACATAATTCTGGGTGCCATTTACAAACCTTAAGTGCTAATGACTCCATTCCTTTTTGTGGTTGTAGGGGCTGTTGATTGGAGTACACTAAAAAAAACTTGATCTCTCTAGGACATTCAGAAGCCAAGTTATAAGCCCACAAATGTGTAACTGGACTACTTCTTTAAATTGACACCAGATCCGGTGACCTTTGGGACAATGTTTGACCCCCTTAGGAAAGTGATATCATCATGAAACGTTCAGATCATTTACAACTCAATAGATTCTACCTTCCTGTAACGTTTCAGCCTGATTGGACCTTGTTTTCACACAAATGAACCCAGAATGACGTGAAATTGTGCTTCGTGCAACATAATTCTGGGTGCCATTTACAAACCTTAAGTGCTAATGACTCCATTCCTTTTTGAGGTTGTAGGGGCTGTTGATTGGAGTACACTAAAAAAACCTGATCTCTCTAGGACATTCAGAAGCCAAGTTATAAGCCCACAAATGTGTAACTGGACTACTTCTTTAAATTGACACCAGATCCGGTGACCTTTGGGACATAGTTTGACCCCCTTAGGAAAGTGCTATCATCATGAAACATTCAGATCACGTACAACTCAATAGATTCTACCTTCCTGTAACGTTTCAGCCTGATTGGACCTTGTTTTCACACAAATGAACCCAGAATGATGTGAAATTGTGCTTCGTGCAACATAATTCTGGGTGCCATTTAAAAACCATAAGTTCTAATGACTCCATTCCTTTTTGTGGTTGTAGGGGCTGTTGATTGGAGTACATTAAAACAAACCTGATCTCTCTAGGACATTCAGAAGCCAAGTTATAAGCCCACAAAGGTGTAACTGGACTACTTCTTTAAATTGACACCAGATCCGGTGACCTTTGGGACATGGTTTGACCCCCTTAGGAAAGTGCTATCATCATGAAACATTCAGATCACTTACAACTCAATAGATTCTACCTTCCTGTAACGTTTCAGCCTGATTGGACCTTGTTTTCACACAAATGAACCCAGAATGACGTGAAATTGTGCTTCGTGCAACATAATTCTGGGTGCCATTTACAAACCTTAAGTGCTAATGACTCCATTCCTTTTTGTGGTTGTAGGGGCTGTTGATTGGAGTACACTAAAAAAAACCTGATCTCTCTAGGACATTCAGAAGCCAAGTTATAAGCCCACAAATGTGTAACTGAACTACTTCTTTAAATTGACACCAGATCCGGTGACCTTTGGGACATAGTTTGACCCCCTTAGGAAAGTGCTATCATCATGAAACGTTCAGATCACTTACAACTCAATAGATTCTACCTTCCTGTAACGTTTCAGCCTGATTGGACCTTGTTTTCACACAAATGAACCCAGAATGATGTGAAATTGTGCTTCGTGCAACATAATTCTGGGTGCCATTTAAAAACCATAAGTTCTAATGACTCCATTCCTTTTAGTGGTAATGGGGGCTGCTAATTGGAGTACTCTAAAACGAACCTGACCTCTGCAGGATATTCAGAAGCCAAGTTCTAAGCCCACAAATGTGTAACTGGACTACTTCTTTAAAGTGACACCAGGCCCGGTGACCTTTGGGACATGGTTTGACCCCCTATAGGAATGTGCGATCATCATGAAACGTTCAGATCACTTACAACTCAATAGATTCTACCTTCCTGTAACATTTCAGCCTGATTGGACCTTGTTTTCACACAAATGGACCCAGAATGATGTGAAATTGTATTTCGTGCAACATAATTCTGGGTGCCATTTACAAACCATAAGTGCTAATGACTCCATTCCTTTTTGTGGTTGTAGGGGCTGTTGATTGGAGTACATTAAAACAAACCTGATCTCTCTAGGACATTCAGAAGCCAAGTTATAAGCCCACAAAGGTGTAACTGGACTACTTCTTTAAATTGAAACCAGATCCGGTGACCTTTGGGACATGGTTTGACCCCCTTAGGAAAGTGCTATCATCATGAAACATTCAGATCACTTACAACTCAATAGATTCTACCTTCCTGTAACGTTTCAGCCTGATTGGACCTTGTTTTCACACAAATGAACCCAGAATGACGTGAAATTGTGCTTCGTGCAACATAATTCTGGGTGCCATTTACAAACCATAAGTGCTAATGACTCCATTCCTTTTTGTGGTTGTAGGGGCTGTTGATTGGAGTACATTAAAACAAACCTGATCTCTCTAGGACATTCAGAAGCCAAGTTATAAGCCCACAAAGGTGTAACTGGACTACTTCTTTAAATTGACACCAGATCCGGTGACCTTTGGGACATGGTTTGACCCCCTTAGGCAAGTGCTATCATCATGAAACGTTCAGATCACTTACAACTCAATAGATTCTACCTTCCTGTAACGTTTCAGCCTGATTGGACCTTGTTTTCACACAAATGGACCCAGAATGATGTGAAATTGTACTTCGTGCAAGATAATTCTGGGTGCCATTTACAAACCATAAGTGCTAATGACTCCATTCCTTTTTGTGGTTGTAGGGGCTGTTGATTGGAGTACATTAAAACAAACCTGATCTCTCTAGGACATTCAGAAGCCAAGTTATATGCCCACAAAGGTGTAACTGGACTACTTCTTTAAATTGACACCAGATCCGGTGACCTTTGGGACATGGTTTGACCCCCTTAGGAAAGTGCTATCATCATGAAACATTCAGATCACTTACAACTCAATAGATTCTACCTTCCTGTACCGTTTCAGCCTGATTGGACCTTGTTTTCACACAAATGAACCCAGAATGACGTGAAATTGTGCTTCGTGCAACATAATTCTGGGTGCCATTTACAAACCTTAAGTGCTAATGACTCCATTCCTTTTTGTGGTTGTAGGGGCTGTTGATTGGAGTACACTAAAAAAACCTGATCTCTCTAGGACATTCAGAAGCCAAGTTATAAGCCCACAAATGTGTAACTGGACTACTTCTTTAAATTGACACCAGATCAGGTGACCTTTGGGACATAGTTTGACCCCCTTAGGAAAGTGATATCATCATGAAATGTTCAGATCATTTACAACTCAATAGATTCTACCTTCCTGTAACGTTTCAGCCTGATTGGACCTTGTTTTCACACAAATGAACCCAGAATGATGTGAAATTGTGCTTCGTGCAACATAATTCTGGGTGCCATTTAAAAACCATAAGTTCTAATGACTCCATTACTTTTAGTGGTAATGGGGGCTGCTAATTGGAGTACTCTAAAACGAACCTGACCTCTCCAGGATATTCAGAAGCCAAGTTCTAAGCCCACAAATGTGTAACTGGACTACTTCTTTAAAGTGACACCAGGCCCGGTGACCTTTGGGACATGGTTTGACCCCCTATAGGAATGTGCGATCATCATGAAACGTTCAGATCACTTACAACTCAATAGATTCTACCTTCCTGTAACGTTTCAGCCTGATTGGACCTTGTTTTCACACAAATGGACCCAGAATGATGTGAAATTGTACTTCGTGCAACATAATTCTGGGTGCCATTTACAAACCATAAGTGCTAATGACTCCATTCCTTTTTGTGGTTGTAGGGGCTGTTGATTGGAGTACATTAAAACAAACCTGATCTCTCTAGGACATTCAGAAGCCAAGTTATAAGCCCACAAAGGTGTAACTGGACTACTTCTTTAAATTGACACCAGATCCGGTGACCTTTGGGACATGGTTTGACCCCCTTAGGAAAGTGCTATCATCATGAAACATTCAGATCACTTACAACTCAATAGATTCTACCTTCCTGTAACGTTTCAGCCTGATTGGACCTTGTTTTCACACAAATGAACCCAGAATGACGTGAAATTGTGCTTCGTGCAACATAATTCTGGGTGCCATTTACAAACCATAAGTGCTAATGACTCCATTCCTTTTTGTGGTTGTAGGGGCTGTTGATTGGAGTACATTAAAACAAACCTGATCTCTCTAGGACATTCAGAAGCCAAGTTATAAGCCCACAAAGGTGTAACTGGACTACTTCTTTAAATTGACACCAGATCCGGTGACCTTTGGGACATGGTTTGACCCCCTTAGGAAAGTGCTATCATCATGAAACGTTCAGATCACTTACAACTCAATAGATTCTACCTTCCTGTAACGTTTCAGCCTGATTGGACCTTGTTTTCACACAAATGGACCCAGAATGATGTGAAATTGTACTTCGTGCAACATAATTCTGGGTGCCATTTACAAACCATAAGTGCTAATGACTCCATTCCTTTTTGTGGTTGTAGGGGCTGTTGATTGGAGTACATTAAAACAAACCTGATCTCTCTAGGACATTCAGAAGCCAAGTTATAAGCCCACAAATGTGTAACTGGACTACTTCTTTAAATTGACACCAGATCCGGTGACCTTTGGGGCATAGTTTGACCCCCTTAGGAAAGTGCTATCATCATGAAACGTTCAGATCACTTACAACTCAATAGATTCTACCTTCCTGTAACGTTTCAGCCTGATTGGACCTTGTTTTCACACAAATGAACCCAGAATGATGTGAAATTGTGCTTCGTGCAACATAATTCTGGGTGCCATTTAAAAACCATAAGTTCTAATGACTCCATTCCTTTTTGTGGTTGTAGGGGCTGTTGATTGGAGTACATTAAAACAAACCTGACCTCTCTAGGATATTCAGAAGCCAAGTTATAAGCCCACAAAGGTGTAACTGGACTACTTCTTTAAATTGACACCAGATCCGGTGACCTTTGGGACATGGTTTGACCCCCTTAGGAAAGTGCTATCATCATGAAACATTCAGATCACTTACAACTCAATAGATTCTACCTTCCTGTAACGTTTCAGCCTGATTGGACCTTGTTTTCACACAAATGAACCCAGAATGACGTGAAATTGTGCTTCATGCAACATAATTCTGGGTGCCATTTACAAACCTTAAGTGCTAATGACTCCATTCCTTTTTGTGGTTTTAGGGGCTGTTGATTGGAGTACACTAAAAAAACCTGATCTCTCTAGGACATTCAGAAGCCAAGTTATAAGCCCACAAATGTGTAACTGGACTACTTCTTTAAATTGACACCAGATCCGGTGACCTTTGGGACATAGTTTGACCCCCTTAGGAAAGTGCTATCATCATGAAACGTTCAGATCACTTACAACTCAATAGATTCTACCTTCCTGTAACGTTTCAGCCTGATTGGACCTTGTTTTCACACAAATGAACCCAGAATGATGTGAAATTGTGCTTCGTGCAACATAATTCTGGGTGCCATTTAAAAACCATAAGTTCTAATGACTCCATTCCTTTTAGTGGTAATGGGGGCTGCTAATTGGAGTACTCTAAAACGAACCTGACCTCTCCAGGATATTCAGAAGCCAAGTTCTAAGCCCACAAATGTGTAACTGGACTACTTCTTTAAAGTGACACCAGGCCCGGTGACCTTTGGGACATGGTTTGACCCCCTATAGGAATGTGCGATCATCATGAAACGTTCAGATCACTTACAACTCAATAGATTCTACCTTCCTGTAACGTTTCAGCCTGATTGGACCTTGTTTTCACACAAATGGACCCAGAATGATGTGAAATTGTACTTCGTGCAACATAATTCTGGGTGCCATTTACAAACCATAAGTGCTAATGACTCCATTCCTTTTTGTGGTTGTAGGGGCTGTTGATTGGAGTACATTAAAACAAACCTGATCTCTCTAGGACATTCAGAAGCCAAGTTATAAGCCCACAAAGGTGTAACTGGACTACTTCTTTAAATTGACACCAGATCCGGTGACCTTTGGGACATGGTTTGACCCCCTTAGGAAAGTGCTATCATCATGAAACATTCAGATCACTTACAACTCAATAGATTCTACCTTCCTGTAACGTTTCAGCCTGATTGGACCTTGTTTTCACACAAATGAACCCAGAATGACGTGAAATTGTGCTTCGTGCAACATAATTCTGGGTGCCATTTACAAACCATAAGTGCTAATGACTCCATTCCTTTTTGTGGTTGTAGGGGCTGTTGATTGGAGTACATTAAAACAAACCTGATCTCTCTAGGACATTCAGAAGCCAAGTTATAAGCCCACAAAGGTGTAACTGGACTACTTCTTTAAATTGACACCAGATCCGGTGACCTTTGGGACATGGTTTGACCCCCTTAGGAAAGTGCTATCATCATGAAACGTTCAGATCACTTACAACTCAATAGATTCTACCTTCCTGTAACGTTTCAGCCTGATTGGACCTTGTTTTCACACAAATGGACCCAGAATGATGTGAAATTGTACTTCGTGCAACATAATTCTGGGTGCCATTTACAAACCATAAGTGCTAATGACTCCATTCCTTTTTGTGGTTGTAGGGGCTGTTGATTGGAGTACATTAAAACAAACCTGATCCCTCTAGGACATTCAGAAGCCAAGTTATAAGCCCACAAAGGTGTAACTGGACTACTTCTTTAAATTGACACCAGATCCGGTGACCTTTGGGACATGGTTTGACCCCCTTAGGAAAGTGCTATCATCATGAAACATTCAGATCACTTACAACTCAATAGATTCTACCTTCCTGTAACGTTTCAGCCTGATTGGACCTTGTTTTCACACAAATGAACCCAGAATGACGTGAAATTGTGCTTCGTGCAACATAATTCTGGGTGCCATTTACAAACCTTAAGTGCTAATGACTCCATTCCTTTTGGTGGTTGTAGGGGCTGTTGATTGGAGTACACTAAAAAAAACCTGATCTCTCTAGGACATTCAGAAGCCAAGTTATAAGCCCACAAATGTGTAACTGGACTACTTCTTTAAATTGACACCAGATCCGGTGACTTTGGGACATAGTTTGACCCCCTTAGGAAAGTGCTATCATCATGAAACGTTCAGATCACTTACAACTCAATAGATTCTACCTTCCTGTAACGTTTCAGCCTGATTGGACCTTGTTTTCACACAAATGAACCCAGAATGATGTGAAATTGTGCTTCGTGCAACATATTTCTGGGTGCCATTTAAAAACCATAAGTTCTAATGACTCCATTCCTTTTTGATGTTGTAGGGGCTGTTGATTGGAGTACATTAAAACAAACCTGATCTCTCTAGGACATTCAGAAGCCAAGTTATAAGCCCACAAAGGTGTAACTGGACTACTTCTTTAAATTGACACCAGATCCGGTGACCTTTGGGACATGGTTTGACCCCCTTAGGAAAGTGCTATCATCATGAAACATTCAGATCACTTACAACTCAATAGATTCTACCTTCCTGTAACGTTTCAGCCTGATTGGACCTTGTTTTCACACAAATGAACCCAGAATGACGTGAAATTGTGCTTCGTGCAACATAATTCTGGGTGCCATTTACAAACCTTAAGTGCTAATGACTCCATTCCTTTTTGTGGTTGTAGGGGCTGTTGATTGGAGTACACTAAAAAAAACCTGATCTCTCTAGGACATTCAGAAGCCAAGTTATAAGCCCACAAATGTGTAACTGGACTACTTCTTTAAATTGACACCAGATCCGGTGACCTTTGGGACATAGTTTGACCCCCTTAGGAAAGTGCTATCATCATGAAACGTTCAGATCACTTACAACTCAATAGATTCTACCTTCCTGTAACGTTTCAGCCTGATTGGACCTTGTTTTCACACAAATGAACCCAGAATGATGTGAAATTGTGCTTCGTGCAACATAATTCTGGGTGCCATTTAAAAACCATAAGTTCTAATGGCTCCATTCCTTTTAGTGGTAATGGGGGCTGCTAATTGGAGTACTCTAAAACGAACCTGACCTCTCCAGGATATTCAGAAGCCAAGTTCTAAGCCCACAAATGTGTAACTGGACTACTTCTTTAAAGTGACACCAGGCCCGGTGACCTTTGGGACATGGTTTGACCCCCTATAGGAATGTGCGATCATCATGAAACGTTCAGATCACTTACAACTCAATAGATTCTACCTTCCTGTAACATTTCAGCCTGATTGGACCTTGTTTTCACACAAATGGACCCAGAATGATGTGAAATTGTACTTCGTGCAACATAATTCTGGGTGCCATTTACAAACCATAAGTGCTAATGACTCCATTCCTTTTTGTGGTTGTAGGGGCTGTTGATTGGAGTACATTAAAACAAACCTGATCTCTCTAGGACATTCAGAAGCCAAGTTATAAGCCCACAAAGGTGTAACTGGACTACTTCTTTAAATTGAAACCAGATCCGGTGACCTTTGGGACATGGTTTGACCCCCTTAGGAAAGTGCTATCATCATGAAACATTCAGATCACTTACAACTCAATAGATTCTACCTTCCTGTAACGTTTCAGCCTGATTGGACCTTGTTTTCACACAAATGAACCCAGAATGACGTGAAATTGTGCTTCGTGCAACATAATTCTGGGTGCCATTTACAAACCATAAGTGCTAATGACTCCATTCCTTTTTGTGGTTGTAGGGGCTGTTGATTGGAGTACATTAAAACAAACCTGATCTCTCTAGGACATTCAGAAGCCAAGTTATAAGCCCACAAAGGTGTAACTGGACTACTTCTTTAAATTGACACCAGATCCGGTGACCTTTGGGACATGGTTTGACCCCCTTAGGAAAGTGCTATCATCATGAAACGTTCATATCACTTACAACTCAATAGATTCTACCTTCCTGTAACGTTTCAGCCTGATTGGACCTTGTTTTCACACAAATGGACCCAGAATGATGTGAAATTGTACTTCGTGCAACATGATTCTGGGTGCCATTTACAAACCATAAGTGCTAATGACTCCATTCCTTTTTGTGGTTGTAGGGGCTGTTGATTGGAGTACATTAAAACAAACCTGATCTCTCTAGGACATTCAGAAGCCAAGTTATAAGCCCACAAAGGTGTAACTGGACTACTTCTTTAAATTGACACCAGATCCGGTGACCTTTGGGACATGGTTTGACCCCCTTAGGAAAGTGCTATCATCATGAAACATTCAGATCACTTACAACTCAATAGATTCTACCTTCCTGTAACGTTTCAGCCTGATTGGACCTTGTTTTCACACAAATGAACCCAGAATGACGTGAAATTGTGCTTCGTGCAACATAATTCTGGGTGCCATTTACAAACCTTAAGTGCTAATGAATCCATTCCTTTTTGTGGTTGTAGGGGCTGTTGATTGGAGTACACTAAAAAAAACCTGATCTCTCTAGGACATTCAGAAGCCAAGTTATAAGCCCACAAATGTGTAACTGGACTACTTCTTTAAATTGACACCAGATCCGGTGACCTTTGGGACATAGTTTGACCCCCTTAGGAAAGTGCTATCATCATGAAACGTTCAGATCACTTACAACTCAATAGATTCTACCTTCCTGTAACGTTTCAGCCTGATTGGACCTTGTTTTCACACAAATGAACCCAGAATGATGTGAAATTGTGCTTCGTGCAACATAATTCTGGGTGCCATTTAAAAACCATAAGATCTAATGACTCCATTCCTTTTAGTGGTAATGGGGGCTGCTAATTGGAGTACTCTAAAACGAACCTGACCTCTCTAGGATATTCAGAAGCCAAGTTCTAAGCCCACAAATGTGTAACTGGACTACTTCTTTAAAGTGACACCAGGCCCGGTGACCTTTGGGACATGGTTTGACCCCCTATAGGAATGTGCGATCATCATGAAACGTTCAGATCACTTACAACTCAATAGATTCTAACTTCTTGTAAAGTTTCAGCCTGATTGGACCTTGTTTTCACACAAATGAACCCAGAATGATGTGAAATTGTACTTCGTGCAACATAATTCTGGGTGCCATTTACAAACCATAAGTGCTAATGACTCCATTCCTTTTTGTGGTTGTAGGGGCTGTTGATTGGAGTACATTAAAACAAACCTGATCTCTCTAGGACATTCAGAAGCCAAGTTATAAGCCCACAAAGGTGTAACTGGACTACTTCTTTAAATTGACACCAGGCCCGGTGACCTTTGGGACATGGTTTGACCCCCTTAGGAAAGTGCTATCATCATGAAACGTTCAGATCACTTACAACTCAATAGATTCTGCCTTCCTGTAACGTTTCAGCCTGATTGGACCTTGTTTTCACACAAATGAACCCAGAATGATGTGAAATTGTGCTTCGTGCAACATAATTCTGGGTGCCATTTAAAAACCATAAGTGCTAATGACTCCATTCCTTTTTGTGGTTGTAGGGGCTGTTGATTGGAGTATACTAAAACAAACCTGATCTCTCTAGGACATTCAGAAGCCAAGTTCTAAGCCCACAAAGGTGTAACTGGACTACTTCTTTAAATTGACACCAGATCCGGTGACCTTTGGGACATGGTTTGACCCCCTTAGGAAAGTGCTATCATCATGAAACATTCAGATCACTTACAACTCAATAGTTTCTACCTTCCTGTAACGTTTCAGCCTGATTGGACCTTGTTTTCACACAAATGAACCCAGAATGATGTGAAATTGTGCTTCGTGCAACATAATTCTGGGTGCCATTTACAAACCTTAAGTGCTAATGACTCCATTCCTTTTTGTGGTTGTAGGGGCTGTTGATTGGAGTACACTAAAAAAACCTGATCTCTCTAGGACATTCAGAAGCCAAGTTATAAGCCCACAAATGTGTAACTGGACTACTTCTTTAAATTGACACCAGATCCGGTGACCTTTGGGACATAGTTTGACCCCCTTAGGAAAGTGCTATCATCATGAAACGTTCAGATCACTTACAACTCAATAGATTCTACCTTCCTGTAACGTTTCAGCCTGATTGGACCTTGTTTTCACACAAATGAACCCAGAATGATGTGAAATTGTGCTTCGTGCAACATAATTCTGTGTGCCATTTAAAAACCATAAGTTCTAATGACTCCATTCCTTTTAGTGGTAATGGGGGCTGCTAATTGGAGTACTCTAAAACAAACCTGACCTCTCTAGGATATTCAGAAGCCAAGTTCTAAGCCCACAAAGGTGTAACTGGACTACTTCTTTAAAGTGACACCAGGCCCGGTGACCTTTGGGACATGGTTTGACCCCCTATAGGAATGTGCGATCATCATGAAACGTTCAGATCACTTACAACTCAATAGATTCTAACTTCTTGTAACGTTTCAGCCTGATTGGACCTTGTTTTCACACAAATGGACACAGAATGATGTGAAATTGTGCTTCGTGCAACATAATTCTGGGTGCCATTTACAAACCATAAGTGCTATTGACTCCATTCCTTATTGAGGTTGTAGGGGCTGTTGATTGGAGTACACTAAAACAAACCTGATCTCTCTAGGACATTCAGAAGCCAAGTTATAAGCCCACAAAGGTGTAACTGGGCTACTTCTTTAAAGTGACACCAGGCCTGGTGACCATTGGGACATGGTTTGACCCCCTATAGGAATGTGCGATCATCATGAAACGTTCAGATCACTTACAACTCAATAGATTCTACCTTCTGGTAACGTTTCAGCCTGATTGGTCCTTGTTTTCACACAAATGGACCCAGAATGATGTGAAATTGTGCTTCGTGCAACATAATTCTGGGTGCCATTTACAAACCATAAGTGCTAATGACTCCATTCCTTTTTGTGGTTGTAGGGGCTGTTGGTTGGAGTACATTAAAACAAACCTGATCTCTCTAGGACATTCAGAAGCCAAGTTATAAGCCCACAAATGTGTAACTGGACTACTTCGTTAAATTGACACCAGATCCAGTGACCTTTGGGACATGGTTTGACCCCCTTAGGAAAGTGCTATCATCATGAAACATTCAGATCACTTACAACTCAATAGATTCTACCTTCCTGTAACGTTTCAGCCTGATTGGACCATGTTTTCACACAAATGGACCCAGAATGATGTGAAATTGTGCTTCGTGCAACATAATTCTGGGTGCCATTTACAAACCATAAGTGCTAATGACTCCATTTCTTTTTGTGGTTGTAGGGCCTGTTGATTGGAGTACACTAAAACAAACCTGATCTCTCTAGGACATTCAGAAGCCAAGTTATAAGCCCACAAATGTGTAACTGGACTACTTCTTTAAAGTGACACCAGATCCGGTGACCTTTGGGACATGGTTTTACCCCCTATAGGAATGTGAGATCATCTTGAAACGTTCAGATCACTTACAACTCAATAGATTCTACCTTCTTGTAACGTTTCAGCCTGATTGGACCTTGTTTCACTCAAATGAACACAGAATGATGTGAAATTGTGCTTCGTGCAACATAATTCTGGGTGCCATTTAAAAACCATAAGTGCTAATGACTCCATTCCTTTTAGTGGTAATGGGGGCTGTTAATTGGAGTACTCTAAAACAAACCTGACCTCTCTAGGATATTCAGAAGCCAAGTTATAAGCCCACAAAGGTGTAACTGGACTACTTCTTTGAATTGACACCAGATCCGGTGACCTTTGGGACATGGTTTGACCCCCTTAGAAAAGTGCTATCATCATGAAACGTTCAGATCACTTACAACTCAATAGATTCTACCTTCCTGTAACATTTCAGCCTGATTGGACCTTGTTTTCACACAAATGAACCCAGAATGATGTGAAATTGTGCTTCGTGCAACATAATTCTGGGTGCCATTTAAAAACCATAAGTGCTAATGACTCCATTCCTTTTTGAGGTTGTAGGGGCTGTTGATTGGAGTACACTAAAACAAACCTGATCTCTCTAGGACATTCAGAAGCCAAGTTATAAGCCCTCAAAGGTGTCACTGGACTACTTCTTTAAAGTGACACCAGGCCCGGTGACCTTTGGGACATGGTTTGACCCCCTATAGGAATGTGCGATCATCATGAAACGTTCAGATCACTTACAACTCAATAGATTCTACCTTCTTGTAACGTTTCAGCCTGATTGGTCCTTGTTTTCACACAAATGGACCCAGAATGATGTGAAATTGTGCTTCGTGCAACATAATTCTGGGTGCCATTTACAAACCATAAGTGCTAATGACTCCATTCCTTTTTGTGGTTGTAGGGGCTGTTGGTTGGAGTACATTAAAACAAACCTGATCTCTCTACGACATTCAGAAGCCAAGTTATAAGCCCACAAATGTGTAACTGGACTACTTCTTTAAATTGACACCAGATCCAGTGACCTTTGGGACGTGGTTTGACCCCCTTAGGAAAGTGCTATCATCATGAAACATTCAGATCACTTACAACTCAATAGATTCTACCTTCCTGTAACGTTTCAGCCTGATTGGACCATGTTTTCACACAAATGGACCCAGAATGATGTGAAATTGTGCTTCGTGCAACATAATTCTGGGTGCCATTTACAAACCATAAGTGCTAATGACTCCATTCCTTTTTGTGGTTGTAGGGCCTGTTGATTGGAGTACACTAAAACAAACCTGATCTCTCTAGGACATTCAGAAGCCAAGTTATAAGCCCACAAATGTGTAACTGGACTACTTCTTTAAATTGACACCAGACCCGGTGACCTTTGGGACATAGTTTGACCCCCTTAGGAAAGTGCTATCATCATGAAACGTTCAGATCACTTACAACTCAATAGATTCTACCTTCCTGTAACGTTTCAGCCTGATTGGACCTTGTTTTCACACAAATGAACCCAGAGTGATGTGAAATTGTGCTTCGTGCAACATAATTCTGTGTGCCATTTAAAAACCATAAGTTCTAATGACTCCATTCCTTTTAGTGGTAATGGGGGCTGCTAATTGGAGTACTCTAAAACAAACCTGACCTCTCTAGGATATTCAGAAGCCAAGTTCTAAGCCCACAAAGGTGTAACTGGACTACTTCTTTAAATTGACACCAGATCCGGTGACCTTTGGGACATGGTTTGACCCCCTTAGGAAAGTGCTATCATCATGAAACATTCAGATCACTTACAACTCAATAGATTCTACCTTCCTGTAACGTTTCAGCCTGATTGGACCTTGTTTTCACACAAATGAACCCAGAATGATGTGAAATTGTGCTTCGTGCAACGTAATTCTGGGAGCCATTTACAAACCTTAAGTGCTAATGACTCCATTCCTTTTTGTGGTTGTAGGGGCTCTTGATTGGTGTACACTAAAAAAACCTGATCTCTCTAGGACATTCAGAAGCCAAGTTATAAGCCCACAAATGTGTAACTGGACTACTTCTTTAAATTGACACCAGATCCAGTGACCTTTGGGACATAGTTTGACCCCCTTAGGAAAGGGCTATCATCATGAAACGTTCAGATCACTTACAACTCAATAGATTCTACCTTCCTGTAATGTTTCAGCCTGTTTGGACCTTGTTTTCACACAAATGAACCCAGAATGATGTGAAATTGTGCTTCGTGCAACATAATTCTGTGTGCCATTTAAAAACCATAAGTTCTAATGACTCCATTCCTTTTAGTGGTAATGGGGGCTGCTAATTGGAGTACTCTAAAACAAACCTGACCTCTCTAGGATATTCAGAAGCCAAGTTCTAAGCCCACAAAGGTGTAACTGGACTACTTCTTTAAAGTGACACCAGGCCCGGTGACCTTTGGGACATGGTTTGACCCCCTATAGGAATGTGCGATCATCATGAAACGTTCAGATCACTTACAACTCAATAGATTCTAACTTCTTGTAACGTTTCAGCCTGATTGGACCTTGTTTTCACACAAATGGACCCAGAATGATGTGAAATTGTGCTTCGTGCAACATAATTCTGGGTGCCATTTACAAACCATAAGTGCTATTGACTCCATTCCTTATTGAGGTTGTAGGGGCTGTTGATTGGAGTACACTAAAACAAACCTGATCTCTCTAGGACATTCAGAAGCCAAGTTATAAGCCCACAAAGGTGTAACTGGGCTACTTCTTTAAAGTGACACCAGGCCCGGTGACCATTGGGACATGGTTTGACCCCCTATAGGAATGTGCGATCATCATGAAACGTTCAGATCACTTACAACTCAATAGATTCTACCTTCTTGTAACGTTTCAGCCTGATTGGTCCTTGTTTTCACACAAATGAACCCAGAATGATGCGGAATTGTGCTTCGTGCAACATAATTCTGGGTGCCATTTAAAAACCATAAGTGCTAATGACTCCATTCCTTTTTGTGGTTGTAGGGCCTGTTGATTGGAGTACACTAAAACAAACCTGATCTCTCTGGGACATTCAGAAGCCAAGTTATAAGCCCACAAATGTGTAACTGGACTACTTCTTTAAAGTGACACCAGATCCGGTGACCTTTGGGACATGGTTTTACCCCCTATAGGAATGTGCGATCATCTTGAAACGTTCAGATCACTTACAACTCAATAGATTCTACCTTCTTGTAACGTTTCAGCCTGATTGGACCTTGTTTCACTCAAATGAACACAGAATGATGTGAAATTGTGCTTTGTGCAACATAATTCTGGGTGCCATTTAAAAACCATAAGTGCTAATGACTCCATTCCTTTTAGTGGTAATGGGGGCTGTTAATTGGAGTACTCTAAAACAAACCTGACCTCTCTAGGATATTCAGAAGCCAAGTTATAAGCCCACAAAGGTGTAACTGGACTACTTCTTTGAATTGACACCAGATCCGGTGACCTTTGGGACATGGTTTGACCCCCTTAGAAAAGTGCTATCATCATGAAACGTTCAGATCACTTACAACTCAATAGATTCTACCTTCCTGTAACATTTCAGCCTGATTGGACCTTGTTTTCACACAAATGAACCCAGAATGATGTGAAATTGTGCTTCGTGCAACATAATTCTGGGTGCCATTTAAAAACCATAAGTGCTAATGACTCCATTCCTTTTTGAGGTTGTAGGGGCTGTTGATTGGAGTACACTAAAACAAACCTGATCTCTCTAGGACATTCAGAAGCCAAGTTATAAGCCCTCAAAGGTGTCACTGGACTACTTCTTTAAAGTGACACCAGGCCCGGTGACCTTTGGGACATGGTTTGACCCCCTATAGGAATGTGCGATCATTATGAAACGTTCAGATCACTTACAACTCAATAGATTCTACCTTCTTGTAACGTTTCAGCCTGATTGGACCTTGTTTTCACACAAATGGACCCAGAATGATGTGAAATTGTGCTTCGTGCAACATAATTCTGGGTGCCATTTACAAACCATAAGTGCTAATGACTCCATTCCTTTTTGTGGTTGTAGGGGCTGTTGGTTGGAATTCATTAAAACAAACCAGATCTCTCTAGGACATTCAGAAGCCAAGTTATAAGCCCACAAATGTGTAACTGGACTACTTCTTTAAATTGACACCAGATCCGGTGACCTTTGGGACATGGTTTGACCCCCTTAGGAAAGTGCAATCATCATGAAACGTTCAGATCACTTACAAATCAATAGATTCTACCTTCCTGTAACGTTTCAGCCTGATTGGACCTTGTTTTCACACAAATGAACCCAGAATGATGTGAAATTGTGCTTCGTGCAACATAATCTGGGTGCCATTTACAAACCATAAGTTCTAATGACTCCATTCCTTTTAGTGGTAATGGGGGCTGCTAATTGGAGTACTCTAAAACAAACCTGACCTCTCTAGGATATTCAGAAGCCAAGTTCTAAGCCCACAAAGGTGTAACTGGACTACTTCTTTAAATTGACACCAGATCCGGTGACCTTTGGGACATGGTTTGACCCCCTTAGGAAAGTGCTATCATCATGAAACATTCAGATCACTTACAACTCAATAGATTCTACCTTCCTGTAACGTTTCAGCCTGATTGGACCTTGTTTTCACACAAATGAACCCAGAATGATGTGAAATTGTGCTTCGTGCAACATAATTCTGGGTGCCATTTACAAACCTTAAGTGCTAATGACTCCATTCCTTTTTGTGGTTGTAGGGGCTCTTGATTGGTGTACACTAAAAAAACCTGATCTCTCTAGGACATTCAGAAGCCAAGTTATAAGCCCACAAATGTGTAACTGGACTACTTCTTTAAATTGACACCAGATCCGGTGACCTTTGGGACATAGTTTGACCCCCTTAGGAAAGTGCTATCATCATGAAACGTTCAGATCACTTACAACTCAATAGATTCTACCTTCCTGTAACGTTTCAGCCTGATTGGGCCTTGTTTTCACACAAATGAACCCAGAATGATGTGAAATTGTGCTTCGTGCAACATAATTCTGTGTGCCATTTAAAAACCATAAGTTCTAATGACTCCATTCCTTTTAGTGGTAATGGGGGCTGCTAATTGGAGTACTCTAAAACAAACCTGACCTCTCTAGGATATTCAGAAGCCAAGTTCTAAGCCCACAAAGGTGTAACTGGACTACTTCTTTAAAGTGACACCAGGCCCGGTGACCTTTGGGACATGGTTTGACCCCCTATAGGAATGTGCGATCATCATGAAACGTTCAGATCACTTACAACTCAATAGATTCTAACTTCTTGTAACGTTTCAGCCTGATTGGACCTTGTTTTCACACAAATGGACCCAGAATGATGTGAAATTGTGCTTCGTGCAACATAATTCTGGGTGCCATTTACAAACCATAAGTGCTATTGACTCCATTCCTTATTGAGGTTGTAGGGGCTGTTGATTGGAGTACACTAAAACAAACCTGATCTCTCTAGGACATTCAGAAGCCAAGTTATAAGCCCACAAAGGTGTAACTGGGCTACTTCTTTAAAGTGACACCAGGCCCGGTGACCATTGGGACATGGTTTGACCCCCTATAGGAATGTGCGATCATCATGAAACGTTCAGATCACTTACAACTCAATAGATTCTACCTTCTTGTAACGTTTCAGCCTGATTGGTCCTTGTTTTCACACAAATGGACCCAGAATGATGTGAAATTGTGCTTCGTGCAACATAATTCTGGGTGCGATTTACAAACCATAAGTGCTAATGACTCCATTCCTTTTTGTGGTTGTAGGGGCTGTTGGTTGGAGTACATTAAAACAAACCTGATCTCTCTAGGACATTCAGAAGCCAAGTTAAAAGCCCACAAATGTGTAACTGGACTACTTCTTTAAATTGACACCAGATCCAGTGACCTTTGGGACGTGGTTTGACCCCCTTAGGAAAGTGCTATCATCATGAAACATTCAGATCACTTACAACTCAATAGATTCTACCTTCCTGTAACGTTTCAGCCTGATTGGACCATGTTTTCACACAAATGGACCCAGAATGATGTGAAATTGTGCTTCGTGCAACATAATTCTGGGTGCCATTTACAAACCATAAGTGCTAATGACTCCATTCCTTTTTGTGGTTGTAGGGCCTGTTGATTGGAGTACACTAAAACAAACCTGATCTCTCTAGGACATTCAGAAGCCAAGTTATAAGCCCACAAATGTGTAACTGGACTACTTCTTTAAATTGACACCAGATCCGGTGACCTTTGGGACATAGTTTGACCCCCTTAGGAAAGTGCTATCATCATGAAACGTTCAGATCACTTACAACTCAATAGATTCTACCTTCCTGTAACGTTTCAGCCTGATTGGACCTTGTTTTCACACAAATGAACCCAGAATGATGTGAAATTGTGCTTCGTACAACATAATTCTGTGTGCCATTTAAAAACCATAAGTTCTAATGACTCCATTCCTTTTAGTGGTAATGGGGGCTGCTAATTGGAGTACTCTAAAACAAACCTGACCTCTCTAGGATATTCAGAAGCCAAGTTCTAAGCCCACAAAGGTGTAACTGGACTACTTCTTTAAATTGACACCAGATCCGGTGCCCTTTGGGACATGGTTTGACCCCCTTAGGAAAGTGCTATCATCATGAAACATTCAGATCACTTACAACTCAATAGATTCTACCTTCCTGTAACGTTTCAGCCTGATTGGACCTTGTTTTCACACAAATGAACCCAGAATGATGTGAAATTGTGCTTCGTGCAACATAATCTGGGTGCCATTTACAAACCTTAAGTGCTAATGACTCCATTCCTTTTTGTGGTTGTAGGGGCTGTTGATTGGAGTACACTAAAACAAACCTAACCTCTCTAGGGCATTCAGAAGCCAAGTTATAAGCCCACAAAGGTGTAACTGGACTACTTCTTTTAAGTGACACCAGGCCCGGTGACCTTTGGGACATGGTTTTGCCCCCTATAGGAATGTGCGATCATCTTGAAACATTCAGATCACTTACAACTCAATAGATTCTACCTTCCTGTAATGTTTCAGCCTGATTGGACCTTGTTTTCACACAAATGAACCCAGAATGATGTGAAATTGTGCTTCGTGCAACATAATTCTGTGTGCCATTTAAAAACCATAAGTTCTAATGACTCCATTCCTTTTAGTGGTAATGGGGGCTGCTAATTGGAGTACTCTAAAACAAACCTGACCTCTCTAGGATATTCAGAAGCCAAGTTCTAAGCCCACAAAGGTGTAACTGGACTACTTCTTTAAAGTGACACCAGGCCCGGTGACCTTTGGGACATGGTTTGACCCCCTATAGGAATGTGCGATCATCATGAAACGTTCAGATCACTTACAACTCAATAGATTCTAACTTCTTGTAACGTTTCAGCCTGATTGGACCTTGTTTTCACACAAATGGACCCAGAATGATGTGAAATTGTGCTTCGTGCAACATAATTCTGGGTGCCATTTACAAACCATAAGTGCTATTGACTCCATTCCTTATTGAGGTTGTAGGGGCTGTTGATTGGAGTACACTAAAACAAACCTGATCTCTCTAGGACATTCAGAAGCCAAGTTATAAGCCCACAAAGGTGTAACTGGGCTACTTCTTTAAAGTGACACCAGGCCCGGTGACCATTGGGACATGGTTTGACCCCCTATAGGAATGTGCGATCATCATGAAACGTTCAGATCACTTACAACTCAATAGATTCTACCTTCTTGTAACGTTTCAGCCTGATTGGTCCTTGTTTTCACACAAATGAACCCAGAATGATGCGGAATTGTGCTTCGTGCAACATAATTCTGGGTGCCATTTAAAAACCATAAGTGCTAATGACTCCATTCCTTTTTGTGGTTGTAGGGCCTGTTGATTGGAGTACACTAAAACAAACCTGATCTCTCTGGGACATTCAGAAGCCAAGTTATAAGCCCACAAATGTGTAACTGGACTACTTCTTTAAAGTGACACCAGATCCGGTGACCTTTGGGACATGGTTTTACCCCCTATAGGAATGTGCGATCATCTTGAAACGTTCAGATCACTTACAACTCAATAGATTCTACCTTCTTGTAACGTTTCAGCCTGATTGGACCTTGTTTCACTCAAATGAACACAGAATGATGTGAAATTGTGCTTTGTGCAACATAATTCTGGGTGCCATTTAAAAACCATAAGTGCTAATGACTCCATTCCTTTTAGTGGTAATGGGGGCTGTTAATTGGAGTACTCTAAAACAAACCTGACCTCTCTAGGATATTCAGAAGCCAAGTTATAAGCCCACAAAGGTGTAACTGGACTACTTCTTTGAATTGACACCAGATCCGGTGACCTTTGGGACATGGTTTGACCCCCTTAGAAAAGTGCTATCATCATGAAACGTTCAGATCACTTACAACTCAATAGATTCTACCTTCCTGTAACATTTCAGCCTGATTGGACCTTGTTTTCACACAAATGAACCCAGAATGATGTGAAATTGTGCTTCGTGCAACATAATTCTGGGTGCCATTTAAAAACCATAAGTGCTAATGACTCCATTCCTTTTTGAGGTTGTAGGGGCTGTTGATTGGAGTACACTAAAACAAACCTGATCTCTCTAGGACATTCAGAAGCCAAGTTATAAGCCCTCAAAGGTGTCACTGGACTACTTCTTTAAAGTGACACCAGGCCCGGTGACCTTTGGGACATGGTTTGACCCCCTATAGGAATGTGCGATCATTATGAAACGTTCAGATCACTTACAACTCAATAGATTCTACCTTCTTGTAACGTTTCAGCCTGATTGGACCTTGTTTTCACACAAATGGACCCAGAATGATGTGAAATTGTGCTTCGTGCAACATAATTCTGGGTGCCATTTACAAACCATAAGTGCTAATGACTCCATTCCTTTTTGTGGTTGTAGGGGCTGTTGGTTGGAATTCATTAAAACAAACCAGATCTCTCTAGGACATTCAGAAGCCAAGTTATAAGCCCACAAATGTGTAACTGGACTACTTCTTTAAATTGACACCAGATCCGGTGACCTTTGGGACATGGTTTGACCCCCTTAGGAAAGTGCAATCATCATGAAACGTTCAGATCACTTACAAATCAATAGATTCTACCTTCCTGTAACGTTTCAGCCTGATTGGACCTTGTTTTCACACAAATGAACCCAGAATGATGTGAAATTGTGCTTCGTGCAACATAATCTGGGTGCCATTTACAAACCATAAGTTCTAATGACTCCATTCCTTTTAGTGGTAATGGGGGCTGCTAATTGGAGTACTCTAAAACAAACCTGACCTCTCTAGGATATTCAGAAGCCAAGTTCTAAGCCCACAAAGGTGTAACTGGACTACTTCTTTAAATTGACACCAGATCCGGTGACCTTTGGGACATGGTTTGACCCCCTTAGGAAAGTGCTATCATCATGAAACATTCAGATCACTTACAACTCAATAGATTCTACCTTCCTGTAACGTTTCAGCCTGATTGGACCTTGTTTTCACACAAATGAACCCAGAATGATGTGAAATTGTGCTTCGTGCAACATAATTCTGGGTGCCATTTACAAACCTTAAGTGCTAATGACTCCATTCCTTTTTGTGGTTGTAGGGGCTCTTGATTGGTGTACACTAAAAAAACCTGATCTCTCTAGGACATTCAGAAGCCAAGTTATAAGCCCACAAATGTGTAACTGGACTACTTCTTTAAATTGACACCAGATCCGGTGACCTTTGGGACATAGTTTGACCCCCTTAGGAAAGTGCTATCATCATGAAACGTTCAGATCACTTACAACTCAATAGATTCTACCTTCCTGTAACGTTTCAGCCTGATTGGGCCTTGTTTTCACACAAATGAACCCAGAATGATGTGAAATTGTGCTTCGTGCAACATAATTCTGTGTGCCATTTAAAAACCATAAGTTCTAATGACTCCATTCCTTTTAGTGGTAATGGGGGCTGCTAATTGGAGTACTCTAAAACAAACCTGACCTCTCTAGGATATTCAGAAGCCAAGTTCTAAGCCCACAAAGGTGTAACTGGACTACTTCTTTAAAGTGACACCAGGCCCGGTGACCTTTGGGACATGGTTTGACCCCCTATAGGAATGTGCGATCATCATGAAACGTTCAGATCACTTACAACTCAATAGATTCTAACTTCTTGTAACGTTTCAGCCTGATTGGACCTTGTTTTCACACAAATGGACCCAGAATGATGTGAAATTGTGCTTCGTGCAACATAATTCTGGGTGCCATTTACAAACCATAAGTGCTATTGACTCCATTCCTTATTGAGGTTGTAGGGGCTGTTGATTGGAGTACACTAAAACAAACCTGATCTCTCTAGGACATTCAGAAGCCAAGTTATAAGCCCACAAAGGTGTAACTGGGCTACTTCTTTAAAGTGGCACCAGGCCCGGTGACCATTGGGACATGGTTTGACCCCCTATAGGAATGTGCGATCATCATGAAACGTTCAGATCACTTACAACTCAATAGATTCTACCTTCTTGTAACGTTTCAGCCTGATTGGTCCTTGTTTTCACACAAATGGACCCAGAATGATGTGAAATTGTGCTTCGTGCAACATAATTCTGGGTGCCATTTACAAACCATAAGTGCTAATGACTCCATTCCTTTTTGTGGTTGTAGGGGCTGTTGGTTGGAGTACATTAAAACAAACCTGATCTCTCTAGGACATTCAGAAGCCAAGTTAAAAGCCCACAAATGTGTAACTGGACTACTTCTTTAAATTGACACCAGATCCAGTGACCTTTGGGACGTGGTTTGACCCCCTTAGGAAAGTGCTATCATCATGAAACATTCAGATCACTTACAACTCAATAGATTCTACCTTCCTGTAACGTTTCAGCCTGATTGGACCATGTTTTCACACAAATGGACCCAGAATGATGTGAAATTGTGCTTCGTGCAACATAATTCTGGGTGCCATTTACAAACCATAAGTGCTAATGACTCCATTCCTTTTTGTGGTTGTAGGGCCTGTTGATTGGAGTACACTAAAACAAACCTGATCTCTCTAGGACATTCAGAAGCCAAGTTATAAGCCCACAAATGTGTAACTGGACTACTTCTTTAAATTGACACCAGATCCGGTGACCTTTGGGACATAGTTTGACCCCCTTAGGAAAGTGCTATCATCATGAAACGTTCAGATCACTTACAACTCAATAGATTCTACCTTCCTGTAACGTTTCAGCCTGATTGGACCTTGTTTTCACACAAATGAACCCAGAATGATGTGAAATTGTGCTTCGTACAACATAATTCTGTGTGCCATTTAAAAACCATAAGTTCTAATGACTCCATTCCTTTTAGTGGTAATGGGGGCTGCTAATTGGAGTACTCTAAAACAAACCTGACCTCTCTAGGATATTCAGAAGCCAAGTTCTAAGCCCACAAAGGTGTAACTGGACTACTTCTTTAAATTGACACCAGATCCGGTGCCCTTTGGGACATGGTTTGACCCCCTTAGGAAAGTGCTATCATCATGAAACATTCAGATCACTTACAACTCAATAGATTCTACCTTCCTGTAACGTTTCAGCCTGATTGGACCTTGTTTTCACACAAATGAACCCAGAATGATGTGAAATTGTGCTTCGTGCAACATAATCTGGGTGCCATTTACAAACCTTAAGTGCTAATGACTCCATTCCTTTTTGTGGTTGTAGGGGCTGTTGATTGGAGTACACTAAAACAAACCTAACCTCTCTAGGGCATTCAGAAGCCAAGTTATAAGCCCACAAAGGTGTAACTGGACTACTTCTTTTAAGTGACACCAGGCCCGGTGACCTTTGGGACATGGTTTTGCCCCCTATAGGAATGTGCGATCATCTTGAAACATTCAGATCACTTACAACTCAATAGATTCTACCTTCCTGTAATGTTTCAGCCTGATTGGACCTTGTTTTCACACAAATGAACCCAGAATGATGTGAAATTGTGCTTCGTGCAACATAATTCTGGGTGCCATTTAAAAACCATAAGTGCTAATGACTCCATTCCTTTTTGAGGTTGTAGGGGCTGTTGATTGGAGTACACTAAAACAAACCTGATCTCTCTAGGACATTCAGAAGCCAAGTTATAGGCCCACAAATGTGTAACTGGACTACTTCTTTAAATTGACACCAGATCCGGTGACCTTTGGGACATAGTTTGACCCCCTTAGGAAAGTGCTATCATCATGAAACGTTCAGATCACTTACAACTCAATAGATTCTACCTTCCTGTAACGTTTCAGCCTGATTGGACCTTGTTTTCACACAAATGAACCCAGAATGATGTGAAATTGTGCTTCGTGCAACATAATTCTGTGTGCCATTTGAAAACCATAAGTTCTAATGACTCCATTCCTTTTAGTGGTAATGGGGGCTGCTAATTGGAGTACTCTAAAACAAACCTGACCTCTCTAGGATATTCAGAAGCCAAGTTCTAAGCCCACAAAGGTGTAACTGGACTACTTCTTTAAATTGACACCAGATCCGGTGACCTTTGGGACATGGTTTGACCCCCTTAGGAAAGTGCTATCATCATGAAACATTCAGATCACTTACAACTCAATAGATTCTACCTTCCTGTAACGTTTCAGCCTGATTGGACCTTGTTTTCACACAAATGAACCCAGAATGATGTGAAATTGTGCTTCGTGCAACATAATTCTGGGTGCCATTTACAAACCTTAAGTGCTAATGACTCCATTCCTTTTTGTGGTTGTAGGGGCTCTTGATTGGTGTACACTAAAAAAACCTGATCTCTCTAGGACATTCAGAAGCCAAGTTATAAGCCCACAAATGTGTAACTGGACTACTTCTTTAAATTGACACCAGATCCGGTGACCTTTGGGACATAGTTTGACCCCCTTAGGAAAGTGCTATCATCATGAAACGTTCAGATCACTTACAACTCAATAGATTCTACCTTCCTGTAACGTTTCAGCCTGATTGGACCTTGTTTTCACACAAATGAACCCAGAATGATGTGAAATTGTGCTTCGTGCAACATAATTCTGTGTGCCATTTAAAAACCATAAGTTCTAATGACTCCATTCCTTTTAGTGGTAATGGGGGCTGCTAATTGGAGTACTCTAAAACAAACCTGACCTCTCTAGGATATTCAGAAGCCAAGTTCTAAGCCCACAAAGGTGTAACTGGACTACTTCTTTAAAGTGACACCGGGCCCGGTGACCTTTGGGACATGGTTTGACCCCCTATAGGAATGTGCGATCATCATGAAACGTTCAGATCACTTACAACTCAATAGATTCTAACTTCTTGTAACGTTTCAGTCTGATTGGACCTTGTTTTCACACAAATGGACCCAGAATGATGTGAAATTGTGCTTCGTGCAACATAATTCTGGGTGCCATTTACAAACCATAAGTGCTATTGACTCCATTCCTTATTGAGGTTGTAGGGGCTGTTGATTGGAGTACACTAAAACAAACCTGATCTCTCTAGGACATTCAGAAGCCAAGTTATAAGCCCACAAAGGTGTAACTGGGCTACTTCTTTAAAGTGACACCAGGCCCGGTGACCATTGGGACATGGTTTGACCCCCTATAGGAATGTGCGATCATCATGAAACGTTCAGATCACTTACAACTCAATAGATTCTACCTTCTTGTAACGTTTCAGCCTGATTGGTCCTTGTTTTCACACAAATGGACCCAGAATGATGTGAAATTGTGCTTCGTGCAACATAATTCTGGGTGCCATTTACAAACCATAAGTGCTAATGACTCCATTCCTTTTAGTGGTTGTAGGGGCTGTTGGTTGGAGTACATTAAAACAAACCTGATCTCTCTAGGACATTCAGAAGCCAAGTTATAAGCCCACAAATGTGTAACTGGACTACTTCTTTAAATTGACCTCAGATCCAGTGACCTTTGGGACGTGGTTTGACCCCCTTAGGAAAGTGCTATCATCATGAAACATTCAGATCACTTACAACTCAATAGATTCTACCTTCCTGTAACGTTTCAGCCTGATTGGACCATGTTTTCACACAAATGGACCCAGAATGATGTGAAATTGTGCTTCGTGCAACATAATTCTGGGTGCCATTTACAAACCATAAGTGCTAATGACTCCATTCCTTTTTGTGGTTGTAGGGCCTGTTGATTGGAGTACACTAAAACAAACCTGATCTCTCTAGGACATTCAGAAGCCAAGTTATAAGCCCACAAATGTGTAACTGGACTACTTCTTTAAATTGACACCAGATCCGGTGACCTTTGGGACATAGTTTGACCCCCTTAGGAAAGTGCTATCATCATGAAACGTTCAGATCACTTACAACTCAATAGATTCTACCTTCCTGTAACGTTTCAGCCTGATTGGACCTTGTTTTCACACAAATGAACCCAGAATGATGTGAAATTGTGCTTCGTGCAACATAATTCTGTGTGCCATTTAAAAACCATAAGTTCTAATGACTCCATTCCTTTTAGTGCTAATGGGGGCTGCTAATTGGAGTACTCTAAAACAAACCTGTCCTCTCTAGGATATTCAGAAGCCAAGTTCTAAGCCCACAAAGGTGTAACTGGACTACTTCTTTAAATTGACACCAGATCCGGTGACCTTTGGGACATGGTTTGACCCCCTTAGGAAAGTGCTATCATCATGAAACATTCAGATCACTTACAACTCAATAGATTCTACCTTCCTGTAACGTTTCAGCCTGATTGGACCTTGTTTTCACACAAATGAACCCAGAATGATGTGAAATTGTGCTTCGTGCAACATAATTCTGGGTGCCATTTACAAACCTTAAGTGCTAATGACTCCATTCCTTTTTGTGGTTGTAGGGGCTCTTGATTGGTGTACACTAAAAAAAACCTGATCTCTCTAGGACATTCAGAAGCCAAGTTATAAGCCCACAAATGTGTAACTGGACTACTTCTTTAAATTGACACCAGATCCGGTGACCTTTGGGACATAGTTTGACCCCCTTAGGAAAGTGCTATCATCATGAAACGTTCAGATCACTTACAACTCAATATATTCAACCTTCCTGTAACGTTTCAGCCTGATTGGACCTTGTTTTCACACAAATGAACCCAGAATGATGTGAAATTGTGCTTCGTGCAACATAATTCTGTGTGCCATTTAAAAACCATAAGTTCTAATGACTCCATTCCTTTTAGTGGTAATGGGGGCTGCTAATTGGAGTACTCTAAAACAAACCTGACCTCTCTAGGATATTCAGAAGCCAAGTTCTAAGCCCACAAAGGTGTAACTGGACTACTTCTTTAAAGTGACACCAGGCCCGGTGACCTTTGGGACATGGTTTGACCCCCTATAGGAATGTGCGATCATCATGAAACGTTCAGATCACTTACAACTCAATAGATTCTAACTTCTTGTAACGTTTCAGCCTGATTGGACCTTGTTTTCACACAAATGGACCCAGAATGATGTGAAATTGTGCTTCGTGCAACATAATTCTGGGTGCCATTTACAAACCATAAGTGCTATTGACTCCATTCCTTATTGAGGTTGTAGGGGCTGTTGATTGGAGTACACTAAAACAAACCTGATCTCTCTAGGACATTCAGAAGCCAAGTTATAAGCCCACAAAGGTGTAACTGGGCTACTTCTTTAAAGTGACACCAGGCCCGGTGACCATTGGGACATGGTTTGACCCCCTATAGGAATGTGCGATCATCATGAAACGTTCAGATCACTTACAACTCAATAGATTCTACCTTCTTGTAACGTTTCAGCCTGATTGGTCCTTGTTTTCACACAAATGGACCCAGAATGATGTGAAATTGTGCTTCGTGCAACATAATTCTGGGTGCCATTTACAAACCATAAGTGCTAATGACTCCATTCCTTTTTGTGGTTGTAGGGGCTGTTGGTTGGAGTACATTAAAACAAACCTGATCTCTCTAGGACATTCAGAAGCCAAGTTATAAGCCCACAAATGTGTAACTGGACTACTTCTTTAAATTGACACCAGATCCAGTGACCTTTGGGACGTGGTTTGACCCCCTTAGGAAAGTGCTATCATCATGAAACATTCAGATCACTTACAACTCAATAGATTCTACCTTCCTGTAACGTTTCAGCCTGATTGGACCATGTTTTCACACAAATGGACCCAGAATGATGTGAAATTGTGCTTCGTGCAACATAATTCTGGGTGCCATTTACAAACCATAAGTGCTAATGACTCCATTCCTTTTTGTGGTTGTAGGGCCTGTTGATTGGAGTACACTAAAACAAACCTGATCTCTCTAGGACATTCAGAAGCCAAGTTATAAGCCCACAAATGTGTAACTGGACTACTTCTTTAAAGTGACACCAGATCCGGTGACCTTTGGGACATGGTTTTACCCCCTATAGGAATGTGCGATCATCTTGAAACGTTCAGATCACTTACAACTCAATAGATTCTACCTTCTTGTAACGTTTCAGCCTGACTGGACCTTGTTTCACTCAAATGAACACAGAATGATGTGAAATTGTGCTTCGTGCAACATAATTCTGGGTGCCATTTAAAAACCATAAGTGCTAATGACTCCATTCCTTTTAGTGGTAATGGGGGCTGTTAATTGGAGTACTCTAAAACAAACCTGACCTCTCTAGGATATTCAGAAGCCAAGTTATAAGCCCACAAAGGTGTATTTGGACTACTTCTTTGAATTGACACCAGATCCGGTGACCTTTGGGACATGGTTTGACCCCCTTAGAAAAGTGCTATCATCATGAAACGTTCAGATCACTTACAACTCAATAGATTCTACCTTCCTGTAACATTTCAGCCTGATTGGACCTTGTTTTCACACAAATGAACCCAGAATGATGTGAAATTGTGCTTCGTGCAACATAATTCTGGGTGCCATTTAAAAACCATAAGTGCTAATGACTCCATTCCTTTTTGAGGTTGTAGGGGCTGTTGATTGGAGTACACTAAAACAAACCTGATCTCTCTAGGACATTCAGAAGCCAAGTTATAAGCCCTCAAAGGTGTCACTGGACTACTTCTTTAAAGTGACACCAGGCCCGGTGACCTTTGGGACATGGTTTGACCCCCTATAGGAATGTGCGATCATCATGAAACGTTCAGATCACTTACAACTCAATAGATTCTACCTTCTTGTAACGTTTCAGCCTGATTGGACCTTGTTTTCACACAAATGGACCCAGAATGATGTGAAATTGTGCTTCGTGCAACATAATTCTGGGTGCCATTTACAAACCATAAGTGCTAATGACTCCATTCCTTTTTGTGGTTGTAGGGGCTGTTGGTTGGAATTCATTAAAACAAACCAGATCTCTCTAGGACATTCAGAAGCCAAGTTATAAGCCCACAAATGTGTAACTGGACTACTTCTTTAAATTGACACCAGATCCGGTGACCTTTGGGACATGGTTTGACCCCCTTAGGAAAGTGCTATCATCATGAAACGTTCAGATCACTTACAAATCAATAGATTCTACCTTCCTGTAACGTTTCAGCCTGATTGGACCTTGTTTTCACACAAATGAACCCAGAATGATGTGAAATTGTGCTTCGTGCAACATAATTCTGGGTGCCATTTACAAACCATAAGTGCTAATGACTCCATTCCTTTTTGTGGTTGTAGGGGCTGTTGATTGGAGTACACTAAAACAAACCTAACCTCTCTAGGGCATTCAGAAGCCAAGTTATAAGCCCACAAAGGTGTAACTGGACTACTTCTTTTAAGTGACACCAGGCCCGGTGACCTTTGGGACATGGTTTTGCCCCCTATAGGAATGTGCGATCATCTTGAAACATTCAGATCACTTACAACTCAATAGATTCTACCTTCCTGTAACGTTTCAGCCTGATTGGACCTTGTTTTCACACAAATGAACCCAGAATGATGTGAAATTGTGCTTCGTGCAACATAATTCTGGGTGCCATTTAAAAACCATAAGTGCTAATGACTCCATTCCTTTTTGAGGTTGTAGGGGCTGTTGATTGGAGTACACTAAAACAAATCTGATCTCTCTAGGACATTCAGAAGCCAAGTTATAAGCCCTCAAAGGTGTAACTGGACTACTTTAAAGTGACACCAGGCCCGGTGACCTTTGGGACATGGTTTGACCCCCTTAAGAAAGTGATATCATCATGAAACGTTCAGATCACTTACAACTCAATAGATTCTACCTTCCTGTAACGTTTCAGCCTGATTGGACCTTGTTTTCACACAAATGGACCCAGAATGACGTGAAATTGTGCTTCGTGCAACATAATTCTGGGTGCCATTTACAAACCTTAAGTGCTAATGACTCCATTCCTTTTTGTGGTTGTAGGGGCTGTTGATTGGAGTACACTAAAAAAAAACCTGATCTCTCTAGGACATTCAGAAGCCAAGTTATAAGCCCACAAATGTGTAACTGGACTACTTCTTTAAATTGACACCAGATCCGGTGACCTTTGGGACATAGTTTGACCCCCTTAGGAAAGTGCTATCATCATGAAACGTTCAGATCACTTACAACTCAATAGATTCTACCTTCCTGTAACGTTTCAGCCTGATTGGACCTTGTTTTCACACAAATGAACCCAGAATGATGTGAAATTGTGCTTCGTGCAACATAATTCTGGGTGCCATTTAAAAACCATAAGTTCTAATGACTCCATTCCTTTTAGTGGCAATGGGGGCTGCTAATTGGAGTACTCTAAAACGAACCTGACCTCACTAGGATATTCAGAAGCCAAGTTCTAAGCCCACAAAGGTGTAACTGGACTACTTCTTTAAAGTGACACCAGGCCCGGTGACCTTTGGGACA
Source organism: Nothobranchius furzeri (assembly GCF_043380555.1). Taxonomy (NCBI): domain Eukaryota; kingdom Metazoa; phylum Chordata; class Actinopteri; order Cyprinodontiformes; family Nothobranchiidae; genus Nothobranchius; species Nothobranchius furzeri. The sequence goes on along the minus strand of NC_091748.1, from coordinate 4,816,255 downwards.
TGGTTTGACCCCTTATAGGAATGTGCGATCATCATGAAACGTTCAGATCAATTACAACTCAATAGATTCTAACTTCTTGTAACGTTTCAGCCTGATTGGACCTTGTTTTCACACAAATGGACCCAGAATGATGTGAAATTGTACTTCGTGCAACATAATTCTGGGTGCCATTTACAAACCATAATTGCTAATGACTCCATTCCTTTTTGTGGTTGTAGGGGCTGTTGATTGGAGTACATTAAAACAAACCTGATCTCTCTAGGACATTCAGAAGCCAAGTTATAAGACCACAAAGGTGTAACTGGACTACTTCTTTAAATTGACACCAGGCCCGGTGACCTTTGGGACATGGTTTGACCCCCTTAGGAAAGAGCTATCATCATGAAACGTTCAGATCACCTACAACTCAATAGATTCTGCCTTCCTGTAACGTTTCAGCCTGATTGGACCTTGTTTTCACACAAATGAACCCAGAATGATGTGAAATTGTGCTTCGTGCAACATAATTCTGGGTGCCATTTAAAAACCATAAGTGCTAATGACTCCATTCCTTTTTGTGGTTGTAGGGGCTGTTGATTGGAGTATACTAAAACAAACCTGATCTCTCTAGGACATTCAGAATCCAAGTTATGAGCCCACAAATGTGTAACTGGACTACTTCTTTAAATTGACACCAGATCCGGTGACCTTTGGGACATGGTTTGACCCCCTTAGGAAAGTGCTATCATCATGAAACATTCAGATCACTTACAACTCAATAGATTCTACCTTCCTGTAACGTTTCAGCCTGATTGGACCTTGTTTTCACACAAATGAACCCAGAATGATGTGAAATTGTGCTTCGTGCAACATAATTCTGTGTGCCATTTAAAAACCATAAGTTCTAATGACTCCATTCCTTTTAGTGGTAATGGGGGCTGCTAATTGGAGTACTCTAAAACAAACCTGACCTCTCTAGGATATTCAGAAGCCAAGTTCTAAGCCCACAAAGGTGTAACTGGACTACTTCTTTAAATTGACACCAGATCCGGTGACCTTTGGGACATGGTTTGACCCCCTTAGGAAAGTGCTATCATCATGAAACATTCAGATCACTTACAACTCAATATATTCTACCTTCCTGTAACGTTTCAGCCTGATTGGACCTTGTTTTCACACAAATGAACCCAGAATGATGTGAAATTGTGCTTCGTGCAACATAATTCTGGGTGCCATTTAAAAACCATAAGAGCTAATGACTCCATTCCTTTTTGTGGTTGTAGGGGCTGTTGATTGGAGTATACTAAAAGAAACCTGATCTCTCTAGGACATTCAGAAGCCAAGTTATGAGCCCACAAATGTGTAACTGGACTACTTCTTTAAATTGACACCAGATCCGGTGACCTTTGGGACATTGTTTCACCCCCTTAGGAAAGTGCTATCATCATGAAACATTCAGATCACTTACAACTCAATAGATTCTACCTTCCTGTAACGTTTCAGCCTGATTGGACCTTGTTTTCACACAAATGAACCCAGAATGATGTGAAATTGTGCTTCGTGCAACATAATTCTGGGTGCCATTTACAAACCATAAGTGCTAATGACTCCATTCCTTTTTGTGGTTGTAGGGCCTGTTGATTGGAGTACACTAAAACAAACCTGATCTCTCTAAGACATTCAGAAGCCAAGTTATAAGCCCACAAATGTGTAACTGGACTACTTCTTTAAAGTGACACCAGATCCGGTGACCTTTGGGACATGGTTTTACCCCCTATAGGAATGTGCGATCATCTTGAAACGTTCAGATCACTTACAACTCAATAGATTCTACCTTCTTGTAACGTTTCAGCCTGATTGGACCTTGTTTCACTCAAATGAACACAGAATGATGTGAAATTGTGCTTCGTGCAACATAATTCTGGGTGCCATTTAAAAACCATAAGTGCTAATGACTCCATTCCTTTTAGTGGTAATGGGGGCTGTTAATTGGAGTACTCTAAAACAAACCTGACCTCTCTAGGATATTCAGAAGCCAAGTTATAAGCCCACAAAGGTGTAACTGGACTACTTCTTTGAATTGACACCAGATCCGGTGACCTTTGGGACATGGTTTGACCCCCTTAGAAAAGTGCTATCATCATGAAACGTTCAGATCACTTACAACTCAATAGATTCTACCTTCCTGTAACATTTCAGCCTGATTGGACCTTGTTTTCACACAAATGAACCCAGAAAGATGTGAAATTGTGCTTCGTGCAACATAATTCTGGGTGCCATTTAAAAACCATAAGTGCTAATGACTCCATTCCTTTTTGAGGTTGTAGGGGCTGTTGATTGGAGTACACTAAAACAAACCTGATCTCTCTAGGACATTCAGAAGCCAAGTTATAAGCCCTCAAAGGTGTCACTGGACTACTTCTTTAAAGTGACACCAGGCCCGGTGACCTTTGGGACATGGTTTGACCCCCTTAGGAAAGTGCTATCATCATGAAACGTTCAGATCACTTACAAATCAATAGATTCTACCTTCCTGTAACGTTTCAGCCTGATTGGACCTTGTTTTCACACAAATGAACCCAGAATGATGTGAAATTGTGCTTCGTGCAACATAATTCTGGGTGCCATTTACAAACCATAAGTGCTAATGACTCCATTCCTTTTTGTGGTTGTAGGGGCTGTTGATTGGAGTACACTAAAACAAACCTAACCTCTCTAGGGCATTCAGAAGCCAAGTTATGAGCCCACAAAGGTGTAACTGGACTACTTCTTTTAAGTGACACCAGGCCCGGTAACCTTTGGGACATGGTTTTGCCCCCTATAGGAATGTGCGATCATCTTGAAACATTCAGATCACTTACAACTCAATAGATTCAACCTTCCTGTAACGTTTCAGCCTGATTGGACCTTGTTTTCACACAAATGAACCCAGAATGATGTGAAATTGTGCTTCGTGCAACATAATTCTGGGTGCCATTTAAAAACCATAAGTGCTAATGACTCCATTCCTTTTTGAGGTTGTAGGGGCTGTTGATTGGAGTACACTAAAACAAACCTGATCTCTCTAGGACATTCAGAAGCCAAGTTATAAGCCCTCAAAGGTGTAACTGGACTACTTTAAAGTGACACCAGGCCCGGTGACCTTTGGGACATGGTTTGACCCCCTTAGGAAAGTGATATCATCATGAAACGTTCAGATCACTTACAACTCAATAGATTCTACCTTCCTGTAACGTTTCAGCCTGATTGGACCTTGTTTTCACACAAATGGACCCAGAATGATGTGAAATTGTACTTCGTGCAACATAATTCTGGGTGCCATTTACAAACCATAAGTGCTAATGACTCCATTCCTTTTTGTGGTTGTGGGGGCTGTTGATTGGAGTACATTAAAACAAACCTGATCTCTCTAGGACATTCAGAAGCCAAGTTATAAGCCCACAAAGGTGTAACTGGACTACTTCTTTAAATTGACACCAGATCCGGTGACCTTTGGGACATGGTTTGACCCCCTTAGGAAAGTGCTATCATCATGAAACATTCAGATCACTTACAACTCAATAGATTCTACCTTCCTGTAACGTTTCAGCCTGATTGGACCTTGTTTTCACACAAATGAACCCAGAATGACGTGAAATTGTGCTTCGTGCAACATAATTCTGGGTGCCATTTACAAACCTTAAGTGCTAATGACTCCATTCCTTTTTGTGGTTGTAGGGGCTGTTGATTGGAGTACACTAAAAAAAAAACCTGATCTCTCTAGGACATTCAGAAGCCAAGTTATAAGCCCACAAATGTGTAACTGGACTACTTCTTTAAATTGACACCAGATCCGGTGACCTTTGGGACATAGTTTGACCCCCTTAGGAAAGTGCTATCATCATGAAACGTTCAGATCACTTACAACTCAATAGATTCTACCTTCCTGTAACGTTTCAGCCTGATTGGACCTTGTTTTCACACAAATGAACCCAGAATGATGTGAAATTGTGCTTCGTGCAACATAATTATGGATGCCATTTAAAAACCATAAGTTCTAATGACTCCATTCCTTTTAGTGGCAATGGGGGCTGCTAATTGGAGTACTCTAAAACGAACCTGACCTCTCTAGGATATTCAGAAGCCAAGTTCTAAGCCCACAAAGGTGTAACTGGACTACTTCTTTAAAGTGACACCAGGCCCGGTGACCTTTGGGACATGGTTTGACCCCCTATAGGAATGTGCGATCATCATGAAACGTTCAGATCAATTACAACTCAATAGATTCTAACTTCTTGTAACGTTTCAGCCTGATTGGACCTTGTTTTCACACAAATGGACCCAGAATGATGTGAAATTGTACTTCGTGCAACATAATTCTGGGTGCCATTTACAAACCATAATTGCTAATGACTCCATTCCTTTTTGTGGTTGTAGGGGCTGTTGATTGGAGTACATTAAAACAAACCTGATCTCTCTAGGACATTCAGAAGCCAAGTTATAAGACCACAAAGGTGTAACTGGACTACTTCTTTAAATTGACACCAGGCCCGGTGACCTTTGGGACATGGTTTGACCCCCTTAGGAAAGAGCTATCATCATGAAACGTTCAGATCACTTACAACTCAATAGATTCTGCCTTCCTGTAACGTTTCAGCCTGATTGGACCTTGTTTTCACACAAATGAACCCAGAATGATGTGAAATTGTGCTTCGTGCAACATAATTCTGGGTGCCATTTACAAACCTTAAGTGCTAATGACTCCATTCCTTTTTGTGGTTGTAGGGGCTGTTGATTGGAGTACACTAAAAAAAATGATCTCTCTAGGACATTCAGAAGCCAAGTTATAAGCCCACAAATGTGTAACTGGACTACTTCTTTAAATTGACACCAGATCCGGTGACCTTTGGGACATAGTTTGACCCCCTTAGGAAAGTGCTATCATCATGAAACGTTCAGATCACTTCCAACTCAATCGATTCTACCTTCCTGTAACGTTTCAGCCTGATTGGACCTTGTTTTCACACAAATGAACCCAGAATGATGTGAAATTGTGCTTCGTGCAACATAATTCTGGGTGCCATTTAAAAACCATAAGTTCTAATGACTCCATTCCTTTTAGTGGTAATGGGGGCTGCTAATTGGAGTACTCTAAAACAAACCTGACCTCTCTAGGATATTCAGAAGCCAAGTTCTAAGCCCACAAAGGTGTAACTGGACTACTTCTTTAAAGTGACACCAGGCCCGGTGACCTTTGGGACATGGTTTGACTTCCTATAGGAATGTGCGATCATCATGAAACGTTCAGATCACTTACAACTCAATAGATTCTAACTTCTTGTAACGTTTCAGCCTGATTGGACCTTGTTTTCACACAAATGGACCCAGAATGATGTGAAATTGTGCTTCGTGCAACATAATTCTGGGTGCCATTTACAAACCATAAGTGCTATTGACTCCATTCCTTATTGAGGTTGTAGGGGCTGTTGATTGGAGTACACTAAAACAAACCTGATCTCTCTAGGACATTCAGAAGCCAAGTTATAAGCCCACAAAGGTGTAACTGGGCTACTTCTTTAAAGTGACACCAGGCCCGGTGACCTTTGGGACATGGTTTGACCCCCTATAGGAATGTGCGATCATCATGAAACGTTCAGATCACTTACAACTCAATAGATTCTACCTTCTCGTAACGTTTCAGCCTGATTGGACCTTGTTTTCACACAAATGGACCCAGAATGATGTGAAATTGTGCTTCGTGCAACATAATTCTGGGTGCCATTTAAAAACCATAAGTGCTAATGACTCCATTCCTTTTTGAGGTTGTAGGGGCTGTTGATTGGAGTACACTAAAACAAACCTGATCTCTCTAGGACATTCAGAAGCCAAGTTATAAGCCCACAAATGTGTAACTGGACTAATTCTTTAAATTGAAACCAGATCCGGTGACCTTTGGGACATGGTTTGACCCCCTTAGGAAAGTGCTATCATCATGAAACGTTCAGATCACTTACAACTCAATAGATTCTACCTTCCTGTAACGTTTCAGCCTGATTGGACCATGTTTTCACACAAATGGACCCAGAATGATGTGAAATTGTGCTTCGTGCAACATAATTCTGGGTGCCATTTACAAACTATAAGTGCTAATGACTCCATTCCTTTTTGTGGTTGTAGGGCCTGTTGATTGGAGTACACTAAAACAAACCTGATCTCTCTAGGACATTCAGAAGCCAAGTTATAAGCCCACAAATGTGTAACTGGACTACTTCTTTAAAGTGACACCAGATCCGGTGACCTTTGGGACATGGTTTTACCCCCTATAGGAATGTGCGATCATCTTGAAACGTTCAGATCACTTACAACTCAATAGATTCTACCTTCTTGTAACGTTTCAGCCTGATTGGACCTTGTTTCACTCAAATGAACCCAGAATGATGTGAAATTGTGCTTCGTGCAACATAATTCTGGGTGCCATTTAAAAACCATAAGTGCTAATGACTCCATTCCTTTTAGTGGTAATGGGGGATGTTAATTGGAGTACTCTAAAACAAACCTGACCTCTCTAGGACATTCAGAAGCCAAGTTATAAGCCCACAAAGGTGTAACTGGACTACTTCTTTAAATTGACACCAGGCCCGGTGACCTTTGGGACATGGTTTGACCCCCTTAGGAAAGAGCTATCATCATGAAACGTTCAGATCACTTACAACTCAATAGATTCTACCTTCCTGTAACGTTTCAGCCTGATTGGACCTTGTTTTCACACAAATGAACCCAGAATGATGTGAAATTGTGCTTCGTGCAACATAATTCTGGGTGCCATTTAAAAACCATAAGTGCTAGTGACTCCATTCCTTTTTGTGGTTGTAGGGGCTGTTGATTGGAGTATACGAAAACAAACCTGATCTCTCTAGGACATTCAGAAGCCAAGTTATGAGCCCACAAATGTGTAACTGGACTACTTCTTTAAATTGACACCAGATCCGGTGACCTTTGGGACATGGTTTGACCCCCTTAGGAAAGAGCTATCATCATGAAACGTTCAGATCACTTACAACTCAATAGATTCTACCTTCCTGTAACGTTTCAGCCTGATTGGACCTTGTTTTCACACAAATGAACCCAGAATGATGTGAAATTGTGCTTCGTGCAACATAATTCTGGGTGCCATTTAAAAACCATAAGTGCTAATGACTCCATTCCTTTTTGTGGTTGTAGGGGCTGTTGATTGGAGTATACTAAAACAAACCTGATCTCTCTAGGACATTCAGAAGCCAAGTTATGAGCCCACAAATGTGTAACTGGACTACTTCTTCAAATTGACACCAGATCCGGTGACCTTTGGGACATGGTTTGACCCCCTTAGGAAAGTGCTATCATCATGAAACATTCAGATCACTTACAACTCAATAGATTCTACCTTCCTGTAACGTTTCAGCCTGATTGGACCTTGTTTTCACACAAATGAACCCAGAATGATGTGAAATTGTGCTTCGTGCAACATAATTCTGGGTGCCATTTACAAACCTTAAGTGCTAATGACTCCATTCCTTTTTGTGGTTGTAGGGGCTGTTGATTGGAGTACACTAAAACAAACCTGATCTCTCTAGGACATTCAGAAGCCAAGTTATAAGCCCACAAAGGTGTAACTGGACTACTTCTTTAAATTGACACCAGATCCGGTGACCTTTGGGACATAGTTTGACCCCCTTAGGAAAGTGCTATCATCATGAAACGTTCAGATCACTTACAACTCAATAGATTCTACCTTCCTGTAACGTTTCAGCCTGATTGGACCTTGTTTTCACACAAATGAACCCAGAATGATGTGAAATTGTGCTTCGTGCAACATAATTCTGGGTGCCATTTAAAAACCATAAGTTCTAATGACTCCATTCCTTTTAGTGGTAATGGGGGCTGCTAATTGGGGTACTCTAAAACAAACCTGACCTCTCTAGGATATTCCGAAGCCAAGTTCTGAGCCCACAAAGGTGTAACTGGACTACTTTAAAGTTACACCAGGCCCGGTGACCTTTGGGACATGGTTTGACCCCCTATAGGAATGTGCGATCATCATGAAACGTTCAGATCACTTACAACTCAATAGATTCTAACTTCTTGTAAAGTTTCAGCCTGATTGGACCTTGTTTTCACACAAATGGACCCAGAATGATAGGAAATTGTGCTTCGTGCAACATAATTCTGGGTGCCATTTAAAAACCATAAGTGCTAATGACTCCATTCCTTTTTGTGGTTGTAGGGGATGTTGATTGGAGTATACTAAAACAAACCTGATCTCTCTAGGACATTCAGAAGCCAAGTTATAAGCCCACAAATGTGTAACTGGACTACTTCTTTAAATTGAAACCAGATCCGGTGACCTTTGGGACATGGTTTGACCCCCTTAGGAAAGTGCTATCATCATGAAACGTTCAGATAACTTACAACTCAATAGATTCTACCTTCTTGTAACGTTTCAGCCTGATTGGACCATGTTTTCACACAAATGGACCCAGAATGATGTGAAATTGTGCTTCGTGCAACATAATTCTGGGTGCCATTTACAAACCATAAGTGCTAATGACTCCATTCCTTTTTGTGGTTGTAGGGCCTGTTGATTGGAGTACACTAAAACAAACCTGATCTCTCTAGGACATTCAGAAGCCAAGTTATAAGCCCACAAAGGTGTAACTGGACTACTTCTTTAAAGTGACACCAGATCCGGTGACCTTTGGGACATGGTTTTACCCCCTCTAGGAATGTGCAATCATCTTGAAACGTTCAGATCACTTACAACTCAATAGATTCTACCTTCTTGTAACGTTTCAGCCTGATTGGACCTTGTTTCACTCAAATGAACCCAGAATGATGTGAAATTGTGCTTCGTGCAACATAATTCTGGGTGCCATTTAAAAACCATAAGTGCTAATGACTCCATTCCTTTTAGTGGTAATGGGGGCTGTTAATTGGAGTACTCTAAAACAAACCTGACCTCTCTAGGATATTCAGAAGCCAAGTTATAAGCCCACAAAGGTGTAACTGGACTACTTCTTTAAATTGACACCAGGCCCGGTGACCTTTGGGACATGGTTTGACCCCCTTAGGAAAGTGCTATCATCATGAAATGTTCAGATCACTTACAACTCAATAGATTCTACCTTCCTGTAACGTTTCAGCCTGATTGGACCTTGTTTTCACACAAATGAAGCCAGAATGATGTGGAATTGTGCTTCGTGCAACATAATTCTGGGTGCCATTTAAAAACCATAAGTGCTATTGACTCCATTCCTTTTAGTGGTAATGCGGGCTGCTAATTGGAGTACTCTAAAACAAACCTGACCTCTCTAGGATATTCAGAAGCCAAGTTATAAGCCCACAAAGGTGTAACTGGACTACTTCTTTAAAGTGACACCAGGCCCGGTGACCTTTGGGTTATGGTTTGACCCCCTATAGGAATGTGCGATCATCATGAAACGTTCAGATCACTTACAACTCAATAGATTCTACCTTCTTGTAACGTTTCAGCCTGATTGGACCTTGTTTTCACACAAATGGACCCAGAATGATGTGAAATTGTGCTTCGTGGAACATAATTCTGGGTGCCATTTACAAACCATAAGTGCTAATGACTCCATTCCTTTTTGTGGTTGTAGGGGCTGTTGGTTGGAGTACATTAAAACAAACCTGATCTCTCTAGGACATTCAGAAGCCAAGTTATAAGCCCACAAAGGTGTAACTGGACTACTTCTTTAAATTGACTCCAGGCCCGGTGACCATTGGGACATGGTTTGACCCCTTAGGAAAGAGCTATCATCATGAAACGTTCAGATCACTTACAACTCAATAGATTCTACCTTCCTGTAACGTTTCAGCCTGATTGGACCTTGTTTTCACACAAATGAACCCAGAATGATGTGAAATTGTGCTTCGTGCAACATAATTCTGGGTGCCATTTAAAAACCATAAGTGCTAATGACTCCATTCCTTTTTGTGGTTGTAGGGGCTGTTGATTGGAGTATACTAAAACAAACCTGATCTCTCTAGGACATTCAGAAGCCAAGTTATGAGCCCACAAATGTGTAACTGGACTACTTCTTTAAATTGACACCAGATCCGGTGACCTTTGGGACATGGTTTGACCCCCTTAGGAAAGTGCTATCATCATGAAACATTCAGATCACTTACAACTCAATAGATTCTACCTTCCTGTAACGTTTCAGCCTGATTGGACCTTGTTTTCACACAAATGAACCCAGAATGATGTGAAATTGTGCTTCGTGCAACATAATTCTGGGTGCCATTTACAAACCTTAAGTGCTAATGACTCCATTCCTTTTTGTGGTTGTAGGGGCTGTTGATTGGAGTACACTAAAACAAACCTGATCTCTCTAGGACATTCAGAAGCCAAGTTATAAGCCCACAAATGTGTAACTGGACTACTTCTTTAAATTGACACCAGATCCGGTGACCTTTGGGACATAGTTTGACCCCCTTAGGAAAGTGCTATCATCATGAAACGTTCAGATCACTTCCAACTCAATCGATTCTACCTTCCTGTAACGTTTCAGCCTGATTGGACCTTGTTTTCACACAAATGGACCCAGAATGATGTGAAATTGTACTTCGTGCAACATAATTCTGGGTGCCATTTACAAACCATAATTGCTAATGACTCCATTCCTTTTTGTGGTTGTAGGGGCTGTTGATTGGAGTACATTAAAACAAACCTGATCTCTCTAGGACATTCAGAAGCCAAGTTATAAGACCACAAAGGTGTAACTGGACTACTTCTTTAAATTGACACCAGGCCCGGTGACCTTTGGGACATGGTTTGACCCCCTTAGGAAAGTGCTATCATCATGAAACGTTCAGATCACTTACAACTCAATAGATTCTACCTTCCTGTAACGTTTCAGCTTGATTGGACCTTGTTTTCACACAAATGAACCCAGAATGATGTGAAATTGTGCTTCGTGCAACATAATTCTGGGTGCCATTTAAAAACCATAATTTCTAATGACTCCATTCCTTTTAGTGGTAATGGGGGCTTCTAATTGGAGTACTCTAAAACAAACCTGACCTCTCTAGGATATTCAGAAGCCAAGTTCTAAGCCCACAAAGGTGTAACTGGACTACTTTAAAGTGACACCAGGCCCGGTGACCTTTGGGACATGGTTTGACCCCCTATAGGAATGTGCGATCATCATGAAACGTTCAGATCACTTACAACTCAATAGATTCTAACTTCTTGTAAAGTTTCAGCCTGATTGGACCTTGTTTTCACACAAATGGACCCAGAATGATGTGAAATTGTGCTTTGTGCAACATAATTCTGGGTGCCAATTACAAACCATAAGTGCTATTGACTCCATTCCTTATTGAGGTTGTAGGGGCTGTTGATTGGAGTACACTAAAAAAAACCTGATCTCTCTAGGACATTCAGAAGCCAAGTTATAAGCCCACAAAGGTATAACTGGGCTACTTCTTTAAATTGACACCAGATCCGGTGACCTTTGGGACATGGTTTGACCCCCTTAGGAAAGTGCCATCATCATGAAACATTCAGATCACTTACAACTCAATAGATTCTACCTTCCTGTAACGTTTCAGCCTGATTGGACCTTGTTTTCACACAAATGGACCCAGAATGATGTGAAATTGTGCTTCGTGCAACATAATTCTGGGTGCCATTTACAAACCTTAAGTGCTAATGACTCCATTCCTTTTTGTGGTTGTAGGGGCTGTTGACTGGAGTACACTAAAACAAACCTGATCTCTCTAGGACATTCAGAAGCCAAGTTATAAGCCCACAAATGTGTAACTGGACTACTTCTTTAAATTGACACCAGATCCGGTGACCTTTGGGACATAGTTTGACCCCCTTAGGAAAGTGCTATCATCATGAAACGTTCAGATCACTAACAACTCAATAGATTCTACCTTCCTGTAACGTTTCAGCCTGATTGGACCTTGTTTTCACACAAATGAACCCAGAATGATGTGAAATTGTGCTTCGTGCAACATAATTCTGGGTGCCATTTACAAACCATAATTTCTAATGACTCCATTCCTTTTAGTGGTAATGGGGGCTGCTAATTGGAGTACTCTAAAACAAACCTGACCTCTCTAGGATATTCAGAAGCCAAGTTCTAAGCCCACAAAGGTGTAACTGGACTACTTTAAAGTGACACCAGGCCCGGTGACCTTTGGGACATGGTTTGACCCCCTCTAGGAATGTGCAATCATCATGAAACGTTCAGATCACTCACAACTCAATAGATTCTAACTTCTTGTAAAGTTTCAGCCTGATTGGACCTTGTTTTCACACAAATGGACCCAGAATGATGTGAAATTGTGCTTTGTGCAACATAATTCTGGGTGCCATTTACAAACCATAAGTGCTATTGACTCCATTCCTTATTGAGGTTGTAGGGGCTGTTGATTGGAGTACACTAAAAAAAACCTGATCTCTCTAGGACATTCAGAAGCCAAGTTATAAGCCCACAAATGTGTAACTGGGCTACTTCTTTAAAGTGACACCAGGCCCGGTGACCTTTGGGACATGGTTTGACCCCCTATAGGAATGTGCGATCATCATGAAACGTTCAGATCACTTACAACTCAATAGATTCTACCTTCTTGTAACGTTTCAGCCTGATTGGACCTTGTTTTCACACAAATGGACCCAGAATGATGTGAAATTGTGCTTCGTGCAACATAATTCTGGGTGCCATTTACAAACCATAAGTGCTAATGACTCCATTCCTTTTTGTGGTTGTAGGGGCTGTTGGTTGGAGTACATTAAAACAAACCTGATCTCTCTAGGACATTCAGAAGCCAAGTTATAAGCCCACAAAGGTGTAACTGGACTACTTCTTTAAATTGACACCAGATCCAGTGACCTTTGGGACGTGGTTTGACCCCCTTAGGAAAGTGCTATCATCATGAAACATTCAGATCACTTACAACTCAATAGAATCTACCTTCCTGTAACGTTTCAGCCTGATTGTACCTTGTTTTCACACAAATGAACCCAGAATGATGTGAAATTGTGCTTCGTGCAACATAATTCTGGGTGCCATTTAAAAACCATAAGTTCTAATGACTCCATTCCTTTTTGTGGTTGTAGGGGCTGTTGATTGGAGTATACTAAAACAAACCTGATCTCTCTAGGACATTCAGAAGCCAAGTTATAAGCCCACAAATGTGTAACTGGACTACTTCTTTAAAGTGACACCAGGCCCGGTGACCTTTGGGACATGGTTTGACCCCCTATAGGAATGTGCGATCATCATGAAACGTTCAGATCACTTACAACTCAATAGATTCTACCTTCTCGTAACGTTTCAGCCTGATTGGACCTTGTTTTCACACAAATGGACCCAGAATGATGTGAGATTGTGCTTCGTGCAACATAATTCTGGGTGCCATTTAAAAACCATAAGTGCTAATGACTCCATTCCTTTTTGAGGTTGTAGGGGCTGTTGATTGGAGTACACTAAAACAAACCTGATCTCTCTAGGACATTCAGAAGCCAAGTTATAAGCCCTCAAAGGTGTAATTGGACTACTTCTTTAAAGTGACACCAGGCCCGGTGACCTATGGGACATGGTTTGATACCCTTAGGAAAGTACTATCATCATGAAACGTTCAGATCACTTACAACTCAATAGATTCGACCTTCTTGTAACGTTTCAGCCTGATTGGACCTTGTTTTCACACAAATGGACCCAGAATGATGTGAAATTGTGCTTCGTGGAACATAATTCTGGGTGCCATTTACAAACCATAAGTGCTAATGACTCCATTCCTTTGTGTGGTTGTAGGTGCTGTTGGTTGGAGTACATTAAAACAAACCTGATCTCTCTAGGACATTCAGAAGCCAAGTTATAAGCCCACAAATGTGTAACTGGACTACTTCTTTAAATTGACACCAGATCCGGTGACCTTTGGGACATGGTTTGACCCCCTTAGGAAAGTGCTATCATCATGAAACATTCAGATCACTTACAACTCAATAGATTCTACCTTCCTGTAACGTTTCAGCCTGATTGTACCGTGTTTTCACACAAATGAACCCAGAATGATGTGAAATTGTAATTCGTGCAACATAATTCTGGGTGCCATTTAAAAACCATAAGTGCTAATGACTCCATTCCTTTTTGTGGTTGTAGGGGCTGTTGATTGGAGTATACTAAAACAAACCTGATCTCTCTAGGACATTCAGAAGCCAAGTTATAAGCCCACAAATGTGTAACTGGACTACTTCTTTAAATTGACACCAGATCCAGTGACCTTTGGGACGTGGTTTGACCCCCTTAGGAAAGTGCTATCATCATGAAACATTCAGATCACTTACAACTCAATAGATTCTACCTTCTCGTAACGTTTCAACCTGATTGGACCTTGTTGTCACACAAATGGACCCATAATGATGTGAAATTGTGCTTTGTGCAACATAATTCTGGGTGCCATTTAAAAACCATAAGTGCTAATGACTCCATTCCTTTTTGAGGTTGTAGGGGCTGTTGATTGGAGTACACTAAAACAAACCTGATCTCTCTAGGACATTCAGAAACCAAGTTATAAGCCCTCAAAGGTGTAATTGGACTACTTCTTTAAAGTGACACCAGATCCGGTGACCTTTGGGACATGGTTTTACCCCCTATAGGAATGTGTGATCATCTTGAAACGTTCAGATCACTTACAACTCAATAGATTCTACCTTCTTGTAACGTTTCAGCCTGATTGGACCTTGTTTTCACTCAAATGAACCCAGAATGATGTGAAATTGTGCTTTGTGCAACATAATTCTGGGTGCCATTTAAAAACCATAAGTGCTAATGACTCCATTCCTTTTAGTGGTAATGGGGGCTGTTAATTGGAGTACTCTAAAACAAACCTGACCTCTCTAGGTTATTCAGAAGCCAAGTTATAAGCCCACAAAGGTGTAACTGGACTACTACTTTAAATTGACACCAGGCCCGGTGACCTTTGGGACATGGTTTGACCCCCTTAGGAAAGTGCTATCATCATGAAACGTTCAGATCACTTACAACTCAATAGATTCTACCTTCCTGTAACGTTTCAGCCTGATTTGACCTTGTTTTCACACAAATGAACCCAGAATGATGTGGAATTGTGCTTCGTGCAACATAATTCTGGGTGCCATTTACAAACCATAAGTGCTAATGACCCATTCCTTTTAGTGGTAATGGGGGCTGCTAATTGGAGTACTCTAAATCAAACCTGACCTCTCTAGGATATTCAGAAGCCAAGTTATAAGCCCACAAAGGTGTAACTGGACTACTTCTTTAAAGTGACACCAGGCCCGGTGACCTTTGGGACATGGTTTGACCCCCTATAGGAATGTGCGATCATCATGAAACGTTCAGATCACTTACAACTCAATAGATTCGACCTTCTTGTAACGTTTCAGCCTGATTGGACCTTGTTTTCACACAAATGGACCCAGAATGATGTGAAATTGTGCTTCGTGGAACATAATTCTGGGTGCCATTTACAAACCATAAGTGCTAATGACTCCATTCCTTTGTGTGGTTGTAGGTGCTGTTGGTTGGAGTACATTAAAACAAACCTGATCTCTCTAGGACATTCAGAAGCCAAGTTATAAGCCCACAAATGTGTAACTGGACTACTTCTTTAAATTGACACCAGATCCGGTGACCTTTGGGACATGGTTTGACCCCCTTAGGAAAGTGCTATCATCATGAAACATTCAGATCACTTACAACTCAATAGATTCTACCTTCCTGTAACGTTTCAGCCTGATTGTACCGTGTTTTCACACAAATGAACCCAGAATGATGTGAAATTGTGCTTCGTGCAACATAATTCTGGGTGCCATTTAAAAACCATAAGTGCTAATGACTCCATTCCTTTTTGTGGTTGTAGGGGCTGTTGATTGGAGTATACTAAAACAAACCTGATCTCTCTAGGACATTCAGAAGCCAAGTTATAAGCCCACAAATGTGTAACTGGACTACTTCTTTAAATTGACACCAGATCCAGTGACCTTTGGGACGTGGTTTGACCCCCTTAGGAAAGTGCTATCATCATGAAACATTCAGATCACTTACAACTCAATAGATTCTACCTTCTCGTAACGTTTCAGCCTGATTGGACCTTGTTTTCACACAAATGGACCCAGAATGATGTGAAATTGTGCTTCGTGGAACATAATTCTGGGTGCCATTTACAAACCATAAGTGCTAATGACTCCATTCCTTTTTGTGGTTGTAGGGGCTGTTGGTTGGAGTACATTAAAACAAACCTGATCTCTCTAGGACATTCAGAAGCCAAGTTATAAGCCCACAAATGTGTAACTGGACTACTTCTTTAAATTGACACCAGATCCGGTGACCTTTGGGACATGGTTTGACCCCCTTAGGAAAGTGCTATCATCATGAAACATTCAGATCACTTACAACTCAATAGATTCTACCTTCTCGTAACGTTTCAGCCTGATTGGACCTTGTTTTCACACAAATGGACCCAGAATGATGTGAAATTGTGCTTCATGCAAAATAATTCTGGGTGCCATTTAAAAACCATAAGTGCTAATGACTCCATTCCTTTTTGAGGTTGTAGGGGCTGTTGATTGGAGTACACTAAAACAAACCTGATCTCTCTAGGACATTCAGAAACCAAGTTATAAGCCCTCAAAGGTGTAATTGGACTACTTCTTTAAAGTGACACCAGATCCGGTGACCTTTGGGACATGGTTTTACCCCCTATAGGAATGTGCGATCATCTTGAAACGTTCATATCACTTACAACTCAATAGATTCTACCTTCCTGTTACGTTTCAGCCTGATTGGACCTTGTTTTCACACAAATGAACCCAGAATGATGTGGAATTGTGCTTCGTGCAACATAATTCTGGGTGCCATTTAAAAACCATAAGTGCTAATGACTCCATTCCTTTTAGTGGTAATGGGGGCTGCTAATTGGAGTACTCTAAAACAAACCTGACCTCTCTAGGATATTCAGAAGCCAAGTTCTAAGCCCTCAAAGGTGTAACTGGACTACTTCTTTAAAGTGACACCAGGCCCGGTGACCTTTGGGACATGGTTTGACCCCCTATAGGAATGTGCGATCATCATGAAACGTTCAGATCACTTACAACTCAATAGATTCTACCTTCTTGTAACGTTTCAGCCTGATTGGACCTTGTTTTCACACAAATGGACCCAGAATGATGTGAAATTTACGTCGTGGAACATAATTCTGGGTGCCATTTACAAACCATAAGTGCTAATGACTTCATTCCTTTTTGTGGTTGTAGGGGCTGTTGGTTGGAGTACATTAAAACAAACCTGATCTCTCTAGGACATTCAGAAGCCAAGTTATAAGCCCACAAATGTGTAACTGGACTACTTCTTTAAATTGACACCAGATCCGGTCACCTTTGGGACATGGTTTGACCCCCTTAGAAAAGTGCTATCATCATGAAACATTCAGATCACTTACAACTCATTAGATTCTACCTTCTCGTAACGTTTCAGCCTGATTGGACCTTGTTTTCACACAAATGGACCCAGAATGATGTGAAATTGTGCTTCGTGCAACTTAATTCTGGGTGCCATTTAAAAACCATAAGTGCTAATGACTCCATTCCTTTTTGAGGTTGTAGGGGCTGTTGATTGGAGTACACTAAAACAAACCTGATCTCTCTAGGACATTCAGAAACCAAGTTATAAGCCCTCAAAGGTGTAATTGGACTACTTCTTTAAAGTGACACCAGGCCCGGTGACCTTTGGGACATGGTTTGATCCCCTTAGGAAAGTACTATCATCATGAAAAGTTCAGATCACTTACAACTCAATAGATTCTACCTTCCTGTAACGTTTCAGCCTGATTGGACGTTGTTTTCACACAAATGAACCCAGAATGATGTGAAATTGTGCTTTGTGCCACATAATTCTGGGTGCCATTTAAAAACCATAAGTGCTAATGACTCCATTCCTTTTTGTGGTTGTAGGGGCTGTTGATTGGAGTATACTTAAACAAACCTGATCTCTCTAGGACATTCAGAAGCCAAGTTATAAGCCCACAAATGTGTAACTGGACTACTTCTTTAAATTGACACCAGATCCGGTGACCATTGGGACATGGTTTGACCCCCTTAGGAAAGTGCTATCATCATGAAACGTTCAGATCACTTACAACTCAATAAATTATACCTTCCTGTAACGTTTCAGCCTGATTGGACCATGTTTTCACACAAATGGACCCAGAATGATGTGAAATTGTGCTTCGTGCAACATAATTCTGGGTGCCATTTACAAACCATAAGTGCTAATGACTCCATTCCTTTTTGTGGTTGTAGGGCCTGTTGATTGGAGTACACTAAAACAAACCTGATCTCTCTAGGACATTCAGAAGCCAAGTTATAAGCCCACAAATGTGTAACTGGACTACTTCTTTAAAGTGACACCAGATCCGGTGACCTTTGAACATGGTTTTACCCCCTATAGGAATGTGCGATCATCTTGAAACGTTCAGATCACTTACAACTCAATAGATTCTACCTTCTTGTAACGTTTCAGCCTGATTGGACCTTGTTTTCACTCAAATGAACCCAGAATGATGTGAAATTGTGCTTCGTGCAACATAATTCTGGGTGCCATTTAAAAACCATAAGTGCTAATGACTCCATTCCTTTTAGTGGTAATGGGGGCTGTTAATTGGAGTACTCTAAAACAAACCTGACCTCTCTAGGATATTCAGAAGCCAAGTTATAAGCCCACAAAGGTGTAACTGGACTACTTCTTTAAATTGACACCAGGCCCGGTGACCTTTGGGACATGGTTTGATCCCCTTAGGAAAGTGCTATCATCATGAAACGTTCAGATCACTTACAACTCAATAGATTCTACCTTCCTGTAACGTTTCAGCCTGATTGGACCTTGTTTTCACACAAATGAACCACGATTGATGTGAAATTGTGCTTCGAGCAACATAATTCTGGGTGCCATTTAAAAACCATAAGTGCTAATGACTCCATTCCTTTTAGTGGTAATGGGGGCTGCTAATTGGAGTACTCTAAAACAAACCTGACCTCTCTAGGATATTCAGAAGCCAAGTTATAAGCCCACAAAAGTGTAACTGGACTACTTCTTTAAAGTGACACCAGGCCCGGTGACCTTTGGGACATGGTTTGACCCCCTATAGGAATGTGCGATCATCATGAAACGTTCAGATCACTTACAACTCAATATATTCTACCTTCCTGTAACGTTTCAGCCTGATTGGACCTTGTTTTCGCACAAATGGACCCAGAATGATGTGAAATTGTGCTTCGTGGAACATAATTCTGGGTGCCATTTACAAACCATAAGTGCTAATGACTCCATTCCTTTTTGTGGTTGTAGGGGCTGTTGGTTGGAGTACATTAAAACAAACCTGATCTCTCTAGAACATTCAGAAGCCAAGTTATAAGCCCACAAATGTGTAACTGGACTACTTCTTTAAATTGACACCAGATCCGGTGACCTTTGGGACATGGTTTGACCCCCTTAGGAAAGTGCTATCATCATGAAACATTCAGATCACTTACAACTCAATAGATTCTACCTTCCTGTAACGTTTCAGCCTGATTGGACGTTGTTTTCACACAAATGAACCCAGAATGATGTGAAATTGTGCTTTGTGCCACATAATTCTGGGTGCCATTTAAAAACCATAAGTGCTAATGACTCCATTCCTTTTTGTGGTTGTAGGGGCTGTTGATTGGAGTATACTAAAACAAACCTGATCTCTCTAGGACATTCAGAAGCCAAGTTATAAGCCCACAAATGTGTAACTGGACTACTTCTTTAAATTGAAACCAGATCCGGTGACCATTGGGACATGGTTTGACCCCCTTAGGAAAGTGCTATCATCATGAAACGTTCAGATCACTTACAACTCAATAAATTATACCTTCCTGTAACGTTTCAGCCTGATTGGACCATGTTTTCACACAAATGGACCCAGAATGATTTGAAATTGTGCTTTGTGCAACATAATTCTGGGTGCCATTTACAAACCATAAGTGCTAATGACTCCATTCCTTTTTGTGGTTGTAGGGCCTGTTGATTGGAGTACACTAAAACAAACCTGATCTCTCTAGGACATTCAGAAGCCAAGTTATAAGCCCACAAATGTGTAACTGGACTACTTCTTTAAAGTGACACCAGATCCGGTGACCTTTGAACATGGTTTTACCCCCTATAGGAATGTGCGATCATCTTGAAACGTTCAGATCACTTACAACTCAATAGATTCTACCTTCTTGTAACGTTTCAGCCTGATTGGACCTTGTTTTCACTCAAATGAACCCAGAATGATGTGAAATTGTGCTTCGTGCAACATAATTCTGGGTGCCATTTAAAAACCATAAGTGCTAATGACTCCATTCCTTTTAGTGGTAATGGGGGCTGTTAATTGGAGTACTCTAAAACAAACCTGACCTCTCTAGGATATTCAGAAGCCAAGTTATAAGCCCACAAAGGTGTAACTGGACTACTTTAAATTGACACCAGGCACGGTGACCTTTGGGACATGGTTTGATCCCCTTAGGAAAGTGCTATCATCATGAAACGTTCAGATCACTTACAACTCAATAGATTCTACCTTCCTGTAACGTTTCAGCCTGATTGGACCTTGTTTTCACACAAATGAACCACGATTGTTGTGAAATTGTGCTTCGAGCAACATAATTCTGGGTGCCATTTAAAAACCATAAGTGCTAATGACTCCATTCCTTTTAGTGGTAATGGGGGCTGCTAATTGGAGTACTCTAAAACAAACCTGACCTCTCTAGGATATTCAGAAGCCAAGTTATAAGCCCACAAAGGTGTAACTGGACTACTTCTTTAAAGTGACACCAGGCCCGGTGACCTTTGGGACATGGTTTGACCCCCTATAGGAATGTGCGATCATCATGAAACGTTCAGATCACTTACAACTCAATATATTCTACCTTCTTGTAACGTTTCAGCCTGATTGGACCTTGTTTTCACACAAATGGACCAAGAATGATGTGAAATTGTGCTTCGTGGAACATAATTCTGGGTGCCATTTACAAACCATAAGTGCTAATGACTCCATTCCTTTTTGTGGTTGTAGGGGCTGTTGGTTGGAGTACATTAAAACAAACCTGATCTCTCTAGAACATTCAGAAGCCAAGTTATAAGCCCACAAATGTGTAACTGGACTACTTTAAATTGACACCAGATCCGGTGACCTTTGGGACATGGTTTGACCCCCTTAGGAAAGTGCTATCATCATGAAACATTCAGATCACTTACAACTCAATAGATTCTACCTTCCTGTAACGTTTCAGCCTGATTGTACCTTGTTTTCACACAAATGAACCCAGAATGATGTGAAATTGTGCTTCGTGCAACATAATTCTGGGTGCCATTTAAAAACCATAAGTGCTAATGACTCCATTCCTTTTTGTGGTTGTAGGGGCTGTTGATTGGAGTATACTAAAACAAACCTGATCTCTCTAGGACATTCAGAAGCCAAGTTATAAGCCCTCAAAGGTGTAATTGGACTACTTCTTTAAAGTGACACCAGGCCCGGTGACCTTTGGGACATGGTTTGACCCCCTATAGGAATGTGCGATCATCATGAAACGTTCAGATCACTTACAACTCAATAGATTCTACCTTCTTGTAACGTTTCAGCCTGATTGGACCTTGTTTTCACACAAATGGACCCAGAATGATGTGAAATTGTGCTTCGTGCAACATAATTCTGGGTGCCATTTACAAACCATAAGTGCTAATGACTCCATTCCTTTTTGTGGTTGTAGGGGCTGTTGATTGGAGTACACTAAAACAAACCTGATCCCTCTAGGACATTCAGAAGCCAAGTTATAAGCCCACAAAGGTGTAACTGGACTACTTTAAATTGACACCAGGCACGGTGACCTTTGGGACATGGTTTGATCCCCTTAGGAAAGTGCTATCATCATGAAACGTTCAGATCACTTACAACTCAATAGATTCTACCTTCCTGTAACGTTTCAGCCTGATTGGACCTTGTTTTCACACAAATGAACCACGATTGTTGTGAAATTGTGCTTCGAGCAACATAATTCTGGGTGCCATTTAAAAACCATAAGTGCTAATGACTCCATTCCTTTTAGTGGTAATGGGGGCTGCTAATTGGAGTACTCTAAAACAAACCTGACCTCTCTAGGATATTCAGAAGCCAAGTTATAAGCCCACAAAGGTGTAACTGGACTACTTCTTTAAAGTGACACCAGGCCCGGTGACCTTTGGGACATGGTTTGACCCCCTATAGGAATGTGCGATCATCATGAAACGTTCAGATCACTTACAACTCAATATATTCTACCTTCTTGTAACGTTTCAGCCTGATTGGACCTTGTTTTCACACAAATGGACCAAGAATGATGTGAAATTGTGCTTCGTGGAACATAATTCTGGGTGCCATTTACAAACCATAAGTGCTAATGACTCCATTCCTTTTTGTGGTTGTAGGGGCTGTTGGTTGGAGTACATTAAAACAAACCTGATCTCTCTAGAACATTCAGAAGCCAAGTTATAAGCCCACAAATGTGTAACTGGACTACTTTAAATTGACACCAGATCCGGTGACCTTTGGGACATGGTTTGACCCCCTTAGGAAAGTGCTATCATCATGAAACATTCAGATCACTTACAACTCAATAGATTCTACCTTCCTGTAACGTTTCAGCCTGATTGTACCTTGTTTTCACACAAATGAACCCAGAATGATGTGAAATTGTGCTTCGTGCAACATAATTCTGGGTGCCATTTAAAAACCATAAGTGCTAATGACTCCATTCCTTTTTGTGGTTGTAGGGGCTGTTGATTGGAGTATACTAAAACAAACCTGATCTCTCTAGGACATTCAGAAGCCAAGTTATAAGCCCACAAATGTGTAACTGGACTACTTCTTTAAATTGACACCAGATCCGGTGACCTTTGGGACATTGTTTGACCCCCTTAGGAAAGTGCTATCATCATGAAACGTTCAGATCACTTACAACTCAATAGATTCTACCTTCTTGTAACGTTTCAGCCTGATTGGACCTTGTTTTCACACAAATGGACCCAGAATGATGTGAAATTGTGCTTCGTGCAACATAATTCTGGGTGCCATTTAATAACCATAAGTGCTAATGACTCCATTCCTTTTTGAGGTTGTAGGGGCTGTTGATTGGAGTACACTAAAACAAACCTGATCTCTCTAGGACATTCAGAAACCAAGTTATAAGCCCTCAAAGGTGTAATTGGACTACTTCTTTAAAGTGACACCAGGCCCGGTGACCTTTGGGACATGGTTTGACCCCCTATAGGAATGTGCGATCATCATGAAACGTTCAGATCACTTACAACTCAATAGATTCTACCTTCTTGTAACGTTTCAGCCTGATTGGACCTTGTTTTCACACAAATGGACCCAGAATGATGTGAAATTGTGCTTCGTGCAACATAATTCTGGGTGCCATTTACAAACCATAAGTGCTAATGACTCCATTCCTTTTTGTGGTTGTAGGGGCTGTTGATTGGAGTACACTAAAACAAACCTGATCTCTCTAGGACATTCAGAAGCCAAGTTATAAGCCCACAAAGGTGTAACTGGACTACTTCTTTAAATTGACACCAGATCCGGTGACCTTTGGGACATTGTTTGACCCCCTTAGGAAAGTGCGATCATCTTGAAACGTTCAGATCACTTACAACTCAATAGATTCTACCTTCTTGTAACGTTTCAGCCTGATTGGACCTTGTTTTCACACAAATGGACCCAGAATGATGTGAAATTGTGCTTAGTGCAACATAATTCTGGGTGCCATTTAAAAACCATAAGTGCTAATGACTCCATTCCTTTTAGTGGTAACGGGGGCTGTTAATTGGAGTACTCTAAAACAAACCTGGCCTCTCTAGGATATTCAGAAGCCAAGTTATAAGCCCACAAAGGTGTAACTGGACTACTTCTTTAAAGTGACGCCTGGCCCGGTGACCTTTGGGACATAGTTTGACCCCCTATAGGAATGTGCGATCATCATGAAACGTTCAGATCACTTACAACTCAATAGATTCTACCATCTTGTAACGTTTCAGCCTGATTGGACCTTGTTTTCACACAAATGGACCCAGAATGATGTGAAATTGTGCTTCGTGCAACATAATTCTGGGTGCCATTTACAAACCATAAGTGCTAATGACTCCATTCCTTTTTGTGGTTGTAGGGGCTGTTGATTGGAGTACACTAAAACAAACCTGATCTCTCTAGGACATTCAGAAGCCAAGTTATAAGCCCACAAAGGTGTAACTGGACTACTTCTTTAAATTGACACCAGATCCGGTGACCTTTGGGACATTGTTTGACCCCCTTAGGAAAGTGCGATCATCTTGAAACGTTCAGATCACTTACAACTCAATAGGTTCTACCTTCTTGTAACGTTTCAGCCTGATTGGACCTTGTTTTCACACAAATGGACCCAGAATGATGTGAAATTGTGCTTAGTGCAATATAATTCTGGGTACCATTTACAAACCATAAGTGCTAATGACTCCATTCCTTTTTGTGGTTGTAGGGGCTGTTGGTTGGAGTACATTAAAACAAACCTGATCTCTCTAGGACATTCAGAAGCCAATTTATAAGCCCACAAATGTGTAACTGGACTACTTCTTTAAATTGACACCAGATCCGGTGACCTTTGGGACATTGTTTGACCCCCTTAGGAAAGTGCTATCATCATGAAACGTTCAGATCACTTACAACTCAATAGATTCTACCTTCTTGTAACGTTTCAGCCTGATTGGACCTTGTTTTCACACAAATGGACCCAGAATGATGTGAAATTGTGCTTCGTGCAACATAATTCTGGGTGCCATTTAAAAACCATAAGTGCTAATGACTCCATTCATTTTTGAGGTTGTAGGGGCTGTTGATTGGAGTACACTAAAACAAACCTGATCTCTCTAGGACATTCAGAAACCAAGTTATAAGCCCTCAAACGTGTAATTGGACTACTTCTTCAAAGTGACACCAGGCCCGGTGACCTTTGGGACATGGTTTGACCCTCTATAGGAATGTGCGATCATCATGAAACGTTCAGATCACTTACAACTCAATAGATTCTACCTTCATGTAACGTTTCAGCCTGATTGGACCTTGTTTTCACACAAATGGACCCAGAATGATATGAAATTGTGCTTCGTGCAACATAATTCTGGGTGCCATTTACAAACCATAAGTGCTAATGACTCCATTCCTTTTTGTGGTTGTAGGGGCTGTTGATTGGAGTACACTAAAACAAACCTGATCTCTCTAGGACATTCAGAAGCCAAGTTATAAGCCCACAAAGGTGTAACTGGACTACTTCTTTAAATTGACACCAGATCCGGTGACCTTTGGGACATTGTTTGACCCCCTTAGGAAAGTGCGATCATCTTGAAACGTTCAGATCACTTACAACTCAATAGATTCTACCTTCTTGTAACGTTTCAGCCTGATTGGACCTTGTTTTCACACAAATGGACCCAGAATGATGTGAAATTGTGCTTAGTGCAACATAATTCTGGGTGCCATTTAAAAACCATAAGTGCTCATGACTCCATTCCTTTTAGTGGTAACGGGGGCTGTTAATTGGAGTACTCTAAAACAAACCTGACCTCTCTAGGATATTCAGAAGCCAAGTTATAAGCCCACAAAGGTGTAACTGGACTACTTCTTTAAAGTGACGCCAGGCCCTGTGACCTTTGGGACATAGTTTGACCCCCTATAGGAATGTGCGATCATCATGAAACGTTCAGATCACTTACAACTCAATAGATTCTACCTTCTTGTAACGTTTCAGCCTGATTGGACCTTGTTTTCACACAAATGGACCCAGAATGATGTGAAATTGTGCTTCGTGCAACATAATTCTGGGTGCCATTTACAAACCATAAGTGCTAATGACTCCATTCCTTTTTGTGGTTGTAGGGGCTGTTGATTGGAGTACACTAAAACAACCCTGATCTCTCTAGGACTTTCAGAAGCCAAGTTATAAGCCCACAAATGTGTAACTGGACTACTTCTTTAAATTGACACCAGATCCGGTGACCTTTGGGACATGGTTTGACCCCCTTAGGAAAGTGCAATTATCATGAAACGTGCAGATCACTTACAACTCAATAGATTCTACCTTCCTGTAACATTTCAGCCTGATTGGACCTTGTTTTCACACAAATGGACCCAGAATGATGTGAAATTGTGCTTCGTGCAACATAATTCTGGGTGCCATTTAAAAACCATAAGTGCTAATGACTCCATTTCTTTTTGTGGTTGTAGGGGCTGATGATTGGAGTACTCTAAAACAAACCTGACCTCTCTAGGATATTCAGAAGCCAAGTTATAAGCCCACAAATGTGTAACTGGACTACTTCTTTAAAGTGACACCAGGCCCGGTGACCTTTGGGACATGGTTTGACCCCCTATAGGAATGTGTGATTATCATGAAACATTCAGATCACTTACAACTCAATAGATTCTACCTTCTTGTAACGTTTCAGCCTGATTGGACCTTGTTTTGACACAAATGGACCCAGAATGATGTGAAATTGTCCTTCGTGCAACATATTTCTGGGTGCCATTTACAAACCATAAGTGCTAATGACTCCATTCCTTTTTGTGGTTGTAGGGGCTGTTGATTGGAGTACACTAAAACAACCCTGATCTCTCTAGGACATTCAGAAGCCAAGTTATAAGCCCACAAATGTGTAACTGGACTACTTATTTAAATTGACACCAGATCCGGTAACGTTTGGGACATGGTTTGACCCCCTTAGGAAAGTGCAATCATCATGAAACGTTCTGATCACTTACAACTCAATAGATTCTACCTTCCTGTAACGTTTCAGCCTGATTGGTTCTTGTTTTCACACAAATGAACCCAGAATGATGTGAAATTGTGCTTCGTGCAACATAATTCTGGGTGCCATTTACAAACCATAAGTGCTAATGACTCCATTCCTTTTTGTGGTTGTAGGGGCTGTTGATTGGAGTACACTAAAATAAACCTGATCTCTCTAGGACATTCAGAAGCCAAGTTATAAGCCCACAAATGTGTAACTGGACTACTTCTTTAAAGTGACACCAGATCCGGTGACCTTTGGGACATGGTTTGACCCCCTTAGGAATGTGCAATCATCATGAAACGTTCAGATCACTTACAACTCAATAGATTCTACCTTCCTGTAGCGTTTCAGCCTGATTGGACCTTGTTTTCACGCAAATGGACCCAGAATGATGTAAAATTGTGCTTCGTGCAACATAATTCTGGGTGTCATTTAAAAACCATAAGAGCTAATGACTCCATTCCTTTTTGGGGCAATAGGGGCTGTTGATTGGAGTACCCTAAAACAAACCTGACCTCTCTAGGATATTCAGAAGCCAAGTTATAAGCCCACAAAGGTGTAAATGGACTACTTCTTTAAATTGACACCAGATCCGGTGACGTTTGGGACATGGTTTGACCCCCTATAGGAATGTGTGATTATCATGAAACGTTCAGATCACTTACAACTCAATAGATTCTACCTACTTGTAACGTTTCAGCCTGATTGGACCTTGTTTTCACACAAATGGACCCAGAATGATGTGAAATTGTGCTTCGTGCAACATAATTCTGGGTGCCATTTACAAACCATAAGTGCTATTGACTCCATTCTTTTTTGTGGTTGTAGGGGCTGTTGATTGGAGTACACTAAAACAAACCTGATCTCTCTAGGACATTCAGAAGCCAAGTTATAAGCCCACAAAGGTGTAACTGGACTACTTCTTTAAATTGACACCAGATCCGGTGACCTTTGGGACATTGTTTGACCCCCTTAGGAAAGTGCGATCATCTTGAAACGTTCAGATCACTTACAACTCAATAGGTTCTAACTTCTTGTAACGTTTCAGCCTGATTGGACCTTGTTTTCACACAAATGGACCCAGAATGATGTGAAATTGTGCTTAGTGCAGCATAATTCTGGGTACCATTTACAAACCATAAGTGCTAATGACTCCATTCCTTTTTGTGGTTGTAGGGGCTGTTGGTTGGAGTACATTAAAACAAACCTGATCTCTCTAGGACATTCAGAAGCCAATTTATAAGCCCACAAATGTGTAACTGGACTACTTCTTTAAATTGACACCAGATCCGGTGACCTTTGGCACATGGTTTGACCCCCTTAGGAAAGTGTTACCATCTTGAAACGTTCAAATCACTTACAACTCAATAGATTCTACCTTCCTGTAACGTTTCAGCCTGAATGGACCTTGTTTTCACACAAATGGACCCAGAATGATGTGAAATTGTGCTTCGTGCAACATAATTCTGGGTGCCATTTACAAACCATAAGTGCTAATGACTCCATTCCTTTTTAATGGTTGTAGGGGCTGTTGATTGGAGTACACTAAAACAAACCTGATCTCTCTAGGACATTCAGAAGCCAAGTTATAAGCCCACAAATGTGTAACTGGACTACTTCTTTAAATTGACACCAGATCCGGTGACCTTTGGGACATGGTTTGACCCCCTTAGGAAAGTGTTATCATCATGAAACGTTCAGATCACTTACAACTCAATAGATTCTACCTTCTTGTAGCGTTTCAGCTTGATTGGACCTTGTTTTCACACAAATGGACCCAGAATGACGTGAAATTGTGCTTCGTGCAACATAATTCTGGGTGCCATTTACAAACCATAAGTGCTAATGACTCCATTCCTTTTTGTGGTTGTAGGGGCTGTTGATTGGAGAACACTAATACAAACCTAACCTCTCTAGGACATTCAGAAGCCAAGTTATAAGCCCACAAAGGTGTAACTGGACTACTTCTTTAAAGTGACACCAGGCCCGGTGACCTTTGGGACATGGTTTGACCCCCTTAGGAAAGTGCTATCATCATGAAACGTTCAGATCACTTACAACTCAATAGATTCTACCTTCCTGTAACATTTCAGCCTGATTGGACCTTGTTTTCACACAAATGAACCCAGAATGATGTGAAATTGTGCTTCGTGCAACATAATTCTGGGTGCCATTTACAAACCATAAGTGCTAATGACTCCATTCCTTTTTGTGGTTGTATGGGCTGTTGATTGGAGTACATTAAAACAAACCTGATCTCTCTAGGACATTCAGATGCCAAGTTATAAGCCCACAAATGTGTAACTGGACTACTTCTTTAAAGTGACACCAGGCCCGGTGACCTTTGGGACATGGTTTTACCCCCTATAGGAATGTGCGATCATCTTGAAATGTTCAGATCACTTACAACTCAATAGATTCTACCTTCTTGTAGCGTTTCAGCTTGATTGGACCTTGTTTTCACACAAATGGACCCAGAATGACGTGAAATTGTGCTTCGTGCAACATAATTCTGGGTGCCATTTACAAACCATAAGTGCTAATGACTCCATTCCTTTTTGTGGTTGTAGGGGCTGTTGATTGGAGTACACTAAAACAAACCTAACCTCTCTAGGACATTCAGAAGCCAAGTTATAAGCCCACAAAGGTGTAACTGGACTACCTCTTTAAAGTGACACCAGGCCCGGTGACCTTTGGGACATGGTTTTGCCCCCTATAGGAATGTGCGATCATCTTGAAACGTTCAGATCACTTACAACTCAATAGAATCTACCTTCTTGTAGCGTTTCAGCCTGATTGGACCTTGTTTTCACACAAATGGACCCAGAATGATGTGAAATTGTGCTTCATGCAACATAATTCTTGGTGCCATTTACAAACCTTAAGTGCTAATGACTCCATTCCTTTTTGTGGTTGTAGGGGCTGTTGATTGGAGTACACTAAAACAAACCTGATCTCTCTAGGACATTCAGAAGCCAAGTTATAAGCCCACAAATGTGTAACTTGACTACTTCTTTAAATTGACACCAGATCCGGTGACCTTTGGGACATGGTTTGAACCCCTTAGGAAAGTGCTATCATCATGAAACGTTCAGATCACTTACAACTCAATAGATTCTACCTTCCTGTAACGTTTCAGCCTTATTGGACCTTGTTTTCACACAAATGAACCCAGAATGATGTGAAATTGTGCTTCGTGCAACATAATTCTGGGTGCCATTTAAAAACCATAAGTGCTAATGACTCCATTCCTTTTTGAGGTTGTAGGGGCTGTTGATTGGAGTACACTAAAACAAACCTGATCTCTCTAGGACATTCAGAAGCCAAGTTATAAAGCCCTCAAAGGTGTAACTGGACTACTTCTTTAACGTGACACCAGGCCCGGTGACCTTTGGGACATGGTTTGACCCCCTTAGGAAAGTGCTATCATCATGAAACGTTCAGATCACTTACAACTCAATAGATTCTACCTTCCTGTAACGTTTCAGCCTGATTGGACCTTGTTTTCACACAAATGGACCCAGAATGATGTGAAATTTTGCTTCGTGCAACATAATTCTGGGTGCCATTTACAAACCATAAGTGCTAATGACTCCATTCCTTTTTTTGGTTGTAGGGGCTGTTGATTGGAGTACATTAAAACAAACCTGATCTCTCTAGGACATTCAGAAGCCAAGTTATAAGCCCACAAATGTGTAACTGGACTACTTCTTTAAATTGACACCAGATCCGGTGACCTTTGGCACATGGTTTGACCCCCTTAGGAAAGTGTTACCATCTTGAAACGTTCAAATCACTTACAACTCAATAGATTCTACCTTCCTGTAACGTTTCAGCCTGAATGGACCTTGTTTTCACACAAATGGACCCAGAATGATGTGAAATTGTGCTTCGTGCAACATAATTCTGGGTGCCATTTACAAACCATAAGTGCTAATGACTCCATTCCTTTTTAATGGTTGTAGGGGCTGTTGATTGGAGTACACTAAAACAAACCTGATCTCTCTAGGACATTCAGAAGCCAAGTTATAAGCCCACAAATGTGTAACTGGACTACTTCTTTAAAGTGACACCAGGCCCGGTGACCTTTGGGACAAGGTTTGACCTCCTATAGGAATGTGCGATCATCATGAAACGTTCAGATCACTTACAACTCAATAGATTCTACCTTCTTGTAACGTTTCAGCCTGATTGGACCTTGTTTTCACACAAATGAAGCTAGACTGATGTGAAATTGTGCTTCGTGCAACATAATTCTGGGTGCCATTTACAAACCATAAGTGCTAATGACTCCATTCCTTTTTGTGGATGTAGGGGCTGTTGATTGGAGTACACTAAAACAACCCTGATCTCTCTAGGACATTCAGAAGCCAAGTCATAAGCCCACAAATGTGTAACTGGACTACTTCTTTAAATTGACACCAGATCCGGTGACCTTTGGGACATGGTTTGACCCCCTTAGGAAAGTGGTATCATCATGAAACGTTCAGATCACTTACAACTCAATAGATTCTACCTTCCTGTAACATTTATGCCTGATTGGACCTTGTTTTCACACAAATGGACCCAGAATGATGTGAAATTGTGCTTCGTGCAACATAATTCTGGGTGCCATTTAAAAACCATAAGTGCTAATGACTCCATTTCTTTTTGAGGTTGTAGGGGTTGATGATTGGAGTACACTAAATCAAACCTGATCTCTCTAGGACATTCAGAAGCCAAGTTATAAGCCCACAAATGTGTAACTGCACTACTTCTTTAAAGTGACACCAGGCCCTGTGACCTTTGGGACATGGTTTTTCCCGCTATAGGAATGTGCGATCATCATGAAACGTTCAGATCACTTACAACTCAATAGATTGTACCTTCTTGTAACGTTTCAGCCTGATTGGACCTTGTTTTCACACAAATGAACCCAGAATGATGTGAAATTGTGCTTCGTGCAACATAATTCTGGGTGCCATTTACAAACCATAAGTGCTATTGACTCCATTCCTTTTTGTGGTAATGGGGGCTGTTAATTGTAGTACTCTAAGACAAACCTGACCTCTCTAGGATATTCAGAAGCCAAGTTATAAGCCCACAAAGTTGTAAATGGACTACTTCTTTAAATTGACACCAGATCCGGTGACGTTTGGGACATGGTTTGACCCCCTTAGGAAAGCTCTATCATCATGAAACGTTCAGATCACTTACAACTCAATAGATTCTACCTTCTTGTAACGTTTCAGCCTGATTGGACCTTGTTTTCACACAAATGGACCCAGAATGATGTGAAATTGTGCTTTGTGCAACATAATTCTGGGTACCATTTACAAACCATAAGTGCTAATGACTCCATTCCTTTTTGTGGTTGTAGGGGCTGTTGATTGGAGTACACTAAAACAAACCTGACCTCTCTAGGACATTCAGAAGCCAAGTTATAAGCCCACAAATGTGTAACTGGACTACTTCTTTAAAGTGACACCAGATCCGTTGACCTTTGGGACATGGTTTGACCCCCTTAGGAATGTGCGATCATCATGAAACGTTCAGATCACTTACAACTCAATAGATTCTACCTTCCTGTAGCGTTTCAGCCTGATTGGACCTTGTTTTCACACAAATGGACCCAGAATGATGTAAAATTGTGCTTCGTGCAACATAATTCTGGGTGTCATTCAAAAACCATAAGAGCTAATGACTCCATTCCTTTTTGGGGCAATAGGGGCTATTGATTGGAGTACCCTAAATCAAACCTGACCTCTCTAGGATATTCAGAAGCCAAGTTATAAGCCCACAAATGTGTAACTGGACTACTTCTTTAAAGTGACACCAGGCCCTGTGACCTATGGGACATGGTTTTTCCCGCTATAGGAATGTGCGATCATCATGAAACGTTCAGATCACTTACAACTCAATAGATTGTACCTTCTTGTAACGTTTCAGCCTGATTGGACCTTGTTTTCACACAAATGAACCCAGAATGATGTGAAATTGTGCGTCGTGCAACATAATTCTGGGTGCCATTTAAAAACCATAAGTGCTAATGACTCCATTCCTTTTTGTGGTAATGGGGGCTGTTAATTGTAGTACTCTAAGACAAACCTGACCTCTCTAGGATATTCAGAAGCCAAGTTATAAGCCCACAAAGGTGTAAATGGACTACTTCTTTAAATTGACACCAGATCCGGTGACGTTTGGGACATGGTTTGACCCCCTTAGGAAAGCTCTATCATCATGAAACGTTCAGATCACTTACAACTCAATAGATTCTACCTTCCTGTAACGTTTCAGCCTGATTGGACCTTGTTTTCACACAAATGAACCCAGAATGATGTGAAATTGTGCTTCGTGCAACATAATTCTGGGTGCCATTTAAAAACGATAAGTGCTAATGACTCCATTCCTTTTTGGGGTAATGGGGGCTGTTAATTGGAGTACACTAAAACAAACCTGACCTCTCTAGGATATTCAGAAGCCAAGTTATAAGCCCACAAATGTGTAACTGGACTACTTCTTTAAAGTGACACCAGGCCCGGTGACCTTTGGGACATGGTTTGACCCCCTATAGGAATGTGTGATTATCATGAAACGTTCAGATCACTTACAACTCAATAGATTCTACCTTCTTGTAACGTTTCAGCCTGATTGGACCTTGTTTTCACACAAATGGACCCAGAATGATGTGAAATTGTGCTTTGTGCAACATAATTCTGGGTACCATTTACAAACCATAAGTGCTAATGACTCCATTCCTTTTTGTGGTTGTAGGGGCTGTTGATTGGAGTACACTAAAACAAACCTGACCTCTCTAGGACATTCAGAAGCCAAGTTATAAGCCCACAAATGTGTAACTGGACTACTTCTTTAAAGTGACGCCAGATCCGGTGACGTTTTGGACATGGTTTGACCCCCTTAGGAAAGTGCTATCATCATGAAACGTTTAGATCACTTACAACTCAATAGATTCTACCTTCCTGTAACGTTTCAGCCTGATTGGACCTTGTTTTCACACAAATGAACCCAGAATGATGTGAAATTGTGCTTCGTGCAACATAATTCTGGGTGCCATTTAAAAACCATAAGTGCTAATGACTCCATTCCTTTTTGTGGTAATGGGGGCTGTTAATTGGAGTACTCTAAAACAAACCTGACCTCTCTAGGATATTCAGAAGCCAAGTTATAAGCCCACAAAGGTGTAACTGGACTACTTCTTTAAAGTGACACCAGGCCCGGTGACCTTTGGGACATAGTTTGACCCCCTATAGGAATGTGCAATCATCATGAAACGTTCATATCACTTACAACTCAATAGATTCTACCTTCTTGTATCGTTTCAGCCTGATTGGACCTTGTTTTCACACAAATGGACCCAGAATGATGTGAAATTGTGCATCGTGCAACATAATTCTGGGTGCCATTTACAAACCATAAGTGCTAATGACTCCATTCCTTTTTGTGGTTGTAGGGGCTGTTGATTGGAGTACACTAAAACAACCCTGATCTCTCTTGGACATTCAGAAGCCAAGTTATAAGCCCACAAATGTGTAACTGGACTACTTTAAATTGACACCAGATCCGGTGACCTTTGGGACATGGTTTGACCCCCTTAGGAAAGTGCTATCATCATGAAACGTTCAGACCACTTACAACTCAATATATTCTACCTTCCTGTAACATTTCAGCCTGATTGGGCCTTGTTTTCACACAAATGGACCCAGAATGATGTGAAATTGTGCTTCGTGCAACATAATTCTGGGTGCCATTTACAAACCATAAGTGCTAATGACTCCATTCCTTTTTGTGGTTGTAGGGGCTGTTGATTGGAGTACACTAAAACAACCCTGATCTCTCTAGGACATTCAGAAGCCAAGTTATAAGCCCACAAATGTGTAACTGGACTACTTCGTTAAATTGACACCAGATCCGGTGACCTTTGGGACATGGTTTGACCCCCTTAGGATAGTGCAATCATCATGAAACGTTCAGATCACTTACAACTCAATAGATTCTACCTTCCTGTAACATTTCAGCCTGATTGGACCTTGTTTTCACACAAATGGACCCAGAATGATGTGAAATTGTGCTTCGTGCAACATAATTCTGGGTGCCATTTAAAAACCATAAGTGCTAATGACTCCATTTCTTTTTGAGGTTGTAGTTGCTGATGATTGGAGTACACTAAAATAAAACTGATCTCTCTAGGACATTCAGAAGCCAAGTTATAAGCCCACAAATGTGTAACTGGACTACTTCTTTAAAGTGACACCAGATCCGGTGACCTTTGGGACATGGTTTGACCCCCTTAGGAATGTGTGATCATCATGAAACGTTCAGATCACTTACAACTCAATAGATTCTACCTTCCTGTAGCGTTTCAGCCTGATTGGACCTTGTTTTCACACAAATGGACCCAGAATGATGTAAAATTGTGCTTCGTGCAACATAATTCTGGGTGTCATTTAAAAACCATAAGAGCTAATGACTCCATTCCTTTTTGGGGCAATAGGGGCTGTTGATTGGAGTACCCTAAAACAAACCTGACCTCTCTAGGATATTCAGAAGCCAAGTTATAAGCCCACAAAGGTGTAAATGGACTACTTCTTTAAATTGACACCAGATCCGGTGACGTTTGGGACATGGTTTGACCCCCTTAGGAAAGCTCTATCATCATGAAACGTTCAGATCACTTACAACTAAATAGATTCTACCTTCCTGTAACGTTTCAGCCTGATTGGACCTTGTTTTCACACAAATGGACCCAGAATGATGTGAAATTGTGCTTTGTGCAACTTAATTCTGGGTACCATTTACAAACCATAAGTGCTAATGACTCCATTCCTTTTTGTGGTTGTAGGGGCTGTTGATTGGAGTACACTAAAACAAACCTGACCTCTCTAGGACATTCAGAAGCCAAGTTATAAGCCCACAAATGTGTAACTGGACTACTTCTTTAAAGTGACGCCAGATCCGGTGACGTTTTGGACATGGTTTGACCCCCTTAGGAAAGTGCGATCATCATGAAACGTTCAGATCACTTACAACTCAATAGATTCTACCTTCCTGTAGCGTTTCAGCCTGATTGGACCTTGTTTTCACACAAATGGACCCAGAATGATGTAAAATTGTGCTTCGTGCAACATAATTCTGGGTGTCATTTAAAAACCATAAGAGCTAATGACTCCATTCCTTTTTGGGGCAATAGGGGCTGTTGATTGGAGTACCCTAAAACAAACCTGACCTCTCTAGGATATTCAGAAGCCAAGTTATAAGCCCACAAATGTGTAACTGGACTACTTCTTTAAAGTGACACCAGGCCCTGTGACCTTTGGGACATGGTTTTTCCCGCTATAGGAATGTGCGATCATCATGAAACGTTCAGATCACTTACAACTCAATAGATTGTACCTTCTTGTAACGTTTCAGCCTGATTGGACCTTGTTTTCACACAAATGAACCCAGAATGATGTGAAATTGTGCGTCGTGCAACATAATTCTGGGTGCCATTTAAAAACCATAAGTGCTAATGACTCCATTCCTTTTTGTGGTAATGGGGGCTGTTAATTGTAGTACTCTAAGACAAACCTGACCTCTCTAGGATATTCAGAAGCCAAGTTATAAGCCCACAAAGGTGTAAATGGACTACTTCTTTAAATTGACACCAGATCCGGTGACGTTTGGGACATGGTTTGACCCCCTTAGGAAAGCTCTATCATCATGAAACGTTCAGATCACTTACAACTCAATAGATTCTACCTTCCTGTAACGTTTCAGCCTGATTGGACCTTGTTTTCACACAAATGAACCCAGAATGATGTGAAATTGTGCTTCGTGCAACATAATTCTGGGTGCCATTTAAAAACGATAAGTGCTAATGACTCCATTCCTTTTTGGGGTAATGGGGGCTGTTAATTGGAGTACACTAAAACAAACCTGACCTCTCTAGGATATTCAGAAGCCAAGTTATAAGCCCACAAATGTGTAACTGGACTACTTATTTAAAGTGACACCAGGCCCGGTGACCTTTGGGACATGGTTTGACCCCCTATAGGAATGTGTGATTATCATGAAACGTTCAGATCACTTACAACTCAATAGATTCTACCTTCTTGTAACGTTTCAGCCTGATTGGACCTAGTTTTCACACAAATGGACCCAGAATGATGTGAAATTGTGCTTTGTGCAACATAATTCTGGGTACCATTTACAAACCATAAGTGCTAATGACTCCATTCCTTTTTGTGGTTGTAGGGGCTGTTGATTGGAGTACACTAAAACAAACCTGACCTCTCTAGGACATTCAGAAGCCAAGTTATAAGCCCACAAATGTGTAACTGGACTACTTCTTTAAAGTGACGCCAGATCCGGTGACGTTTTGGACATGGTTTGACCCCCTTAGGAAAGTGCTATCATCATGAAACGTTTAGATCACTTACAACTCAATAGATTCTACCTTCCTGTAACGTTTCAGCCTGATTGGACCTTGTTTTCACACAAATGAACCCAGAATGATGTGAAATTGTGCTTCGTGCAACATAATTCTGGGTGCCATTTAAAAACCATAAGTGCTAATGACTCCATTCCTTTTTGTGGTAATGGGTGCTGTTAATTGGAGTACTCTAAAACAAACCTGACCTCTCTAGGATATTCAGAAGCCAAGTTATAAGCCCACAAAGGTGTAACTGGACTACTTCTTTAAAGTGACACCAGGCCCGGTGACCTTTGGGACATGGTTTGACCCCCTATAGGAATGTGCAATCATCATGAAACGTTCAGATCACTTACAACTCAATA
Source organism: Nothobranchius furzeri (assembly GCF_043380555.1). Lineage (NCBI taxonomy): Eukaryota > Metazoa > Chordata > Actinopteri > Cyprinodontiformes > Nothobranchiidae > Nothobranchius > Nothobranchius furzeri. The sequence goes on along the minus strand of NC_091748.1, from coordinate 4,778,600 downwards.
TATTCTACCTTCTTGTAACGTTTCAGCCTGATTGGACCTTGTTTTCACACAAATGGACCCAGAATGATGTGAAATTGTGCTTCGTGCAACATAATTCTGGGTGCCATTTACAAACCATAAGTGCTAATGACTCCATTCCTTTTTGTGGTTGTAGGGGCTGTTGATTGGAGTACACTAAAACAACCCTGATCTCTCTTGGACATTCAGAAGCCAAGTTATAAGCCCACAAATGTGTAACTGGACTACTTTAAATTGACACCAGATCCGGTGACCTTTGGGACATGGTTTGACCCCCTTAGGAAAGTGCTATCATCATGAAACGTTCAGACCACTTACATCTCAATATATTCTACCTTCCTGTAACATTTCAGCCTGATTGGGCCTTGTTTTCACACAAATGGACCCAGAATGATGTGGAATTGTGCTTCGTGCAACATAATTCTGGGTGCCATTTACAAACCATAAGTGCTAATGACTCCATTCCTTTTTGTGGTTGTAGGGGCTGTTGATTGGAGTACACTAAAACAACCCTGATCTCTCTAGGACATTCAGAAGCCAAGTTATAAGCCCACAAATGTGTAACTGGACTACTTCGTTAAATTGACACCAGATCCGGTGACCTTTGGGACATGGTTTGACCCCCTTAGGATAGTGCAATCATCATGAAACGTTCAGATCACTTACAACTCAATAGATTCTACCTTCCTGTAACATTTCAGCCTGATTGGACCTTGTTTTCACACAAATGGACCCAGAATGATGTGAAATTGTGCTTCGTGCAACATAATTCTGGGTGCCATTTAAAAACCATAAGTGCTAATGACTCAATTTCTTTTTGAGGTTGTAGGGGCTGATGATTGGAGTACACTAAAATAAAACTGATCTCTCTAGGACATTCAGAAGCCAAGTTATAAGCCCACAAATGTGTAACTGGACTACTTCTTTAAAGTGACACCAGATCCGGTGACCTTTGGGACATGGTTTGACCCCCTTAGGAATGTGCGATCATCATGAAACGTTCAGATCACTTACAACTCAATAGATTCTACCTTCCTGTAGCGTTTCAGCCTGATTGGACCTTGTTTTCACACAAATGGACCCAGAATGATGTAAAATTGTGCTTCGTGCAACATAATTCTGGGTGTCATTTAAAAACCATAAGAGCTAATGACTCCATTCCTTTTTGGGGCAATAGGGGCTGTTGATTGGAGTACCCTAAAACAAACCTGACCTCTCTAGGATATTCAGAAGCCAAGTTATAAGCCCACAAAGGTGTAAATGGACTATTTCTTTAAATTGACACCAGATCCGGTGACATTTGGGACATGGTTTGACCCCCTTAGGAAAGTGCTATCATCATGAAACGTTCAGATCAATTACAACTCAATAGATTCTACCTTCCTGTAACGTTTCAGCCTGATTGGACCTTGTTTTCACACAAATGAACCCAGAATGATGTGAAATTGTGCTTCGTGCAACATAATTCTGGGTGCCATTTAAAAACCATAAGTGCTAATGACTCCATTCCTTTTTGGGGTAATGGGGGCTGTTAATTGGAGTACACTAAAACAAACCTGACCTCTCTAGGATATTCAGAAGCCAAGTTATAAGCCCACAAATGTGTAACTGGACTACTTCTTTAAAGTGACACCAGGCCCGGTGACCTTTGGGACATGGTTTGACCCCCCTATAGGAATGTGTGATTATCATGAAACGTTCAGATCACTTACAACTCAATAGATTCTACCTACTTGTAACGTTTCAGCCTGATTGGACCTTGTTTTCACACAAATGGACCCAGAATGATGTGAAATTGTGCTTCGTGCAACATAATTCTGGGTGCCATTTACAAACCATAAGTGCTAATGACTCCATTCCTTTTTGTGGTTGTAGGGGCTGTTGATTGGAGTACACACAAAAAAACCTGATCTCTCTAGGACATTCAGAAGCCAAGTTATAAGCCCACAAATGTGTAACTCGACTACTTCTTTAAATTGACACCAGATCCGGTGACCTTTGGGACATGGTTTGACCCCCTTAGGAAAGTGCTATCATCATGAAACGTTCAGATCACTTACAACTCAATAGATTCTACCTTCCTGTAACGTTTCTGCCTGATTGGACCTTGTTTTCACACAAATGAACCCAGAATGATGTGAAATTGTGCTTCGTGCAACATAATTCTGGGTGCCATTTAAAAACCATAAGTGCTAATGACTCCATTCCTTTTTGGGGTAATGGGGGCTGTTAATTGGAGTACTCTAAAACAAACCTGACCTCTCTAGGATATTCAGAAGCCAAGTTATAAGCCCACAAATGTGTAACTGGACTACTTCTTTAAATTGACACCAGATCCGGTGACCTTTGGGACATGGTTTGACCCCCTTAGGAAAGTGCTATCATCATGAAACGTTCAGATCACTTACAACTCAATAGATTCTACGTTCCTGTAACATTTCAGCCTGATTGGACCTTGTTTTCACACAAATGGACCCAGAATGATGTGAAATTGTGCTTCGTGCAACATAATTATGGGTGCCATTTACAAACCATAAGTGCTAATGACTCCATTTATTTTTGAGGTTGTAGGGGCTGATGATTGGAGTACTCTAAAACAAACCTGACCTCTCTAGGATATTCAGAAGCCAAGTTATAAGCCCACAAATGTGTAACTGGACTACTTCTTTAAAGTGACACCAGGCCCGGTGACCTTTGGGACATGGTTTGACCCCCTATAGGAATGTGTGATTATCATGAAACGTTCAGATCACTTACAACTCAATAGATTCTACCTTCTTGTAACGTTTCAGCCTGATTGGACCTTGTTTTGACACAAATGGACCCAGAATGATGTGAAATTGTGCTTCGTGCAACATAATTCTGGGTGCCATTTACAAACCATAAGTGCTAATGACTCCATTCCTTTTTGTGGTTGTAGGGGCTGTTGATTGGAGTACACTAAAACAAACCTGATCTCTCTAGGACATTCAGAAGCCAGGTTATAAGCCCACAAATGTGTAACTGGACTACTTCTTTAAAGTGACACCAGATCCGGTGACCTTTGGGACATGGTTTGACCCCCTTAGGAATGTGCGATCATCATGAACCGTTCAGATCACTTACAACTCAATAGATTCTACCTTCCTGTAGCGTTTCAGCCTGATTAGACCTTGTTTTCACACAAATGGACCCAGAATGATGTGAAATTGTGCTTCGTGCAACATAATTCTGGGTGTCATTTAAAAACCATAAGAGCTAATGACTCCATTCATTTTTTGGGGCAATAGGGGCTGTTGATTGGAGTACCCTAAAATAAACCTGACCTCTCTGAGACATTCAGAAGCCAAGTTGTAAGCCCCCAAAGGTGTGTTTGGAACCCCGCCTTTAAGGAACAAGTGATTCGTTGACCTTTATGACCTGATTTGACACCCTTAGGAATGTGCTATCATCATGAAACACAGGAATCATTTACAACTCAATAGATTCTACTTTTCTGTGACGTTTCAGCCTGATTGAAGCTTTTTTATGAGAAATGGACCCAGAATGATGTGAAATTGTGCTTCGTGCAACATAATTCTGGGTGCCATTTAAAAACCATAAGTGCTAATGACTCAATTCCTTTTTGTGGTAATGGGGGCTGTTAATTGGAGTACTCTAAAACAAACCTTACCTCTTTAGGATATTCAGAAGCCAAGTTATAAGCCCACAAAGGTGTAACTGGACCACTTTAAAGTGACACCAGGCCCGGTGACCTTTGGGACATGGTTTGACCCCCTATAGGAATGTGCGATCATCATGAAACGTTCAGATCACTTACAACTCAATAGATTCTACCTTCTTGTAACGTTTAAGCCTGATTGGACTTTGTTTTCACACAAATGGACCCAGAATGATGTGAAATTGTGCTTCGTGCAACATAATTCTGGGTGCCATTTACAAACCATAAGTGCTATTGACTCCATTCCTTTTTGTGGTTGTAGGGGCTGTTGATTGGAGTACACTAAAACAAACCTGATCTCTCTAGGATATTCAGAAGCCAAGTTATAAGCCCACAAAGGTGTAACTGGACTACTTCTTTAAGGTGACACCAGGCCCGGTGACCTTTGGGACATGGTTTTACCCCCTATAGGAATGTGCGATCATCATGAATCGTTCAGATCACTTACAACTCAATTGATTCTACCTTCTTGTAACTTTTCAGCCTGATTGGACCTTGTTTTCACACAAATGGACCCAGAATGATGTGAAATTGTGCTTCGTGCAACATAATTCTGGGTGCCATTAACAAACCATAAGTGCTAATGACTCCATTCCTTTGTGTGGTTGTAGGTGCTGTTTATTGGAGTACACTAAACAAACCTGATCCCTCTAGGACATTCAGAAGCCAAGTTATAAGCCCACAAATGTGTAACTGGACCACTTCTTTAAAATGATACCAGATCCGGTGACGTTTGGGACATGGTTTGACCCCCTTAGGAAAGTGCTATCATCATGAAACGTTCAGATCACTTACAACTCAATAGATTCTACCTTCCTGTAACGTTTCAGCCTGATTGGACCTTGTTTTCACACAAATGAATCCAGATTGATGTGAAATTGTTCTTCGTGCAACATAATTCTGGGTGCGATTTAAAAACCATAAGTGCTAATGACTCCATTCCTTTTTGTGGTTGTAGGGGCTGTTAATTGGAGTACTCTAAAACAAACCTGACCTCTCTAGGACATTCAGAAGCCAAGTTATAAGCCCACAAATGTGTAACTGGACTACCTCTTTAAAGTGACACCAGGCCCTGTGACAATTGGGACATGGTTTTACCCCCTATAGGAGTGTGCGATCATCATGAAACATTCAGATCACTTCCAACTCAATAGATTCTACCTTCTTGTAACGTTTCAGCCTGATTGGACCCTGTTTTCACACAAATGGACCCAGAATGATGTGAAATTGTGCTTCGTGCAACATAATTCTGGGTGCCATTTACAAACCATAAGTGCTAATGACTCCATTCCTTTTTGTGGTAATGGGGGCTGTTAATTGGAGTACTCTAAAACAAACCTGACCTCTCTAGGACATTCAGAAGCCAAGTTATAAGCCCACAAATGTGTAACTGGACTACTTCTTTAAATTGACACCAGATCCAGTGACGTTTGGGACATGGTTTGACCCCCTTAGCAAAGTGCTATCATCATGAAACGTTCAGATAACTTACAACTCAATAGATTCTACCTTCCTATAACGTTTCAGCCTGATTGGACCTTGTTTTCACACAAATGAACCCAGAATGATGTGAAATTGTGCTTCGTGCAACATAATTCCAGGTGCCTTTTAAAAACCATAAGTGCTAATGACTCCATTCCTTTTTGTGGTAATGGGGGCTGTTAATTGGAGTACTCTAAAACAAACCTGACCTCTCTAGGATATTCAGAAGCCAAGTTATAAGCCCACAAAGGTGTAACTGGACTACTTCTTTAAAGTGACACCAGGCCCGGTGACCTTTGGGACATGGTTTGACCCCCTATAGGAATGTGCAATCATCATGAAACGTTCATATCACTTACAACTCAATATATTCTACCTTCTTGTAACGTTTCAGCCTGATTGGACCTTGTTTTCACACAAATGGACCCAGAATGATGTGAAATTGTGCTTCGTGCAACATAATTCTGGGTGCCATTTACAAACCATAAGTGCTAATGACTCCATTCCTTTTTGTGGTTGTAGGGGCTGTTGATTGGAGTACACTAAAACAACCCTGATCTCTCTAGGACATTCAGAAGCCAAGTTATAAGCCCACAAATGTGTAACTGGACTACTTTAAATTGACACCAGATCCGGTGACCTTTGGGACATGGTTTGACCCCCTTAGGAAAGTGCTATCATCATGAAACATTCAGATCACTTACAACTCAATAGATTCTACCTTCCTGTAACATTTCAGCCTGATTGGACCTTGTTTTCACACAAATGGACCCAGAATGATGTGAAATTGTGCTTCGTGCAACATAATTCTGGGTGCCATTTAAAAACCATAAGTGCTAATGACTCCATTTCTTTTTGTGGTTGTAGGGGCTGATGATTGGAGTACTCTAAAACAAACCTGACCTCTCTAGGATATTCAGAAGCCAAGTTATAAGCCCACAAATGTGTAACTGGACTACTTCTTTAAAGTGACACCAGGCCCGGTGACCTTTGGGACATGGTTTGACCCCCTATAGGAAAGTGTGATTATCATTAAACATTCAGATCACTTACAACTCAATAGATTCTACCTTCTTGTAACGTTTCAGCCTGATTGGACCTTGTTTTGACACAAATGGACCCAGAATGATGTGAAATTGTGCTTCGTGCAACATAATTCTGGGTGCGATTTAAAAACCATAAGTGCTAATGACTCCATTCCTTTTTGTGGTTGTAGGGGCTGTTAATTGGAGTACTCTAAAACAAACCTGACCTCTCTAGGACATTCAGAAGCCAAGTTATAAGCCCACAAATGTGTAACTGGACTACTTCTTTAAAGTGACACCAGGCCCTGTGACCATTGGGACATGGTTTTACCCCCTATAGGAGTGTGTGATCATCATGAAACATTCAGATCACTTCCAACTCAATAGATTCTACCTTCTTGTAACGTTTCAGCCTGATTGGACCCTGTTTTCACACAAATGGACCCAGAATGATGTGAAATTGTGCTTCGTGCAACATAATTCTTGGTGCCATTTACAAACCATAAGTGCTAATGACTCCATTCCTTTTTGTGGTTGTAGGGGCTGTTGATTGGAGTACACTAAAACAACCCTGATCTCTCTAGGACATTCAGAAGCCAAGTTATAAGCCCACAAATGTGTAACTGGACTACTTCTTTAAAGTGACACCAGATCCGGTGACCTTTGGGACATGGTTTGACCCCCTTAGGAAAGTGCAATTATCATGAAACGTTCAGATCACTTACAACTCAATAGATTCTACCTTCCTGTAACATTTCAGCCTGATTGGACCTTGTTTTCACACAAATGGACCCAGAATGATGTGAAATTGTGCTTCGTGCAACATAATTCTGGGTGCCATTTAAAAACCATAAGTGCTAATGACTCCATTTCTTTTTGTGGTTGTAGGGGCTGATGATTGGAGTACTCTAAAACAAACCTGACCTCTCTAGGATATTCAGAAGCCAAGTTATAAGCCCACAAATGTGTAACTGGACTACTTCTTTAAAGTGACACCAGGCCCGGTGACCTTTGGGACATGGTTTGACCCCCTATAGGAATGTGTGATTATCATGAAACATTCAGATCACTTACAACTCAATAGATTCTACCTTCTTGTAACGTTTCAGCCTGATTGGACCTTGTTTTGACACAAATGGACCCAGAATGATGTGAAATTGTTCTTCGTGCAACATAATTCTGGGTGCGATTTAAAAACCATAAGTGCTAATGACTCCATTCCTTTTTGTGGTTGTAGGGGCTGTTAATTGGAGTACTCTAAAACAAACCTGACCTCTCTAGGACATTCAGAAGCCAAGTTATAAGCCCACAAATGTGTAACTGGACTACTTCTTTAAAGTGACACCAGGCCCTGTGACCATTGGGACATGGTTTTACCCCCTATAGGAGTGTGCGATCATCATGAAACATTCAGATCACTTCCAACTCAATAGATTCTACCTTCTTGTAACGTTTCAGCCTGATTGGACCCTGTTTTCACACAAATGGACCCAGAATGATGTGAAATTGTGCTTCGTGCAACATAATTCTGGGTGCCATTTACAAACCATAAGTGCTAATGACTCCATTCCTTTTTGTGGTAATGGGGGCTGTTAATTGGAGTACTCTAAAACAAACCTGACCTCTCTAGGACATTCAGAAGCCAAGTTATAAGCCCACAAATGTGTAACTGGACTACTTCTTTAAATTGACACCAGATCCAGTGACGTTTGGGACATGGTTTAACCCCCTTAGCAAAGTGCTATCATCATGAAACGTTCAGATAACTTACAACTCAATAGATTCTACCTTCCTATAACGTTTCAGCCTGATTGGACCTTGTTTTCACACAAATGAACCCAGAATGATGTGAAATTGTGCTTCGTGCAACATAATTCCGGGTGCCATTTAAAAACCATAAGTGCTAATGACTCCATTCCTTTTTGTGGTAATGGGGGCTGTTAATTGGAGTACTCTAAAACAAACCTGACCTCTCTAGGATATTCAGAAGCCAAGTTATAAGCCCACAAAGGTGTAACTGGACTACTTCTTTAAAGTGACACCAGGCCCGGTGACCTTTGGGACATGGTTTGACCCCCTATAGGAATGTGCAATCATCATGAAACGTTCATATCACTTACAACTCAATATATTCTACCTTCTTGTAACGTTTCAGCCTGATTGGACCTTGTTTTCACACAAATGGACCCAGAATGATGTGAAATTGTGCTTCGTGCAACATAATTCTGGGTGCCATTTACAAACCATAAGTGCTAATGACTCCATTCCTTTTTGTGGTTGTAGGGGCTGTTGATTGGAGTACACTAAAACAACCCTGATCTCTCTAGGACATTCAGAAGCCAAGTTATAAGCCCACAAATGTGTAACTGGACTACTTTAAATTGACACCAGATCCGGTGACCTTTGGGACATGGTTTGACCCCCTTAGGAAAGTGCTATCATCATGAAACGTTCAGATCACTTACAACTCAATAGATTATACCTTCCTGTAACGTTTCTGCCTGATTGGACCTTGTTTTCACACAAATGAACCCAGAATGATGTGAAATTGTGCTTCGTGCAACATAATTCTGGGTGCCATTTAAAAACCATAAGTGGTAATGACTCCATTCCTTTTTGGGGTAATGGGGGCTGTTAATTGGAGTACTCTAAAACAAACCTGACCTCTCTAGGATATTCAGAAGCCAAGTTATAAGCCCACAAATGTGTAACTGGACTACTTCTTTAAAGTGACACCAGGCCCGGTGACCTTTGGGACATGGTTTGACCCCCTATAGGAATGTGTGATTATCATGAAACGTTCAGATCACTTACAACTCAATAGATTCTACCTTCTTGTAACGTTTCAGCCTGATTGGACCTTGTTTTGACACAAATGGACCCAGAATGATGTGAAATTGTGGTTCGTGCAACATAATTCTGGGTGCCATTTACAAACCATAAGTGCTAATGACTCCATTCCTTTTTGTGGTTGTAGGGGCTGTTGATTGGAGTACACTAAAACAACCCTGATCTCTCTAGGACATTCAGAAGCCAAGTTATAAGCCCACAAATGTGTAACTGGACTACTTCTTTAAATTGACACCAGATCCGGTGACCTTTGGGACATGGTTTGACCCCCTTAGGAAAGTGCAATTATCATGAAACGTTCAGATCACTTACAACTCAATAGATTCTACCTTCCTGTAACATTTCAGCCTGATTGGACCTTGTTTTCACACAAAAGGACCCAGAATGATGTGAAATTGTGCTTCGTGCAACATAATTCTGGGTGCCATTTAAAAACCATAAGTGCTAATGACTCCATTTCTTTTTGTGGTTGTAGGGGCTGATGATTGGAGTACTCTAAAACAAACCTGACCTCTCTAGGATATTCAGAAGCCAAGTTATAAGCCCACAAATGTGTAACTGGACTACTTCTTTAAAGTGACACCAGGCCCGGTGACCTTTGGGACATGGTTTGACCCCCTATAGGAATGTGTGATTATCATGAAACATTCAGATCACTTACAATTCAATAGATTCTACCTTCTTGTAACGTTTCAGCCTGACTGGACCTTGTTTTGACACAAATGGACCCAGAATGATGTGAAATTGTGCTTCGTGCAACATAATTCTGGGTGCCATTTACAAACCATAAGTGCTAATGACTCCATTCCTTTTTGTGGTTTTAGGGGCTGTTGATTGGAGTACACTAAAACAACCCTGATCTCTCTAGGACATTCAGAAGCCAAGTTATAAGCCCACAAATGTGTAACTGGACTACTTATTTAAATTGACACCAGATCCGGTGACGTTTGGGACATGGTTTGACCCCCTTAGGAAAGTGCTATCATCATGAAACGTTCTGACCACTTACAACTCAATAGATTCTACCTTCCTGTAACGTTTCAGCCTGATTGGTTCTTGTTTTCACACAAATGAACCCAGAATGATGTGAAATTGTGCTTCGTGCAACATAATTCTGGGTGCCATTTACAAACCATAAGTGCTAATGACTCCATTCCTTTTTGGGGCAATAGGGGCTGTTGATTGGAGTACCCTAAAACAAACCTGACCTCTCTAGGACATTAAAAAGCCAAGTTAAAAGCCCACAAATGTGTAACTGGACTACTTCTTTAAAGTGACACCAGGCCCGGTGATCTTTGGGACATGGTTTGACCCCCTATAGGAATGTGCGATCATCATGAAACGTTCAGATCACTTACAACTCAATAGATTCTACCTTCTTGTAACGTTTCAGCCTGATTGGACCTTGTTTTCACACAAATGGACCCAGAATGATGTGAAATTGTGCTTCGTGCAACATAATTCTGGGTGCCATTTACAAACCATAAGTGCTAATGACTCCATTCCTTTTTGTGGTTGTAGGGGCTATTGATTGGAGTACACTAAAACAAACCTGATCTCTCTAGGACATTCAGAAGCCAAGTTATAAGCCCACAAATGTGTAACTGGACTACTTCTTTAAATTGACGCCAGATCCGGTGACGTTTTGGACATGGTTTGACCCCCTTAGGAAAGTGCTATCATCATTACACGTTCAGATCACTTACAACTCAATAGATTCTACCTTCCTGTAATGTTTCAGCCTGATTGGACCTTGTTTTCACACAAATGAACCCAGAATGATGTGAAATTGTGCTTCGTGCAACATAATTCTGGGTGCCATTTAAAAACCATAAGTGCTAATGACTCCATTCCTTTTTGTGGTAATGAGGGCTGTTAATTGGAGTACTCTAAAACAAACCTGACCTCTCTAGGATATTCAGAAGCCAAGTTATAAGCCCACAAAGGTGTAACTGGACTACTTCTTTAAAGTGACACCAGGCCCGGTGACCTTTGGGACATGGTTTGACCCCCTATAGGAATGTGTAATCATCATGAAACGTTCATATCACTTACAACTCAATAGATTCTACCTTCCTGTAACGTTTCAGCCTGATTGGACCTTGTTTTCACACAAATGGACCCAGAATGATGTGAAATTGTGCTTCGTGCAACATAATTCTGGGTGCCATTTACAAACCATGAGTGCTAATGACTCCATTCCTTTTTGTGGTTGTAGGGGCTGTTGATTGGAGTACACTAAAACAACCCTGATCTCTCTAGGACATTCAGAAGCCAAGTTATAAGCCCACAAATGTGTAACTGGACTACTTCTTTAAATTGACACCAGATCCGGTGACCTTTGGGACATGGTTTGACCCCCTTAGGAAAGTGCTATCATCATGAAACGTTCAGATCACTTACAACTCAATAGATTCTACCTTCCTGTAACGTTTCAGCCTGGTTGGACCTTGTTTTCACACAAATGAACCCAGAATGATGTGAAATTGTGCTTCGTGCAACATAATTCTGGGTGCCATTTAAAAACCATAAGTGCTAATGACTCCATTCCTTTTTGGGGTAATGGGGGCTGTTAATTGGAGTACTCTAAAACAAACCTGACCTCTCTAGGATATTCAGAAGCCAAGTTATAAGCCCACAAATGTGTAACTGGACTACTTCTTTAAATTGACACCAGATCCGGTGACCTTTGGGACATGGTTTGACCCCCTTAGGAAAGTGCTATCATCATGAAACGTTCAGATCACTTACAACTCAATAGATTCTACGTTCCTGTAACATTTCAGCCTGATTGGACCTTGTTTTCACACAAATGGACCCAGAATGATGTGAAATTGTGCTTCGTGCAACATAATTCTGGGTGCCATTTACAAACCATAAGTGCTAATGACTCCATTTCTTTTTGAGGTTGTAGGGGCTGATGATTGGAGTACTCTAAAACAAACCTGACCTCTCTAGGATATTCAGAAGTCAAGTTATAAGCCCACAAATGTGTAACTGGACTACTTCTTTAAAGTGACACCAGGCCCGGTGACCTTTGGGACATGGTTTGACCCCCTATAGGAATGTGTGATTATAATGAAACGTTCAGATCACTTACAACTCAATAGATTCTACCTTCTTGTAACGTTTCAGCCTGATTGGACCTTGTTTTGACACAAATGGACCCAGAATGATGTGAAATTGTGCTTCGTGCAACATAATTCTGGGTGCCATTTACAAACCATAAGTGCTAATGACTCCATTCCTTTTTGTGGTTGTAGGGGCTGTTAATTGGAGTACACTAAAATAACCCTGATCTCTCTAGGACATTCAGAAGCCAAGTTATAAGCCCACAAATGTGTAACTGGACTACTTCTTTAAAGTGACACCAGGCCCTGTGACCTATGGGACATGGTTTTTCCCGCTATAGGAATGTGCGATCATCATGAAACGTTCAGATCACTTACAACTCAATAGATTGTACCTTCTTGTAACGTTTCAGCCTGATTGGACCTTGTTTTCACACAAATGAACCCAGAATGATGTGAAATTGTGCGTCGTGCAACATAATTCTGGGTGCCATTTAAAAACCATAAGTGCTAATGACTCCATTCCTTTTTGTGGTAATGGGGGCTGTTAATTGTAGTACTCTAAGACAAACCTGACCTCTCTAGGATATTCAGAAGCCAAGTTATAAGCCCACAAAGGTGTAAATGGACTACTTCTTTAAATTGACACCAGATCCGGTGACGTTTGGGACATGGTTTGACCCCCTTAGGAAAGCTCTATCATCATGAAACGTTCAGATCACTTACAACTCAATAGATTCTACCTTCCTGTAACGTTTCAGCCTGATTGGACCTTGTTTTCACACAAATGAACCCAGAATGATGTGAAATTGTGCTTCGTGCAACATAATTCTGGGTGCCATTTAAAAACGATAAGTGCTAATGACTCCATTCCTTTTTGGGGTAATGGGGGCTGTTAATTGGAGTACACTAAAACAAACCTGACCTCTCTAGGATATTCAGAAGCCAAGTTATAAGCCCACAAATGTGTAACTGGACTACTTCTTTAAAGTGACACCAGGCCCGGTGACCTTTGGGACATGGTTTGACCCCCTATAGGAATGTGTGATTATCATGAAACGTTCAGATCACTTACAACTCAATAGATTCTACCTTCTTGTAACGTTTCAGCCTGATTGGACCTTGTTTTCACACAAATGGACCCAGAATGATGTGAAATTGTGCTTTGTGCAACATAATTCTGGGTACCATTTACAAACCATAAGTGCTAATGACTCCATTCCTTTTTGTGGTTGTAGGGGCTGTTGATTGGAGTACACTAAAACAAACCTGACCTCTCTAGGACATTCAGAAGCCAAGTTATAAGCCCACAAATGTGTAACTGGACTACTTCTTTAAAGTGACGCCAGATCCGGTGACGTTTTGGACATGGTTTGACCCCCTTAGGAAAGTGCTATCATCATGAAACGTTTAGATCACTTACACTTCAATAGATTCTACCTTCCTGTAACGTTTCAGCCTGATTGGACCTTGTTTTCACACAAATGAACCCAGAATGATGTGAAATTGTGCTTCGTGCAACATAATTCTGGGTGCCATTTAAAAACCATAAGTGCTAATGACTCCATTCCTTTTTGTGGTAATGGGGGCTGTTAATTGGAGTACTCTAAAACAAACCTGACCTCTCTAGGATATTCAGAAGCCAAGTTATAAGCCCACAAAGGTGTAACTGGACTACTTCTTTAAAGTGACACCAGGCCCGGTGACCTTTGGGACATGGTTTGACCCCCTATAGGAATGTGCAATCATCATGAAACGTTCATATCACTTACAACTCAATAGATTCTACCTTCTTGTATCGTTTCAGCCTGATTGGACCTTGTTTTCACACAAATGGACCCAGAATGATGTGAAATTGTGCATCGTGCAACATAATTCTGGGTGCCATTTACAAACCATAAGTGCTAATGACTCCATTCCTTTTTGTGGTTGTAGGGGCTGTTGATTGGAGTACACTAAAACAACCCTGATCTCTCTTGGACATTCAGAAGCCAAGTTATAAGCCCACAAATGTGTAACTGGACTACTTCGTTAAATTGACACCAGATCCGGTGACCTTTGGGACATGGTTTGACCCCCTTAGGATAGTGCAATCATCATGAAACGTTCAGATCACTTACAACTCAATAGATTCTACCTTCCTGTAACATTTCAGCCTGATTGGACCTTGTTTTCACACAAATGGACCCAGAATGATGTGAAATTGTGCTTCGTGCAACATAATTCTGGGTGCCATTTAAAAACCATAAGTGCTAATGACTCCATTTCTTTTTGAGGTTGTAGTTGCTGATGATTGGAGTACACTAAAATAAAACTGATCTCTCTAGGACATTCAGAAGCCAAGTTATAAGCCCACAAATGTGTAACTGGACTACTTCTTTAAAGTGACACCAGATCCGGTGACCTTTGGGACATGGTTTGACCCCCTTAGGAATGTGTGATCATCATGAAACGTTCAGATCACTTACAACTCAATAGATTCTACCTTCCTGTAGCGTTTCAGCCTGATTGGACCTTGTTTTCACACAAATGGACCCAGAATGATGTAAAATTGTGCTTCGTGCAACATAATTCTGGGTGTCATTTAAAAACCATAAGAGCTAATGACTCCATTCCTTTTTGGGGCAATAGGGGCTGTTGATTGGAGTACCCTAAAACAAACCTGACCTCTCTAGGATATTCAGAAGCCAAGTTATAAGCCCACAAAGGTGTAAATGGACTACTTCTTTAAATTGACACCAGATCCGGTGACGTTTGGGACATGGTTTGACCCCCTTAGGAAAGCTCTATCATCATGAAACGTTCAGATCACTTACAACTCAATAGATTCTACCTTCCTGTAACGTTTCAGCCTGATTGGACTTTGTTTTCACACAAATGAACCCAGAATGATGTGAAATTGTGCTTCGTGCAACATAATTCTGGGTGCCATTTAAAAACGATAAGTGCTAATGACTCCATTCCTTTTTGGGGTAATTGGGGCTGTTAATTGGAGTACACTAAAACAAACCTGACCTCTCTAGGATATTCAGAAGCCAAGTTATAAGCCCACAAATGTGTAACTGGACTACTTCTTTAAAGTGACACCAGGCCCGGTGACCTTTGGGACATGGTTTGACCCCCTATAGGAATGTGTGATTATCATGAAACGTTCAGATCACTTACAACTCAATAGATTCTACCTTCTTGTAACGTTTCAGCCTGATTGGACCTTGTTTTCACACAAATGGACCCAGAATGATGTGAAATTGTGCTTTGTGCAACTTAATTCTGGGTACCATTTACAAACCATAAGTGCTAATGACTCCATTCCTTTTTGTGGTTGTAGGGGCTGTTGATTGGAGTACACTAAAACAAACCTGACCTCTCTAGGACATTCAGAAGCCAAGTTATAAGCCCACAAATGTGTAACTGGACTACTTCTTTAAAGTGACGCCAGATCCGGTGACGTTTTGGACATGGTTTGACCCCCTTAGGAAAGTGCGATCATCATGAAACATTCAGATCACTTACAACTCAATAGATTCTACCTTCCTGTAGCGTTTCAGCCTGATTGGACCTTGTTTTCACACAAATGGACCCAGAATGATGTAAAATTGTGCTTCGTGCAACATAATTCTGGGTGTCATTTAAAAACCATAAGAGCTAATGACTCCATTCCTTTTTGGGGCAATAGGGGCTGTTGATTGGAGTACCCTAAAACAAACCTGACCTCTCTAGGATATTCAGAAGCCAAGTTATAAGCCCACAAATGTGTAACTGGACTACTTCTTTAAAGTGACACCAGGCCCTGTGACCTTTGGGACATGGTTTTTCCCGCTATAGGAATGTGCGATCATCATGAAACGTTCAGATCACTTACAACTCAATAGATTGTACCTTCTTGTAACGTTTCAGCCTGATTGGACCTTGTTTTCACACAAATGAACCCAGAATGATGTGAAATTGTGCGTCGTGCAACATAATTCTGGGTGCCATTTAAAAACCATAAGTGCTAATGACTCCATTCCTTTTTGTGGTAATGGGGGCTGTTAATTGTAGTACTCTAAGACAAACCTGACCTCTCTAGGATATTCAGAAGCCAAGTTATAAGCCCACAAAGGTGTAAATGGACTACTTCTTTAAATTGACACCAGATCCGGTGACGTTTGGGACATGGTTTGACCCCCTTAGGAAAGCTCTATCATCATGAAACGTTCAGATCACTTACAACTCAATAGATTCTACCTTCCTGTAACGTTTCAGCCTGATTGGACCTTGTTTTCACACAAATGAACCCAGAATGATGTGAAATTGTGCTTCGTGCAACATAATTCTGGGTGCCATTTAAAAACGATAAGTGCTAATGACTCCATTCCTTTTTGGGGTAATGGGGGCTGTTAATTGGAGTACACTAAAACAAACCTGACCTCTCTAGGATATTCAGAAGCCAAGTTATAAGCCCACAAATGTGTAACTGGACTACTTATTTAAAGTGACACCAGGCCCGGTGACCTTTGGGACATGGTTTGACCCCCTATAGGAATGTGTGATTATCATGAAACGTTCAGATCACTTACAACTCAATAGATTCTACCTTCTTGTAACGTTTCAGCCTGATTGGACCTAGTTTTCACACAAATGGACCCAGAATGATGTGAAATTGTGCTTTGTGCAACATAATTATGGGTACCATTTACAAACCATAAGTGCTAATGACTCCATTCCTTTTTGTGGTTGTAGGGGCTGTTGATTGGAGTACACTAAAACAAACCTGACCTCTCTAGGACATTCAGAAGCCAAGTTATAAGCCCACAAATGTGTAACTGGACTACTTCTTTAAAGTGACGCCAGATCCGGTGACGTTTTGGACATGGTTTGACCCCCTTAGGAAAGTGCTATCATCATGAAACGTTTAGATCACTTACAACTCAATAGATTCTACCTTCCTGTAACGTTTCAGCCTGATTGGACCTTGTTTTCACACAAATGAACCCAGAATGATGTGAAATTGTGCTTCGTGCAACATAATTCTGGGTGCCATTTAAAAACCATAAGTGCTAATGACTCCATTCCTTTTTGTGGTAATGGGGGCTGTTAATTGGAGTACTCTAAAACAAACCTGACCTCTCTAGGATATTCAGAAGCCAAGTTATAAGCCCACAAAGGTGTAACTGGACTACTTCTTTAAAGTGACACCAGGCCCGGTGACCTTTGGGACATGGTTTGACCCCCTATAGGAATGTGCAATCATCATGAAACGTTCATATCACTTACAACTCAATATATTCTACCTTCTTGTAACGTTTCAGCCTGATTGGACCTTGTTTTCACACAAATGGACCCAGAATGATGTGAAATTGTGCTTCGTGCAACATAATTCTGGGTGCCATTTACAAACCATAAGTGCTAATGACTCCATTCCTTTTTGTGGTTGTAGGGGCTGTTGATTGGAGTACACTAAAACAACCCTGATCTCTCTTGGACATTCAGAAGCCAAGTTATAAGCCCACAAATGTGTAACTGGACTACTTTAAATTGACACCAGATCCGGTGACCTTTGGGACATGGTTTGACCCCCTTAGGAAAGTGCTATCATCATGAAACGTTCAGACCACTTACATCTCAATATATTCTACCTTCCTGTAACATTTCAGCCTGATTGGGCCTTGTTTTCACACAAATGGACCCAGAATGATGTGGAATTGTGCTTCGTGCAACATAATTCTGGGTGCCATTTACAAACCATAAGTGCTAATGACTCCATTCCTTTTTGTGGTTGTAGGGGCTGTTGATTGGAGTACACTAAAACAACCCTGATCTCTCTAGGACATTCAGAAGCCAAGTTATAAGCCCACAAATGTGTAACTGGACTACTTCGTTAAATTGACACCAGATCCGGTGACCTTTGGGACATGGTTTGACCCCCTTAGGATAGTGCAATCATCATGAAACGTTCAGATCACTTACAACTCAATAGATTCTACCTTCCTGTAACATTTCAGCCTGATTGGACCTTGTTTTCACACAAATGGACCCAGAATGATGTGAAATTGTGCTTCGTGCAACATAATTCTGGGTGCCATTTAAAAACCATAAGTGCTAATGACTCAATTTCTTTTTGAGGTTGTAGGGGCTGATGATTGGAGTACACTAAAATAAACCTGATCTCTCTAGGACATTCAGAAGCCAAGTTATAAGCCCACAAATGTGTAACTGGACTACTTCTTTAAAGTGACACCAGATCCGGTGACCTTTGGGACATGGTTTGACCCCCTTAGGAATGTGCGATCATCATGAAACGTTCAGATCACTTACAACTCAATAGATTCTACCTTCCTGTAGCGTTTCAGCCTGATTGGACCTTGTTTTCACACAAATGGACCCAGAATGATGTAAAATTGTGCTTCTTGCAACATAATTCTGGGTGTCATTTAAAAACCATAAGAGCTAATGACTCCATTCCTTTTTGGGGCAATAGGGGCTGTTGATTGGAGTACCCTAAAACAAACCTGACCTCTCTAGGATATTCAGAAGCCAAGTTATAAGCCCACAAAGGTGTAAATGGACTATTTCTTTAAATTGACACCAGATCCGGTGACATTTGGGACATGGTTTGACCCCCTTAGGAAAGTGCTATCATCATGAAACGTTCAGATCAATTACAACTCAATAGATTCTACCTTCCTGTAACGTTTCAGCCTGATTGGACCTTGTTTTCACACAAATGAACCCAGAATGATGTGAAATTGTGCTTCGTGCAACATAATTCTGGGTGCCATTTAAAAACCATAAGTGCTAATGACTCCATTCCTTTTTGGGGTAATGGGGGCTGTTAATTGGAGTACACTAAAACAAACCTGACCTCTCTAGGATATTCAGAAGCCAAGTTATAAGCCCACAAATGTGTAACTGGACTACTTCTTTAAAGTGACACCAGGCCCGGTGACCTTTGGGACATGGTTTGACCCCCCTATAGGAATGTGTGATTATCATGAAACGTTCAGATCACTTACAACTCAATAGATTCTACCTACTTGTAACGTTTCAGCCTGATTGGACCTTGTTTTCACACAAATGGACCCAGAATGATGTGAAATTGTGCTTCGTGCAACATAATTCTGGGTGCCATTTACAAACCATAAGTGCTAATGACTCCATTCCTTTTTGTGGTTGTAGGGGCTGTTGATTGGAGTACACACAAAAAAACCTGATCTCTCTAGGACATTCAGAAGCCAAGTTATAAGCCCACAAATGTGTAACTCGACTACTTCTTTAAATTGACACCAGATCCGGTGACCTTTGGGACATGGTTTGACCCCCTTAGGAAAGTGCTATCATCATGAAACGTTCAGATCACTTACAACTCAATAGATTCTACCTTCCTGTAACGTTTCTGCCTGATTGGACCTTGTTTTCACACAAATGAACCCAGAATGATGTGAAATTGTGCTTCGTGCAACATAATTCTGGGTGCCATTTAAAAACCATAAGTGCTAATGACTCCATTCCTTTTTGGGGTAATGGGGACTGTTAATTGGAGTACTCTAAAACAAACCTGACCTCTCTAGGATATTCAGAAGCCAAGTTATAAGCCCACAAATGTGTAACTGGACTACTTTAAATTGACACCAGATCCGGTGACCTTTGGGACATGGTTTGACCCCCTTAGGAAAGTGCTATCATCATGAAACGTTCAGATCACTTACAACTCAATAGATTCTACGTTCCTGTAACATTTCAGCCTGATTGGACCTTGTTTTCACACAAATGGACCCAGAATGATGTGAAATTGTGCTTCGTGCAACATAATTATAGGTGCCATTTACAAACCATAAGTGCTAATGACTCCATTTCTTTTTGAGGTTGTAGGGGCTGATGATTGGAGTACTCTAAAACAAACCTGACCTCTCTAGGATATTCAGAAGCCAAGTTATAAGCCCACAAATGTGTAACTGGACTACTTCTTTAAAGTGACACCAGGCCCGGTGACCTTTGGGACATGGTTTGACCCCCTATAGGAATGTGTGATTATCATGAAACGTTCAGATCACTTACAACTCAATAGATTCTACCTTCTTGTAACGTTTCAGCCTGATTGGACCTTGTTTTGACACAAATGGACCCAGAATGATGTGAAATTGTGCTTCGTGCAACATAATTCTGGGTGCCATTTACAAACCATAAGTGCTAATGACTCCATTCCTTTTTGTGGTTGTAGGGGCTGTTGATTGGAGTACACTAAAACAAACCTGATCTCTCTAGGACATTCAGAAGCCAGGTTATAAGCCCACAAATGTGTAACTGGACTACTTCTTTAAAGTGACACCAGATCCGGTGACCTTTGGGACATGGTTTGACCCCCTTAGGAATGTGCGATCATCATGAACCGTTCAGATCACTTACAACTCAATAGATTCTACCTTCCTGTAGCGTTTCAGCCTGATTAGACCTTGTTTTCACACAAATGGACCCAGAATGATGTGAAATTGTGCTTCGTGCAACATAATTCTGGGTGTCATTTAAAAACCATAAGAGCTAATGACTCCATTCATTTTTGGGGCAATAGGGGCTGTTGATTGGAGTACCCTAAAATAAACCTGACCTCTCTGAGACATTCAGAAGCCAAGTTGTAAGCCCCCAAAGGTGTGTTTGGAACCCCGCCTTTAAGGAACAAGTGATTCGTTGACCTTTATGACCTGATTTGACACCCTTAGGAATGTGCTATCATCATGAAACACAGGAATCATTTACAACTCAATAGATTCTACTTTTCTGTGACGTTTCAGCCTGATTGAAGCTTTTTTATGAGAAATGGACCCAGAATGATGTGAAATTGTGCTTCGTGCAACATAATTCTGGGTGCCATTTAAAAACCATAAGTGCTAATGACTCAATTCCTTTTTGTGGTAATGGGGGCTGTTAATTGGAGTACTCTAAAACAAACCTTACCTCTCTAGGATATTCAGAAGCCAAGTTATAAGCCCACAAAGGTGTAACTGGACCACTTTAAAGTGACACCAGGCCCGGTGACCTTTGGGACATGGTTTGACCCCCTATAGGAATGTGCGATCATCATGAAACGTTCAGATCACTTACAACTCAATAGATTCTACCTTCTTGTAACGTTTAAGCCTGATTGGACTTTGTTTTCACACAAATGGACCCAGAATGATGTGAAATTGTGCTTCGTGCAACATAATTCTGGGTGCCATTTACAAACCATAAGTGCTATTGACTCCATTCCTTTTTGTGGTTGTAGGGGCTGTTGATTGGAGTACACTAAAACAAACCTGATCTCTCTAGGATATTCAGAAGCCAAGTTATAAGCCCACAAAGGTGTAACTGGACTACTTCTTTAAGGTGACACCAGGCCCGGTGACCTTTGGGACATGGTTTTACCCCCTATAGGAATGTGCGATCATCATGAATCGTTCAGATCACTTACAACTCAATTGATTCTACCTTCTTGTAACGTTTCAGCCTGATTGGACCTTGTTTTCACACAAATGGACCCAGAATGATGAGAAATTGTGCTTCGTGCAACATAATTCTGGGTGCCATTAACAAACCATAAGTGCTAATGACTCCATTCCTTTGTGTGGTTGTAGGTGCTGTTTATTGGAGTACACTAAAACAAACCTGATCCCTCTAGGACATTCAGAAGCCAAGTTATAAGCCCACAAATGTGTAACTGGACCACTTCTTTAAAATGATACCAGATCCGGTGACCTTTGGGACATGGTTTGACCCCCTTAGGAAAGTGCTATCATCATGAAACGTTCCGATCACTTACAACTCAATAGATTCTACCTTCCTGTAACGTTTCAGCCTGATTGGACCTTGTTTTCACACAAATGAATCCAGATTGATGTGAAATTGTTCTTCGTGCAACATAATTCTGGGTGCGATTTAAAAACCATAAGTGCTAATGACTCCATTCCTTTTTGTGGTTGTAGGGGCTGTTAATTGGAGTACTCTAAAACAAACCTGACCTCTCTAGGACATTCAGAAGCCAAGTTATAAGCCCACAAATGTGTAACTGGACTACCTCTTTAAAGTGACACCAGGCCCTGTGACCATTGGGACATGGTTTTACCCCCTATAGGAGTGTGCGATCATCATGAAACATTCAGATCACTTCCAACTCAATAGATTCTACCTTCTTGTAACGTTTCAGCCTGATTGGACCTTGTTTTCACACAAATGAACCCAGAATGATGTGAAATTGTGCTTCGTGCAACATAATTCCGGGTGCCATTTAAAAACCATAAGTGCTAATGACTCCATTCCTTTTTGTGGTAATGGGGGCTGTTAATTGGAGTACTCTAAAACAAACCTGACCTCTCTAGGATATTCAGAAGCCAAGTTATAAGCCCACAAAGGTGTAACTGGACTACTTCTTTAAAGTGACACCAGGCCCGGTGACCTTTGGGACATGGTTTGACCCCCTATAGGAATGTGCAATCATCATGAAACGTTCATATCACTTACAACTCAATATATTCTACCTTCTTGTAACGTTTCAGCCTGATTGGACCTTGTTTTCACACAAATGGACCCAGAATGATGTGAAATTGTGCTTCGTGCAACATAATTCTGGGTGCCATTTACAAACCATAAGTGCTAATGACTCCATTCCTTTTTGTGGTTGTAGGGGCTGTTGATTGGAGTACACTAAAACAACCCTGATCTCTCTAGGACATTCAGAAGCCAAGTTATAAGCCCACAAATGTGTAACTGGACTACTTTAAATTGACACCAGATCCGGTGACCTTTGGGACATGGTTTGACCCCCTTAGGAAAGTGCTATCATCATGAAACATTCAGATCACTTACAACTCAATAGATTCTACCTTCCTGTAACGTTTCTGCCTGATTGGACCTTGTTTTCACACAAATGAACCCAGAATGATGTGAAATTGTGCTTCGTGCAACATAATTCTGGGTGCCATTTAAAAACCATAAGTGGTAATGACTCCATTCCTTTTTGGGGTAATGGGGGCTGTTAATTGGAGTACTCTAAAACAAACCTGACCTCTCTAGGATATTCAGAAGCCAAGTTATAAGCCCACAAATGTGTAACTGGACTACTTCTTTAAAGTGACACCAGGCCCGGTGACCTTTGGGACATGGTTTGACCCCCTATAGGAATGTGTGATTATCATGAAACGTTCAGATCACTTACAACTCAATAGATTCTACCTTCTTGTAACGTTTCAGCCTGATTGGACCTTGTTTTGACACAAATGGACCCAGAATGATGTGAAATTGTGCTTCGTGCAACATAATTCTGGGTGCCATTTACAAACCATAAGTGCTAATGACTCCATTCCTTTTTGTGGTTGTAGGGGCTGTTGATTGGAGTACACTAAAACAACCCTGATCTCTCTAGGACATTCAGAAGCCAAGTTATAAGCCCACAAATGTGTAACTGGACTACTTCTTTAAATTGACACCAGATCCGGTGACCTTTGGGACATGGTTTGACCCCCTTAGGAAAGTGCAATTATCATGAAACGTTCAGATCACTTACAACTCAATAGATTCTACCTTCCTGTAACATTTCAGCCTGATTGGACCTTGTTTTCACACAAATGGACCCAGAATGATGTGAAATTGTGCTTTGTGCAACATAATTCTGGGTGCCATTTAAAAACCATAAGTGCTAATGACTCCATTTCTTTTTGTGGTTGTAGGGGCTGATGATTGGAGTACTCTAAAACAAACCTGACCTCTCTAGGATATTCAGAAGCCAAGTTATAAGCCCACAAATGTGTAACTGGACTACTTCTTTAAAGTGACACCAGGCCCGGTGACCTTTGGGACATGGTTTGACCCCCTATAGGAATGTGTGATTATCATTAAACATTCAGATCACTTACAACTCAATAGATTCTACCTTCTTGTAACGTTTCAGCCTGATTGGACCTTGTTTTGACACAAATGGACCCAGAATGATGTGAAATTGTGCTTCGTGCAACATAATTCTGGGTGCGATTTAAAAACCATAAGTGCTAATGACTCCATTCCTTTTTGTGGTTGTAGGGGCTGTTAATTGGAGTACTCTAAAACAAACCTGACCTCTCTAGGACATTCAGAAGCCAAGTTATAAGCCCACAAATGTGTAACTGGACTACTTCTTTAAAGTGACACCAGGCCCTGTGACCATTGGGACATGGTTTTACCCCCTATAGGAGTGTGCGATCATCATGAAACATTCAGATCACTTCCAACTCAATAGATTCTACCTTCTTGTAACGTTTCAGCCTGATTGGACCCTGTTTTCACACAAATGGACCCAGAATGATGTGAAATTGTGCTTCGTGCAACATAATTCTGGGTGCCATTTACAAACCATAAGTGCTAATGACTCCATTCCTTTTTGTGGTTGTAGGGGCTGTTGATTGGAGTACACTAAAACAACCCTGATCTCTCTAGGACATTCAGAAGCCAAGTTATAAGCCCACAAATGTGTAACTGGACTACTTCTTTAAATTGACACCAGATCCGGTGACCTTTGGGACATGGTTTGACCCCCTTAGGAAAGTGCAATTATCATGAAACGTTCAGATCACTTACAACTCAATAGATTCTACCTTCCTGTAACATTTCAGCCTGATTGGACCTTGTTTTCACACAAATGGACCCAGAATGATGTGAAATTGTGCTTCGTGCAACATAATTCTGGGTGCCATTTAAAAACCATAAGTGCTAATGACTCCATTTCTTTTTGTGGTTGTAGGGGCTGATGATTGGAGTACTCTAAAACAAACCTGACCTCTCTAGGATATTCAGAAGCCAAGTTATAAGCCCACAAATGTGTAACTGGACTACTTCTTTAAAGTGACACCAGGCCCGGTGACCTTTGGGACATGGTTTGACCCCCTATAGGAATGTGTGATTATCATGAAACATTCAGATCACTTACAACTCAATAGATTCTACCTTCTTGTAACGTTTCAGCCTGATTGGACCTTGTTTTGACACAAATGGACCCAGAATGATGTGAAATTGTTCGTGCAACATAATTCTGGGTGCGATTTAAAAACCATAAGTGCTAATGACTCCATTCCTTTTTGTGGTTGTAGGGGCTGTTAATTGGAGTACTCTAAAACAAACCTGACCTCTCTAGGACATTCAGAAGCCAAGTTATAAGCCCACAAATGTGTAACTGGACTAC
Source organism: Nothobranchius furzeri (assembly GCF_043380555.1). Classification (NCBI taxonomy): domain Eukaryota; kingdom Metazoa; phylum Chordata; class Actinopteri; order Cyprinodontiformes; family Nothobranchiidae; genus Nothobranchius; species Nothobranchius furzeri. The sequence continues at coordinate 4,753,292 of NC_091748.1, read as the reverse complement.
TTCTTTAAAGTGACACCAGGCCCTGTGACCATTGGGACATGGTTTTACCCCCTATAGGAGTGTGCGATCATCATGAAACATTCAGATCACTTCCAACTCAATAGATTCTACCTTCTTGTAACGTTTCAGCCTGATTGGACCCTGTTTTCACACAAATGGACCCAGAATGATGTGAAATTGTGCTTCGTGCAACATAATTCTGGGTGCCATTTACAAACCATAAGTGCTAATGACTCCATTCCTTTTTGTGGTAATGGGGGCTGTTAATTGGAGTACTCTAAAACAAACCTGACCTCTCTAGGACATTCAGAAGCCAAGTTATAAGCCCACAAATGTGTAACTGGACTACTTCTTTAAATTGACACCAGATCCAGTGACGTTTGGGACATGGTTTGACCCCCTTAGCAAAGTGCTATCATCATGAAACGTTCAGATAACTTACAACTCAATAGATTCTACCTTCCTATAACGTTTCAGCCTGATTGGACCTTGTTTTCACACAAATGAACCCAGAATGATGTGAAATTGTGCTTCGTGCAACATAATTCCGGGTGCCATTTAAAAACCATAAGTGCTAATGACTCCATTCCTTTTTGTGGTAATGGGGGCTGTTAATTGGAGTACTCTAAAACAAACCTGACCTCTCTAGGATATTCAGAAGCCAAGTTATAAGCCCACAAAGGTGTAACTGGACTACTTCTTTAAAGTGACACCAGGCCCGGTGACCTTTGGGACATGGTTTGACCCCCTATAGGAATGTGCAATCATCATGAAACGTTCATATCACTTACAACTCAATATATTCTACCTTCTTGTAACGTTTCAGCCTGATTGGACCTTGTTTTCACACAAATGGACCCAGAATGATGTGAAATTGTGCTTCGTGCAACATAATTCTGGGTGCCATTTACAAACCATAAGTGCTAATGACTCCATTCCTTTTTGTGGTTGTAGGGGCTGTTGATTGGAGTACACTAAAACAACCCTGATCTCTCTAGGACATTCAGAAGCCAAGTTATAAGCCCACAAATGTGTAACTGGACTACTTTAAATTGACACCAGATCCGGTGACCTTTGGGACATGGTTTGACCCCCTTAGGAAAGTGCTATCATCATGAAACGTTCAGATCACTTACAACTCAATAGATTTTACCTTCCTGTAACGTTTCTGCCTGATTGGACCTTGTTTTCACACAAATGAACCCAGAATGATGTGAAATTGTGCTTCGTGCAACATAATTCTGGGTGCCATTTAAAAACCATAAGTGGTAATGACTCCATTCCTTTTTGGGGTAATGGGGGCTGTTAATTGGAGTACTCTAAAACAAACCTGACCTCTCTAGGATATTCAGAAGCCAAGTTATAAGCCCACAAATGTGTAACTGGACTACTTCTTTAAAGTGACACCAGGCCCGGTGACCTTTGGGACATGGTTTGACCCCCTATAGGAATGTGTGATTATCATGAAACGTTCAGATCACTTACAACTCAATAGATTCTACCTTCTTGTAACGTTTCAGCCTGATTGGACCTTGTTTTCACACAAATGGACCCAGAATGATGTGAAATTGTGCTTCGTGCAACATAATTCTGGGTGCCATTTACAAACCATAAGTGCTAATGACTCCATTCCTTTTTGTGGTTGTAGGGGCTGTTGATTGGAGTACACTAAAACAACCCTGATCTCTCTAGGACATTCAGAAGCCAAGTTATAAGCCCACAAATGTGTAACTGGACTACTTCTTTAAATTGACACCAGATCCGGTGACCTTTGGGACATGGTTTGACCCCCTTAGGAAAGTGCTATCATCATGAAACGTTCAGATCACTTACAACTCAATAGATTCTACCTTCCTGTAACGTTTCAGCCTGATTGGACCTTGTTTTCACACAAATGAACCCAGAATGATGTGAAATTGTGCTTCGTGCAACATAATTCTGGGTGCCATTTAAAAACCATAAGTGCTAATGACTCCATTCCTTTTTGGGGTAATGGGGGCTGTTAATTGGAGTACTCTAAAACAAACCTGACCTCTCTAGGATATTCAGAAGCCAAGTTATAAGCCCACAAATGTGTAACTGGACTACTTCTTTAAATTGACACCAGATCCGGTGACGTTTGGGACATGGTTTGACCCCCTATAGGAATGTGTGATTATCATGAAACATTCAGATCACTTACAATTCAATAGATTCTACCTTCCTGTAACATTTCAGCCTGATTGGACCTTGTTTTCACACAAATGGACCCAGAATGATGTGAAATTGTGCTTCGTGCAACATAATTCTGGGTGCCATTTAAAAACCATAAGTGCTAATGACTCCATTTCTTTTTGTGGTTGTAGGGGCTGATGATTGGAGTACTCTAAAACAAACCTGACCTCTCTAGGATATTCAGAAGCCAAGTTATAAGCCCACAAATGTGTAACTGGACTACTTCTTTAAAGTGACACCAGGCCCGGTGACCTTTGGGACATGGTTTGACCCCCTATAGGAATGTGTGATTATCATGAAACATTCAGATCACTTACAATTCAATAGATTCTACCTTCTTGTAACGTTTCAGCCTGACTGGACCTTGTTTTGACACAAATGGACCCAGAATGATGTGAAATTGTGCTTCGTGCAACATAATTCTGGGTGCCATTTACAAACCATAAGTGCTAATGACTCCATTCCTTTTTGTGGTTTTAGGGGCTGTTGATTGGAGTACACTAAAACAACCCTGATCTCTCTAGGACATTCAGAAGCCAAGTTATAAGCCCACAAATGTGTAACTGGACTACTTATTTAAATTGACACCAGATCCGGTGACGTTTGGGACATGGTTTGACCCCCTTAGGAAAGTGCTATCATCATGAAACGTTCTGACCACTTACAACTCAATAGATTCTACCTTCCTGTAACGTTTCAGCCTGATTGGTTCTTGTTTTCACACAAATGAACCCAGAATGATGTGAAATTGTGCTTCGTGCAACATAATTCTGGGTGCCATTTACAAACCATAAGTGCTAATGACTCCATTCCTTTTTGGGGCAATAGGGGCTGTTGATTGGAGTACCCTAAAACAAACCTGACCTCTCTAGGACATTCAAAAGCCAAGTTATAAGCCCACAAATGTGTAACTGGACTACTTCTTTAAAGTGACACCAGGCCCGGTGATCTTTGGGACATGGTTTGACCCCCTATAGGAATGTGCGATCATCATGAAACGTTCAGATCACTTACAACTCAATAGATTCTACCTTCTTGTAACGTTTCAGCCTGATTGGACCTTGTTTTCACACAAATGGACCCAGAATGATGTGAAATTGTGCTTCGTTCAACATAATTCTGGGTGCCATTTACAAACCATAAGTGCTAATGACTCCATTCCTTTTTGTGGTTGTAGGGGCTATTGATTGGAGTACACTAAAACAAACCTGATCTCTCTAGGACATTCAGAAGCCAAGTTATAAGCCCACAAATGTGTAACTGGACTACTTCTTTAAATTGACGCCAGATCCGGTGACGTTTTGGACATGGTTTGACCCCCTTAGGAAAGTGCTATCATCATGACACGTTCAGATCACTTACAACTCAATAGATTCTACCTTCCTGTAACGTTTCAGCCTGATTGGACCTTGTTTTCACACAAATGAACCCAGAATGATGTGAAATTGTGCTTCGTGCAACATAATTCTGGGTGCCATTTAAAAACCATAAGTGCTAATGACTCCATTCCTTTTTGTGGTAATGAGGGCTGTTAATTGGAGTACACTAAAACAAACCTGACCTCTCTAGGATATTCAGAAGCCAAGTTATAAGCCCACAAAGGTGTAACTGGACTACTTCTTTAAAGTGACACCAGGCCCGGTGACCTTTGGGACATGGTTTGACCCCCTATAGGAATGTGTAATCATCATGAAACGTTCATATCACTTACAACTCAATAGATTCTACCTTCCTGTAACGTTTCAGCCTGATTGGACCTTGTTTTCACACAAATGGACCCAGAATGATGTGAAATTGTGCTTCGTGCAACATAATTCTGGGTGCCATTTACAAACCATAAGTGCTAATGACTCCATTCCTTTTTGTGGTTGTAGGGGCTGTTGATTGGAGTACACTAAAACAACCCTGATCTCTCTAGGACATTCAGAAGCCAAGTTATAAGCCCACAAATGTGTAACTGGACTACTTCTTTAAATTGACACCAGATCCGGTGACCTTTGGGACATGGTTTGACCCCCTTAGGAAAGTGCTATCATCATGAAACGTTCAGATCACTTACAACTCAATAGATTCTACCTTCCTGTAACGTTTCAGCCTGATTGGACCTTGTTTTCACACAAATGAACCCAGAATGATGTGAAATTGTGCTTCGTGCAACATAATTCTGGGTGCCATTTAAAAACCATAAGTGCTAATGACTCCATTCCTTTTTGGGGTAATGGGGGCTGTTAATTGGAGTACTCTAAAACAAACCTGACCTCTCTAGGATATTCAGAAGCCAAGTTATAAGCCCACAAAGGTGTAACTGGACTACTTCTTTAAAGTGACACCAGGCCCGGTGACCTTTGGGACATGGTTTGACCCCCTATAGGAATGTGTAATCATCATGAAACGTTCATATCACTTACAACTCAATAGATTCTACCTTCCTGTAACGTTTCAGCCTGATTGGACCTTGTTTTCACACAAATGGACCCAGAATGATGTGAAATTGTGCTTCGTGCAACATAATTCTGGGTGCCATTTACAAACCATAAGTGCTAATGACTCCATTCCTTTTTGTGGTTGTAGGGGCTGTTGATTGGAGTACACTAAAACAACCCTGATCTCTCTAGGACATTCAGAAGCCAAGTTATAAGCCCACAAATGTGTAACTGGACTACTTCTTTAAATTGACACCAGATCCGGTGACCTTTGGGACATGGTTTGACCCCCTTAGGAAAGTGCTATCATCATGAAACGTTCAGATCACTTACAACTCAATAGATTCTACCTTCCTGTAACGTTTCAGCCTGATTGGACCTTGTTTTCACACAAATGAACCCAGAATGATGTGAAATTGTGCTTCGTGCAACATAATTCTGGGTGCCATTTAAAAACCATAAGTGCTAATGACTCCATTCCTTTTTGGGGTAATGGGGGCTGTTAATTGGAGTACTCTAAAACAAACCTGACCTCTCTAGGATATTCAGAAGCCAAGTTATAAGCCCACAAATGTGTAACTGGACTACTTCTTTAAATTGACACCAGATCCGGTGACGTTTGGGACATGGTTTGACCCCCTATAGGAATGTGTGATTATCATGAAACATTCAGATCACTTACAATTCAATAGATTCTACCTTCCTGTAACATTTCAGCCTGATTGGACCTTGTTTTCACACAAATGGACCCAGAATGATGTGAAATTGTGCTTCGTGCAACATAATTCTGGGTGCCATTTAAAAACCATAAGTGCTAATGACTCCATTTCTTTTTGTGGTTGTAGGGGCTGATGATTGGAGTACTCTAAAACAAACCTGACCTCTCTAGGATATTCAGAAGCCAAGTTATAAGCCCACAAATGTGTAACTGGACTACTTCTTTAAAGTGACACCAGGCCCGGTGACCTTTGGGACATGGTTTGACCCCCTATAGGAATGTGTGATTATCATGAAACATTCAGATCACTTACAATTCAATAGATTCTACCTTCTTGTAACGTTTCAGCCTGACTGGACCTTGTTTTGACACAAATGGACCCAGAATGATGTGAAATTGTGCTTCGTGCAACATAATTCTGGGTGCCATTTACAAACCATAAGTGCTAATGACTCCATTCCTTTTTGTGGTTTTAGGGGCTGTTGATTGGAGTACACTAAAACAACCCTGATCTCTCTAGGACATTCAGAAGCCAAGTTATAAGCCCACAAATGTGTAACTGGACTACTTATTTAAATTGACACCAGATCCGGTGACGTTTGGGACATGGTTTGACCCCCTTAGGAAAGTGCTATCATCATGAAACGTTCTGACCACTTACAACTCAATAGATTCTACCTTCCTGTAACGTTTCAGCCTGATTGGTTCTTGTTTTCACACAAATGAACCCAGAATGATGTGAAATTGTGCTTCGTGCAACATAATTCTGGGTGCCATTTACAAACCATAAGTGCTAATGACTCCATTCCTTTTTGGGGCAATAGGGGCTGTTGATTGGAGTACCCTAAAACAAACCTGACCTCTCTAGGACATTCAAAAGCCAAGTTATAAGCCCACAAATGTGTAACTGGACTACTTCTTTAAAGTGACACCAGGCCCGGTGATCTTTGGGACATGGTTTGACCCCCTATAGGAATGTGCGATCATCATGAAACGTTCAGATCACTTACAACTCAATAGATTCTACCTTCTTGTAACGTTTCAGCCTGATTGGACCTTGTTTTCACACAAATGGACCCAGAATGATGTGAAATTGTGCTTCGTGCAACATAATTCTGGGTGCCATTTACAAACCATAAGTGCTAATGACTCCATTCCTTTTTGTGGTTGTAGGGGCTATTGATTGGAGTACACTAAAACAAACCTGATCTCTCTAGGACATTCAGAAGCCAAGTTATAAGCCCACAAATGTGTAACTGGACTACTTCTTTAAATTGACGCCAGATCCGGTGACGTTTTGGACATGGTTTGACCCCCTTAGGAAAGTGCTATCATCATGACACGTTCAGATCACTTACAACTCAATAGATTCTACCTTCCTGTAACGTTTCAGCCTGATTGGACCTTGTTTTCACACAAATGAACCCAGAATGATGTGAAATTGTGCTTCGTGCAACATAATTCTGGGTGCCATTTAAAAACCATAAGTGCTAATGACTCCATTCCTTTTTGTGGTAATGAGGGCTGTTAATTGGAGTACACTAAAACAAACCTGACCTCTCTAGGATATTCAGAAGCCAAGTTATAAGCCCACAAAGGTGTAACTGGACTACTTCTTTAAAGTGACACCAGGCCCGGTGACCTTTGGGACATGGTTTGACCCCCTATAGGAATGTGTAATCATCATGAAACGTTCATATCACTTACAACTCAATAGATTCTACCTTCCTGTAACGTTTCAGCCTGATTGGACCTTGTTTTCACACAAATGGACCCAGAATGATGTGAAATTGTGCTTCGTGCAACATAATTCTGGGTGCCATTTACAAACCATAAGTGCTAATGACTCCATTCCTTTTTGTGGTTGTAGGGGCTGTTGATTGGAGTACACTAAAACAACCCTGATCTCTCTAGGACATTCAGAAGCCAAGTTATAAGCCCACAAATGTGTAACTGGACTACTTCTTTAAATTGACACCAGATCCGGTGACCTTTGGGACATGGTTTGACCCCCTTAGGAAAGTGCTATCATCATGAAACGTTCAGATCACTTACAACTCAATAGATTCTACCTTCCTGTAACGTTTCAGCCTGATTGGACCTTGTTTTCACACAAATGAACCCAGAATGATGTGAAATTGTGCTTCGTGCAACATAATTCTGGGTGCCATTTAAAAACCATAAGTGCTAATGACTCCATTCCTTTTTGGGGTAATGGGGGCTGTTAATTGGAGTACTCTAAAACAAACCTGACCTCTCTAGGATATTCAGAAGCCAAGTTATAAGCCCACAAATGTGTAACTGGACTACTTCTTTAAATTGACACCAGATCCGGTGACCTTTGGGACATGGTTTGACCCCCTTAGGAAAGTGCTATCATCATGAAACGTTCAGATCACTTACAACTCAATAGATTCTACGTTCCTGTAACATTTCAGCCTGATTGGACCTTGTTTTCACACAAATGGACCCAGAATGATGTGAAATTGTGCTTCGTGCAACATAATTCTGGGTGCCATTTACAAACCATAAGTGCTAATGACTCCATTTCTTTTTGAGGTTGTAGGGGCTGATGATTGGAGTACTCTAAAACAAACCTGACCTCTCTAGGATATTCAGAAGTCAAGTTATAAGCCCACAAATGTGTAACTGGACTACTTCTTTAAAGTGACACCAGGCCCGGTGACCTTTGGGACATGGTTTGACCCCCTATAGGAATGTGTGATTATAATGAAACGTTCAGATCACTTACAACTCAATAGATTCTACCTTCTTGTAACGTTTCAGCCTGATTGGACCTTGTTTTGACACAAATGGACCCAGAATGATGTGAAATTGTGCTTCGTGCAACATAATTCTGGGTGCCATTTACAAACCATAAGTGCTAATGACTCCATTCCTTTTTGTGGTTGTAGGGGCTGTTAATTGGAGTACACTAAAATAACCCTGATCTCTCTAGGACATTCAGAAGCCAAGTTATAAGCCCACAAATGTGTAACTGGACTACTTATTTAAATTGACACCAGATCCGGTGACGTTTGGGACATGGTTTGACCCCCTTAGGAAAGTGCTATCATCATGAAACGTTCTGATCACTTACAACTCAATAGATTCTACCTTCCTGTAACGTTTCAGCCTGATTGGTTCTTGTTTTCACACAAATGAACCCAGAATGATGTGAAATTGTGCTTCGTGCAACATAATTCTGGGTGCTATTTACAAACCATAAGTGCTAATGACTCCATTCCTTTTTGTGGTTGTAGGGGCTGTTGATTGGAGTACACTAAAACAAACCTGATCTCTCTAGGACATTCAGAAGCCAGGTTATAAGCCCACAAATGTGTAACTGGACTACTTCTTTAAAGTGACACCAGATCCGGTGACCTTTGGGACATGGTTTGACCCCCTTAGGAATGTGCGATCATCATGAAACGTTCAGATCACTTACAACTCAATAGATTCTACCTTCCTGTAGCGTTTCAGCCTGATTAGACCTTGTTTTCACACAAATGGACCCAGAATGATGTGAAATTGTGCTTCGTGCAACATAATTCTGGGTGTCATTTAAAAACCATAAGAGCTAATGACTCCATTCCTTTTTGGGGCAATAGGGGCTGTTGATTGGAGTACCCTAAAACAAACCTGACCTCTCTGAGACATTCAGAAGCCAAGTTGTAAGCCCCCAAAGGTGTGTTTGGAACCCCGCCTTTAAGGAACAAGTGATTCGGTGACCTTTATGACCTGATTTGACACCCTTAGGAATGTGCTATCATCATGAAACACAGGAATCATTTACAACTCAATAGATTCTACTTTTCTGTGACATTTCAGCCTGATTGAAGCTTTTTTATGAGAAATGGACCCAGAATGATGTGAAATTGTGCTTCGTGCAACATAATTCTGGGTGCCATTTAAAAACCATAAGTGCTAATGACTCAATTCCTTTTTGTGGTAATGGGGGCTGTTAATTGGAGTACTCTAAAACAAACCTTACCTCTCTAGGATATTCAGAAGCCAAGTTATAAGCCCACAAAGGTGTAACTGGACCACTTTAAAGTGACACCAGGCCCGGTGACCTTTGGGACATGGTTTGACCCCCTATAGGAATGTGCGATCATCATGAAACGTTCAGATCACTTACAACTCAATAGATTCTACCTTCTTGTAACGTTTAAGCCTGATTGGACTTTGTTTTCACACAAATGGACCCAGAATGATGTGAAATTGTGCTTCGTGCAACATAATTCTGGGTGCCATTTACAAACCATAAGTGCTAATGACTCCATTCCTTTGTGTGGTTGTAGGTGCTGTTTATTGGAGTACACTAAAACAAACCTGATCCCTCTAGGACATTCAGAAGCCAAGTTATAAGCCCACAAATGTGTAACTGGACCACTTCTTTAAAATGACACCAGATCTGGTGACCTTTGGGACATGGTTTGACCCCCTTAGGAAAGTGCTATCATCATGAAACGTTCAGATCACTTACAACTCAATAGATTCTACCTTCCTGTAACGTTTCAGCCTGATTGGACCTTGTTTTCACACAAATGAACCCAGATTGATGTGAAATTGTTCTTCGTGCAACATAATTCTGGGTGCGATTTAAAAACCATAAGTGCTAATGACTCCATTCCTAATGTGGTTGTAGGGGCTGTTAATTGGAGTACTCTAAAACAAACCTGACCTCTCTAGGACATTCAGAAGCCAAGTTATAAGCCCACAAATGTGTAACTGGACTACTTCTTTAAAGTGACACCAGGCCCTGTGACCATTGGGACATGGTTTTACCCCCTATAGGAATGTGCGATCATCATGAAACATTCAGATCACTTCCAACTCAATAGATTCTACCTTCTTGTAACGTTTCAGCCTGATTGGACCCTGTTTTCACACAAATGGACCCAGAATGATGTGAAATTGTGCTTCGTGCAACATAATTCTGGGTGCCATTTACAAACCATAAGTGCTAATGACTCCATTCCTTTTTGTGGTAATGGGGGCTGTTAATTGGAGTACTCTAAAACAAACCTGACCTCTCTAGGACATTCAGAAGCCAAGTTATAAGCCCACAATTGTGTAACTGGACTACTTCTTTAAATTGACACCAGATCCAGTGATGTTTGGGACATGGTTTGACCCCCTTAGAAAAGTGCTATCATCATGAAACGTTCAGATCACTTACAACTCAATAGATTCTACCTTCCTATAACGTTTCAGCCTAATTGGACCTTGTTTTCACACAAATGAACCCAGAATGATGTGAAATTGTGCTTCGTGCAACATATTTCCGGGTGGCATTTAAAAACCATAATTGCTAATGACTCCATTCCTTTTTGGGGTAATGGGGGCTGTTAATTGGAGTACTCTAAAACAAACCTGACCTCTCTAGGATATTCAAAAGCCAAGTTATAAGCCCACAAATGTGTAATTGGACTACTTCTTTAAAGTGACACCAGGCCCGGTGACCTTTGGGACATGGTTTGACCCCCTATAGGAATGTGCGATCATCATGAAACGTTCAGATCATTTACAACTCAATAGATTCTACCTTCCTGTAACGTTTCAGCCTGATTGGACCTTGTTTTCACACAAATGAACCCAGAATGATGTGAAATTGTGCTTCGTGCAACATAATTCTGGGTGCCATTTACAAACCATAAGTGCTAATGACTCCATTCCTTTTTGTGGTTGTAGGGGCTGTTAATTGGAGTACACTAAAACAAACCTGATCTCTCTAGGACATTCAGAAGCCAAGTTATAAGCCCACAAATGTGTAACTGGACTACTTCTTTAAAGTGACACCAGGCCCGGTGACCTTTGGGACATGGTTTTACCCCCTATAGGAATGTGCGATCATCATGAAACGTTCAGATCACTTACAGCTCAGGAGATTCTACCTTCCTGTAACGTTTCAGCCTGATTGGACCTTGTTTTCACACAAATGGACCCAGAATGATGTGAAATTTTGCTTCGTGCAACATAATTCTGGGTGCCATTTAAAAACCATAAGTGCTAATGACTCCATTCCTTTTTGTGGTTGTAGGGGCTGTTGATTGGAGTACATTAAAACAAACCTGACCTCTCTAGGATATTCAGAAGCCAAGTTATAAGCCCACAAAGGTGTAACTTGACTACTTCTTTAAAGTGACACCAGGCCCGGTGACCTTTGGGACATGGTTTGACCCCCTATAGGAATGTGCGATCATCATGAAACGTTCAGATCACTTACAACTCTATAGATTCTACCTTCCTGTAAAGTTTCAGCCTGATTGGACCTTGTTTTCACACAAATGAACCCAGAATGATGTGAAATTGTGCTTCGTGCAACATAATTCTGGGTGCCATTTCAAAACCATAAGTGCTAATGACTCTATTCCTTTTTGTGGTGTAGGGGCTGTTGATTGGAGTACAATAAAACAAACCTGATCTCTCTAGGAAATTCTGAAGCCAAGTTATAAGCCCACAAAGGTGTAACTGGACTACTTCTTTAAAGTGACACCAGGCCCTGTGACCTTTGGGACATGGCTTGACCCCCTAGAGGAATGTGCGATCGTCATGAAATGTTTAGATCACTTACAACTCAATAGTTTCTACCTTATTGTAACATTTCAGCCTGATTGGACCTTGTTTTCACACAAATGGACCCAGAATGATGTGAAATTGTGCTTCGTGCAACATAATTCTGGGTGCCATTTACAAACCATAAGTGCTAATGACTCCATTCCTTTTTGTGGTTGTAGGGGCTGTTGATTGGAGTACACTAAAACAACCCTGATCTCTCTAGGACATTCAGAAGCCAAGTTATAAGCCCACAAATGTGTAACTCGACTACTTCTTTAAATTGACACCAGATCCGGTGACCTTTGGGACATGGTTTGACCCCCTTAGGAAAGTGCTATCATCATGAAACGTTCAGATCACTTACAACTCAATAGATTCTACCTTCCTGTAATGTTTCTGCCTGATTGGACCTTGTTTTCACACAAATGAACCCAGAATGATGTGAAATTGTGCTTCGTGCAACATAATTCTGGGTGCCATTTAAAAACCATAAGTGCTAATGACTCCATTCCTTTTTGGAGTAATGGGGGCTGATTATTGGAGTACTCTAAAACAAACCTGACCTCTCTAGGATATTCAGAAGCCAAGTTATAAGCCCACAAATGTGTAACTGGACTACTTCTTTAAAGTGACACCAGGCCCGGTGACCTTTGGGACATGGTTTGACCCCCTATAGGAATGTGTGATTATCATGAAACGTTCAGATCACTTACAGCTCAGGAGATTCTACCTTCCTGTAACGTTTCAGCCTGATTGGACCTTGTTTTCACACAAATGGACCCAGAATGATGTGAAATTTTGCTTCGTGCAACATAATTCTGGGTGCCATTTAAAAACCATAAGTGCTAATGACTCCATTCCTTTTTGTGGTTGTAGGGGCTGTTGATTGGAGTACATTAAAACAAACCTGACCTACCTAGGATATTCAGAAGCCAAGTTATAAGCCCACAAAGGTGTAACTTGACTACTTCTTTAAAGTGACACCAGGCCCGGTGACCTTTGGGACATGGTTTGACCCCCTATAGGAATGTGCGATCATCATGAAACGTTCAGATCACTTACAACTCTATAGATTCTACCTTCCTGTAAAGTTTCAGCCTGATTGGACCTTGTTTTCACACAAATGAACCCAGAATGATGTGAAATTGTGCTTCGTGCAACATAATTCTGGGTGCCATTTCAAAACCATAAGTGCTAATGACTCTATTCCTTTTTGTGGTGTAGGGGCTGTTGATTGGAGTACAATAAAACAAACCTGATCTCTCTAGGAAATTCTGAAGCCAAGTTATAAGCCCACAAAGGTGTAACTGGACTACTTCTTTAAAGTGACACCAGGCCCTGTGACCATTGGGACATGGTTTGACCCCCTAGAGGAATGTGCGATCGTCATGAAATGTTCAGATCACTTACAACTCAATAGTTTCTACCTTATTGTAACGTTTCAGCCTGATTGGACCTTGTTTTCACACAAATGGACCCAGAAGGATGTGAAATTGTGCTTCGTGCAACATAATTCTGGGTGCCATTTACAAACCATAAGTGCTAATGACTCCATTCCTTTTGGTGGTTGTAGGGACTGTTGATTGGAGTACATTAAAACAAACCTGACCTCTCTAGGATATTCAGAAGCCAAGTTATAAACCCACAAATGTGTAACTGGACTACTTCTTTAAATTGACACCAGATCCGGTGACCTTTGGGACATGGATTGACCCCCTTAGGAAAGTGCTATCATCATGAAATGTTCAGATCACTTACAACTCAATAGATTCTACCTTCCTGTAACGTTTCTGCCTGATTGGACCTTGTTTTCACACAAATGAACCCAGAATGATGTGAAATTGTGCTTCGTGCAACATAATTCTGGGTGCCATTTAAAAACCATAAGTGCTAATGACTCCATTCCTTTTTGTGGTTGTAGGGGCTGTTGATTGGAGTACTCTAAAACAAACCTGACCTCTCTAGGATATTCAGAAGCCAAGTTATAAGCCCACAAAGGTGTAACTGGACTACTTCTTTAAAGTGACACCAGGCCCGGTGACCTTTGGGACATGGTTTGACCCCCTATAGGAATGTGTAATCATCATGAAACGTTCATATCACTTACAACTCAATAGATTCTACCTTCTTGTAACATTTCAGCCTGATTGGACCTTGTTTTCACACAAATGGACCCAGAATGATGTGAAATTGTGCTTCGTGCAACATAATTCTGGGTGCCATTTACAAACCATAAGTGCTAATGACTCCATTCCTTTTTGTGGTTGTAGGGGCTGTTGATTGGAGTACACTAAAACAACCCTGATCTCTCTAGGACATTCAGAAGCCAAGTTATAAGCCCACAAATGTGTAACTGGACTACTTCTTTAAATTGACACCAGATCCGGTGACCTTTGGGACATGGTTTGACCCCCTTAGGAAAGTGCTATCATCATGAAACGTTCAGATCACTTACAACTCAATAGATTCTACCTTCCTGTAACGTTTCTGCCTGATTGGACCTTGTTTTCACACAAATGAACCCAGAATGATGTGAAATTGTGCTTCGTGCAACATAATTCTGGGTGCCATTTACAAACCATGAGTGCTAATGACTCCATTTCTTTTTGAGGTTGTAGGGGCTGATGATTGGAGTAGTCTAAAACAAACCTGACCTCTCTAGGATATTCAGAAGTCAAGTTATAAGCCCACAAATGTGTAACTGGACTACTTCTTTAAAGTGACACCAGGCCCGGTGACCTTTGGGACATGGTTTGACCCCCTATAGGAATGTGTGATTATAAAGAAACGTTCAGATCACTTACAACTCAATAGATTCTACCTTCTTGTAACGTTTCAGCCTGATTGGACCTTGTTTTGACACAAATGGACCCAGAATGATGTGAAATTGTGCTTCGTGCAACATAATTCTGGGTGCCATCTCCATTCCTTTTTGTGGTTGTAGGGGCTGTTGATTGGAGTACACTAAAACAACCCTGATCTCTCTAGGACATTCAGAAGCCAAGTTATAAGCCCACACATGTGTAACTGGACTACTTCTTTAAATTGACACCAGATCCGGTGACCTTTGGGACATGGTTTGACCCCCTTAGGAAAGTGCAATTATCATGAAACGTTCAGATCACTTACAACTCAATAGATTCTACCTTCCTGTAACATTTCAGCCTGATTGGACCTTGTTTTCACACAAATGGACCCAGAATGATGTGAAATTGTGCTTCGTGCAACATAATTCTGGGTGCCATTTAAAAACCATAAGTGCTAATGACTCCATTTCTTTTTGTGGTTGTAGGGGCTGATGATTGGAGTACTCTAAGACAAACCTGACCTCTCTAGGATATTCAGAAGCCAAGTTATAAGCCCACAAATGTGTAACTGGACTACTTCTTTAAAGTGACACCAGGCCCGGTGACCTTTGGGACATGGTTTGACCCCCTATAGGAATGTGTGATTATCATGAAACATTCAGATCACTTACAATTCAATAGATTCTACCTTCTTGTAACGTTTCAGCCTGACTGGACCTTGTTTTGACACAAATGGACCCAGAATGATGTGAAATTGTGCTTCGTGCAACATAATTCTGGGTGCCATTTACAAACCATAAGTGCTAATGACTCCATTCCTTTTTGTGGTTTTAGGGGCTGTTGATTGGAGTACACTAAAACAACCCTGATCTCTCTAGGACATTCAGAAGCCAAGTTATAAGCCCACAAATGTGTAACTGGACTACTTATTTAAATTGACACCAGATCCGGTGACGTTTGGGACATGGTTTGACCCCCTTAGGAAAGTGCTATCATCATGAAACGTTCTGACCACTTACAACTCAATAGATTCTACCTTCCTGTAACGTTTCAGCCTGATTGGTTCTTGTTTTCACACAAATGAACCCAGAATGATGTGAAATTGTGCTTCGTGCAACATAATTCTGGGTGCCATTTACAAACCATAAGTGCTAATGACTCCATTCCTTTTTGGGGCAATAGGGGCTGTTGATTGGAGTACCCTAAAACAAACCTGACCTCTCTAGGACATTCAAAAGCCAAGTTATAAGCCCACAAATGTGTAACTGGACTACTTCTTTAAAGTGACACCAGGCCCGGTGATCTTTGGGACATGGTTTGACCCCCTATGGGAATGTGCGATCATCATGAAACGTTCAGATCACTTACAACTCAATAGATTCTACCTTCTTGTAACGTTTCAGCCTGATTGGACCTTGTTTTCACACAAATGGACCCAGAATGATGTGAAATTGTGCTTCGTGCAACATAATTCTGGGTGCCATTTACAAACCATAAGTGCTAATGACTCCATTCCTTTTTGTGGTTGTAGGGGCTATTGATTGGAGTACACTAAAACAAACCTGATCTCTCTAGGACATTCAGAAGCCAAGTTATAAGCCCACAAATGTGTAACTGGACTACTTCTTTAAATTGACGCCAGATCCGGTGACGTTTTGGACATGGTTTGACCCCCTTAGGAAAGTGCTATCATCATGACACGTTCAGATCACTTACAACTCAATAGATTCTACCTTCCTGTAACGTTTCAGCCTGATTGGACCTTGTTTTCACACAAATGAACCCAGAATGATGTGAAATTGTGCTTCGTGCAACATAATTCTGGGTGCCATTTAAAAACCATAAGTGCTAATGACTCCATTCCTTTTTGTGGTAATGAGGGCTGTTAATTGGAGTACTCTAAAACAAACCTGACCTCTCTAGGATATTCAGAAGCCAAGTTATAAGCCCACAAAGGTGTAACTGGACTACTTCTTTAAAGTGACACCAGGCCCGGTGACCTTTGGGACATGGTTTGACCCCCTATAGGAATGTGTAATCATCATGAAACGTTCATATCACTTACAACTCAATAGATTCTACCTTCCTGTAACGTTTCAGCCTGATTGGACCTTGTTTTCACACAAATGGACCCAGAATGATGTGAAATTGTGCTTCGTGCAACATAATTCTGGGTGCCATTTACAAACCATAAGTGCTAATGACTCCATTCCTTTTTGTGGTTGTAGGGGCTGTTGATTGGAGTACACTAAAACAACCCTGATCTCTCTAGGACATTCAGAAGCCAAGTTATAAGCCCACAAATGTGTAACTGGACTACTTCTTTAAATTGACACCAGATCCGGTGACCTTTGGGACATGGTTTGACCCCCTTAGGAAAGTGCTATCATCATGAAACGTTCAGATCACTTACAACTCAATAGATTCTACCTTCCTGTAACGTTTCATCCTGATTGGACCTTGTTTTCACACAAATGAACCCAGAATGATGTGAAATTGTGCTTCGTGCAACATAATTCTGGGTGCCATTTAAAAACCATAAGTGCTAATGACTCCATTCCTTTTTGGGGTAATGGGGGCTGTTAATTGGAGTACTCTAAAACAAACCTGACCTCTCTAGGATATTCAGAAGCCAAGTTATAAGCCCACAAATGTGTAACTGGACTACTTCTTTAAATTGACACCAGATCCGGTGACCTTTGGGACATGGTTTGACCCCCTTAGGAAAGTGCTATCATCATGAAACGTTCAGATCACTTACAACTCAATAGATTCTACGTTCCTGTAACATTTCAGCCTGATTGGACCTTGTTTTCACACAAATGGACCCAGAATGATGTGAAATTGTGCTTCGTGCAACATAATTCTGGGTGCCATTTACAAACCATAAGTGCTAATGACTCCATTTCTTTTTGAGGTTGTAGGGGCTGATGATTGGAGTACTCTAAAACAAACCTGACCTCTCTAGGATATTCAGAAGTCAAGTTATAAGCCCACAAATGTGTAACTGGACTACTTCTTTAAAGTGACACCAGGCCCGGTGACCTTTGGGACATGGTTTGACCCCCTATAGGAATGTGTGATTATAATGAAACGTTCAGATCACTTACAACTCAATAGATTCTACCTTCTTGTAACGTTTCAGCCTGATTGGACCTTGTTTTGACACAAATGGACCCAGAATGATGTGAAATTGTGCTTCGTGCAACATAATTCTGGGTGCCATTTACAAACCATAAGTGCTAATGACTCCATTCCTTTTTGTGGTTGTAGGGGCTGTTAATTGGAGTACACTAAAATAACCCTGATCTCTCTAGGACATTCAGAAGCCAAGTTATAAGCCCACAAATGTGTAACTGGACTACTTATTTAAATTGACACCAGATCCGGTGACGTTTGGGACATGGTTTGACCCCCTTAGGAAAGTGCTATCATCATGAAACGTTCTGATCACTTACAACTCAATAGATTCTACCTTCCTGTAACGTTTCAGCCTGATTGGTTCTTGTTTTCACACAAATGAACCCAGAATGATGTGAAATTGTGCTTCGTGCAACATAATTCTGGGTGCTATTTACAAACCATAAGTGCTAATGACTCCATTCCTTTTTGTGGTTGTAGGGGCTGTTGATTGGAGTACACTAAAACAAACCTGATCTCTCTAGGACATTCAGAAGCCAGGTTATAAGCCCACAAATGTGTAACTGGACTACTTCTTTAACGTGACACCAGATCCGGTGACCTTTGGGACATGGTTTGACCCCCTTAGGAATGTGCGATCATCATGAAACGTTCAGATCACTTACAACTCAATAGATTCTACCTTACTGTAGCGTTTCAGCCTGATTAGACCTTGTTTTCACACAAATGGACCCAGAATGATGTGAAATTGTGCTTCGTGCAACATAATTCTGGGTGTCATTTAAAAACCATAAGAGCTAATGACTCCATTCCTTTTTGGGGCAATAGGGGCTGTTGATTGGAGTACCCTAAAACAAACCTGACCTCTCTGAGACATTCAGAAGCCAAGTTGTAAGCCCCCAAAGGTGTGTTTGGAACCCCGCCTTTAAGGAACAAGTGATTCGGTGACCTTTATGACCTGATTTGACACCCTTAGGAATGTGCTATCATCATGAAACACAGGAATCATTTACAACTCAATAGATTCTACTTTTCTGTGACATTTCAGCCTGATTGAAGCTTTTTTATGAGAAATGGACCCAGAATGATGTGAAATTGTGCTTCGTGCAACATAATTCTGGGTGCCATTTAAAAACCAAAAGTGCTAATGACTCAATTCCTTTTTGTGGTAATGGGGGCTGTTAATTGGAGTACTCTAAAACAAACCTTACCTCTCTAGGATATTCAGAAGCCAAGTTATAAGCCCACAAAGGTGTAACTGGACCACTTTAAAGTGACACCAGGCCCGGTGACCTTTGGGACATGGTTTGACCCCCTATAGGAATGTGCGATCATCATGAAACGTTCAGATCACTTACAACTCAATAGATTCTACCTTCTTGTAACGTTTAAGCCTGATTGGACTTTGTTTTCACACAAATGGACCCAGAATGATGTGAAATTGTGCTTCGTGCAACATAATTCTGGGTGCCATTTACAAACCATAAGTGCTATTGACTCCATTCCTTTTTGTGGTTGTAGGGGCTGTTGATTGGAGTACACTAAAACAACCCTGATCTCTCTAGGATATTCAGAAGCCAAGTTATAAGCCCACAAATGTGTAACTGGACTACTTCTTTAAAGTGACACCAGGCCCGGTGACCTTTGGGACATGGTTTGACCCCCTATAGGAATGTGTGATTATCATGAAACGTTCAGATCACTTACAACTCAATAGATTCTACCTTCTTGTAACGTTTCAGCCTGATTGGACCTTGTTTTGACACAAATGGACCCAGAATGATGTGAAATTGTGCTTCGTGCAACATAATTCTGGGTGCCATTTACAAACCATAAGTGCTAATGACTCCATTCCTTTTTGTGGTTGTAGGGGCTGTTGATTGGAGTACACTAAAACAACCCTGATCTCTCTAGGATATTCAGAAGCCAAGTTATAAGCCCACAAATGTGTAACTGGACTACTTCTTTAAATTGACACCAGATCCGGTGACCTTTGGGACATGGTTTGACCCCCTTAGGAAAGTGCAATTATCATGAAACGTTCAGATCACTTACAACTCAATAGATTCTACCTTCCTGTAACATTTCAGCCTGATTGGACCTTGTTTTCACACAAATGGACCCAGAATGATGTGAAATTGTGCTTCGTGCAACATAATTCTGGGTGCCATTTAAAAACCATAAGTGCTAATGACTCCATTTCTTTTTGTGGTTGTAGGGGCTGATGATTGGAGTACTCTAAAACAAACCTGACCTCTCTAGGATATTCAGAAGCCAAGTTATAAGCCCACAAATGTGTAACTGGACTACTTCTTTAAAGTGACACCAGGCCCGGTGACCTTTGGGACATGGTTTGACCCCCTATAGGAATGTGTGATTATCATGAAACATTCAGATCACTTACAATTCAATAGATTCTACCTTCTTGTAACGTTTCAGCCTGAGTGGACCTTGTTTTGACACAAATGGACCCAGAATGATGTGAAATTGTGCTTCGTGCAACATAATTCTGGGTGCCATTTACAAACCATAAGTGCTAATGACTCCATTCCTTTTTGTGGTTTTAGGGGCTGTTGATTGGAGTACACTAAAACAACCCTGATCTCTCTAGGACATTCAGAAGCCAAGTTATAAGCCCACAAATGTGTAACTGGACTACTTATTTAAATTGACACCAGATCCGGTGACGTTTGGGACATGGTTTGACCCCCTTAGGAAAGTGCTATCATCATGAAACGTTCTGACCACTTACAACTCAATAGATTCTACCTTCCTGTAACGTTTCAGCCTGATTGGTTCTTGTTTTCACACAAATGAACCCAGAATGATGTGAAATTGTGCTTCGTGCAACATAATTCTGGGTGCCATTTACAAACCATAAGTGCTAATGACTCCATTCCTTTTTGGGGCAATAGGGGCTGTTGATTGGAGTACCCTAAAACAAACCTGACCTCTCTAGGACATTCAAAAGCCAAGTTATAAGCCCACAAATGTGTAACTGGACTACTTCTTTAAAGTGACACCAGGCCCGGTGATCTTTGGGACATGGTTTGACCCCCTATAGGAATGTGCGATCATCATGAAACGTTCAGATCACTTACAACTCAATAGATTCTACCTTCTTGTAACGTTTCAGCCTGATTGGACCTTGTTTTCACACAAATGGACCCAGAATGATGTGAAATTGTGCTTCGTGCAACATAATTCTGGGTGCCATTTACAAACCATAAGTGCTAATGACTCCATTCCTTTTTGTGGTTGTAGGGGCTATTGATTGGAGTACACTAAAACAAACCTGATCTCTCTAGGACATTCAGAAGCCAAGTTATAAGCCCACAAATGTGTAACTGGACTACTTCTTTAAATTGACGCCAGATCCGGTGACGTTTTGGACATGGTTTGACCCCCTTAGGAAAGTGCTATCATCATGACACGTTCAGATCACTTACAACTCAATAGATTCTACCTTCCTGTAACGTTTCAGCCTGATTGGACCTTGTTTTCACACAAATGAACCCAGAATGATGTGAAATTGTGCTTCGTGCAACATAATTCTGGGTGCCATTTAAAAACCATAAGTGCTAATGACTCCATTCCTTTTTGTGGTAATGAGGGCTGTTAATTGGAGTACTCTAAAACAAACCTGACCTCTCTAGGATATTCAGAAGCCAAGTTATAAGCCCACAAAGGTGTAACTGGACTACTTCTTTAAAGTGACACCAGGCCCGGTGACCTTTGGGACATGGTTTGACCCCCTATAGGAATGTGTAATCATCATGAAACGTTCATATCACTTACAACTCAATAGATTCTACCTTCCTGTAACGTTTCAGCCTGATTGGACCTTGTTTTCACACAAATGGACCCAGAATGATGTGAAATTGTGCTTCGTGCAACATAATTCTGGGTGCCATTTACAAACCATAAGTGCTAATGACTCCATTCCTTTTTGTGGTTGTAGGGGCTGTTGATTGGAGTACACTAAAACAACCCTGATCTCTCTAGGACATTCAGAAGCCAAGTTATAAGCCCACAAATGTGTAACTGGACTACTTCTTTAAATTGACACCAGATCCGGTGACCTTTGGGACATGGTTTGACCCCCTTAGGAAAGTGCTATCATCATGAAACGTTCAGATCACTTACAACTCAATAGATTCTACCTTCCTGTAACGTTTCATCCTGATTGGACCTTGTTTTCACACAAATGAACCCAGAATGATGTGAAATTGTGCTTCCTGCAACATAATTCTGGGTGCCATTTAAAAACCATAAGTGCTAATGACTCCATTCCTTTTTGGGGTAATGGGGGCTGTTAATTGGAGTACTCTAAAACAAACCTGACCTCTCTAGGATATTCAGAAGCCAAGTTATAAGCCCACAAATGTGTAACTGGACTACTTCTTTAAATTGACACCAGATCCGGTGACCTTTGGGACATGGTTTGACCCCCTTAGGAAAGTGCTATCATCATGAAACGTTCAGATCACTTACAACTCAATAGATTCTACGTTCCTGTAACATTTCAGCCTGATTGGACCTTGTTTTCACACAAATGGACCCAGAATGATGTGAAATTGTGCTTCGTGCAACATAATTCTGGGTGCCATTTACAAACCATAAGTGCTAATGACTCCATTTCTTTTTGAGGTTGTAGGGGCTGATGATTGGAGTACTCTAAAACAAACCTGAACTCTCTAGGATATTCAGAAGTCAAGTTATAAGCCCACAAATGTGTAACTGGACTACTTCTTTAAAGTGACACCAGGCCCGGTGACCTTTGGGACATGGTTTGACCCCCTATAGGAATGTGTGATTATAATGAAACGTTCAGATCACTTACAACTCAATAGATTCTACCTTCTTGTAACGTTTCAGCCTGATTGGACCTTGTTTTGACACAAATGGACCCAGAATGATGTGAAATTGTGCTTCGTGCAACATAATTCTGGGTGCCATTTACAAACCATAAGTGCTAATGACTCCATTCCTTTTTGTGGTTGTAGGGGCTGTTAATTGGAGTACACTAAAATAACCCTGATCTCTCTAGGACATTCAGAAGCCAAGTTATAAGCCCACAAATGTGTAACTGGACTACTTATTTAAATTGACACCAGATCCGGTGACGTTTGGGACATGGTTTGACCCCCTTAGGAAAGTGCTATCATCATGAAACGTTCTGATCACTTACAACTCAATAGATTCTACCTTCCTGTAACGTTTCAGCCTGATTGGTTCTTGTTTTCACACAAATGAACCCAGAATGATGTGAAATTGTGCTTCGTGCAACATAATTCTGGGTGCTATTTACAAACCATAAGTGCTAATGACTCCATTCCTTTTTGTGGTTGTAGGGGCTGTTGATTGGAGTACACTAAAACAAACCTGATCTCTCTAGGACATTCAGAAGCCAGGTTATAAGCCCACAAATGTGTAACTGGACTACTTCTTTAAAGTGACACCAGATCCGGTGACCTTTGGGACATGGTTTGACCCCCTTAGGAATGTGCGATCATCATGAAACGTTCAGATCACTTACAACTCAATAGATTCTACCTTCCTGTAGCGTTTCAGCCTGATTAGACCTTGTTTTCACACAAATGGACCCAGAATGATGTGAAATTGTGCTTCGTGCAACATAATTCTGGGTGTCATTTAAAAACCATAAGAGCTAATGACTCCATTCCTTTTTGGGGCAATAGGGGCTGTTGATTGGAGTACCCTAAAACAAACCTGACCTCTCTGAGACATTCAGAAGCCAAGTTGTAAGCCCCCAAAGGTGTGTTTGGAACCCCGCCTTTAAGGAACAAGTGATTCGGTGACCTTTATGACCTGATTTGACACCCTTAGGAATGTGCTATCATCATGAAACACAGGAATCATTTACAACTCAATAGATTCTACTTTTCTGTGACATTTCAGCCTGATTGAAGCTTTTTTATGAGAAATGGACCCAGAATGATGTGAAATTGTGCTTCGTGCAACATAATTCTGGGTGCCATTTAAAAACCATAAGTGCTAATGACTCAATTCCTTTTTGTGGTAATGGGGGCTGTTAATTGGAGTACTCTAAAACAAACCTTACCTCTCTAGGATATTCAGAAGCCAAGTTATAAGCCCACAAAGGTGTAACTGGACCACTTTAAAGTGACACCAGGCCCGGTGACCTTTGGGACATGGTTTGACCCCCTATAGGAATGTGCGATCATCATGAAACGTTCAGATCACTTACAACTCAATAGATTCTACCTTCTTGTAACGTTTAAGCCTGATTGGACTTTGTTTTCACACAAATGGACCCAGAATGATGTGAAATTGTGCTTCGTGCAACATAATTCTGGGTGCCATTTACAAACCATAAGTGCTATTGACTCCATTCCTTTTTGTGGTTGTAGGGGCTGTTGATTGGAGTACACTAAAACAAACCTGACCTCTCTAGGACATTCAGAAGCCAAGTTATAAGCCCACAAAGGTGTAACTGGACTACTTCTTTAAGGTGACACCAGGCCCGGTGACCTTTGGGACATGGTTTTACCCCCTATAGGAATGTGCGATCATCATGAATCGTTCAGATCACTTACAACTCAATTGATTCTACCTTCTTGTAACGTTTCAGCCTGATTGGACCTTGTTTTCACACAAATGGACCCAGAATGATGTGAAATTGTGCTTCGTGCAACATAATTCTGGGTGCCATTAACAAACCATAAGTGCTAATGACTCCATTCCTTTGTGTGGTTGTAGGTGCTGTTTATTGGAGTACACTAAAACAAACCTGATCCCTCTAGGACATTCAGAAGCCAAGTTATAAGCCCACAAATGTGTAACTGGACCACTTCTTTAAAATGACACCAGATCTGGTGACCTTTGGGACATGGTTTGATCCCCTTAGGAAAGTGCTATCATCATGAAACGTTCAGATCACTTACAACTCAATAGATTCTACCTTCCTGTAACGTTTCAGCCTGATTGGACCTTGTTTTCACACAAATGAACCCAGATTGATGTGAAATTGTTCTTCGTGCAACATAATTCTGGGTGCGATTTAAAAACCATAAGTGCTAATGACTCCATTCCTTTTTGTGGTAATGGGGGCTGTTAATTGGAGTACTCTAAAACAAACCTGACCTCTCTAGGACATTCAGAAGCCAAGTTATAAGCCCACAATTGTGTAACTGGACTACTTCTTTAAATTGACACCAGATCCAGTGACGTTTGGGACATGGTTTGACCCCCTTAGAAAAGTGCTATCATCATGAAACGTTCAGATCACTTACAACTCAATAGATTCTACCTTCCTATAACGTTTCAGCCTAATTGGACCTTGTTTTCACACAAATGAACCCAGAATGATGTGAAATTGTGCTTCGTGCAACATAATTCCGGGTGGCATTTAAAAACCATAATTGCTAATGACTCCATTCCTTTTTGGGGTAATGGGGGCTGTTAATTGGAGTACTCTAAAACAAACCTGACCTCTCTAGGATATTCAAAAGCCAAGTTATAAGCCCACAAATGTGTAATTGGACTACTTCTTTAAAGTGACACCAGGCCCGGTGACCTTTGGGACATGGTTTGACCCCCTATAGGAATGTGCGATCATCATGAAACGTTCAGATCATTTACAACTCAATAGATTCTACCTTCCTGTAACGTTTCAGCCTGATTGGACCTTGTTTTCACACAAATGAACCCAGAATGATGTGAAATTGTGCTTCGTGCAACATAATTCTGGGTGCCATTTACAAACCATAAGTGCTAATGACTCCATTCCTTTTTGTGGTTGTAGGGGCTGTTAATTGGAGTACACTAAAACAAACCTGATCTCTCTAGGACATTCAGAAGCCAAGTTATAAGCCCACAAATGTGTAACTGGACTACTTCTTTAAAGTGACACCAGGCCCGGTGACCTTTGGGACATGGTTTTACCCCCTATAGGAATGTGCGATCATCATGAAACGTTCAGATCACTTACAGCTCAGGAGATTCTACCTTCCTGTAACGTTTCAGCCTGATTGGACCTTGCTTTCACACAAATGGACCCAGAATGATGTGAAATTTTGCTTCGTGCAACATAATTCTGGGTGCCATTTAAAAACCATAAGTGCTAATGACTCCATTCCTTTTTGTGGTTGTAGGGGCTGTTGATTGGAGTACATTAAAACAAACCTGACCTCTCTAGGATATTCAGAAGCCAAGTTATAAGCCCACAAAGGTGTAACTGGACTACTTCTTTAAAGTGACACCAGGCCCGGTGACCTTTGGGACATGGTTTGACCCCCTATAGGAATGTGCGATCATCATGAAA
The DNA here is from genome assembly GCF_043380555.1 of Nothobranchius furzeri. Taxonomy (NCBI): domain Eukaryota; kingdom Metazoa; phylum Chordata; class Actinopteri; order Cyprinodontiformes; family Nothobranchiidae; genus Nothobranchius; species Nothobranchius furzeri. Next base: position 4,727,117 of record NC_091748.1, on the reverse strand, counting down.
CGTTCAGATCACTTACAACTCTATAGATTCTACCTTCCTGTAAAGTTTCAGCCTGATTGGACCTTGTTTTCACACAAATGAACCCAGAATGATGTGAAATTGTGCTTCGTGCAACATAATTCTGGGTGCCATTTCAAAACCATAAGTGCTAATGACTCTATTCCTTTTTGTGGTGTAGGGGCTGTTGATTGGAGTACAATAAAACAAACCTGATCTCTCTAGGAAATTCTGAAGCCAAGTTATAAGCCCACAAAGGTGTAACTGGACTACTTCTTTAAAGTGACACCAGGCCCTGTGACCTTTGGGACATGGCTTGACCCCCTAGAGGAATGTGCGATCGTCATGAAACGTTCATATCACTTACAACTCAATAGTTTCTACCTTATTGTAACATTTCAGCCTGATTGGACCTTGTTTTCACACAAATGGACCCAGAAGGATGTGAAATTGTGCTTCGTGCAACATAATTCTGGGTGCCATTTACAAACCATAAGTGCTAATGACTCCATTCCTTTTTGTGGTTGTAGGGACTGTTGATTGGAGTACATTAAAACAAACCTGACCTCTCTAGGATATTCAGAAGCCAAGTTATAAACCCACAAATGTGTAACTGGACTACTTCTTTAAATTGACACCAGATCCGGTGACCTTTGGGACATGGATTGACCCCCTTAGGAAAGTGCTATCATCATGAAATGTTCAGATCACTTACAACTCAATAGATTCTACCTTCCTGTAACGTTTCTGCCTGATTGGACCTTGTTTTCACACAAATGAACCCAGAATGATGTGAAATTGTGCTTCGTGCAACATAATTCTGGGTGCCATTTAAAAACCATAAGTGCTAATGACTCCATTCCTTTTTGTGGTTGTAGGGGCTGTTGATTGGAGTACTCTAAAACAAACCTGACCTCTCTAGGATATTCAGAAGCCAAGTTATAAGCCCACAAAGGTGTAACTGGACTACTTCTTTAAAGTGACACCAGGCCCGGTGACCTTTGGGACATGGTTTGACCCCCTATAGGAATGTGTAATCATCATGAAACGTTCATATCACTTACAACTCAATAGATTCTACCTTCTTGTAACATTTCAGCCTGATTGGACCTTGTTTTCACACAAATGGACCCAGAATGATGTGAAATTGTGCTTCGTGCAACATAATTCTGGGTGCCATTTACAAACCATAAGTGCTAATGACTCCATTCCTTTTTGTGGTTGTAGGGGCTGTTGATTGGAGTACACTAAAACAACCCTGATCTCTCTAGGACATTCAGAAGCCAAGTTATAAGCCCACAAATGTGTAACTCGACTACTTCTTTAAATTGACACCAGATCCGGTGACCTTTGGGACATGGTTTGACCCCCTTAGGAAAGTGCTATCATCATGAAACGTTCAGATCACTTACAACTCAATAGATTCTACCTTCCTGTAATGTTTCTGCCTGATTGGACCTTGTTTTCACACAAATGAACCCAGAATGATGTGAAATTGTGCTTCGTGCAACATAATTCTGGGTGCCATTTAAAAACCATAAGTGCTAATGACTCCATTCCTTTTTGGAGTAATGGGGGCTGATTATTGGAGTACTCTAAAACAAACCTGACCTCTCTAGGATATTCAGAAGCCAAGTTATAAGCCCACAAATGTGTAACTGGACTACTTCTTTAAAGTGACACCAGGCCCGGTGACCTTTGGGACATGGTTTGACCCCCTATAGGAATGTGTGATTATCATGAAACGTTCAGATCACTTACAGCTCAGGAGATTCTACCTTCCTGTAACGTTTCAGCCTGATTGGACCTTGTTTTCACACAAATGGACCCAGAATGATGTGAAATTGTGCTTCGTGCAACATAATTCTGGGTGCCATTTAAAAACCATAAGTGCTAATGACTCCATTCCTTTTTGTGGTTGTAGGGGCTGTTGATTGGAGTACATTAAAACAAACCTGACCTCTCTAGGATATTCAGAAGCCAAGTTATAAGCCCACAAAGGTGTAACTTGACTACTTCTTTAAAGTGACACCAGGCCCGGTGACCTTTGGGACATGGTTTGACCCCCTATAGGAATGTGCGATCATCATGAAACGTTCAGATCACTTACAACTCTATAGATTCTACCTTCCTGTAAAGTTTCAGCCTGATTGGACCTTGTTTTCACACAAATGAACCCAGAATGATGTGAAATTGTGCTTCGTGCAACATAATTCTGGGTGCCATTTAAAAACCATAAGTGCTAATGACTCCATTCCTTTTTGTGGTTGTAGGGGCTGTTGATTGGAGTACTCTAAAACAAACCTGACCTCTCTAGGATATTCAGAAGCCAAGTTATAAGCCCACAAAGGTGTAACTGGACTACTTCTTTAAAGTGACACCAGGCCCGGTGACCTTTGGGACATGGTAAGACCCCCTATAGGAATGTGTAATCATCATGAAACGTTCATATCACTTACAACTCAATAGATTCTACCTTCTTGTAACATTTCAGCCTGATTGGACCTTGTTTTCACACAAATGGACCCAGAATGATGTGAAATTGTGCTTCGTGCAACATAATTCTGGGTGCCATTTACAAACCATAAGTGCTAATGACTCCATTCCTTTTTGTGGTTGTAGGGGCTGTTGATTGGAGTACACTAAAACAACCCTGATCTCTCTAGGACATTCAGAAGCCAAGTTATAAGCCCACAAATGTGTAACTGGACTACTTCTTTAAATTGACACCAGATCCGGTGACCTTTGGGACATGGTTTGACCCCCTTAGGAAAGTGCTATCATCATGAAACGTTCAGATCACTTACAACTCAATAGATTCTACCTTCCTGTAACGTTTCTGCCTGATTGGACCTTGTTTTCACACAAATGAACCCAGAATGATGTGAAATTGTGCTTCGTGCAACATAATTCTGGGTGCCATTTACAAACCATGAGTGCTAATGACTCCATTTCTTTTTGAGGTTGTAGGGGCTGATGATTGGAGTACTCTAAAACAAACCTGACCTCTCTAGGATATTCAGAAGTCAAGTTATAAGCCCACAAATGTGTAACTGGACTACTTCTTTAAAGTGACACCAGGCCCGGTGACCTTTGGGACATGGTTTGACCCCCTATAGGAATGTGTGATTATAATGAAACGTTCAGATCACTTACAACTCAATAGATTCTACCTTCCTGTAACGTTTCAGCCTGATTGGTTCTTGTTTTCACACAAATGAACCCAGAATGATGTGAAATTGTGCTTCGTGCAACATAATTCTGGGTGCTATTTACAAACCATAAGTGCTAATGACTCCATTCCTTTTTGTGGTTGTAGGGGCTGTTGATTGGAGTACATTAAAACAAACCTGATCTCTCTAGGACATTCAGAAGCCAGGTTATAAGCCCACAAATGTGTAACTGGACTACTTCTTTAAAGTGACACCAGATCCGGTGACCTTTGGGACATGGTTTGACCCCCTTAGGAATGTGCGATCATCATGAAACGTTCAGATCACTTACAACTCAATAGATTCTACCTTCCTGTAGCGTTTCAGCCTGATTAGACCTTGTTTTCACACAAATGGACCCAGAATGATGTGAAATTGTGCTTCGTGCAACATAATTCTGGGTGTCATTTAAAAACCATAAGAGCTAATGACTCCATTCCTTTTTGGGGCAATAGGGGCTGTTGATTGGAGTACCCTAAAACAAACCTGACCTCTCTGAGACATTCAGAAGCCAAGTTGTAAGCCCCCAAAGGTGTGTTTGGAACCCCGCCTTTAAGGAACAAGTGATTCGGTGACCTTTATGACCTGATTTGACACCCTTAGGAATGTGCTATCATCATGAAACACAGGGATCATTTACAACTCAATAGATTCTACTTTTCTGTGACATTTCAGCCTGATTGAAGCTTTTTTATGAGAAATGGACCCAGAATGATGTGAAATTGTGCTTCGTGCAACATAATTCTGGGTGCCATTTAAAAACCAAAAGTGCTAATGACTCAATTCCTTTTTGTGGTAATGGGGGCTGTTAATTGGAGTACTCTAAAACAAACCTTACCTCTCTAGGATATTCAGAAGCCAAGTTATAAGCCCACAAAGGTGTAACTGGACCACTTTAAAGTGACACCAGGCCCGGTGACCTTTGGGACATGGTTTGACCCCCTATAGGAATGTGCGATCATCATGAAACGTTCAGATCACTTACAACTCAATAGATTCTACCTTCTTGTAACGTTTAAGCCTGATTGGACTTTGTTTTCACACAAATGGACCCAGAATGATGTGAAATTGTGCTTCGTGCAACATAATTCTGGGTGCCATTTACAAACCATAAGTGCTATTGACTCCATTCCTTTTTGTGGTTGTAGGGGCTGTTGATTGGAGTACACTAAAACAAACCTGACCTCTCTAGGACATTCAGAAGCCAAGTTATAAGCCCACAAAGGTGTAACTGGACTACTTCTTTAAGGTGACACCAGGCCCGGTGACCTTTGGGACATGGTTTTACCCCCTATAGGAATGTGCGATCATCATGAATCGTTCAGATCACTTACAACTCAATTGATTCTACCTTCTTGTAACGTTTCAGCCTGATTGGACCTTGTTTTCACACAAATGGACCCAGAATGATGTGAAATTGTGCTTCGTGCAACATAATTCTGGGTGCCATTAACAAACCATAAGTGCTAATGACTCCATTCCTTTGTGTGGTTGTAGGTGCTGTTTATTGGAGTACACTAAAACAAACCTGACCTCTCTAGGACATTCAGAAGCCAAGTTATAAGCCCACAAATGTGTAACTGGACCACTTCTTTAAAATGACACCAGATCTGGTGACCTTTGGGACATGGTTTGACCCCCTTAGGAAAGTGCTATCATCATGAAACGTTCAGATCACTTACAACTCAATAGATTCTACCTTCCTGTAACGTTTCAGCCTGATTGGACCTTGTTTTCACACAAATGAACCCAGATTGATGTGAAATTGTTCTTCGTGCAACAATATTCTGGGTGCGATTTAAAAACCATAAGTGCTAATGACTCCATTCCTAATGTGGTTGTAGGGGCTGTTAATTGGAGTACTCTAAAACAAACCTGACCTCTCTAGGACATTCAGAAGCCAAGTTATAAGCCCACAATTGTGTAACTGGACTACTTCTTTAAATTGACACCAGATCCAGTGACGTTTGGGACATGGTTTGACCCCCTTAGAAAAGTGCTATCATCATGAAACGTTCAGATCACTTACAACTCAATAGATTCTACCTTCCTATAACGTTTCAGCCTGATTGGACCTTGTTTTCACACAAATGAACCCAGAATGATGTGAAATTGTGCTTCGTGCAACATAATTCCGGGTGGCATTTAAAAACCATAATTGCTAATGACTCCATTCCTTTTTGGGGTAATGGGGGCTGTTAATTGGAGTACTCTAAAACAAACCTGACCTCTCTAGGATATTCAAAAGCCAAGTTATAAGCCCACAAATGTGTAATTGGACTACTTCTTTAAAGTGACACCAGGCCCGGTGACCTTTGGGACATGGTTTGACCCCCTATAGGAATGTGCGATCATCATGAAACGTTCAGATCATTTACAACTCAATAGATTCTACCTTCCTGTAACGTTTCAGCCTGATTGGACCTTGTTTTCACACAAATGAACCCAGAATGATGTGAAATTGTGCTTCGTGCAACATAATTCTGGGTGCCATTTACAAACCATAAGTGCTAATGACTCCATTCCTTTTTGTGGTTGTAGGGGCTGTTAATTGGAGTACACTAAAACAAACCTGATCTCTCTAGGACATTCAGAAGCCAAGTTATAAGCCCACAAATGTGTAACTGGACTACTTCTTTAAAGTGACACCAGGCCCGGTGACCTTTGGGACATGGTTTTACCCCCTATAGGAATGTGCGATCATCATGAAACGTTCAGATCACTTACAGCTCAGGAGATTCTACCTTCCTGTAACGTTTCAGCCTGATTGGACCTTGTTTTCACACAAATGGACCCAGAATGATGTGAAATTTTGCTTCGTGCAACATAATTCTGGGTGCCATTTAAAAACCATAAGTGCTAATGACTCCATTCCTTTTTGTGGTTGTAGGGGCTGTTGATTGGAGTACATTAAAACAAACCTGACCTCTCTAGGATATTCAGAAGCCAAGTTATAAGCCCACAAAGGTGTAACTTGACTACTTCTTTAAAGTGACACCAGGCCCGGTGACCTTTGGGACATGGTTTGACCCCCTATAGGAATGTGCGATCATCATGAAACGTTCAGATCACTTACAACTCTATAGATTCTACCTTCCTGTAAAGTTTCAGCCTGATTGGACCTTGTTTTCACACAAATGAACCCAGAATGATGTGAAATTGTGCTTCGTGCAACATAATTCTGGGTGCCATTTCAAAACCATAAGTGCTAATGACTCTATTCCTTTTTGTGGTGTAGGGGCTGTTGATTGGAGTACAATAAAACAAACCTGATCTCTCTAGGAAATTCTGAAGCCAAGTTATAAGCCCACAAAGGTGTAACTGGACTACTTCTTTAAAGTGACACCAGGCCCTGTGACCTTTGGGACATGGCTTGACCCCCTAGAGGAATGTGCGATCGTCATGAAATGTTTAGATCACTTACAACTCAATAGTTTCTACCTTATTGTAACATTTCAGCCTGATTGGACCTTGTTTTCACACAAATGGACCCAGAAGGATGTGAAATTGTGCTTCGTGCAACATAATTCTGGGTGCCATTTACAAACCATAAGTGCTAATGACTCCATTCCTTTTTGTGGTTGTAGGGACTGTTGATTGGAGTACATTAAAACAAACCTGACCTCTCTAGGATATTCAGAAGCCAAGTTATAAACCCACAAATGTGTAACTGGACTACTTCTTTAAATTGACACCAGATCCGGTGACCTTTGGGACATGGATTGACCCCCTTAGGAAAGTGCTATCATCATGAAATGTTCAGATCACTTACAACTCAATAGATTCTACCTTCCTGTAACGTTTCTGCCTGATTGGACCTTGTTTTCACACAAATCAACCCAGAATGATGTGAAATTGTGCTTCGTGCAACATAATTCTGGGTGCCATTTAAAAACCATAAGTGCTAATGACTCCATTCCTTTTTGTGGTTGTAGGGGCTGTTGATTGGAGTACTCTAAAACAAACCTGACCTCTCTAGGATATTCAGAAGCCAAGTTATAAGCCCACAAAGGTGTAACTGGACTACTTCTTTAAAGTGACACCAGGCCCGGTGACCTTTGGGACATGGTTTGACCCCCTATAGGAATGTGTAATCATCATGAAACGTTCATATCACTTACAACTCAATAGATTCTACCTTCTTGTAACATTTCAGCCTGATTGGACCTTGTTTTCACACAAATGGACCCAGAATGATGTGAAATTGTGCTTCGTGCAACATAATTCTGGGTGCCATTTACAAACCATAAGTGCTAATGACTCCATTCCTTTTTGTGGTTGTAGGGGCTGTTGATTGGAGTACACTAAAACAACCCTGATCTCTCTAGGACATTCAGAAGCCAAGTTATAAGCCCACAAATGTGTAACTGGACTACTTCTTTAAATTGACACCAGATCCGGTGACCTTTGGGACATGGTTTGACCCCCTTAGGAAAGTGCTATCATCATGAAACGTTCAGATCACTTACAACTCAATAGATTCTACCTTCCTGTAATGTTTCTGCCTGATTGGACCTTGTTTTCACACAAATGAACCCAGAATGATGTGAAATTGTGCTTCGTGCAACATAATTCTGGGTGCCATTTAAAAACCATAAGTGCTAATGACTCCATTCCTTTTTGGAGTAATGGGGGCTGATGATTGGAGTACTCTAAAACAAACCTGACCTCTCTAGGATATTCAGAAGCCAAGTTATAAGCCCACAAATGTGTAACTGGACTACTTCTTTAAAGTGACACCAGGCCCGGTGACCTTTGGGACATGGTTTGACCCCCTATAGGAATGTGTGATTATCATGAAACGTTCAGATCACTTACAGCTCAGGAGATTCTACCTTCCTGTAACGTTTCAGCCTGATTGGACCTTGTTTTCACACAAATGGACCCAGAATGATGTGAAATTTTGCTTCGTGCAACATAATTCTGGGTGCCATTTAAAAACCATAAGTGCTAATGACTCCATTCCTTTTTGTGGTTGTAGGGGCTGTTGATTGGAGTACATTAAAACAAACCTGACCTCTCTAGGATATTCAGAAGCCAAGTTATAAGCCCACAAAGGTGTAACTTGACTACTTCTTTAAAGTGACACCAGGCCCGGTGACCTGTGGGACATGGTTTGACCCCCTATAGGAATGTGCGATCATCATGAAACGTTCAGATCACTTACAACTCTATAGATTCTACCTTCCTGTAAAGTTTCAGCCTGATTGGACCTTGTTTTCACACAAATGAACCCAGAATGATGTGAAATTGTGCTTCGTGCAACATAATTCTGGGTGCCATTTCAAAACCATAAGTGCTAATGACTCTATTCCTTTTTGTGGTGTAGGGGCTATTGATTGGAGTACAATAAAACAAACCTGATCTCTCTAGGAAATTCTGAAGCCAAGTTATAAGCCCACAAAGGTGTAACTGGACTACTTCTTTAAAGTGACACCAGGCCCTGTGACCATTGGGACATGGTTTGACCCCCTAGAGGAATGTGCGATCGTCATGAAATGTTCAGATCACTTACAACTCAATAGTTTCTACCTTATTGTAACGTTTCAGCCTGATTGGACCTTGTTTTCACACAAATGGACCCAGAAGGATGTGAAATTGTGCTTCGTGCAACATAATTCTGGGTGCCATTTACAAACCATAAGTGCTAATGACTCCATTCCTTTTGGTGGTTGTAGGGACTGTTGATTGGAGTACATTAAAACAAACCTGACCTCTCTAGGATATTCAGAAGCCAAGTTATAAACCCACAAATGTGTAACTGGACTACTTCTTTAAATTGACACCAGATCCGGTGACCTTTGGGACATGGATTGACCCCCTTAGGAAAGTGCTATCATCATGAAATGTTCAGATCACTTACAACTCAATAGATTCTACCTTCCTGTAACGTTTCTGCCTGATTGGACCTTGTTTTCACACAAATGAACCCAGAATGATGTGAAATTGTGCTTCGTGCAACATAATTCTGGGTGCCATTTAAAAACCATAAGTGCTAATGACTCCATTCCTTTTTGTGGTTGTAGGGGCTGTTGATTGGAGTACTCTAAAACAAACCTGACCTCTCTAGGATATTCAGAAGCCAAGTTATAAGCCCACAAAGGTGTAACTGGACTACTTCTTTAAAGTGACACCAGGCCCGGTGACCTTTGGGACATGGTTTGACCCCCTATAGGAATGTGTAATCATCATGAAACGTTCATATCACTTACAACTCAATAGATTCTACCTTCTTGTAACATTTCAGCCTGATTGGACCTTGTTTTCACACAAATGGACCCAGAATGATGTGAAATTGTGCTTCGTGCAACATAATTCTGGGTGCCATTTACAAACCATAAGTGCTAATGACTCCATTCCTTTTTGTGGTTGTAGGGGCTGTTGATTGGAGTACACTAAAACAACCCTGATCTCTCTAGGACATTCAGAAGCCAAGTTATAAGCCCACAAATGTGTAACTGGACTACTTCTTTAAATTGACACCAGATCCGGTGACCTTTGGGACATGGTTTGACCCCCTTAGGAAAGTGCTATCATCATGAAACGTTCAGATCACTTACAGCTCAATAGATTCTACCTTCCTGTAACGTTTCTGCCTGATTGGACCTTGTTTTCACACAAATGAACCCAGAATGATGTGAAATTGTGCTTCGTGCAACATAATTCTGGGTGCCATTTACAAACCATAAGTGCTAATGACTCCATTCCTTTTTGTGTTTGTAGGGGCTGTTAATTGGAGTACACTAAAACAAACCTGATCTCTCTAGGACATTCAGAAGCCAAGTTATAAGCCCACAAATGTGTAACTGGACTACTTCTTTAAAGTGACACCAGGCCCGGTGACCTTTGGGACATGGTTTTACCCCCTATAGGAATGTGCGATCATCATGAAACGTTCAGATCACTTACAGCTCAGGAGATTCTACCTTCCTGTAACGTTTCAGCCTGATTGGACCTTGTTTTCACACAAATGGACCCAGAATGATGTGAAATTTTGCTTCGTGCAACATAATTCTGGGTGCCATTTAAAAACCATAAGTGCTAATGACTCCATTCCTTTTTGTGGTTGTAGGGGCTGTTGATTGGAGTACATTAAAACAAACCTGACCTCTCTAGGATATTCAGAAGCCAAGTTATAAGCCCACAAAGGTGTAACTTGACTACTTCTTTAAAGTGACACCAGGCCCGGTGACCTTTGGGACATGGTTTGACCCCCTATAGGAATGTGCGATCATCATGAAACGTTCAGATCACTTACAACTCTATAGATTCTACCTTCCTGTAAAGTTTCAGCCTGATTGGACCTTGTTTTCACACAAATGGACCCAGAAGGATGTGAAATTGTGCTTCGTGCAACATAATTCTGGGTGCCATTTACAAACCATAAGTGCTAATGACTCCATTCCTTTTTGTGGTTGTAGGGACTGTTTATTGGAGTACATTAAAACAAACCTGACCTCTCTAGGATATTCAGAAGCCAAGTTATAAACCCACAAATGTGTAACTGGACTACTTCTTTAAATTGACACCAGATCCGGTGACCTTTGGGACATGGATTGACCCCCTTAGGAAAGTGCTATCATCATGAAATGTTCAGATCACTTACAACTCAATAGATTCTACCTTCCTGTAACGTTTCTGCCTGATTGGACCTTGTTTTCACACAAATGAACCCAGAATGATGTGAAATTGTGCTTCGTGCAACATAATTCTGGGTGCCATTTAAAAACCATAAGTGCTAATGACTCCATTCCTTTTGGGGGTAATGGGGGCTGATGATTGGAGTACTCTAAAACAAACCTGACCTCTCTAGGACATTCAGAAGCCAAGTTATAAGCCCACAAAGGTGTAACTGGACTACTTCTTTAAGGTGACACCAGGCCCGGTGACCTTTGGGACATGGTTTTACCCCCTATAGGAATGTGCGATCATCATGAATCGTTCAGATCACTTACAACTCAATTGATTCTACCTTCTTGTAACGTTTCAGCCTGATTGGACCTTGTTTTCACACAAATGAACCCAGAATGATGTGAAATTGTGCTTCGTGCAACATAATTCCGGGTGGCATTTAAAAACCATAATTGCTAATGACTCCATTCCTTTTTGGGGTAATGGGGGCTGTTAATTGGAGTACTCTAAAACAAACCTGACCTCTCTAGGATATTCAAAAGCCAAGTTATAAGCCCACAAATGTGTAATTGGACTACTTCTTTAAAGTGACACCAGGCCCGGTGACCTTTGGGACATGGTTTGACCCCCTATAGGAATGTGCGATCATCATGAAACGTTCAGATCATTTACAACTCAATAGATTCTACCTTCCTGTAACGTTTCAGCCTGATTGGACCTTGTTTTCACACAAATGAACCCAGAATGATGTGAAATTGTGCTTCGTGCAACATAATTCTGGGTGCCATTTACAAACCATAAGTGCTAATGACTCCATTCCTTTTTGTGGTTGTAGGGGCTGTTAATTGGAGTACACTAAAACAAACCTGATCTCTCTAGGACATTCAGAAGCCAAGTTATAAGCCCACAAATGTGTAACTGGACTACTTCTTTAAAGTGACACCAGGCCCGGTGACCTTTGGGACATGGTTTTACCCCCTATAGGAATGTGCGATCATCATGAAACGTTCAGATCACTTACAGCTCAGGAGATTCTACCTTCCTGTAACGTTTCAGCCTGATTGGACCTTGTTTTCACACAAATGGACCCAGAATGATGTGAAATTTTGCTTCGTGCAACATAATTCTGGGTGCCATTTAAAAACCATAAGTGCTAATGACTCCATTCCTTTTTGTGGTTGTAGGGGCTGTTGATTGGAGTACATTAAAACAAACCTGACCTCTCTAGGACATTCAGAAGCCAAGTTATAAGCCCACAAATGTGTAACTGGACTACTTCTTTAAATTGACACCAGATCCGGTGACCTTTGGGACATGGTTTGACCCCCTTAGGAAAGTGCTATCATCATGAAACGTTCAGATCACTTACAACTCAATAGATTCTACCTTCCTGTAACGTTTCTATCTGATTGGACCTTGTTTTCACACAAATGAACCCAGAATGATGTGAAATTGTGCTTCGTGCAACATAATTCTGGGTGCCATTTAAAAACCATAAGTGCTAATGACTCCATTCCTTTTGGGGGTAATGGGGGCTGATGATTGGGGTACTCTAAAACAAACCTGACCTCTCTAGGATATTCAGAAGCCAAGTTATAAGCCCACAAATGTGTAACTGGACTACTTCTTTAAAGTGACACCAGGCCCGGTGACCTTTGGGACATGGTTTGACCCCCTATAGGAATGTGTGATTATCATGAAACGTTCAGATCACTTACAGCTCAGGAGATTCTACCTTCCTGTAACGTTTCAGCCTGATTGGACCTTGTTTTCACACAAATGAACCCAGAATGATGTGAAATTGTGCTTCGTGCAACATAATTCTGGGTGCCATTTAAAAACCATAAGTGCTAATGACTCCATTCCTTTTTGGGGTAATGGGGGCTGATGATTGGAGTACTCTAAAACAAACCTGACCTCTCTAGGATATTCAGAAGCCAAGTTATAAGCCCACAAATGTGTAACTGGACTACTTCTTTAAAGTGACACCAGGCCCGGTGACCTTTGGGACATGGTTTGACCCCCTATAGGAATGTGTGATTATCATGAAACGTTCAGATCACTTACAACTCAATAGATTCTACCTTCTTGTAACGTTTCAGCCTGATTGGACCTTGTTTTGACACAAATGGACCCAGAATGATGTGAAATTGTGCTTCGTGCAACATAATTCTGGGTGCCATTTACAAACCATAAGTGCTAATGACTCCATTCCTTTTTGTGGTTGTAGGGGCTGTTGATTGGAGTACACTAAAACAAACCTGATCTCTCTAGGACATTCAGAAGCCAGGTTATAAGCCCACAAATGTGTAACTGGACTACTTATTTAAATTGACACCAGATCCGGTGACGTTTGGGACATGGTTTGACCCCCTTAGGAAAGTGCTATCATCATGAAACGTTCTGATCACTTACAACTCAATAGATTCTACCTTCCTGTAACGTTTCAGCCTGATTGGTTCTTGTTTTCACACAAATGAACCCAGAATGATGTGAAATTGTGCTTCGTGCAACATAATTCTGGGTGCCATTTACAAACCATAAGTGCTAATGACTCCATTCCTTTTTGTGGTTGTAGGGGCTGTTGATTGGAGTACACTAAAACAAACCTGATCTCTCTAGGACATTCAGAAGCCAGGTTATAAGCCCACAAATGTGTAACTGGACTACTTCTTTAAAGTGACACCAGATCCGGTGACCTTTGGGACATGGTTTGACCCCCTTAGGAATGTGCGATCATCATGAAACGTTCAGATGACTTACAACTCAATAGATTCTACCTTCCTGTAGCGTTTCAGCCTGATTAGACCTTGTTTTCACACAAATGGACCCAGAATGATGTGAAATTGTGCTTCGTGCAACATAATTCTGGGTGTCATTTAAAAACCATAAGAGCTAATGACTCCATTCCTTTTTGGGGCAATAGGGGCTGTTGATTGGAGTACCCTAAAACAAACCTGACCTCTCTGAGACATTCAGAAGCCAAGTTGTAAGCCCCCAAAGGTGTGTTTGGAACCCCGCCTTTAAGGAACAAGTGATTCGGTGACCTTTATGACCTGATTTGACACCCTTAGGAATGTGCTATCATCATGAAACACAGGAATCATTTACAACTCAATAGATTCTACTTTTCTGTGACGTTTCAGCCTGATTGAAGCTTTTTTATGAGAAATGGACCCAGAATGATGTGAAATTGTGCTTCGTGCAACATAATTCTGGGTGCCATTTAAAAACCATAAGTGCTAATGACTCAATTCCTTTTTGTGGTAATGGGGCCTGTTAATTGGAGTACTCTAAAACAAACCTTACCTCTCTAGGATATTCAGAAGCCAAGTTATAAGCCCACAAAGGTGTAACTGGACCACTTTAAAGTGACACCAGGCCCGGTGACCTTTGGGACATGGTTTGACCCCCTATAGGAATGTGCGATCATCATGAAACGTTCAGATCACTTACAACTCAATAGATTCTACCTTCTTGTAACATTTAAGCCTGATTGGACTTTGTTTTCACACAAATGGACCCAGAATGATTTGAAATTGTGCTTCGTGCAACATAATTCTGGGTGCCATTTACAAACCATAAGTGCTAATGACTCCATTCCTTTTTGTGGTTGTAGGGGCTATTGATTGGAGTACACTAAAACAAACCTGATCTCTCTAGGACATTCAGAAGCCAAGTTATAAGCCCACAAATGTGTAACTGGACTACTTCTTTAAATTGACGCCAGATCCGGTGACGTTTTGGACATGGTTTGACCCCCTTAGGAAAGTGCTATCATCATGACACGTTCAGATCACTTACAACTCAATAGATTCTACCTTCCTGTAACGTTTCAGCCTGATTGGACCTTGTTTTCACACAAATGAACCCAGAATGATGTGAAATTGTGCTTCGTGCAACATAATTCTGGGTGCCATTTAAAAACCATAAGTGCTAATGACTCCATTCCTTTTTGTGGTAATGGGGGCTGTTAATTGGAGGACTCTAAAACAACCCTGACCTCTCTAGGATCTTCAGAAGCCAAGTTATAAGCCCACAAAGGTGTAACTGGACTACTTCTTTAAAGTGACACCAGGCCCGGTGACCTTTGGGACATGGTTTGACCCCCTATAGGAATGTGTAATCATCATGAAACGTTCATATCACTTACAACTCAATAGATTCTACCTTCTTGTAACGTTTCAGCCTGATTGGACCTTGTTTTCACACAAATGGACCCAGAATGATGTGAAATTGTGCTTCGTGCAACATAATTCTGGGTGCCATTTACAAACCATAAGTGCTAATGACTCCATTTCTTTTTGAGGTTGTAGGGGCTGATGATTGGAGTACTCTAAAACAAACCTGACCTCTCTAGGATATTCAGAAGCCAAGTTATAAGCCCACAAATGTGTAACTGGACTACTTCTTTAAAGTGACACCAGGCCCGGTGACCTTTGGGACATGGTTTGACCCCCTATAGGAATGTGTGATTATCATGAAACGTTCAGATCACTTACAACTCAATAGATTCTACCTTCTTGTAACGTTTCAGCCTGATTGGACCTTGTTTTGACACAAATGGACCCAGAATGATGTGAAATTGTGCTTCGTGCAACATAATTCTGGGTGCCATTTACAAACCATAAGTGCTAATGACTCCATTCCTTTTTGTGGTTGTAGGGGCTGTTAATTGGAGTACACTAAAATAACCCTGATCTCTCTAGGACATTCAGAAGCCAAGTTATAAGCCCACAAATGTGTAACTGGACTACTTATTTAAATTGACACCAGATCCGGTGACGTTTGGGACATGGTTTGACCCCCTTAGGAAAGTGCTATCATCATGAAACGTTCAGATCACTTACAACTCAATAGATTCTACCTTCCTGTAACGTTTCAGCCTGATTGGTTCTTGTTTTCACACAAATGAACCCAGAATGATGTGAAATTGTGCTTCGAGCAACATAATTCTGGGTGCCATTTACAAACCATAAGTGCTAAAGACTCCATTCCTTTTTGTGGTTGTAGGGGCTGTTGATTGGAGTACACTAAAACAAACCTGATCTCTCTAGGACATTCAGAAGCCAGGTTATAAGCCCACAAATGTGTAACTGGACTACTTCTTTAAAGTGACACCAGATCCGGTGACCTTTGGGACATGGTTTGACCCCCTTAGGAATGTGCGATCATCATGAAACGTTCAGATCACTTACAACTCAATAGATTCTACCTTCCTGTAGCGTTTCAGCCTGATTAGACCTTGTTTTCACACAAATGGACCCAGAATGATGTGAAATTGTGCTTCGTGCAACATAATTCTGGGTGTCATTTAAAAACCATAAGAGCTAATGACTCCATTCCTTTTTGGGGCAATAGGGGCTGTTGATTGGAGTACACTAAAACAAACCTGACCTCTCTGAAACATTCAGAAGCCAAGTTGTAAGCCCCCAAAGGTGTGTTTGGAACCCCGCCTTTAAGGAACAAGTGATTCGGTGACCTTTATGACCTGATTTGACACCCTTAGGAATGTGCTATCATCATGAAACACAGGAATCATTTACAACTCAATAGATTCTACTTTTCTGTGACGTTTCAGCCTGATTGAAGCTTTTTTATGAGAAATGGACCCAGAATGATGTGAAATTGTGCTTCGTGCAACATAATTCTGGGTGCCATTTAAAAACCATAAGTGCTAATGACTCAATTCCTTTTTGTGGTAATGGGGGCTGTTAATTGGAGTACTCTAAAACAAACCTTACCTCTCTAGGATATTCAGAAGCCAAGTTATAAGCCCACAAAGGTGTAACTGGACCACTTTAAAGTGACACCAGATCCGGTGACCTATGGGACATGGTTTGACCCCCTATAAGAATGTGCGATCATCATGAAACGTTCAGATCACTTACAACTCAATAGATTCTACCTTCTTGTAACGTTTCAGCCTGATTTGACTTTGTTTTCACACAAATGGACCCAGAATGATGTGAAATTGTGCTTCGTGCAACATAATTCTGGGTGCCATTTACAAACCATAAGTGCTATTGACTCCATTCCTTTTTGTGGTTGTAGGGGCTGTTGATTGGAGTACACTAAAACAAACCTGACCTCTCTAGGACATTCAGAAGCCAAGTTATAAGCCCACAAAGGTGTAACTGGACTACTTCTTTAAGGTGACACCAGGCCCGGTGACCTTTGGGACATGGTTTTACCCCCTATAGGAATGTGCGATCATCATGAATCGTTCAGATCACTTACAACTCAATTGATTCTACCTTCTTGTAACGTTTCAGCCTGATTGGACCTTGTTTTCACACAAATGGACCCAGAATGATGTGAAATTGTGCTTCGTGCAACATAATTCTGGGTGCCATTAACAAACCATAAGTGCTAATGACTCCATTCCTTTGTGTGGTTGTAGGTGCTGTTTATTGGAGTACACTAAAACAAACCTGATCCCTCTAGGACATTCAGAAGCCAAGTTATAAGCCCACAAATGTGTAACTGGACCACTTCTTTAAAATGACACCAGATCCGGTGACCTTTGGGACATGGTTTGACCCCCTTAGGAAAGTGCTATCATCATGAAACGTTCAGATCACTTACAACTCAATAGATTCTACCTTCCTGTAACGTTTCAGCCTGATTGGACCTTGTTTTCACACAAATGAACCCAGATTGATGTGAAATTGTTCTTCGTGCAACATAATTCTGGGTGCGATTTAAAAACCATAAGTGCTAATGACTCCATTCCTTTTTGTGGTTGTAGGGGCTGTTAATTGGAGTACTCTAAAACAAACCTGACCTCTCTAGGACATTCAGAAGCCAAGTTATAAGCCCACAAATGTGTAACTGGACTACTTCTTTAAAGTGACACCAGGCCCTGTGACCATTGGGACATGGTTTTACCCCCTATAGGAATGTGCGATCATCATGAAACATTCAGATCACTTCCAACTCAATAGATTCTACCTTCTTGTAACGTTTCAGCCTGATTGGGCCCTGTTTTCACACAAATGGACCCAGAATGATGTGAAATTGTGCTTCGTGCAACATAATTCTGGGTGCCATTTACAAACCATAAGTGCTAATGACTCCATTCCTTTTAGTGGTAATGGGGGCTGTTAATTGGAGTACTCTAAAACAAATCTGACCTCTCTAGGACATTCAGAAGCCAAGTTCTAAGCCCACAAAGGTGTAACTGGACTACTTCTTTAAATTGACACCAGATCCAGTGACGTTTGGGACATGGTTTGACCCCCTTAGCAAAGTGCTATCATCATGAAACGTTCAGATCACTTACAACTCAATAGATTCTACCTTCCTATAACGTTTCAGCCTGATTGGACCTTGTTTTCACACAAATGAACCCAGAATGATGTGAAATTGTGCTTCGTGCAACATAATTCCGGGTGCCATTTAAAAACCATAATTGCTAATGACTCCATTCCTTTTTGGGGTAATGGGGGCTGTTAATTGGAGTACTCTAAAACAAACCTGACCTCTCTAGGATATTCAAAAGCCAAGTTATAAGCCCACAAATGTGTAATTGGACTACTTCTTTAAAGTGACACCAGGCCCGGTGACCTTTGGGACATGGTTTGACCCCCTATAGGAATGTGCGATCATCATGAAACGTTCAGATCATTTACAACTCAATAGATTCTACCTTCCTGTAACGTTTCAGCCTGATTGGACCTTGTTTTCACACAAATGAACCCAGAATGATGTGAAATTGTGCTTCGTGCAACATAATTCTGGGTGCCATTTACAAACCATAAGTGCTAATGACTCCAGTCCTTTTTGTGGTTGTAGGGGCTGTTAATTGGAGTACACTAAAACAAACCTGATCTCTCTAGGACATTCAGAAGCCAAGTTATAAGCCCACAAATGTGTAACTGGACTACTTCTTTAAAGTGACACCAGGCCAAGTGACCTTTGGGACATGGTTTTACCCCCTATATGAATGTGCGATCATCATGAAACGTTCAGATCACTTACAGCTCAGGAGATTCTACCTTCCTGTAACGTTTCAGCCTGATTGGACCTTGTTTTCACACAAATGGACCCAGAATGATGTGAAATTTTGCTTCGTGCAACATAATTCTGGGTGCCATTTAAAAACCATAAGTGCTAATGACTCCATTCCTTTTTGTGGTTGTAGGGGCTGTTGATTGGAGTACATTAAAACAAACCTGACCTCTCTAGGATATTCAGAAGCCAAGTTATAAGCCCAAAAAGGTGTAAATTGACTACTTCTTTAAAGTGACACCAGGCCCGGTGACCTTTGGGACATGGTTTGACCCCCTATAGGAATGTGCGATCATCATGAAACGTTCAGATCACTTACAACTCAATAGATTCTACCTTCCTGTAAAGTTTCAGCCAGATTGGACCTTGTTTTCACACAAATGAACCCAGAATGATGTGAAATTGTGCTTCGTGCAACATAATTCTGGGTGCCATTTCAAAACCATAAGTGCTAATGACTCCATTCCTTTTTGTGGTTGTAGGGACTGTTGATTTTAAGTACATTAAAACAAACCTGACCTCTCTAGGATATTCAGAAGCCAAGTTATAAACCCACAAATGTGTAACTGGACTACTTCTTTAAATTGACACCAGATCCGGTGACCTTTGGGACATGGTTTGACCCCCTTAGGAAAGTGCTATCATCATGAAACGTTCAGATCACTTACAACTCAATAGATTCTACCTTCCTGTAACGTTTCTGCCTGATTGGACCTTGTTTTCACACAAATGAACCCAGAATGATGTGAAATTGTGCTTCGTGCAACATAATTCTGGGTGCCATTTAAAAACCATAAGTGCTAATGACTCCATTCCTTTTTGTGGTTGTAGGGCCTGTTGATTGGAGTACTCTAAAACAAACCTGACCTCTCTAGGATATTCAGAAGCCAAGTTATAAGCCCACAAATGTGTAAATGGACTACTTCTTTAAAGTGACACCAGGCCCGGTGACCTTTGGGACATTGTTTGACCCCCTATAGGAATGTGTGATTATCATGAAATGTTCAGATCACTTACAACTCAATAGATTCTACCTTCTTGTAACGTTTCAGCCTGATTGGACCTTGTTTTGACACAAATGGACCCAGAATGATGTGAAATTGTGCTTCGTGCAACATAATTCTGGGTGCCATTTACAAACCATAAGTGCTAATGACTCCATTCCTTTTTGTGGTTGTAGGGGCTGTTAATTGGAGTACACTAAAATAACCCTGATCTCTCTAGGACATTCAGAAGCCAAGTTATAAGCCCACAAATGTGTAACTGGACTACTTATTTAAATTGACACCAGATCCCGTGACGTTTGGGACATGGTTTGACCCCCTTAGGAAAGTGCTATCATCATGAAACGTTCTGATCACTTACAACTCAATAGATTCTACCTTCCTGTAACGTTTCAGCCTGATTGGTTCTTGTTTTCACACAAATGAACCCAGAATGATGTGAAATTGTGCTTCGTGCAACATAATTCTGGGTGCCATTTACAAACCATAAGTGCTAATGACTCCATTCCTTTTTGTGGTTGTAGGGGCTGTTGATTGGAGTACACTAAAACAAACCTGATCTCTCTAGGACATTCAGAAGCCAGGTTATAAGCCCACAAAAGTGTAACTGGACTACTTCTTTAAAGTGACACCAGATCCGGTGACCTTTGGGACATGGTTTGACCCCCTTAGGAATGTGCGATCATCATGAAACGTTCAGATCACTTACAACTCAATAGATTCTACCTTCCTGTAGCGTGTCAGCCTGATTAGACCTTGTTTTCACACAAATGGACCCAGAATGATGTGAAATTGTGCTTCGTGCAACATAATTCTGGGTGTCATTTAAAAACCATAAGAGCTAATGACTCCATTCCTTTTTGGGGCAATAGGGGCTGTTGATTGGAGTACCTTAAAACAAACCTGACCTCTCTGAGACATTCAGAAGCCAAGTTGTAAGCCCCCAAAGGTGTGTTTGGAACCCCGCCTTTAAGGAACAAGTGATTCGGTGACCTTTATGACCTGATTTGACACCCTTAGGAATGTGCTATCATCATAAAACACAGGAATCATTTACAACTCAATAGATTCTACTTTTCTGTGACGTTTCAGCCTGATTGAAGCTTTTTTATGAGAAATGGACCCAGAATGATGTGAAATTGTGCTTCGTGCAACATAATTCTGGGTGCCATTTCAAAACCATAAGTGCTAATGACTCTATTCCTTTTTGTGGGTGTAGGGGCTGTTGATTGGAGTACAATAAAACAAACCTGATCTCTCTAGGAAATTATGAAGCCAAGTTATAAGCCCACACAGGTGTAACTGGACTACTTCTTTAAAGTGACACCAGGCCCTGTGACCTTTGGGACATGGTTTGACCCCCTAGAGGAATGTGCGATCGTCATGAAACGTTCAGATCACTTACAACTCAATAGTTTCTACCTTATTGTAACGTTTCAGCCTGATTGGACCTTGTTTTCACACAAATGGACCCAGAAGGATGTGAAATTGTGCTTCATGCAACATAATTCTGGGTGCCATTTACAAACCATAAGTGCTAATGACTCCATTCCTTTTTGTGGTTGTAGGGACTGTTGATTGGAGTACATTAAAACAAACCTGACCTCTCTAGGATATTCAGAAGCCAAGTTATAAACCCACAAATGTGTAACTGGACTACTTCTTTAAATTGACACCAGATCCGGTGACCTTTGGGACATGGTTTGACCCCCTTAGGAAAATGCTATCATCATGAAACGTTCAGATCACTTACAACTCAATAGATTCTACCTTCTTGTAACATTTCAGCCTGATTGGACCTTGTTTTCACACAAATGGACCCAGAATGATGTGAAATTGTGCTTCGTGCAACATAATTCTGGGTGCCATTTACAAACCATAAGTGCTAATGACTCCATTCCTTTTTGTGGTTGTAGGGGCTGTTGATTGGAGTACACTAAAACAACCCTGATCTCTCTAGGACATTCAGAAGCCAAGTTATAAGCCCACAAATGTGTAACTGGACTACTTCTTTAAATTGACACCAGATCCGGTGACCTTTGGGACATGGTTTGACCCCCTTAGGAAAGTGCTATCATCATGAAACGTTCAGATCACTTACAGCTCAATAGATTCTACCTTCCTGTAACGTTTCTGCCTGATTGGACCTTGTTTTCACACAAATGAACCCAGAATGATGTGAAATTGTGCTTCGTGCAACATAATTCTGGGTGCCATTTACAAACCATAAGTGCTAATGACTCCATTCCTTTTTGTGTTTGTAGGGGCTGTTAATTGGAGTACACTAAAACAAACCTGATCTCTCTAGGACATTCAGAAGCCAAGTTATAAGCCCACAAATGTGTAACTGGACTACTTCTTTAAAGTGACACCAGGCCCGGTGACCTTTGGGACATGGTTTTACCCCCTATAGGAATGTGCGATCATCATGAAACGTTCAGATCACTTACAGCTCAGGAGATTCTACCTTCCTGTAACGTTTCAGCCTGATTGGACCTTGTTTTCACACAAATGGACCCAGAATGATGTGAAATTTTGCTTCGTGCAACATAATTCTGGGTGCCATTTAAAAACCATAAGTGCTAATGACTCCATTCCTTTTTGTGGTTGTAGGGGCTGTTGATTGGAGTACATTAAAACAAACCTGACCTCTCTAGGATATTCAGAAGCCAAGTTATAAGCCCACAAAGGTGTAACTTGACTACTTCTTTAAAGTGACACCAGGCCCGGTGACCTTTGGGACATGGTTTGACCCCCTATAGGAATGTGCGATCATCATGAAACGTTCAGATCACTTACAACTCTATAGATTCTACCTTCCTGTAAAGTTTCAGCCTGATTGGACCTTGTTTTCACACAAATGGACCCAGAAGGATGTGAAATTGTGCTTCGTGCAACATAATTCTGGGTGCCATTTACAAACCATAAGTGCTAATGACTCCATTCCTTTTTGTGGTTGTAGGGACTGTTTATTGGAGTACATTAAAACAAACCTGACCTCTCTAGGATATTCAGAAGCCAAGTTATAAACCCACAAATGTGTAACTGGACTACTTCTTTAAATTGACACCAGATCCGGTGACCTTTGGGACATGGATTGACCCCCTTAGGAAAGTGCTATCATCATGAAATGTTCAGTTCACTTACAACTCAATAGATTCTACCTTCCTGTAACGTTTCTGCCTGATTGGACCTTGTTTTCACACAAATGAACCCAGAATGATGTGAAATTGTGCTTCGTGCAACATAATTCTGGGTGCCATTTAAAAACCATAAGTGCTAATGACTCCATTCCTTTTGGGGGTAATGGGGGCTGATGATTGGAGTACTCTAAAACAAACCTGACCTCTCTAGGACATTCAGAAGCCAAGTTATAAGCCCACAAAGGTGTAACTGGACTACTTCTTTAAGGTGACACCAGGCCCGGTGACCTTTGGGACATGGTTTTACCCCCTATAGGAATGTGCGATCATCATGAATCGTTCAGATCACTTACAACTCAATTGATTCTACCTTCTTGTAACGTTTCAGCCTGATTGGACCTTGTTTTCACACAAATGAACCCAGAATGATGTGAAATTGTGCTTCGTGCAACATAATTCCGGGTGGCATTTAAAAACCATAATTGCTAATGACTCCATTCCTTTTTGGGGTAATGGGGGCTGTTAATTGGAGTACTCTAAAACAAACCTGACCTCTCTAGGATATTCAAAAGCCAAGTTATAAGCCCACAAATGTGTAATTGGACTACTTCTTTAAAGTGACACCAGGCCCGGTGACCTTTGGGACATGGTTTGACCCCCTATAGGAATGTGCGATCATCATGAAACGTTCAGATCATTTACAACTCAATAGATTCTACCTTCCTGTAACGTTTCAGCCTGATTGGACCTTGTTTTCACACAAATGAACCCAGAATGATGTGAAATTGTGCTTCGTGCAACATAATTCTGGGTGCCATTTACAAACCATAAGTGCTAATGACTCCATTCCTTTTTGTGGTTGTAGGGGCTGTTAATTGGAGTACACTAAAACAAACCTGATCTCTCTAGGACATTCAGAAGCCAAGTTATAAGCCCACAAATGTGTAACTGGACTACTTCTTTAAAGTGACACCAGGCCCGGTGACCTTTGGGACATGGTTTTACCCCCTATAGGAATGTGCGATCATCATGAAACGTTCAGATCACTTACAGCTCAGGAGATTCTACCTTCCTGTAACGTTTCAGCCTGATTGGACCTTGTTTTCACACAAATGGACCCAGAATGATGTGAAATTTTGCTTCGTGCAACATAATTCTGGGTGCCATTTAAAAACCATAAGTGCTAATGACTCCATTCCTTTTTGTGGTTGTAGGGGCTGTTGATTGGAGTACATTAAAACAAACCTGACCTCTCTAGGACATTCAGAAGCCAAGTTATAAGCCCACAAATGTGTAACTGGACTACTTCTTTAAATTGACACCAGATCCGGTGACCTTTGGGACATGGTTTGACCCCCTTAGGAAAGTGCTATCATCATGAAACGTTCAGATCACTTACAACTCAATAGATTCTACCTTCCTGTAACGTTTCTATCTGATTGGACCTTGTTTTCACACAAATGAACCCAGAATGATGTGAAATTGTGCTTCGTGCAACATAATTCTGGGTGCCATTTAAAAACCATAAGTGCTAATGACTCCATTCCTTTTGGGGGTAATGGGGGCTGATGATTGGGGTACTCTAAAACAAACCTGACCTCTCTAGGATATTCAGAAGCCAAGTTATAAGCCCACAAATGTGTAACTGGACTACTTCTTTAAAGTGACACCAGGCCCGGTGACCTTTGGGACATGGTTTGACCCCCTATAGGAATGTGTGATTATCATGAAACGTTCAGATCACTTACAGCTCAGGAGATTCTACCTTCCTGTAACGTTTCAGCCTGATTGGACCTTGTTTTCACACAAATGAACCCAGAATGATGTGAAATTGTGCTTCGTGCAACATAATTCTGGGTGCCATTTAAAAACCATAAGTGCTAATGACTCCATTCCTTTTTGGGGTAATGGGGGCTGATGATTGGAGTACTCTAAAACAAACCTGACCTCTCTAGGATATTCAGAAGCCAAGTTATAAGCCCACAAATGTGTAACTGGACTACTTCTTTAAAGTGACACCAGGCCCGGTGACCTTTGGGACATGGTTTGACCCCCTATAGGAATGTGTGATTATCATGAAACGTTCAGATCACTTACAACTCAATAGATTCTACCTTCTTGTAACGTTTCAGCCTGATTGGACCTTGTTTTGACACAAATGGACCCAGAATGATGTGAAATTGTGCTTCGTGCAACATAATTCTGGGTGCCATTTACAAACCATAAGTGCTAATGACTCCATTCCTTTTTGTGGTTGTAGGGGCTGTTGATTGGAGTACACTAAAACAAACCTGATCTCTCTAGGACATTCAGAAGCCAGGTTATAAGCCCACAAATGTGTAACTGGACTACTTATTTAAATTGACACCAGATCCGGTGACGTTTGGGACATGGTTTGACCCCCTTAGGAAAGTGCTATCATCATGAAACGTTCTGATCACTTACAACTCAATAGATTCTACCTTCCTGTAACGTTTCAGCCTGATTGGTTCTTGTTTTCACACAAATGAACCCAGAATGATGTGAAATTGTGCTTCGTGCAACATAATTCTGGGTGCCATTTACAAACCATAAGTGCTAATGACTCCATTCCTTTTTGTGGTTGTAGGGGCTGTTGATTGGAGTACACTAAAACAAACCTGATCTCTCTAGGACATTCAGAAGCCAGGTTATAAGCCCACAAATGTGTAACTGGACTACTTCTTTAAAGTGACACCAGATCCGGTGACCTTTGGGACATGGTTTGACCCCCTTAGGAATGTGCGATCATCATGAAACGTTCAGATGACTTACAACTCAATAGATTCTACCTTCCTGTAGCGTTTCAGCCTGATTAGACCTTGTTTTCACACAAATGGACCCAGAATGATGTGAAATTGTGCTTCGTGCAACATAATTCTGGGTGTCATTTAAAAACCATAAGAGCTAATGACTCCATTCCTTTTTGGGGCAATAGGGGCTGTTGATTGGAGTACCCTAAAACAAACCTGACCTCTCTGAGACATTCAGAAGCCAAGTTGTAAGCCCCCAAAGGTGTGTTTGGAACCCCGCCTTTAAGGAACAAGTGATTCGGTGACCTTTATGACCTGATTTGACACCCTTAGGAATGTGCTATCATCATGAAACACAGGAATCATTTACAACTCAATAGATTCTACTTTTCTGTGACGTTTCAGCCTGATTGAAGCTTTTTTATGAGAAATGGACCCAGAATGATGTGAAATTGTGCTTCGTGCAACATAATTCTGGGTGCCATTTAAAAACCATAAGTGCTAATGACTCAATTCCTTTTTGTGGTAATGGGGCCTGTTAATTGGAGTACTCTAAAACAAACCTTACCTCTCTAGGATATTCAGAAGCCAAGTTATAAGCCCACAAAGGTGTAACTGGACGACTTTAAAGTGACACCAGGCCCGGTGACCTTTGGGACATGGTTTGACCCCCTATAGGAATGTGCGATCATCATGAAACGTTCAGATCACTTACAACTCAATAGATTCTACCTTCTTGTAACATTTAAGCCTGATTGGACTTTGTTTTCACACAAATGGACCCAGAATGATTTGAAATTGTGCTTCGTGCAACATAATTCTGGGTGCCATTTACAAACCATAAGTGCTAATGACTCCATTCCTTTTTGTGGTTGTAGGGGCTATTGATTGGAGTACACTAAAACAAACCTGATCTCTCTAGGACATTCAGAAGCCAAGTTATAAGCCCACAAATGTGTAACTGGACTACTTCTTTAAATTGACGCCAGATCCGGTGACGTTTTGGACATGGTTTGACCCCCTTAGGAAAGTGCTATCATCATGACACGTTCAGATCACTTACAACTCAATAGATTCTACCTTCCTGTAACGTTTCAGCCTGATTGGACCTTGTTTTCACACAAATGAACCCAGAATGATGTGAAATTGTGCTTCGTGCAACATAATTCTGGGTGCCATTTAAAAACCATAAGTGCTAATGACTCCATTCCTTTTTGTGGTAATGGGGGCTGTTAATTGGAGGACTCTAAAACAACCCTGACCTCTCTAGGATCTTCAGAAGCCAAGTTATAAGCCCACAAAGGTGTAACTGGACTACTTCTTTAAAGTGACACCAGGCCCGGTGTCCTTTGGGACATGGTTTGACCCCCTATAGGAATGTGTAATCATCATGAAACGTTCATATCACTTACAACTCAATAGATTCTACCTTCTTGTAACGTTTCAGCCTGATTGGACCTTGTTTTCACACAAATGGACCCAGAATGATGTGAAATTGTGCTTCGTGCAACATAATTCTGGGTGCCATTTACAAACCATAAGTGCTAATGACTCCATTTCTTTTTGAGGTTGTAGGGGCTGATGATTGGAGTACTCTAAAACAAACCTGACCTCTCTAGGATATTCAGAAGCCAAGTTATAAGCCCACAAATGTGTAACTGGACTACTTCTTTAAAGTGACACCAGGCCCGGTGACCTTTGGGACATGGTTTGACCCCCTATAGGAATGTGTGATTATCATGAAACGTTCAGATCACTTACAACTCAATAGATTCTACCTTCTTGTAACGTTTCAGCCTGATTGGACCTTGTTTTGACACAAATGGACCCAGAATGATGTGAAATTGTGCTTCGTGCAACATAATTCTGGGTGCCATTTACAAACCATAAGTGCTAATGACTCCATTCCTTTTTGTGGTTGTAGGGGCTGTTAATTGGAGTACACTAAAATAACCCTGATCTCTCTAGGACATTCAGAAGCCAAGTTATAAGCCCACAAATGTGTAACTGGACTACTTATTTAAATTGACACCAGATCCGGTGACGTTTGGGACATGGTTTGACCCCCTTAGGAAAGTGCTATCATCATGAAACGTTCAGATCACTTACAACTCAATAGATTCTACCTTCCTGTAACGTTTCAGCCTGATTGGTTCTTGTTTTCACACAAATGAACCCAGAATGATGTGAAATTGTGCTTCGAGCAACATAATTCTGGGTGCCATTTACAAACCATAAGTGCTAAAGACTCCATTCCTTTTTGTGGTTGTAGGGGCTGTTGATTGGAGTACACTAAAACAAACCTGATCTCTCTAGGACATTCAGAAGCCAGGTTATAAGCCCACAAATGTGTAACTGGACTACTTCTTTAAAGTGACACCAGATCCGGTGACCTTTGGGACATGGTTTGACCCCCTTAGGAATGTGCGATCATCATGAAACGTTCAGATCACTTACAACTCAATAGATTCTACCTTCCTGTAGCGTTTCAGCCTGATTAGACCTTGTTTTCACACAAATGGACCCAGAATGATGTGAAATTGTGCTTCGTGCAACATAATTCTGGGTGTCATTTAAAAACCATAAGAGCTAATGACTCCATTCCTTTTTGGGGCAATAGGGGCTGTTGATTGGAGTACACTAAAACAAACCTGACCTCTCTGAAACATTCAGAAGCCAAGTTGTAAGCCCCCAAAGGTGTGTTTGGAACCCCGCCTTTAAGGAACAAGTGATTCGGTGACCTTTATGACCTGATTTGACACCCTTAGGAATGTGCTATCATCATGAAACACAGGAATCATTTACAACTCAATAGATTCTACTTTTCTGTGACGTTTCAGCCTGATTGAAGCTTTTTTATGAGAAATGGACCCAGAATGATGTGAAATTGTGCTTCGTGCAACATAATTCTGGGTGCCATTTAAAAACCATAAGTGCTAATGACTCAATTCCTTTTTGTGGTAATGGGGGCTGTTAATTGGAGTACTCTAAAACAAACCTTACCTCTCTAGGATATTCAGAAGCCAAGTTATAAGCCCACAAAGGTGTAACTGGACCACTTTAAAGTGACACCAGATCCGGTGACCTATGGGACATGGTTTGACCCCCTATAAGAATGTGCGATCATCATGAAACGTTCAGATCACTTACAACTCAATAGATTCTACCTTCTTGTAACGTTTCAGCCTGATTTGACTTTGTTTTCACACAAATGGACCCAGAATGATGTGAAATTGTGCTTCGTGCAACATAATTCTGGGTGCCATTTACAAACCATAAGTGCTATTGACTCCATTCCTTTTTGTGGTTGTAGGGGCTGTTGATTGGAGTACACTAAAACAAACCTGACCTCTCTAGGACATTCAGAAGCCAAGTTATAAGCCCACAAAGGTGTAACTGGACTACTTCTTTAAGGTGACACCAGGCCCGGTGACCTTTGGGACATGGTTTTACCCCCTATAGGAATGTGCGATCATCATGAATCGTTCAGATCACTTACAACTCAATTGATTCTACCTTCTTGTAACGTTTCAGCCTGATTGGACCTTGTTTTCACACAAATGGACCCAGAATGATGTGAAATTGTGCTTCGTGCAACATAATTCTGGGTGCCATTAACAAACCATAAGTGCTAATGACTCCATTCCTTTGTGTGGTTGTAGGTGCTGTTTATTGGAGTACACTAAAACAAACCTGATCCCTCTAGGACATTCAGAAGCCAAGTTATAAGCCCACAAATGTGTAACTGGACCACTTCTTTAAAATGACACCAGATCCGGTGACCTTTGGGACATGGTTTGACCCCCTTAGGAAAGTGCTATCATCATGAAACGTTCAGATCACTTACAACTCAATAGATTCTACCTTCCTGTAACGTTTCAGCCTGATTGGACCTTGTTTTCACACAAATGAACCCAGATTGATGTGAAATTGTTCTTCGTGCAACATAATTCTGGGTGCGATTTAAAAACCATAAGTGCTAATGACTCCATTCCTTTTTGTGGTTGTAGGGGCTGTTAATTGGAGTACTCTAAAACAAACCTGACCTCTCTAGGACATTCAGAAGCCAAGTTATAAGCCCACAAATGTGTAACTGGACTACTTCTTTAAAGTGACACCAGGCCCTGTGACCATTGGGACATGGTTTTACCCCCTATAGGAATGTGCGATCATCATGAAACATTCAGATCACTTCCAACTCAATAGATTCTACCTTCTTGTAACGTTTCAGCCTGATTGGGCCCTGTTTTCACACAAATGGACCCAGAATGATGTGAAATTGTGCTTCGTGCAACATAATTCTGGGTGCCATTTACAAACCATAAGTGCTAATGACTCCATTCCTTTTAGTGGTAATGGGGGCTGTTAATTGGAGCACTCTAAAACAAATCTGACCTCTCTAGGACATTCAGAAGCCAAGTTCTAAGCCCACAAAGGTGTAACTGGACTACTTCTTTAAATTGACACCAGATCCAGTGACGTTTGGGACATGGTTTGACCCCCTTAGCAAAGTGCTATCATCATGAAACGTTCAGATCACTTACAACTCAATAGATTCTACCTTCCTATAACGTTTCAGCCTGATTGGACCTTGTTTTCACACAAATGAACCCAGAATGATGTGAAATTGTGCTTCGTGCAACATAATTCCGGGTGCCATTTAAAAACCATAATTGCTAATGACTCCATTCCTTTTTGGGGTAATGGGGGCTGTTAATTGGAGTACTCTAAAACAAACCTGACCTCTCTAGGATATTCAAAAGCCAAGTTATAAGCCCACAAATGTGTAATTGGACTACTTCTTTAAAGTGACACCAGGCCCGGTGACCTTTGGGACATGGTTTGACCCCCTATAGGAATGTGCGATCATCATGAAACGTTCAGATCATTTACAACTCAATAGATTCTACCTTCCTGTAACGTTTCAGCCTGATTGGACCTTGTTTTCACACAAATGAACCCAGAATGATGTGAAATTGTGCTTCGTGCAACATAATTCTGGGTGCCATTTACAAACCATAAGTGCTAATGACTCCAGTCCTTTTTGTGGTTGTAGGGGCTGTTAATTGGAGTACACTAAAACAAACCTGATCTCTCTAGGACATTCAGAAGCCAAGTTATAAGCCCACAAATGTGTAACTGGACTACTTCTTTAAAGTGACACCAGGCCAAGTGACCTTTGGGACATGGTTTTACCCCCTATATGAATGTGCGATCATCATGAAACGTTCAGATCACTTACAGCTCAGGAGATTCTACCTTCCTGTAACGTTTCAGCCTGATTGGACCTTGTTTTCACACAAATGGACCCAGAATGATGTGAAATTTTGCTTCGTGCAACATAATTCTGGGTGCCATTTAAAAACCATAAGTGCTAATGACTCCATTCCTTTTTGTGGTTGTAGGGGCTGTTGATTGGAGTACATTAAAACAAACCTGACCTCTCTAGGATATTCAGAAGCCAAGTTATAAGCCCAAAAAGGTGTAAATTGACTACTTCTTTAAAGTGACACCAGGCCCGGTGACCTTTGGGACATGGTTTGACCCCCTATAGGAATGTGCGATCATCATGAAACGTTCAGATCACTTACAACTCAATAGATTCTACCTTCCTGTAAAGTTTCAGCCAGATTGGACCTTGTTTTCACACAAATGAACCCAGAATGATGTGAAATTGTGCTTCGTGCAACATAATTCTGGGTGCCATTTCAAAACCATAAGTGCTAATGACTCCATTCCTTTTTGTGGTTGTAGGGACTGTTGATTTTAAGTACATTAAAACAAACCTGACCTCTCTAGGATATTCAGAAGCCAAGTTATAAACCCACAAATGTGTAACTGGACTACTTCTTTAAATTGACACCAGATCCGGTGACCTTTGGGACATGGTTTGACCCCCTTAGGAAAGTGCTATCATCATGAAACGTTCAGATCACTTACAACTCAATAGATTCTACCTTCCTGTAACGTTTCTGCCTGATTGGACCTTGTTTTCACACAAATGAACCCAGAATGATGTGAAATTGTGCTTCGTGCAACATAATTCTGGGTGCCATTTAAAAACCATAAGTGCTAATGACTCCATTCCTTTTTGTGGTTGTAGGGCCTGTTGATTGGAGTACTCTAAAACAAACCTGACCTCTCTAGGATATTCAGAAGCCAAGTTATAAGCCCACAAATGTGTAAATGGACTACTTCTTTAAAGTGACACCAGGCCCGGTGACCTTTGGGACATTGTTTGACCCCCTATAGGAATGTGTGATTATCATGAAATGTTCAGATCACTTACAACTCAATAGATTCTACCTTCTTGTAACGTTTCAGCCTGATTGGACCTTGTTTTGACACAAATGGACCCAGAATGATGTGAAATTGTGCTTCGTGCAACATAATTCTGGGTGCCATTTACAAACCATAAGTGCTAATGACTCCATTCCTTTTTGTGGTTGTAGGGGCTGTTAATTGGAGTACACTAAAATAACCCTGATCTCTCTAGGACATTCAGAAGCCAAGTTATAAGCCCACAAATGTGTAACTGGACTACTTATTTAAATTGACACCAGATCCCGTGACGTTTGGGACATGGTTTGACCCCCTTAGGAAAGTGCTATCATCATGAAACGTTCTGATCACTTACAACTCAATAGATTCTACCTTCCTGTAACGTTTCAGCCTGATTGGTTCTTGTTTTCACACAAATGAACCCAGAATGATGTGAAATTGTGCTTCGTGCAACATAATTCTGGGTGCCATTTACAAACCATAAGTGCTAATGACTCCATTCCTTTTTGTGGTTGTAGGGGCTGTTGATTGGAGTACACTAAAACAAACCTGATCTCTCTAGGACATTCAGAAGCCAGGTTATAAGCCCACAAAAGTGTAACTGGACTACTTCTTTAAAGTGACACCAGATCCGGTGACCTTTGGGACATGGTTTGACCCCCTTAGGAATGTGCGATCATCATGAAACGTTCAGATCACTTACAACTCAATAGATTCTACCTTCCTGTAGCGTGTCAGCCTGATTAGACCTTGTTTTCACACAAATGGACCCAGAATGATGTGAAATTGTGCTTCGTGCAACATAATTCTGGGTGTCATTTAAAAACCATAAGAGCTAATGACTCCATTCCTTTTTGGGGCAATAGGGGCTGTTGATTGGAGTACCTTAAAACAAACCTGACCTCTCTGAGACATTCAGAAGCCAAGTTGTAAGCCCCCAAAGGTGTGTTTGGAACCCCGCCTTTAAGGAACAAGTGATTCGGTGACCTTTATGACCTGATTTGACACCCTTAGGAATGTGCTATCATCATGAAACACAGGAATCATTTACAACTCAATAGATTCTACTTTTCTGTGACGTTTCAGCCTGATTGAAGCTTTTTTATGAGAAATGGACCCAGAATGATGTGAAATTGTGCTTCGTGCAACATAATTCTGGGTGCCATTTCAAAACCATAAGTGCTAATGACTCTATTCCTTTTTGTGGGTGTAGGGGCTGTTGATTGGAGTACAATAAAACAAACCTGATCTCTCTAGGAAATTATGAAGCCAAGTTATAAGCCCACACAGGTGTAACTGGACTACTTCTTTAAAGTGACACCAGGCCCTGTGACCTTTGGGACATGGTTTGACCCCCTAGAGGAATGTGCGATCGTCATGAAACGTTCAGATCACTTACAACTCAATAGTTTCTACCTTATTGTAACGTTTCAGCCTGATTGGACCTTGTTTTCACACAAATGGACCCAGAAGGATGTGAAATTGTGCTTCATGCAACATAATTCTGGGTGCCATTTACAAACCATAAGTGCTAATGACTCCATTCCTTTTTGTGGTTGTAGGGACTGTTGATTGGAGTACATTAAAACAAACCTGACCTCTCTAGGATATTCAGAAGCCAAGTTATAAACCCACAAATGTGTAACTGGACTACTTCTTTAAATTGACACCAGATCCGGTGACCTTTGGGACATGGTTTGACCCCCTTAGGAAAATGCTATCATCATGAAACGTTCAGATCACTTACAACTCAATAGATTCTACCTTCCTGTAACGTTTCAGCCTGATTGGACCTTGTTTTCACACAAATGAACCCAGAATGATGTGAAATTATGCTTCGTGCAACATAATTCTGGGTGCCATTTACAAACCATAAGTGCTAATGACTCCAGTCCTTTTTGTGGTTGTAGGGGCTGTTAATTGGAGTACACTAAAACAAACCTGATCTCTCTAGGACATTCAGAAGCCAAGTTATAAGCCCACAAATGTGTAACTGGACTACTTCTTTAAAGTGACACCAGGCCCGGTGACCTTTGGGACATGGTTTTACCCCCTATAGGAATGTGCGATCATCATGAAACGTTCAGATCACTTACAGATCAGGAGATTCTACCTTCCTGTAACGTTTCAGCCTGATTGGACCTTGTTTTCACCCAAATGGACCCAGAATGATGTGAAATTGTGCTTCGTGCAACATAATTCTGGGTGCCATTTCAAAACCATAAGTGCTAATGACTCCATTCCTTTTTGTGGTTGTAGGGGCTGTTGATTGGAGTACACTAAAACAAACCTGATCTCTCTAGGACATTCAGAAGCCAGGTTATAAGCCCACAAATGTGTAACTGGACTACTTCTTTAAAGTGACACCAGATCCGGTGACCTTTGGGACATGGTTTGACCCCCTTAGGAATGTGCGATCATCATGAAACGTTCAGATCACTTACAACTCAATAGATTCTACCTTCCTGTAGCGTTTCAGCCGGATTAGACCTTGTTTTCACACAAATGGACCCAGAATGATGTGAAATTGTGCTTCGTGCAACATAATTCTGGGTGTCATTTAAAAACCATAAGAGCTAATGACTCCATTCCTTTTGGGGCAATAGGGGCTGTTGATTGGAGTACCCTAAAACAAACCTGACCTCTCTGAGACATTCAGAAGCCAAGTTGTAAGCCCCCAAAGGTGTGTTTGGAACCCCGCCTTTAAGGAACAAGTGATTCGGTGACCTTTATGACCTGATTTGACACCCTTAGGAATGTGCTATCATCATGAAACACAGGAATCATTTACAACTCAATAGATTCTACTTTTCTGTGACGTTTCAGCCTGATTGAAGCTTTTTTATGAGAAATGGACCCAGAATGATGTGAAATTGTGCTTCGTGCAACATAATTCTGGGTGCCATTTCAAAACCATAAGTGCTAATGACTCTATTCCTTTTTGTGGGTGTAGGGGCTGTTGATTGGAGTACAATAAAACAAACCTGACCTCTCTAGGAAATTCTGAAGCCAAGTTATAAGCCCACAAAGGTGTAACTGGACTACTTCTTTAAAGTGACACCAGGCCCTGTGACCTTTGGGACATGGTTTGACCCCCTAGAGGAATGTGCGATCGTCATGAAACGTTCAGATCACTTACAACTCAATAGTTTCTACCTTATTGTAACGTTTCAGCCTGAATGGACCTTGTTTTCACACAAATGGACCCAGAAGAATGTGAAATTGTGCTTCGTGCAACATAATTCTGGGTGCCATTTACAAACCATAAGTGCTAATGACTCCATTCCTTTTTGTGGTTGTAGGGACTGTTGATTGGAGTACATTAAAACAAACCTGACCTCTCTAGGATATTCAGAAGCCAAGTTATAAACCCACAAATGTGTAACTGGACTACTTCTTTAAATTGACACCAGATCCGTTGACCTTTGGGACATGGTTTGACCCCCTTAGGAAAATGCTATCATCATGAAACGTTCAGATCACTTACAACTCAATAGATTGTACCTTCCTGTAACGTTTCAGCCTGATTGGTTCTTGTTTTCACACAAATGAACCCAGAATGATGTGAAATTGTGCTTCGTGCAACATAATTCTGGGTGCCATTTAAAAACCATAAGTGCTAATGACTCCATTCCTTTTTGTGGTTGTAGGGGCTGTTGATTGGAGTACACTAAAACAAACCTGATCTCTCTAGGAAATTCAGAAGCCAAGTTATAAGCCCACAAAGGTGTAACTGGACTACGTCTTTGAAGTGACAACAGGCCCGGTCACCTTTGGGACATGGTTTGACCCCCTATAGGAATGTGCGATCATCATGAAACGTTCAGATCACTTACAACTCAATAGTTTCTACCTTCTTGTAACAATTCAGCCTGATTGGACCTTGTTTTCACACAAATGGACCCAGAATGATGTGAAATTGTAATTCGTGCAACATAATTCCGGGTGCCATTTACAAACCATAAGGGCTGTTTATTGGAGTACACTAAAACAAACCTGATCTCTCTAGGAAATTCAGAAGCCAATTTATAAGCCCACAAATGTGTAACTGGACTACTTCTTTAAATTGACACCAGATCCGGTGACCTTTGGGACATGGTTAGAGCCCCTTAGGAAAGTGCTATCATCATGAAACGTTCAGATCACTTACAACTCAATAGATTCTACCTTCCTGTAACGTTTCTGCCTGATTGGACCTTGTTTTCACACAAATGAACCCAGAATGATGTGAAATTGTGCTTCGTGCAACATAATTCTGGGTGCCATTTAATAACCATAAGTGCTAATGACTCCATTCCTTTTTGGGGTAATGGGGGCTGTTAATTGGAGTACTCTAAAACAAACCTGACCTCTCTAGGATCTTCAGAAGCCAAGTTATAAGACCACAAAGGTGTAACTGGACTACTTCTTTAAATTGACACCAGATCCGGTGACCTTTGGGACATGGTTTGACCCCCTTAGGAAAGTGCTATCATCATGAAACGTTCAGATCACTTACAACTCAATAGATTCTACGTTCCTGTAACATTTCAGCCTGATTGGACCTTGTTTTCACACAAATGGACCCAGAATGATGTGAAATTGTGCTTCGTGCAACATAATTCTGGGTGCCATTTAAAAACCATAAGTGCTAATGACTCCATTTCTTTTTGAGGTTGTAGGGGCTGATGATTGGAGTACACTAAAACAAACCTGATCTCTCTAGGACATTCAGAAGCCAAGTTATAAGCCCACAAATATGTAACTGGACTACTTCTTTAAAGTGACACCAGGCCCTGTGACCTTTGGGAGATGGTTTTACCCGCTATAGGAATGTGCGATCATCATGAAACGTTCAGATCACTTACAACTCAATAGATTCTACCTTCCTGTAACGTTTCAGCCTGAGTGGACCTTGTTTTCACACAAAAGAACCCAGAATGATGTGAAATTGTGCTTCGTGCAACATAATTCTGGGTGCCATTTAAAAACCATAAGTGCTAATGACTCCATTCCTTTTTGTGGTAATGGGGGCTGTTAATTGGAGTACTCTAAAACAAACCTGACCTCTCTAGGATATTCAGAAGCCAAGTTATAAGCCCACAAAGGTGTAACTGGACTACTTCTTTAAAGTGACACCAGGCCCGGTGACCTTTGGGACATGGTTCGACCCCCTATAGGAATGTGCAATCATCATGAAACATTCATATCACTTACAACTCAATAGATTCTACCTTCTTGTAACGTTTCAGCCTGATTGGACCTTGTTTTCACACAAATGGACCCAGAATGATGTGAAATTGTGCTTCGTGCAACATAATTCTGGGTGCCATTTACAAACCATAAGTGCTAATGACTCCATTCCTTTTTGTGGTTGTAGGGGCTGTTAATTGGAGTACACTAAAACAAACCTGATCTCTCTAGGACATTCAGAAGCCAAGTTATAAGCCCACAAATGTGTAACTGGACTACTTCTTTAAAGTGACACCAGGCCCGGTGACCTTTGGGACATGGTTTTACCCCCTATAGGAATGTGCGATCATCATGAAACGTTCAGATCACTTACAGCTCAGTAGATTCTACCTTCCTGTAACGTTTCAGCCTGATTGGACCTTGTTTTCACACAAATGGACCCAGAATGATGTGAAATTTTGCTTCGTGCAACATAATTCTGGGTGCCATTTAAAAACCATAAGTGCTAATGACTCCATTCCTTTTTGTGGTTGTAGGGGCTGTTGATTGGAGTACATTAAAACAAACCTGACCTCTCTAGGATATTCAGAAGCCAAGTTATAAGCCCACAAAGGTGTAACTGGACTACTTCTTTGAAGTGACACCAGGCCCGGTGACCTTTGGGACATGGTTTGACCCCCTATAGGAATGTGCGATCATCATGAAACGTTCAGATCACTTACAACTCAATAGTTTCTACCTTCTTGTAACAATTCAGCCTGATTGGACCTTGTTTTCACACAAATGGACCCAGAATGATGTGAAATTGTGCTTCGTGCAACATAATTCCGGGTGCCATTTACAAACCATAAGGGCTGTTTATTGGAGTACACTAAAACAAACCTGATCTCTCTAGGAAATTCAGAAGCCAAGTTATAAGCCCACAAATGTGTAACTGGACTACTTCTTTAAAGTGACACCAGGCCCGGTGACCTTTGGGACATGGTTCGACCCCCTATAGGAATGTGCAGTCATCATGAAACGTTCATATCACTTACAACTCAATAGATTCTACCTTCTTGTAACGTTTCAGCCTGATTGGACCTTGTTTTCACACAAATGGACCCAGAATGATGTGAAATTGTGCTTCGTGCAACATAATTCTGGGTGCCATTTACAAACCATAAGTGCTAATGACTCCATTCATTTTTGTGGTTGTAGGGGCTGTTGATTGGAGTACACTAAAACAACCCTGATCTCTCTAGGACATTCAGAAGCCAAGTTATAAGCCCACAAATGTGTAACTGGACTACTTCTTTAAATTGACACCAGATCCGGTGACCTTTGGGACATGGTTTGACCCCCTTAGGAAAGTGCTATCATCATGAAACATTCAGATCACTTACAACTCAATAGATTCTACCTTCCTGTAACGTTTCTGCCTGATTGGACCTTGTTTTCACACAAATGAACCCAGAATGATGTGAAATTGTGCTTCGTGCAACATAATTCTGGGTGCCATTTAAAAACCATAAGTGCTAATGACTCCATTCCTTTTTGGGGTAATGGGGGCTGTTAATTGGAGTACTCTAAAACAAACCTGACCTCTCTAGGATATTCAGAAGCCAAGTTATAAGCCCACAAATATGTAACTGGACTACTTCTTTAAAGTGACACCAGGCCCTGTGACCTTTGGGAGATGGTTTTACCCGCTATAGGAATGTGCGATCATCATGAAACGTTCAGATCACTTACAACTCAATAGATTCTACCTTCCTGTAACGTTTCAGCCTGAGTGGACCTTGTTTTCACACAAAAGAACCCAGAATGATGTGAAATTGTGCTTCGTGCAACATAATTCTGGGTGCCATTTAAAAACCATAAGTGCTAATGACTCCATTCCTTTTTGTGGTAATGGGGGCTGTTAATTGGAGTACTCTAAAACAAACCTGACCTCTCTAGGATATTCAGAAGCCAAGTTATAAGCCCACAAAGGTGTAACTGGACTACTTCTTTAAAGTGACACCAGGCCCGGTGACCTTTGGGACATGGTTCGACCCCCTATAGGAATGTGCAATCATCATGAAACATTCATATCACTTACAACTCAATAGATTCTACCTTCTTGTAACGTTTCAGCCTGATTGGACCTTGTTTTCACACAAATGGACCCAGAATGATGTGAAATTGTGCTTCGTGCAACATAATTCTGGGTGCCATTTACAAACCATAAGTGCTAATGACTCCATTCCTTTTTGTGGTTGTAGGGGCTGTTAATTGGAGTACACTAAAACAAACCTGATCTCTCTAGGACATTCAGAAGCCAAGTTATAAGCCCACAAATGTGTAACTGGACTACTTCTTTAAAGTGACACCAGGCCCGGTGACCTTTGGGACATGGTTTTACCCCCTATAGGAATGTGCGATCATCATGAAACGTTCAGATCACTTACAGCTCAGTAGATTCTACCTTCCTGTAACGTTTCAGCCTGATTGGACCTTGTTTTCACACAAATGGACCCAGAATGATGTGAAATTTTGCTTCGTGCAACATAATTCTGGGTGCCATTTAAAAACCATAAGTGCTAATGACTCCATTCCTTTTTGTGGTTGTAGGGGCTGTTGATTGGAGTACATTAAAACAAACCTGACCTCTCTAGGATATTCAGAAGCCAAGTTATAAGCCCACAAAGGTGTAACTGGACTACTTCTTTGAAGTGACACCAGGCCCGGTGACCTTTGGGACATGGTTTGACCCCCTATAGGAATGTGCGATCATCATGAAACGTTCAGATCACTTACAACTCAATAGTTTCTACCTTCTTGTAACAATTCAGCCTGATTGGACCTTGTTTTCACACAAATGGACCCAGAATGATGTGAAATTGTGCTTCGTGCAACATAATTCCGGGTGCCATTTACAAACCATAAGGGCTGTTTATTGGAGTACACTAAAACAAACCTGATCTCTCTAGGAAATTCAGAAGCCAAGTTATAAGCCCACAAATGTGTAACTGGACTACTTCTTTAAAGTGACACCAGGCCCGGTGACCTTTGGGACATGGTTCGACCCCCTATAGGAATGTGCAGTCATCATGAAACGTTCATATCACTTACAACTCAATAGATTCTACCTTCTTGTAACGTTTCAGCCTGATTGGACCTTGTTTTCACACAAATGGACCCAGAATGATGTGAAATTGTGCTTCGTGCAACATAATTCTGGGTGCCATTTACAAACCATAAGTGCTAATGACTCCATTCATTTTTGTGGTTGTAGGGGCTGTTGATTGGAGTACACTAAAACAACCCTGATCTCTCTAGGACATTCAGAAGCCAAGTTATAAGCCCACAAATGTGTAACTGGACTACTTCTTTAAATTGACACCAGATCCGGTGACCTTTGGGACATGGTTTGACCCCCTTAGGAAAGTGCTATCATCATGAAACATTCAGATCACTTACAACTCAATAGATTCTACCTTCCTGTAACGTTTCTGCCTGATTGGACCTTGTTTTCACACAAATGAACCCAGAATGATGTGAAATTGTGCTTCGTGCAACATAATTCTGGGTGCCATTTAAAAACCATAAGTGCTAATGACTCCATTCCTTTTTGGGGTAATGGGGGCTGTTAATTGGAGTACTCTAAAACAAACCTGACCTCTCTAGGATATTCAGAAGCCAAGTTATAAGCCCACAAATGTGTAACTGGACTACTTCTTTAAATTGACACCAGATCCAGTGACCTTTGGGACATGGTTTGACCCCCTTAGGAAAGTGCTATCATCATGAAACGTTCAGATCACTTACAACTCAATAGATTCTACGTTCCTGTAACATTTCAGCCTGATTGGACCTTGTTTTCACACAAACGGACCCAGAATGATGTGAAATTGTGCTTCGTGCAACATAATTCTGGGTGCCATTTAAAAACCATAAGTGCTAATGACTCCATTCCTTTTTGGGGTAATGGGGGCTGTTAATTGGAGTACACTAAAACAAACCTGACCTCTCTAGGATATTCAGAAGCCAAGTTATAAGCCCACAAATGTGTAACTGGACTACTTCTTTAAAGTGACACCAGGCCCGGTGACCTTTGGGACATGGTTTGACCCCCTATAGGAATGTGTGATTATCATGAAACGTTCAGATCACTTACAACTCAATAGATTCTACCTTCTTGTAACGTTTCAGCCTGATTGGACCTTGTTTTGACACAAATGGACCCAGAATGATGTGAAATTGTGCTTCGTGCAACATAATTCTGGGTGCCATTTACAAACCATAAGTGCTAATGACTCCATTCCTTTTTGTGGTTGTAGGGGCTGTTGATTGGAGTACACTAAAACAACCCTGATCTCTCTAGGACATTCAGAAGCCAACTTATAAGCCCACAAATGTGTAACTGGACTACTTATTTAAATTGACACCAGATCCGGTGACGTTTGGGACATGGTTTGACCCCCTTAGGAAAGTGCTATCATCATGAAACGTTCTGATCACTTACAACTCAATAGATTCTACCTTCCTGTAACATTTCAGCCTGATTGGTTCTTGTTTTCACACAAATGAACCCAGAATGATGTGAAATTGTGCTTCGTGCAACATAATTCTGGGTGCCATTTACAAACCATAAGTGCTAATGACTCCATTCCTTTTTGTGGTTGTAGGGGCTGTTGATTGGAGTACACTAAAATAAACCTGATCTCTCTAGGACATTCAGAAGCCAAGTTATAAGCCCACAAATGTGTAACTGGACTACTTCTTTAAAGTGACACCAGATCCGGTGACCTTTGGGACATGGATTGACCCCCTTAGGAATGTGCGATCATCATGAAACGTTCAGATCACTTACAACTCAATAGATTCTACCTTCCTGTAGCGTTTCAGCCTGATTGGACCTTGTTTTCACACAAATGGACCCAGAATGATGTAAAATTGTGCTTCGTGCAACATAATTCTGGGTGTCATTTAAAAACCATAAGAGCTAATGACTCCATTCCTTTTTGGGGCAATAGGGGCTGTTGATTGGAGTACCCTAAAACAAACCTGACCTCTCTAGGATATTCTAAAGCCAAGTTATAAGCCCACAAAGGTGTAAATGGACTACTTCTTTAAATTGACACCAGATCCGGTGACGTTTGGGACATGGTTTGACCCCCTTAGGAAAGTGCTATCATCATGAAACGTTCAGATCACTTACAACTCAATAGATTCTACCTTCCTGTAACGTTTCAGCCTGATTGGACCTTGTTTTCACACAAATGAACCCAGAATGATGTGAAATTGTGCTTCGTGCAACATAATTCTGGGTGCCATTTAAAAACCATAAGTGCTAATGACTCCATTCCTTTTTGGGGTAATGGGGGCTGTTAATTGGAGTACACTAAAACAAACCTGACCTCTCTAGGATATTCAGAAGCCAAGTTATAAGCCCACAAATGTGTAACTGGACTACTTCTTTAAAGTGACACCAGGCCCGGTGACCTTTGGGACATGGTTTGACCCCCTATAGGAATGTGCGATCATCATGAAACGTTCAGATCACTTACAACTCAATAGTTTCTACCTTCTTGTAACAATTCAGCCTGATTGGACCTTGTTTTCACACAAATGGACCCAGAATGATGTGAAATTGTGCTTCGTGCAATCGGTCTGACTGAGCGCTTCCAGGAGAGAGGCCCAAGGAAGACGCGCCCAGAGGAGCGTCTTGCCACATGTCAACACTGGGTCTGACTGAGCGCCTCCAGGAGAGAGGCCCAAGCAAGACACGCCCCGAGGAGCGTCTTGACACATGTTAACACTGGGTCTGACTGAGGGCCTCCATGTGAGAAGCCCAAGCAAGACGCGCCCCGAGGAGAGTCTTGCCACATGTCAACACTGGGTCTGACAGAGGGCATCCAGGAGAGAGGCCCAAGCAATACGCGCCCCGAGGAGCGTCTTGCCACATGTCAACACTGGGTCTGACTGAGTGCCTCCATGAGAGAAGCCCCAGCAAGATGCGCCCCGAGGAGCATCTTGTCACATGTCACTACTCGGTCTGACTGAGCGCCTCCAGGAGAGAGGCCCAAGCAAGACGTGCCCCGAGGAGCGTCTTGCCACATGTCAACAATGGGTCTGACTGAGGGCCTCCAGGAGAGAAGCCCAAGCAAGAAGCGCCCCGAGGAGCGTCTTGCCACATGTCAACACTGGGTCTGACTGAGCGCCTCCAGGAGAGAGGCCCAAGCAAGACACGCCCCGAGGAGCGTCTTGACACATGTTAACACTGGGTCTGACTGAGGGCCTCCATGTGAGAAGCCCAAGCAAGACGCGCCCCGAGGAGAGTCTTGCCACATGTGAACACTGGGTCTGACTGAGCGCTTCCAGGAGAGAGGCCCAAGGAAGACGCGCCCAGAGGAGCGTCTTGCCACATGTCAACACTGGGTCTGACTGAGCGCCTCCAGGAGAGAGGCCCAAGCAAGACACGCCCTGAGGAGCGTCTTGACACATGTTAACACTGGGTCTGACTGAGGGCCTCCATGTGAGAAGCCCAAGCAAGACGCGCCCCGAGGAGAGTCTTGCCACACGTCAACACTGGGTCTGACAGAGGGCATCCAGGAGAGAGGCCCAAGCAATACGCGCCCCGAGGAGCGTCTTGCCACATGTCAACACTGGGTCTGACTGAGTGCCTCCATGAGAGAAGCCCCAGCAAGATGCGCCCCGAGGAGCATCTTGTCACATGTCACTACTCGGTCTGACTGAGCGCCTCCAGGAGAGAGGCCCAAGCAAGACGTGCCCCGAGGAGCGTCTTGCCACATGTCAACAATGGGTCTGACTGAGGGCCTCCAGGAGAGAAGCCCAAGCAAGAAGCGCCCCGAGGAGCGTCTTGCCACATGTCAACACTGGGTCTGACTGAGCGCCTCCAGGAGAGAGGCCCAAGCAAGACGCGCCCCGAGGAGCGTCTTGCCACATGTCAACACTGGGTCTGACTGAGGGCCTCCAGGAGAGAGGCCCAAACAAGACGCGCCCCGAGAAGCGTCTTGCCACATGTCAACAATGGGTCTGCCTGAGGGCCTCCAGGAGAGAAGCCCAAGCAAGACGTACCCCGAGGAGCATCTTGCCACATGTCAGCACTCGGTCTGACTGAGCGATTCCAGGAGAGAGGCCCAAGGAAGACGCGCCCAGAGGAGCGTCTTGACACATGTTAACACTGGGTCTGACTGAGGGCCTCCATGTGAGAAGCCCAAGCAAGACGCGCCCCGAGGAGAGTCTTGCCACATGTCAACACTGGGTCTGACAGAGGGCATCCAGGAGAGAGGCCCAAGCAATACGCGCCCCGAGGAGCGTCTTGCCACATGTCAACAATGGGCCTGACTGAGGGCCTCCAGGAGAGAAGCCCACGGAAGACGCGCCCCGAGGAGCTTCTTGCCACATGTAAGCACTCGGTCTGACTGAGCGCCTCCAGGAGAG
The DNA here is from genome assembly GCF_043380555.1 of Nothobranchius furzeri. Classification (NCBI taxonomy): domain Eukaryota; kingdom Metazoa; phylum Chordata; class Actinopteri; order Cyprinodontiformes; family Nothobranchiidae; genus Nothobranchius; species Nothobranchius furzeri. Next base: position 4,682,460 of record NC_091748.1, on the reverse strand, counting down.
AGGCCAAAGCAAGACGCGCCCCGAGGAGCGTCTTGCCAAGTGTCAACACTGGGTCTGACTTAGCGCCTCCAGGAGAGAGGCCCAAGCAAGATGCGCCGCGAGGATCGTCTTGCCACGTGTCACCACTGGGTCTGACTGAGCTCCTCCAGGAGAGAGGCCCAAGCAAGACGCGCCCCGAGGAGCGTCTTGCCACGTGTTACCACTGGGTCTGATTGAGCACCTCCAGGAGAGAGGCCCAAGCAAGACCCGCCCCGGGGAGCGTCTTGCCACATGTCACTACTCGGTCTAACTGAGCGCCTCCAGGAGAGAGGTCCAAGCAAGACACGCCCCGAGGAGCGTCTTGCCACATGTCACTACTCGGTCTGACTGAGCGCCTCCAGGATGGAGGTCCAAGCAAGACGCGCCCCGAGGAGCGTCTTGCCACATGTCACTACTCGGTCTGACTGAGCGCCTCCAGGAGAGAGGCCCAAGCAAGACTTGCCCCGAGGAGCGTCTTGCCACATGTCAACAATGGGTCTGACTGAGGGCCTCCAGGAGAGAAGCCCAAGCAAGACGCGCCCCGAGGAGTGTCTTGCCACATGTCAACACTGGGTCTGACTGAGGGCCCCCAGGAGAGAGGCCCAAATAAGACGCGCCCCGAGGAGCGTCTTGCCACATGTGAACACTGGGTCTGACTGAGCGCCTCCAGGAGAGAGGCCCAAGCAAGACGCGCCCGGAGGAGCGTCTTGCCACATGTCAGCACTCGGTCTGACTGAGCGCCTCCAGGAGAGAGGCCCAAGCAAGACGCGCCCCGAGGAGCGTCTTGACACATGTCTCCTCTGGGTCTGACTGAGCGCCTCCAGGAGAGAGGCCGAAGCAAGACGTGCCCCGAGGAGCATCTTGCCACATGTCAACACTGGGTCTGACTGAGCGCCTCCAGGAGAGAGGCCCAAGCAAGACACGCCCCGAGGAGCGTCTTGACACATGTCAACACTGGGTCTGACTGAGGGCCTCCATGAGAGAAGCCCAAGCAAGATGCGCCCCGAGGAGAGTCTTGCCACATGTCAACACTGGGTCTGACAGAGGGCACCCAGGAGAGAGGCCCAAGCAATACGCGCCCCGAGGAGCGTCTTGCCACATGTCAACAATGGGTCTGACTGAGGGCCTCCAGGAGAGAAGCCAAAGCAAGACGCGCCCCGAGGAGCGTCTTGAAACATGTCACTACTCGGTCTAACTGAGCGCCTCCAGGAGAGAGGTCCAAGCAAGACGCGCCCCGAGGAGCGTCTTGCCACATGTCACTACTCGGTCTGACTGAGCGCCTCCAGGAGAGAGGCCCAAGCAAGACGCGCCCCGAGGAGCGTCTTGCCACATGTCAACACTGGGTCTGACTGAGGGCCTCCAGGAGAGAGGCCCAAATAAGACGCGCCCCGAGAAGCGTCTTGCCACATGTCAACAATGGGTCTGCCTGAGGGCCTCCAGGAGAGAAGCCCAAGCAAGACGTACCCCGAGGAGCATCTTGCCACATGTCAGCACTCGGTCTGACTGAGCGCTTCCAGGAGAGAGGCCCAAGCAAGACGTGCCCCGAGGAGCGTCTTGCCACATGTCAACAATGGGTCTGACTGAGGGCCTCCAGGAGAGAAGCCCAAGCAAGAAGCGCCCCGAGGAGCGTCTTGCCACATGTCAACACTGGGTCTGACTGAGCGCCTCCAGGAGAGAGGCCCAAGCAAGACGCACCCCGAGGAGCGTCTTGCCACGTGTCACCAATGGGTCTGACTGAGCTCCTACAGGAGAGAGGCCCAAGCAAGACGCGCCCCGAGGAGCGTCTTGCCACATGTCAACACTGGGTCTTACTGAGCGCCTCCAGGAGAGAGGCCCAAGCAAGACGCGCCCCGAGGAGCGTCTTGCCACGTGTCAACACTGGGTCTGACTTAGCGCCTCCAGGAGAGAGGCCCAAGCAAGATGCGCCACGAGGATCGTCTTGCCACGTGTCACCACTGGGTCTGACTGAGCTCCTCCAGGAGAGAGGCCCAAGCAAGACGCGCCCCGAGGAGCGTCTTGCCACGTGTCACCACTGGGTCTGACTGAGCGCCTCCAGGAGAGAGGCCCCAGCAAGACGCGCCGCGAGGAGCATCTTGCCTTATGTCAGCACTCGGTCTGACTGAGCGCCTCCAGGAGAGAGGCCCAAGCAAGACCCGCCCCGAGGAGCGTCTTGCCACATGTCACTACTCGGTCTGACTGAGCGCCTCCAGGAGGGAGGTCCAAGCAAGACGCGCCCCGAGGAGCGTCTTGCCACATGTCAACAATGGGCCTGACTGAGGGCCTCCAGGAGAGAAGCCCAAGGAAGACGCGCCCCGAGGAGCTTCTTGCCACATGTAAGCACTCGGTCTGACTGAGCGCCTCCAGGAGAGAGGCCAAAGCAAGATGCGCCCCGAGGAGTGTCTTGCCACATGTCAACACTGGGTCTGACTGAGCGCCTCCAGGAGAGAGGCCCAAGCAAGACGCGCCCCGAGGAGCGTCTGGCCAAGTGTCAACACTGGGTCTGACTTAGCGCCTCCAGGAGAGAGGCCCAAGCAAGATGCGCCCCGAGGATCGTCTTGCCACGTGTCACCACTGGGTCTGACTGAGCTCCTCCAGGAGAGAGGCCCAAGCAAGACGCGCCCCGAGGAGCGTCTTGCCACGTGTTACCACTGGGTCTGTTTGAGCACCTCCAGGAGAGAGGCCCAAGCAAGACCCGCCCCGAGGAGCGTCTTGCCACATGTCACTACTCGGTCTAACTGAGCGCCTCCAGGAGAGAGGTCCAAGCAAGACACGCCCCGAGGAGCGTCTTGCCACATGTCACTACTCGGTCTGACTGAGCGCCTCCAGGAGGGAGGTCCAAGCAAGACGCGCCCCGAGGAGCGTCTTGCCACATGTCACTACTCGGTCTGACTGAGCGCCTCCAGGAGAGAGGCCCAAGCAAGACTTGCCCCGAGGAGCGTCTTGCCACATGTCAACAATGGGTCTGACTGAGGGCCTCCAGGAGAGAAGCCCAAGCAAGACGCGCCCCGAGGAGCGTCTTGCCACATGTCAACACTGGGTCTGACTGAGGGCCCCCAGGAGAGAGGCCCAAATAAGACGCGCCCCGAGGAGCGTCTTGCCACATGTCAACACTGGGTCTGACTGAGGGCCTCCAGGAGAGAAGCCCAAGCAAGATGCGCCCCGAGGAGCATCTTGCCACATGTCAGCACTCGGTCTGACTGAGCGCCTCCAGGAGAGAGGCCCAAGCAAGACGCGCCCCGAGGAGCGTCTTGCCACATGTCAAAACTGGGTCTGACTGAGCGCCTCCAGGAGAGAGGCCCAAGCAAGACGCGCCCCGAGGAGCGTCTTGCCACATGTGAACACTGGGTCTGACTGAGCGCCTCCAGGAGAGAGGCCCAAGCAAGACGCGCCCGGAGGAGCGTCTTGCCACATGTCAGCACTCGGTCTGACTGAGCGCCTCCAGGAGAGAGGCCCAAGCAAGACGCGCCCAGAGGAGCGTCTTGACACATGTCTCCTCTGGGTCTGACTGAGCGCCTCCAGGAGAGAGGCCGAAGCAAGACGTGCCCCGAGGAGCATCTTGCCACATGTCAACACTGGGTCTGACTGAGCGCCTCCAGGAGAGAGGCCCAAGCAAGACACGCCCCGAGGAGCGTCTTGACACATGTCAACACTGGGTCTGACTGAGGGCCTCCATGAGAGAAGCCCAAGCAAGATGCGCCCCGAGGAGAGTCTTGCCACATGTCAACACTGGGTCTGACAGAGGGCATCCAGGAGAGAGGCCCAAGCAATACGCGCCCCGAGGAGCGTCTTGCCACATGTCAACAATGGGTCTGACTGAGGGCCTCCAGGAGAGAAGCCAAAGCAAGACGCGCCCCGAGGAGCGTCTTGAAACATGTCACTACTCGGTCTAACTGAGCGCCTCCAGGAGAGAGGTCCAAGCAAGACGCGCCCCGAGGAGCGTCTTGCCACATGTCACTACTCGGTCTGACTGAGCGCCTCCAGGAGAGAGGCCCAAGCAAGACGCGCCCCGAGGAGCGTCTTGCCACGTGTCACCAATGGGTCTGACTGAGCTCCTACAGGAGAGAGGCCCAAGCAAGACGCGCCCCGAGGAGCGTCTTGCCACATGTCAACACTGGGTCTTACTGAGCGCCTCCAGGAGAGAGGCCCAAGCAAGACGCGCCCCGAGGAGCGTCTTGCCACGTGTCAACACTGGGTCTGACTTAGCGCCTCCAGGAGAGAGGCCCAAGCAAGATGCGCCACGAGGATCGTCTTGCCACGTGTCACCACTGGGTCTGACTGAGCTCCTCCAGGAGAGAGGCCCAAGCAAGACGCGCCCCGAGGAGCGTCTTGCCACGTGTCACCACTGGGTCTGACTGAGCGCCTCCAGGAGAGAGGCCCCAGCAAGACGCGCCGCGAGGAGCATCTTGCCTTATGTCAGCACTCGGTCTGACTGAGCGCCTCCAGGAGAGAGGCCCAAGCAAGACCCGCCCCGAGGAGCGTCTTGCCACATGTCACTACTCGGTCTAACTGAGCACCTCCAGGAGAGAGGTCCAAGCAAGACAAGCCCCGAGGAGCGTCTTGCCACATGTCACTACTCGGTCTGACTGAGCGCCTCCAGGAGGGAGGTCCAAGCAAGACGCGCCCCGAGGAGCGTCTAGCCACATGTCACTACTCGGTCTGACTGAGCGCCTCGAGGAGAGAGGCCCAAGCAAGACGCGCCCCGAGGAGCGTCTTGCCACATGTCAACACTGGGTCTGACTGAGGGCCCCCAGGAGAGAGGCCCAAATAAGACGCGCCCCGAGGAGCGTCTTGCCACATGTCAACACTGGGTCTGACTGAGGGCCTCCAGGAGAGAAGCCCAAGCAAGATGCGCCCCGAGGAGCGTCTTGCCACATGTCAGCACTCGGTCTGACTGAGCGCCTCCAGGAGAGAGGCCCAAGCAAGACGCGCCCCGAGGAGCGTCTTGCCACATGTCAACACTGGGTCTGACTGAGCGCCTCCAGGAGAGAGGCCCAAGCAAGACGCGCCCCGAGGAGCGTCTTGCCACATGTCAACAATGGGTCTTACTGAGCGCCTCCAGGAGAGAGGCCCAAGCAAGACGTGCCCAAAGGAGCGTCTTGCCGCATGTCAACACTGGGTCTGACTGAGTGCCTCCATGAGAGAAGCCCGAGCAAGACGCGCCCCGAGGAGCGTCTTGCCACATGTCAACACTGGGTCTGACTGAGCACCTCCAGGAGAGAGGCCCAAGCAAGACGCGCCCCGAGGAGCGTCTTGCCACATGTCAACACTGGGTCTGACTGAGCGCCTCCAGGAGCGAGGCCCAAGCAAGAAACGCCCGAGGAGCGTCTTGACACATGTCAACACTGGGTCTGACTGAGCGCCTCCAGGAGAGAGGTCCAAGCAACACGCGCCCCGAGGAGCGTCTTGCCACATGTCAACACTGGGTCTGACTGAGTGCCTCCATGAGAGAAGCCCCAGCAAGACGCGCCCCGAGGAGCGTCTTGTCACATGTCATTACTCGGTCTGACTGAGCGCCTCCAGGAGAGAGGCCCAAGCAAGACGCGCCCCGAGGAGCGTCTTGCCACATGTCAACAATGGGTCTGACTGAGGGCCTCCAGGAGAGAAGCCCAAGCAAGAAGCGCCCCGAGGAGCGTCTTGCCACATGTCAACACTGGATCTGACTGAGCGCCTCCAGGAGAGAGGCCCAAGCAAGACACGCCCCGAGGAGCGTCTTGACACATGTTAACACTGGGTCTGACTGAGGGCCTCCATGTGAGAAGCCCAAGCAAGACGCGCCCCGAGGAGAGTCTTGCCACATGTCAACACTGGGTCTGACAGAGGGCATCCAGGAGAGAGGCCCAAGCAATACGCGCCCCGAGGAGCGTCTTACCACATGTCAACAATGGGTCTGACTGAGGGCCTCCAGGAGAGAAGCCCAAGGAAGACGCGCCCCGAGGAGCTTCTTGTCACATGTCAGCACTCGGTCTGACTGAGCGCCTCCAGGAGAGAGGCCAAAGCAAGATGCGCCCCGAGGAGCGTCTTGACACATGTCAACACTGGGTCTGACAGAGGGCCTCCATGAGAGAGGCCCAAGCAAGACGCGCCCCGAGGAGCGTCTTGCCACATGTCAAAACTGGGTCTGACTGAGCGCCTCCAGGAGAGAGGCCCAAGCAAGACGTGCCCCGAGGAGCGTCTTGCCACATGTGAACACTGGGTCTGACTGAGCGCCTCCAGGAGAGAGGCCCAAGCAAGACGCGCCCGGAGGAGCGTCTTGCCACATGTCAGCACTCGGTCTGACTGAGCGCCTCCAGGAGAGAGGCCCAAGCAAGACGCGCCCCGAGGAGCGTCTTGACACATGTCTCCTCTGGGTCTGACTGAGCGCCTCCAGGAGAGAGGCCGAAGCAAGACGTGCCCCGAGGAGCATCTTGCCACATGTCAACACTGGGTCTGACTGAGTGCCTCCATGAGAGAAGCCCCAGCAAGACGCGCCCCGAGGAGCGTCTTGCCACATGTCAACACTGGGTCTGACTGAGCGCCTCCAGGAGAGAGACCCGAGGAGCGTCTTGCCACATGTCACCTCTGGGTCTGACTGAGCGCCTCCAGGAGAGAGGCGCAAGCAAGAAACGCCCGAGGAGCGTCTTGACACATGTCAACACTGGGTCTGACTGAGCGTCTCCAGGAGAGAGGCCCCAGCAAGACGCGCCCCGAGGAGAGTCTTGCCACATGTCAGCACTCGGTCTGACTGAGCGCCTCCAGGAGAGAGGCCCAAGCAAGAAGCGCCCCGAGGAGTGTCTTGCCACATGTCAACAATGGGTCTGACTGAGGGCCTCCAGGAGAGAAGCCCAAGCAAGAAGCGCCCCGAGGAGCGTCTTGCCACATGTCAACACTGGGTCTGACTGAGCGCCTCCAGGAGAGAGGCCCAAGCAAGACGCGCCCCGAGGAGCGTCTTGCCACATGTCACTACTCGGTCTGACTGAGCGCCTCCAGGAGAGAGGCCCAAGCAAGACGCGCCCCGAGGAGCGTCTTGCCACATGTCAACACTGGGTCTGACTGAGGGCCTCCAGGAGAGAGGCCCAAATAAGACGCGCCCCGAGAAGGGTCTTGCCACATGTCAACAATAGATCTGACTGAGGGCCTCCAGGAGAGAAGCCCAAGCAAGACGTACCCCGAGGAGCGTCTTGCCACATGTCAGCACTCGGTCTGACTGAGCGCTTCCAGGAGAGAGGCCCAAGCAAGACGCGCCCCGAGGAGAGTCTTGCCACATGTCAGCACTCGGTCTGACTGAGCGCCTCCAGGAGAGAGGCCCAAGCAAAAAGCGCCCCGAGGAGTGTCTTGCCACATGTCAACAATGGGTCTGACTGAGGGCCTCCAGGAGAGAAGCCCAAGCAAGAAGCGCCCCGAGGAGCGTCTTGCCACATGTCAACACTGGGTCTGACTGAGCGCCTCCAGGAGAGAGGCCCAAGCAAGACACGCCCCGAGGAGCGTCTTGACACATGTCAACACTGGGTCTGACTGAGGGCCTCCATGAGAGAAGCCCAAGCAAGACGCGCCCCGAGGAGAGTCTTGCCACATGTCAACACTGGGTCTGACAGAAGGCATCCAGGAGAGAGGCCCAAGCAAGACGCGACCCGAGGAGCGTCTTGCCACATGTCACTACTCGGTCTGACTGAGCGCCTCCAGGAGAGAGGCCCAAGCAAGACGCGCCCCGAGGAGCGTCTTGCCACATGTCAACACTGGGTCTGACTGAGGGCCTCCAGGAGAGAGGCCCAAATAAGACGCGCCCCGAGAAGCGTCTTGCCACATGTCAACAATAGATCTGACTGAGGGCCTCCAGGAGAGAAGCCCAAGCAAGACGTACCCCGAGGAGCGTCTTGCCACATGTCAGAACTCGGTCTGACTGAGCGCTTCCAGGAGAGAGGCCCAAGCAAGACGCACCCCGAGGAGCGTCTTGCCACAAGTCAACACTGGGTCTGACTGAGCGCCTCCAGGAGAGAGGCCCAAGCAAGACGCGCCCCGAGGAGAGTCTTGCCACATGTCAGCACTCGGTCTGACTGAGCGCCTCCAGGGGAGAGGCCCAAGCAAGTCGCGCCCCGAGGAGCGTCTTGACACATTTCTCCTCTGGGTCTGACTGAGCGCCTCCAGGAGAGAGGCCCAAGCAAGACGTTCCCCGAGGAGCGTCTTTCCACATGTCAACACTGGGTCTGACTGAGTGCCTCCATAAGAGAAGCCCCAGCAAGACGCGCCCCGAGGAGCGTCTTGCCACATGTCAACACTGGGTCTGACTGAGCGCCTCCAGGAGCGAGGCCCAAGCAAGAAACGCCCAAGGAGCGTCTTGACACATGTCAACACTGGGTCTGACTGAGCGCCTCCAGGAGAGAGGTCCAAGCAACACGCGCCCCGAGGAGCGTCTTTCCACATGTCAACACTGGTTCTGACTGAGTGCCTCCATGAGAGAAGCCCCAGCAAGACGCGCCCCGAGGAGCATCTTGTCACATGTCACTACTCGGTCTGACTGAGCGCCTCCAGGAGAGAGGCCCAAGCAAGACAAGCCCCGAGGAGCGTCTTGCCACATGTCAACAATGGGTCTGACTGAGGGCCTCCAGGAGAGAAGCCCAAGCAAGACTCGCCCCGAGGAGAGTCTTGCCACATGTCAACACTGGGTCTGACAGAGGGCATCCAGGAGAGAGGCCCAAGCAATACGCGCCCCGAGGAGCGTCTTGCCACATGTCAACAATGGGTCTGACTGAGGGCCTCCAGGAGAGAAGCCCAAGCAAGATGCGCCCCGAGGAGCATCTTGCCACATGTCAACACTGGGTCTGACTGAGCGCCTCCAGGAGAGAGGCCCGAGGAGCGTCTCTCCAGATGTCACCTCTGGGTCTGACTGAGCTCCTCCAGGAGAGAGGCGCAAGCAAGAAACGCCCGAGGAGCGTCTTGACACATGTCAACACTGGGTCTGACTGAGCGCCTCCAGGAGAGAGGCCCCAGCAAGACGCGCCCCGAGAAGCGTCTTGCCACATGTCAGCACTCGGTCTGACTGAGCGCCTCCAGGAGAGAGGCCCAAGCAAGAAGCGCCCCGAGGAGCGTCTTGCCACATGTCAACACTGGGTCTAATTGAGCGCCTCCAGGGGAGAGGCCCAAGCAAGACGCGCCCCGAGGAGCGTCTTGCCACTTGTCACTACTCGGTCTGACTGAGCGCCTCCAGGAGAGAGGTCCAAGCAACACGCGCCCCGAGGAGCGTCTTGCCACATGTCAACACTGGGTCTGACTGAGTGCCTCCATGAGAGAAGACCCAGCAAGACGCGCCCCGAGGAGCGTCTTGCCACATGTCAACAATGGGTCTGACTGAGGGCCTCCAGGAGAGAAGCCCAAGCAAGACGCGCCCCGAGGAGCGTCTTGCCACGTGTCAACACTGGGTCTGACTTAGCGTCTCCAGGAGAGAGGCCCAAGCAAGATGCGCCCCGAGGAGCGTCTTGCCACGTGTCACCACTGGGTCTGACTGAGGGCCCCCAGGAGAGAGGCCCAAGTAAGACGCGCCCCGAGGAGCGTCTTGCCACATGTCAACACTGGGTCTGACTGAGCACCTCCAGGAAAGAGGCCCAAGCAAGATGCGCCCCGAGGAGCATCTTGCCACATGTCAACACTGGGTCTGACTGAGCGCCTCCAGGAGAGAGGCCCGAGGAGCGTCTCTCCACATGTCACCTCTGGGTCTGACTGAGCTCCTCCAGGAGAGAGGCGCAAGCAAGAAACGCCCGAGGAGCGTCCTGACACATGTCAACACTGGGTCTGACTGAGCGCCTCCAGGAGAGAGGCCCCAGCAAGACGCGCCCCGAGGAGCGTCTTGCCACATGTCAGCACTCGGTCTGACTGAGCGCCTCCAGGAGAGAGGCCCAAGCAAGAAGCGCCCCGAGGAGCGTCTTGCCACATGTCAACACTGGGTCTAATTGAGCGCCTCCAGGGGAGAGGCCCAAGCAAGACGCGCCCCGAGGAGCGTCTTGCCACTTGTCACTACTCGGTCTGACTGAGCGCCTCCAGGAGAGAGGTCCAAGCAACACGCGCCCCGAGGAGCGTCTTGCCACATGTCAACACTGGGTCTGACTGAGTGCCTCCATGAGAGAAGACCCAGCAAGACGCGCCCCGAGGAGCGTCTTGCCACATGTCAACAATGGGTCTGACTGAGGGCCTCCATGAGAGAAGCCCAAGCAAGACGCGCCCCGAGGAGCGTCTTGCCACGTGTCAACACTGGGTCTGACTTAGCGTCTCCAGGAGAGAGGCCCAAGCAAGATGCGCCCCGAGGAGCGTCTTGCCACGTGTCACCACTGGGTCTGACTGAGGGCCCCCAGGAGAGAGGCCCAAGTAAGACGCGCCCCGAGGAGCGTCTTGCCACATGTCAACACTGGGTCTGACTGAGGGCCTCCAGGAGAGAAGCCCCAGCAAGATGCGCCCCGAGGAGCGTCTTGCCACATGTCAACACTGGGTCTGACTGAGCACCTCCAGGAGAGAGGCCCAAGCAAGATGCGCCCCGAGGAGCGTCTTGCCACATGTCAGCACTCGGTCTGACTGAGCGCCTCCAGGAGAGAGGCCCAAGCAAGAAGCGCCCCGAGGAGCGTCTTGCCACATGTCAACACTGGGTCTAATTGAGCGCCTCCAGGGGAGAGGCCCAAGCAAGACGCGCCCCGAGGAGCGTCTTGCCACTTGTCACTACTCGGTCTGACTGAGCGCCTCCAGGAGAGAGGTCCAAGCAACACGCGCCCCGAGGAGCGTCTTGCCACATGTCAACACTGGGTCTGACTGAGTGCCTCCATGAGAGAAGACCCAGCAAGACGCGCCCCGAGGAGCGTCTTGCCACATGTCAACAATGGGTCTGACTGAGGGCCTCCAGGAGAGAAGCCCAAGCAAGACGCGCCCCGAGGAGCGTCTTGCCACGTGTCAAAACTGGGTCTGACTTAGCGTCTCCAGGAGAGAGGCCCAAGCAAGATGCGCCCCGAGGAGCGTCTTGCCACGTGTCACCACTGGGTCTGACTGAGGGCCCCCAGGAGAGAGGCCCAAGTAAGACGCGCCCCGAGGAGCGTCTTGCCACATGTCAACACTGGGTCTGACTGAGCACCTCCAGGAGAGAGGCCCAAGCAAGATGCGCCCCGAGGAGCATCTTGCCACATGTCAACACTGGGTCTGACTGAGCGCCTCCAGGAGAGAGGCCCGAGGAGCGTCTCTCCACATGTCACCTCTGGGTCTGACTGAGCTCCTCCAGGAGAGAGGCGCAAGCAAGAAACGCCCGAGGAGCGTCTTGACACATGTCAACACTGGGTCTGACTGAGCGCCTCCAGGAGAGAGGCCCCAGCAAGACGCGCCCCGAGGAGCGTCTTGCCACATGTCAGCACTCGGTCTGACTGAGCGCCTCCAGGAGAGAGGCCCAAGCAAGAAGCGCCCCGAGGAGCGTCTTGCCACATGTCAACACTGGGTCTAATTGAGCGCCTCCAGGGGAGAGGCCCAAGCAAGACGCGCCCCGAGGAGCGTCTTGCCACTTGTCACTACTCGGTCTGACTGAGCGCCTCCAGGAGAGAGGTCCAAGCAACACGCGCCCCGAGGAGCGTCTTGCCACATGTCAACACTGGGTCTGACTGAGTGCCTCCATGAGAGAAGACCCAGCAAGACGCGCCCCGAGGAGCGTCTTGCCACATGTCAACAATGGGTCTGACTGAGGGCCTCCATGAGAGAAGCCCAAGCAAGACGCGCCCCGAGGAGCGTCTTGCCACGTGTCAACACTGGGTCTGACTTAGCGTCTCCAGGAGAGAGGCCCAAGCAAGATGCGCCCCGAGGAGCGTCTTGCCACGTGTCACCACTGGGTCTGACTGAGGGCCCCCAGGAGAGAGGCCCAAGTAAGACGCGCCCCGAGGAGCGTCTTGCCACATGTCAACACTGGGTCTGACTGAGGGCCTCCAGGATAGAAGCCCCAGCAAGATGCGCCCCGAGGAGCGTCTTGCCACATGTCAACACTGGGTCTGACTGAGCACCTCCAGGAGAGAGGCCCAAGCAAGATGCGCCCCGAGGAGCGTCTTGCCACATGTCACTACTCGGTCTAACTGTGCGCCTCCAGGAGAGAGGTCCAAGCAAGACGCGCCCCGACGAGCGTCTTGCAAAATGTCACTACTCGGTCTGACTAAGCGCCTCCAGGAGGGAGGTCCAAGCAAGACGTGCCCCGAGGAGCGTCTTGCCACATGTCAACAAGGGGTTAAACTGAGGGCCTCCAGGAGAGAAGCCCAAGCAAGACACGCCCCGAGGAGCGTCTTGACACATGTCAACACTGGGTCGGACTGAGGGCCTCCATGAGAGAAGCCCAAGCAAGACGCGCCCCGAGGAGAGTCTTGCCACATGTCAACACTCGGTCTGACAGAGGGCATTCAGGAGAGAGGCCCAAACAATACGCGCCCTGAGGAGCGTCTTGCCACATGTCACCACTGGGTCTGAATGAGCGCCTCCAGGAGAGAGGCCCAACCAAGACGCGCCCCGAGGAGTGTCTTGCCACATGCCAACACTGGGTCTGACTGAGCGCCTCCAGGAGAGAGGCCCAAGCAAGACGCGCCCCGAGGAGCGTCTTGCCACGTGTCAACACTGGGTCTGTCTGAGCGCCTCCAGGAGAGAGGCCCAAGCAAGACGCACCCTGAGGAGCGTCTTTCCACGTGTCACCACTGGGTCTGAATGAGCGCCTCCAGGAGGGAGGCCCAAGCAAGACGCGCCCCGAGGAGCGTCTTGCCACATGTCAACACTGGGTCTGACTGAGCGCCTCCAGGAGAGAGACCCAAGCAAGACGCGCCCCGAGGAGCGTCTTGCCACATGTCAACAATGGGTCTTACTGAGGGCCTCCATGAGAGAAGCCCAAGCAAGACGCGCCCCGAGGAGTGTCTTGCCACATGTCAACACTGTGTCTGACTGAGCGCCTCCAGGAGAGAGGCCCAAGCAAGACGCGCCCCGAGGAGCGTCTTGCCTTATGTCAGCACTCGGTCTGACTGAGCGCCTCCAGGAGAGAGGCCCAAGCAAGATGCGCCCCGAGGAGCGTCTTGCCACATGTCACTACTCGGTCTAACTGAGCGCCTCCAGGAGAGAGGTCCAAGCAAGACGCGCCCCGACGAGCGTCTTGCAAAATGTCACTACTCGGTCTGACTGAGCGCCTCCAGGAGGGAGGTCCAAGCAAGACGTGCCCCGAGGAGCGTCTTGCCACATGTCAACAATGGGTCTGACTGAGGGCCTCCAGGAGAGAAGCCCAAGCAAGACACGCCCCGAGGAGCGTCTTGACACATGTCAACACTGGGTCGGACTGAGGGCCTCCATGAGAGAAGCCCAAGCAAGACGCGCCCCGAGGAGAGTCTTGCCACATGTCAACACTCGGTCTGACAGAGGGCATTCAGGAGAGAGCCCCAAGCAATACGCGCCCTGAGGAGCGTCTTGCCACATGTCACCACTGGGTCTGAATTAGCGCCTCCAGGAGAGAGGCCCAACCAAGACGCGCCCCGAGGAGTGTCTTGCCACATGCCAACACTGGGTCTGACTGAGCGCCTCCAGGAGAGAGGCCCAAGCAAGACGCGCCCCGAGGAGCGTCTTGCCACGTGTCAACACTGGGTCTGTCTGAGCGCCTCCAGGAGAGAGGCCCAAGCAAGACGCACCCTGAGGAGGGTCTTTCCACGTGTCACCACTGGGTCTGACTGAGCGCCTCCAGGAGGGAGGCCCAAGCAAGACGCGCCCCGAGGAGCGTCTTGCCACATGTCAACACTGGGTCTGACTGAGCGCCTCCAGGAGAGAGGCCCAAGCAAGACGCGCCCCGAGGAGCGTCTTGCCACATGTCAACAATGGGTCTGACTGAGGGCCTCCAGGAGAGAGGCCCAAGCAAGATGCGCCCGGAGGAGCGTCTTGCCACATGTCAACACTGGGTCTGACAGAGGACCTCCAGGAGAAAGGCCCAAGCAAGACGCGCCCCGAGGAGCGTCTTGCCACATGTCACCTCTGGATCTGACTGAGCGCCTCCAGGAGAGAGGCCCAAGCAAGACGCGCCCCGAGGAGCGTCTTGCCACATGTCAACAATGGGTCTGACTGAGGGCCTCCAGGAGAGAAGCCCAAGCAAGACGCGCCCCGAGGAGTGTCATGCCACATGTCACCACTGGGTCTGACTGAGCGCCTCCAGGAGAGAGGCCCAAGCAAGACGTGCCCCGAGGAGCGTCAGGCCACATGTCACTACTCAGTCTGACTGAGCACATCCAGGAGAGAGGCCCAAGCAAGACGCGCCCCGAGGAGCGTCTTGCCACATAGCAGCACTGGGTCTGACTGAGCGCCTCCAGGAGAGAGGCCCAAGCAATACGCGCCCCGAGGAGCGTCTTACCACATGTCAACAATGGGTCTGACTGAGGGCCTCCAGGAGAGAAGCCCAAGGAAGACGCGCCCCGAGGAGCTTCTTGTCACATGTCAGCACTCGGTCTGACTGAGCGCCTCCAGGAGAGAGGCCAAAGCAAGATGCGCCCCGAGGAGCGTCTTGACACATGTCAACACTGGGTCTGACAGAGGGCCTCCATGAGAGAGGCCCAAGCAAGACGCGCCCCGAGGAGCGTCTTGCCACATGTCAAAACTGGGTCTGACTGAGCGCCTCCAGGAGAGAGGCCCAAGCAAGACGTGCCCCGAGGAGCGTCTTGCCACATGTGAACACTGGGTCTGACTGAGCGCCTCCAGGAGAGAGGCCCAAGCAAGACGCGCCCGGAGGAGCGTCTTGCCACATGTCAGCACTCGGTCTGACTGAGCGCCTCCAGGAGAGAGGCCCAAGCAAGACGCGCCCCGAGGAGCGTCTTGACACATGTCTCCTCTGGGTCTGACTGAGCGCCTCCAGGAGAGAGGCCGAAGCAAGACGTGCCCCGAGGAGCATCTTGCCACATGTCAACACTGGGTCTGACTGAGTGCCTCCATGAGAGAAGCCCCAGCAAGACGCGCCCCGAGGAGCGTCTTGCCACATGTCAACACTGGGTCTGACTGAGCGCCTCCAGGAGAGAGACCCGAGGAGCGTCTTGCCACATGTCACCTCTGGGTCTGACTGAGCGCCTCCAGGAGAGAGGCGCAAGCAAGAAACGCCCGAGGAGCGTCTTGACACATGTCAACACTGGGTCTGACTGAGCGTCTCCAGGAGAGAGGCCCCAGCAAGACGCGCCCCGAGGAGAGTCTTGCCACATGTCAGCACTCGGTCTGACTGAGCGCCTCCAGGAGAGAGGCCCAAGCAAGAAGCGCCCCGAGGAGTGTCTTGCCACATGTCAACAATGGGTCTGACTGAGGGCCTCCAGGAGAGAAGCCCAAGCAAGAAGCGCCCCGAGGAGCGTCTTGCCACATGTCAACACTGGGTCTGACTGAGCGCCTCCAGGAGAGAGGCCCAAGCAAGACGCGCCCCGAGGAGCGTCTTGCCACATGTCACTACTCGGTCTGACTGAGCGCCTCCAGGAGAGAGGCCCAAGCAAGACGCGCCCCGAGGAGCGTCTTGCCACATGTCAACACTGGGTCTGACTGAGGGCCTCCAGGAGAGAGGCCCAAATAAGACGCGCCCCGAGAAGGGTCTTGCCACATGTCAACAATAGATCTGACTGAGGGCCTCCAGGAGAGAAGCCCAAGCAAGACGTACCCCGAGGAGCGTCTTGCCACATGTCAGCACTCGGTCTGACTGAGCGCTTCCAGGAGAGAGGCCCAAGCAAGACGCGCCCCGAGGAGAGTCTTGCCACATGTCAGCACTCGGTCTGACTGAGCGCCTCCAGGAGAGAGGCCCAAGCAAAAAGCGCCCCGAGGAGTGTCTTGCCACATGTCAACAATGGGTCTGACTGAGGGCCTCCAGGAGAGAAGCCCAAGCAAGAAGCGCCCCGAGGAGCGTCTTGCCACATGTCAACACTGGGTCTGACTGAGCGCCTCCAGGAGAGAGGCCCAAGCAAGACACGCCCCGAGGAGCGTCTTGACACATGTCAACACTGGGTCTGACTGAGGGCCTCCATGAGAGAAGCCCAAGCAAGACGCGCCCCGAGGAGAGTCTTGCCACATGTCAACACTGGGTCTGACAGAAGGCATCCAGGAGAGAGGCCCAAGCAAGACGCGACCCGAGGAGCGTCTTGCCACATGTCACTACTCGGTCTGACTGAGCGCCTCCAGGAGAGAGGCCCAAGCAAGACGCGCCCCGAGGAGCGTCTTGCCACATGTCAACACTGGGTCTGACTGAGGGCCTCCAGGAGAGAGGCCCAAATAAGACGCGCCCCGAGAAGCGTCTTGCCACATGTCAACAATAGATCTGACTGAGGGCCTCCAGGAGAGAAGCCCAAGCAAGACGTACCCCGAGGAGCGTCTTGCCACATGTCAGAACTCGGTCTGACTGAGCGCTTCCAGGAGAGAGGCCCAAGCAAGACGCACCCCGAGGAGCGTCTTGCCACAAGTCAACACTGGGTCTGACTGAGCGCCTCCAGGAGAGAGGCCCAAGCAAGACGCGCCCCGAGGAGAGTCTTGCCACATGTCAGCACTCGGTCTGACTGAGCGCCTCCAGGGGAGAGGCCCAAGCAAGTCGCGCCCCGAGGAGCGTCTTGACACATTTCTCCTCTGGGTCTGACTGAGCGCCTCCAGGAGAGAGGCCCAAGCAAGACGTTCCCCGAGGAGCGTCTTTCCACATGTCAACACTGGGTCTGACTGAGTGCCTCCATAAGAGAAGCCCCAGCAAGACGCGCCCCGAGGAGCGTCTTGCCACATGTCAACACTGGGTCTGACTGAGCGCCTCCAGGAGCGAGGCCCAAGCAAGAAACGCCCAAGGAGCGTCTTGACACATGTCAACACTGGGTCTGACTGAGCGCCTCCAGGAGAGAGGTCCAAGCAACACGCGCCCCGAGGAGCGTCTTTCCACATGTCAACACTGGTTCTGACTGAGTGCCTCCATGAGAGAAGCCCCAGCAAGACGCGCCCCGAGGAGCATCTTGTCACATGTCACTACTCGGTCTGACTGAGCGCCTCCAGGAGAGAGGCCCAAGCAAGACAAGCCCCGAGGAGCGTCTTGCCACATGTCAACAATGGGTCTGACTGAGGGCCTCCAGGAGACAAGCCCAAGCAAGACTCGCCCCGAGGAGAGTCTTGCCACATGTCAACACTGGGTCTGACAGAGGGCATCCAGGAGAGAGGCCCAAGCAATACGAGGCCCGAGGAGCGTCTTGCCACATGTCAACAATGGGTCTGACTGAGGGCCTCCAGGAGAGAAGCCCAAGCAAGATGCGCCCCGAGGAGCATCTTGCCACATGTCAACACTGGGTCTGACTGAGCGCCTCCAGGAGAGAGGCCCGAGGAGCGTCTCTCCAGATGTCACCTCTGGGTCTGACTGAGCTCCTCCAGGAGAGAGGCGCAAGCAAGAAACGCCCGAGGAGCGTCTTGACACATGTCAACACTGGGTCTGACTGAGCGCCTCCAGGAGAGAGGCCCCAGCAAGACGCGCCCCGAGAAGCGTCTTGCCACATGTCAGCACTCGGTCTGACTGAGCGCCTCCAGGAGAGAGGCCCAAGCAAGAAGCGCCCCGAGGAGCGTCTTGCCACATGTCAACACTGGGTCTAATTGAGCGCCTCCAGGGGAGAGGCCCAAGCAAGACGCGCCCCGAGGAGCGTCTTGCCACTTGTCACTACTCGGTCTGACTGAGCGCCTCCAGGAGAGAGGTCCAAGCAACACGCGCCCCGAGGAGCGTCTTGCCACATGTCAACACTGGGTCTGACTGAGTGCCTCCATGAGAGAAGACCCAGCAAGACGCGCCCCGAGGAGCGTCTTGCCACATGTCAACAATGGGTCTGACTGAGGGCCTCCAGGAGAGAAGCCCAAGCAAGACGCGCCCCGAGGAGCGTCTTGCCACGTGTCAACACTGGGTCTGACTTAGCGTCTCCAGGAGAGAGGCCCAAGCAAGATGCGCCCCGAGGAGCGTCTTGCCACGTGTCACCACTGGGTCTGACTGAGGGCCCCCAGGAGAGAGGCCCAAGTAAGACGCGCCCCGAGGAGCGTCTTGCCACATGTCAACACTGGGTCTGACTGAGCACCCCCAGGAGAGAGGCCCAAGCAAGATGCGCCCCGAGGAGCATCTTGCCACATGTCAACACTGGGTCTGACTGAGCGCCTCCAGGAGAGAGGCCCGAGGAGCGTCTCTCCACATGTCACCTCTGGGTCTGACTGAGCTCCTCCAGGAGAGAGGCGCAAGCAAGAAACGCCCGAGGAGCGTCCTGACACATGTCAACACTGGGTCTGACTGAGCGCCTCCAGGAGAGAGGCCCCAGCAAGACGCGCCCCGAGGAGCGTCTTGCCACATGTCAGCACTCGGTCTGACTGAGCGCCTCCAGGAGAGAGGCCCAAGCAAGAAGCGCCCCGAGGAGCGTCTTGCCACATGTCAACACTGGGTCTAATTGAGCGCCTCCAGGGGAGAGGCCCAAGCAAGACGCGCCCCGAGGAGCGTCTTGCCACTTGTCACTACTCGGTCTGACTGAGCGCCTCCAGGAGAGAGGTCCAAGCAACACGCGCCCCGAGGAGCGTCTTGCCACATGTCAACACTGGGTCTGACTGAGTGCCTCCATGAGAGAAGACCCAGCAAGACGCGCCCCGAGGAGCGTCTTGCCACATGTCAACAATGGGTCTGACTGAGGGCCTCCATGAGAGAAGCCCAAGCAAGACGCGCCCCGAGGAGCGTCTTGCCACGTGTCAACACTGGGTCTGACTTAGCGTCTCCAGGAGAGAGGCCCAAGCAAGATGCGCCCCGAGGAGCGTCTTGCCACGTGTCACCACTGGGTCTGACTGAGGGCCCCCAGGAGAGAGGCCCAAGTAAGACGCGCCCCGAGGAGCGTCTTGCCACATGTCAACACTGGGTCTGACTGAGGGCCTCCAGGAGAGAAGCCCCAGCAAGATGCGCCCCGAGGAGCGTCTTGCCACATGTCAACACTGGGTCTGACTGAGCACCTCCAGGAGAGAGGCCCAAGCAAGATGCGCCCCGAGGAGCGTCTTGCCACATGTCAGCACTCGGTCTGACTGAGCGCCTCCAGGAGAGAGGCCCAAGCAAGAAGCGCCCCGAGGAGCGTCTTGCCACATGTCAACACTGGGTCTAATTGAGCGCCTCCAGGGGAGAGGCCCAAGCAAGACGCGCCCCGAGGAGCGTCTTGCCACTTGTCACTACTCGGTCTGACTGAGCGCCTCCAGGAGAGAGGTCCAAGCAACACGCGCCCCGAGGAGCGTCTTGCCACATGTCAACACTGGGTCTGACTGAGTGCCTCCATGAGAGAAGACCCAGCAAGACGCACCCCGAGGAGCGTCTTGCCACATGTCAACAATGGGTCTGACTGAGGGCCTCCAGGAGAGAAGCCCAAGCAAGACGCGCCCCGAGGAGCGTCTTGCCACGTGTCAAAACTGGGTCTGACTTAGCGTCTCCAGGAGAGAGGCCCAAGCAAGATGCGCCCCGAGGAGCGTCTTGCCACGTGTCACCACTGGGTCTGACTGAGGGCCCCCAGGAGAGAGGCCCAAGTAAGACGCGCCCCGAGGAGCGTCTTGCCACATGTCAACACTGGGTCTGACTGAGCACCTCCAGGAGAGAGGCCCAAGCAAGATGCGCCCCGAGGAGCATCTTGCCACATGTCAACACTGGGTCTGACTGAGCGCCTCCAGGAGAGAGGCCCGAGGAGCGTCTCTCCACATGTCACCTCTGGGTCTGACTGAGCTCCTCCAGGAGAGAGGCGCAAGCAAGAAACGCCCGAGGAGCGTCTTGACACATGTCAACACTGGGTCTGACTGAGCGCCTCCAGGAGAGAGGCCCCAGCAAGACGCGCCCCGAGGAGCGTCTTGCCACATGTCAGCACTCGGTCTGACTGAGCGCCTCCAGGAGAGAGGCCCAAGCAAGAAGCGCCCCGAGGAGCGTCTTGCCACATGTCAACACTGGGTCTAATTGAGCGCCTCCAGGGGAGAGGCCCAAGCAAGACGCGCCCCGAGGAGCGTCTTGCCACTTGTCACTACTCGGTCTGACTGAGCGCCTCCAGGAGAGAGGTCCAAGCAACACGCGCCCCGAGGAGCGTCTTGCCACATGTCAACACTGGGTCTGACTGAGTGCCTCCATGAGAGAAGACCCAGCAAGATGCGCCCCGAGGAGCGTCTTGCCACATGTCAACAATGGGTCTGACTGAGGGCCTCCATGAGAGAAGCCCAAGCAAGACGCGCCCCGAGGAGCGTCTTGCCACGTGTCAACACTGGGTCTGACTTAGCGTCTCCAGGAGAGAGGCCCAAGCAAGATGCGCCCCGAGGAGCGTCTTGCCACGTGTCACCACTGGGTCTGACTGAGGGCCCCCAGGAGAGAGGCCCAAGTAAGACGCGCCCCGAGGAGCGTCTTGCCACATGTCAACACTGGGTCTGACTGAGGGCCTCCAGGAGAGAAGCCCCAGCAAGATGCGCCCCGAGGAGCGTCTTGCCACATGTCAACACTGGGTCTGACTGAGCACCTCCAGGAGAGAGGCCCAAGCAAGATGCGCCCCGAGGAGCGTCTTGCCACATGTCACTACTCGGTCTAACTGAGCGCCTCCAGGAGAGAGGTCCAAGCAAGACGCGCCCCGACGAGCGTCTTGCAAAATGTCACTACTCGGTCTGACTAAGCGCCTCCAGGAGGGAGGTCCAAGCAAGACGTGCCCCGAGGAGCGTCTTGCCACATGTCAACAAGGGGTTAAACTGAGGGCCTCCAGGAGAGAAGCCCAAGCAAGACACGCCCCGAGGAGCGTCTTGACACATGTCAACACTGGGTCGGACTGAGGGCCTCCATGAGAGAAGCCCAAGCAAGACGCGCCCCGAGGAGAGTCTTGCCACATGTCAACACTCGGTCTGACAGAGGGCATTCAGGAGAGAGGCCCAAACAATACGCGCCCTGAGGAGCGTCTTGCCACATGTCACCACTGGGTCTGAATGAGCGCCTCCAGGAGAGAGGCCCAACCAAGACGCGCCCCGAGGAGTGTCTTGCCACATGCCAACACTGGGTCTGACTGAGCGCCTCCAGGAGAGAGGCCCAAGCAAGACGCGCCCCGAGGAGCGTCTTGCCACGTGTAAACACTGGGTCTGTCTGAGCGCCTCCAGGAGAGAGGCCCAAGCAAGACGCACCCTGAGGAGCGTCTTTCCACGTGTCACCACTGGGTCTGAATGAGCGCCTCCAGGAGGGAGGCCCAAGCAAGACGCGCCCCGAGGAGCGTCTTGCCACATGTCAACACTGGGTCTGACTGAGCGCCTCCAGGAGAGAGACCCAAGCAAGACGCGCCCCGAGGAGCGTCTTGCCACATGTCAACAATGGGTCTTACTGAGGGCCTCCATGAGAGAAGCCCAAGCAAGACGCGCCCCGAGGAGTGTCTTGCCACATGTAAACACTGTGTCTGACTGAGCGCCTCCAGGAGAGAGGCCCAAGCAAGACGCGCCCCGAGGAGCGTCTTGCCTTATGTCAGCACTCGGTCTGACTGAGCGCCTCCAGGAGAGAGGCCCAAGCAAGATGCGCCCCGAGGAGCGTCTTGCCACATGTCACTACTCGGTCTAACTGAGCGCCTCCAGGAGAGAGGTCCAAGCAAGACGCGCCCCGACGAGCGTCTTGCAAAATGTCACTACTCGGTCTGACTGAGCGCCTCCAGGAGGGAGGTCCAAGCAAGACGTGCCCCGAGGAGCGTCTTGCCACATGTCAACAATGGGTCTGACTGAGGGCCTCCAGGAGAGAAGCCCAAGCAAGACACGCCCCGAGGAGCGTCTTGACACATGTCAACACTGGGTCGGACTGAGGGCCTCCATGAGAGAAGCCCAAGCAAGACGCGCCCCGAGGAGAGTCTTGCCACATGTCAACACTCGGTCTGACAGAGGGCATTCAGGAGAGAGCCCCAAGCAATACGCGCCCTGAGGAGCGTCTTGCCACATGTCACCACTGGGTCTGAATTAGCGCCTCCAGGAGAGAGGCCCAACCAAGACGCGCCCCGAGGAGTGTCTTGCCACATGCCAACACTGGGTCTGACTGAGCGCCTCCAGGAGAGAGGCCCAAGCAAGACGCGCCCCGAGGAGCGTCTTGCCACGTGTCAACACTGGGTCTGTCTGAGCGCCTCCAGGAGAGAGGCCCAAGCAAGACGCACCCTGAGGAGGGTCTTTCCACGTGTCACCACTGGGTCTGACTGAGCGCCTCCAGGAGGGAGGCCCAAGCAAGACGCGCCCCGAGGAGCGTCTTGCCACATGTCAACACTGGGTCTGACTGAGCGCCTCCAGGAGAGAGGCCCAAGCAAGACGCGCCCCGAGGAGCGTCTTGCCACATGTCAACAATGGGTCTGACTGAGGGCCTCCAGGAGAGAGGCCCAAGCAAGATGCGCCCGGAGGAGCGTCTTGCCACATGTCAACACTGGGTCTGACAGAGGACCTCCAGGAGAAAGGCCCAAGCAAGACGCGCCCCGAGGAGCGTCTTGCCACATGTCACCTCTGGATCTGACTGAGCGCCTCCAGGAGAGAGGCCCAAGCAAGACGCGCCCCGAGGAGCGTCTTGCCACATGTCAACAATGGGTCTGACTGAGGGCCTCCAGAAGAGAAGCCCAAGCAAGACGCGCCCCGAGGAGTGTCATGCCACATGTCACCACTGGGTCTGACTGAGCGCCTCCAGGAGAGAGGCCCAAGCAAGACGTGCCCCGAGGAGCGTCAGGCCACATGTCACTACTCAGTCTGACTGAGCGCATCCAGGAGAGAGGCCCAAGCAAGACGCGCCCCGAGGAGCGTCTTGCCACATAGCAGCACTGGGTCTGACTGAGCGCCTCCAGGAGAGAGGCCCCAGCAAGACGCGCCCCGAGGAGCGTCTTGCCTTATGTCAGCAATCGGTCTGACTGAGCCCCTCCAGGAGAGAGGCCCAAGCAAGACGCACCCCGAGCAGCGTCTTGCCACATGTCAACAATGGGTCTGACTGAGGGCCTCCAGGAGAGAAGCCCAAGCAAGACGCGCCCCGAGGAGCGTCTTGCCACATGTCAACAATGGGTCTGACTGAGGGCCTCCAGGAGAGAAGCCCAAGCAAGACACGCCCCGAGGAGCGTCTTGACACATGTCAACACTGGGTCGGACTGAGGGCCTCCATGAGAGAAGCCCAAGCAAGACGCGCCCGGAGGAGAGTCTTGCCACATGTCAACACTGGGTCGGACTGAGGGCCTCCATGAGAGAAGCCCAAGCAAGACGCGCCCCGAGGAGAGTCTTGCCACATGTCAACACTCGGTCTGACAGAGGGCATTCAGGAGAGAGGCCCAAGCAATACGCGCCCTGAGGAGCGTCTTGCCACATGTCACCACTGGGTCTGAATTAGCGCCTCCAGGAGAGAGGCCCAACCAAGACGCGCCCCGAGGAGTGTCTTGCCACATGCCAACACTGGGTCTGACTGAGCGCCTCCAGGAGAGAGGCCCAAGCAAGACGCGCCCCGAGGAGCGTCTTGCCACGTGTCAACACTGGGTCTGTCTGAGCGCCTCCAGGAGAGAGGCCCAAGCAAGACGCACCCTGAGGAGGCTCTTTCCACGTGTCACCACTGGGTCTGACTGAGCGCCTCCAGGAGGGAGGCCCAAGCAAGACGCGCCCCGAGGAGCGTCTTGCCACATGTCAACAATGGGTCTGACTGAGGGCCTCCAGGAGAGAGGCCCAAGCAAGATGCGCCCGGAGGAGCGTCTTGCCACATGTCAACACTGGGTCTGACAGAGGACCTCCAGGAGAAAGGCCCAAGCAAGACGCGCCCCGAGGAGCGTCTTTCCACATGTCACCTCTGGATCTGACTGAGCGCCTCCAGGAGAGAGGCCCAAGCAAGACGCGCCCCGAGGAGCGTCTTGCCACATGTCAACAATGGGTCTGACTGAGGGCCTCCAGGAGAGAAGCCCAAGCAAGACGCGCCCCGAGGAGCGTCTTGACACATGTCAACACTGGGTCTGACAGAGGGCCTCCACGAGAGAGGCCCAAGCAAGACGCGCCCCGAGGAGTGTCATGCCACATGTCACCACTGGGTCTGACTGAGCGCCTACAGGAGAGAGGCCCAAGCAAGACGTGCCCCGAGGAGCGTCAGGCCACATGTCACTACTCAGTCTGACTGAGCGCATCCAGGAGAGAGGCCCAAGCAAGACGCGCCCCGAGGAGCGTCTTGCCACATAGCAGCACTGGGTCTGACTGAGCGCCTCCAGGAGAGAGGCCCCAGCAAGATGCGCCCCGAGGAGCGTCTTGCCTTATGTCAGCACTCGGTCTGACTGAGCGCCTCCAGGAGAGAGGCCCAAGCAAGACGCACCCCGAGCAGCGTCTTGCCACATGTCAACAATGGGTCTGACTGAGGGCCTCCAGGAGAGAAGCCCAAGCAAGACGCGCCCCGAGGAGTGTCTTGCCACATGTCAACACTGTGTCTGACTGAGCGCCTCCAGGAGAGAGGCCCAAGCAAGACGCGCCCCGAGGAGCGTCTTGCCTTATGTCAGCACTCGGTCTGACTGAGCGCCTCCAGGAGAGAGGCCCAAGCAAGACGCGCCCCGAGGAGCGTCTTGCCACATGTCACTACTCGGTCTAACTGAGCGCCTCCAGGAGAGAGGTCTGGGCAAGACGCGCCCCGACGAGCGTCTTGCAAAATGTCACTACTCGGTTCGACTGAGCGCCTCCAGGAGGGAGGTCCAAGCAAGACGTGCCCCGAGGAGCGTCTTGCCACATGTCAACAATGGGTCTGACTGAGGGCCTCCAGGAGAAAAGCCCAAGCAAGACACGCCCCGAGGAGCGTCTTGACACATGTCAACACTGGGTCGGACTGAGGGCCTCCATGAGAGAAGCCCAAGCAAGACGCGCCCCGAGGAGAGTCTTGCCACATGTCAACACTCGGTCTGACAGAGGGCATTCAGGAGAGAGGCCCAAGCAATACGCGCCCTGAGGAGCGTCTTGCCACATGTCACCACTGGGTCTGAATGAGCGCCTCCAGGAGAGAGGCCCAACCAAGACGCGCCCCGAGGAGTGTCTTGCCACATGCCAACACTGGGTCTGACTGAGCGCCTCCAGGAGAGAGGCCCAAGCAAGACGCGCTCCGAGGAGCGTCTTGCCACGTGTCAACACTGGGTCTGTCTGAGCGCCTCCAGGAGAGAGGCCCAAGCAAGACGCACCCTGAGGAGCGTCTTTCCACGTGTCACCACTGGGTCTGACTGAGCGCCTCCAGGAGGGAGGCCCAAGCAAGACGCGCCCCGAGGAGCGTCTTGCCACATGTCAACACTGGGTCTGACTGAGCGCCTCCAGGAGAGAGGCCCAAGCAAGACGCGCCCCGAGGAGCGTCTTGCCACATGTCAACAATGGGTCTGACTGAGCGCCTCCAGGAGAGAGGCCCAAGCAAGACGCGCCCCGAGGAGCGTCTTGCCACGTGTCAACACTGGGTCTGTCTGAGCGCCTCCAGGAGAGAGGCCCAAGCAAGACGCACCCTGAGGAGCGTCTTTCCACGTGTCACCACTGGGTCTGACTGAGCGCCTCCAGGAGGGAGGCCCAAGCAAGACGCGCCCCGAAGAGCGTCTTGCCACATGTCAACACTGGGTCTGACTGAGCACCTCCAGGAGAGAGGCCCAAGCAAGATGCGCCCCGAGGAGCGTCCTGCCACATGTCAACAATGGGTCTGACTGAGGGCCTCCAGGAGAGAGGCCCAAGCAAGATGCGCCCGGAGGAGCGTCTTGCCACATGTCAACACTGGGTCTGACAGAGGACCTCCAGGAGAAAGGCCCAAGCAAGACGCGCCCCGAGGAGCGTCTTGCCACATGTCACCTCTGGTTCTGACTGAGCGCCTCCAGGTGAGAGGCCCAAGCAAGACGCGCCCCGAGGAGCGTCTTGCCACATGTCAACAATGGGTCTGACTGAGGGCCTCCAGGAGAGAAGCCCAAGCAAGACGCGCCCCGAGGAGCGTCTTGACACATGTCAACACTGGGTCTGACAGAGGGCCTCCACGAGAGAGGCCCAAGCAAGACGCGCCCCGAGGAGTGTCATGCCACATGTCACCACTGGGTCTGACTGAGCGCCTCCAGGAGAGAGGCCCAAGCAAGACGTGCCCCGAGGAGCGTCAGGCCACATGTCACTACTCAGTCTGACTGAGCGCATCCAGGAGAGAGGCCCAAGCAAGACGCGCCCCGAGGAGCGTCTTGCCACATAGCAGCACTGGGTCTGACTGAGCGCCTCCAGGAGAGAGGCCCCAGCAAGACGCGCCCCGAGGAGCGTCTTGCCTTATGTCAGCACTCGGTCTGACTGAGCGCCTCCAGGAGAGAGGCCCAAGCAAGACGCACCCCGAGCAGCGTCTTGCCACATGTCAACAATGGGTCTGACTGAGGGCCTCCAGGAGAGAAGCCCAAGCAAGACGCGCCCCGAGGAGCGTCTTGACACATGTCAACACTGGGTCTGACAGAGGGCCTCCACGAGAGAGGCCCAAGCAAGACGCGCCCCGAGGAGTGTCATGCCACATGTCACCACTGGGTCTGACTGAGCGCCTCCAGGAGAGAGGCCCAAGCAAGACGTGCCCCGAGGAGCGTCAGGCCACATGTCACTACTCAGTCTGACTGAGCGCCTCCAGGAGAGAGGCCCAAGCAAGACGCGCCCCGAGGAGCGTCTTGCCACATGTCAGCACTGGGTCTGACTGAGCGCCTCCAGGAGAGAGGCCCCAGCAAGACGCGCCCCGAGGAGCGTCTTGCCTTATGTCAGCACTCGGTCTGACTGAGCGCCTCCAGGAGAGAGGCCCAAGCAAGACGCGCCCAGAGCAGCGTCTTGCCACATATCAACAATGGGTCTGACTGAGGTTCTCCAGGAGAGAGGCCCAAGCAAGATGCGCCCGGAGGAGCGTCTTGCCACATGTCAACACTGGGTCTGACAGAGGGCCTCCAGGAGAGAGGCCCAAGCAAGACGCGCCGCGAGGAGCGTCTTGCCACGTGTCAACACTGGGTCTGTCTGAGCGCCTCCAGGAGAGAGGCCCAAGCAAGACGCACCCTGAGGAGCGTCTTTCCACGTGTCACCACTGGGTCTGACTGAGCGCCTCCAGGAGAGAGGCCCAAGCAAGACGCGCCCCGAGGAGCGTCTTGCCACATGTCAACACTGGGTCTGACTGAGCGCCTCCAGGAGAGAGGCCCAAGCAAGACGCGCCCCGAGGAGCGTCTTGCCACATGTCAACACTGGGTCTGACTGAGCGCCTCCAGGAGAGAGGCCCAAACAAGACGAGCCCCGAGGAGCGTCTTGCCACATGTCAACAATGGGTCTGACTGAGGGCCTCCAGGAGAGAGGCCCAAGCAAGATGCACCTGGAGGAGCGTCTTGCCACATGTCAACACTGGGTCTGACAGAGGGCCTCCAGGAGAAAGGCCCAAGCAAGACGCGCCCCGAGGAGCGTCTTGTCACATGTCAACACTGGGTCTGTCTGAGCGCCTGCAGGAGAGAAGCCCAAGCAAGACGCGCCCCGAGGAGCGTCTTGCCACATGTCAACAATGGGTCTGACTGAGGGCCTCCAGGAGAGAAGCCCAAGCAAGACGCGCCCCGAGGAGCGTCTTGACACATGTCACTACTGGGTCTGACAGAGGGCCTCCACGAGAGAGGCCCAAGCAAGACGCGCCCCGAGGAGTGTCATGCCACATGTCAACAATGGGTCTGACTGAGGGCCTCCAGGAGAGAAGCCCAAGCAAGACACGCCCCGAGGAGCGTCTTGACACATGTCAACACTGGGTCGGACTGAGGGCCTCCATGAGAGAAGCCCAAGCAAGACGCGCCCCGAGGAGAGTCTTGCCACATGTCAACACTCGGTCTGACAGAGGGCATTCAGGAGAGAGGCCCAAGCAATACGCGCCCTGAGGAGCGTCTTGCCACATGTCACCACTGGGTCTGAATTAGCGCCTCCAGGAGAGAGGCCCAACCAAGACGCGGTCCGAGGAGTGTCTTTCCACGTGCCAACACTGGGTCTGACTGAGCGCCTCCAGGAGAGAGGCCCAAGCAAGACGCGCCCCGAGGAGCGTCTTGCCACGTGTCAACACTGGGTCTGTCTGAGCGCCTCCAGGAGAGAGGCCCAAGCAAGACGCACCCTGAGGAGCGTCTTTCCACGTGTCACCACTGGGTCTGACTGAGCGCCTCCAGGAGGGAGGCCCAAGCAAGACGCGCCCCGAGGAGCGTCTTGCCACATGTCAACACTGGGTCTGACTGAGCGCCTCCAGGAGAGAGGCCCAAGCAAGACGCGCCCTGAGGAGCGTCTTGCCACATGTCAACAATGGGTCTGACTGAGCGCCTCCAGGAGAGAGGCCCAAGCAAGACGCGCCCCGAGGAGCGTCTTGCCACGTGTCAACACTGGGTCTGTCTGAGCGCCTCCAGGAGAGAGGCCCAAGCAAGACGCACCCTGAGGAGCGTCTTTCCACGTGTCACCACTGGGTCTGACTGAGCGCCTCCAGGAGGGAGGCCCAAGCAAGACGCGCCCCGAGGAGCGTCTTGCCACATGTCAACACTGGGTCTGACTGAGCGCCTCCAGGAGAGAGGCCCAAGCAAGACGCGCCCCGAGGAGCGTCTTGCCACATGTCAACAATGGGTCTGACTGAGGGCCTCCAGGAGAGAGGCCCAAGCAAGATGCGCCCGGAGGAGCGTCTTGCCACATGTCAACACTGGGTCTGACAGAGGACCTCCAGGAGAAAGGCCCAAGCAAGACGCGCCCCGAGGAGCATCTTGCCACATGTCACCTCTGGTTTTGACTGAGCGCCTCCAGGAGAGAGGCCCAAGCAAGACGCGCCCCGAGGAGCGTCTTGCCACATGTCAACAATGGGTCTGACTGAGGGCCTCCAGGAGAGAAGCCCAAGCAAGACGCGCCCCGAGGAGCGTCTTGACACATGTCAACACTGGGTCTGACAGAGGGCCTCCACGAGAGAGGCCCAAGCAAGACGCGCCCCGAGGAGTGTCATGCCACATGTCACCACTGGGTCTGACTGAGCGCCTCCAGGAGAGAGGCCCAAGCAAGACGTGCCCCGAGGAGCGTCAGGCCACATGTCACTACTCAGTCTGACTGAGCGCATCCAGGAGAGAGGCCCAAGCAAGACGCGCCCCGAGGAGCGTCTTGCCACATAGCAGCACTGGGTCTGACTGAGCGCCTCCAGGAGAGAGGCCCCAGCAAGACGCGCCCCGAGGAGCGTCTTGCCTTATGTCAGCACTCGGTCTGACTGAGCGCCTCCAGGAGAGAGGCCCAAGCAAGACGCACCCCGAGCAGCGTCTTGCCACATGTCAACAATGGGTCTGACTGAGGGCCTCCAGGAGAGAAGCCCAAGCAAGACGCGCCCCGAGGAGTGTCTTGCCACATGTCAACACTGTGTCTGACTGAGCGCCTCCAGGAGAGAGGCCCAAGCAAGACGCGCCCCGAGGAGCGTCTTGCCACATGTCAACAATGGGTCTGACTGAGGGCCTCCAGGAGAGAAGCCCAAGCAAGACGCGCCCCGAGGAGTGTCTTGCCACATGTCAGCACTCGGTCTGACTGAGCGCCTCCAGGAGAGAGGCCCAAGCAAGACGCGCCCCGAGGAGCGTCTTGCCACATGTCACTACTCGGTCTAACTGAGCGCCTCCAGGAGAGAGGTCCAAGCAAGACGCGCCCCGACGAGCGTCTTGCAAAATGTCACTACTCGGTCTGACTGAGCGCCTCCAGGAGGGAGGTCCAAGCAAGACGTGCCCCGAGGAGCGTCTTGCCACATGTCAACAATGGGTCTGACTGAGGGCCTCCAGGAGAGAAGCCCAAGCAAGACACGCCCCGAGGAGCGTCTTGACACATGTCAACACTGGGTCGGACTGAGGGCCTCCATGAGAGAAGCCCAAGCAAGACGCGCCCCGAGGAGCGTCTTGACACATGTCAACACTGGGTCTGACAGAGGGCCTCCACGAGAGAGGCCCAAGCAAGACGCGCCCCGAGGAGTGTCATGCCACATGTCACCACTGGGTCTGACTGAGCGCCTCCAGGAGAGAGGCCCAAGCAAGACGTGCCCCGAGGAGCGTCAGGCCACATGTCACTACTCAGTCTGACTGAGCGCATCCAGGAGAGAGGCCCAAGCAAGACGCGCCCCGAGGAGCGTCTTGCCACATAGCAGCACTGGGTCTGACTGAGCTTCTCCAGGAGAGAGGCCCCAGCAAGACGCGCCCCGAGGAGCGTCTTGCCTTATGTCAGCACTCGGTCTGACTGAGCGCCTCCAGGAGAGAGGCCCAAGCAAGACGCACCCCGAGCAGCGTCTTGCCACATGTCAACAATGGGTCTGACTGAGGGCCTCCAGGAGAGAAGCCCAAGCAAGACGCGCCCCGAGGAGCGTCTTGACACATGTCAACACTGGGTCTGACAGAGGGCCTCCACGAGAGAGGCCCAAGCAAGACGCGCCCCGAGGAGTGTCATGCCACATGTCACCACTGGGTCTGACTGAGCGCCTCCAGGAGAGAGGCCCAAGCAAGACGTGCCCCGAGGAGCGTCAGGCCACATGTCACTACTCAGTCTGACTGAGCGCCTCCAGGAGAGAGGCCCAAGCAAGACGCGCCCCGAGGAGCGTCTTGCCACATGTCAGCACTGGGTCTGACTGAGCGCCTCCAGGAGAGAGGCCCCAGCAAGACGCGCCCTGAGGAGCGTCTTGCCTTATGTCAGCACTCGGTCTGACTGAGCGCCTCCAGGAGAGAGGCCCAAGCAAGACGCGCCCAGAGCAGCGTCTTGCCACATATCAACAATGGGTCTGACTGAGGTTCTCCAGGAGAGAGGCCCAAGCAAGATGCGCCCGGAGGAGCGTCTTGCCACATGTCAACACTGGGTCTGACAGAGGGCCTCCAGGAGAGAGGCCCAAGCAAGACGCGCCGCGAGGAGCGTCTTGCCACGTGTCAACACTGGGTCTGTCTGAGCGCCTCCAGGAGAGAGGCCCAAGCAAGACGCACCCTGAGGAGCGTCTTTCCACGTGTCACCACTGGGTCTGACTGAGCGCCTCCAGGAGAGAGGCCCAAGCAAGACGCGCCCCGAGGAGCGTCTTGCCACATGTCAACACTGGGTCTGACTGAGCGCCTCCAGGAGAGAGGCCCAAGCAAGACGCGCCCCGAGGAGCGTCTTGCCACATGTCAACAATGGGTCTGACTGAGGGCCTCCAGGAGAGAGGCCCAAGCAAGATGCGCCCGGAGGAGCGTCTTGCCACATGTCAACACTGGGTCTGACAGAGGGCCTCCAGGAGAAAGGCCCAAGCAAGACGCGCCCGGAGGAGCGTCTTGTCACATGACAACACTGGGTCTGTCTGAGCGCCTGCAGGAGAGAAGCCCAAGCAAGACGCGCCCCGAGGAGCGTCTTGCCACATGTCAACAATGGGTCTGACTGAGGGCCTCCAGGAGAGAAGCCCAAGCAAGACGCGCCCCGAGGAGCGTCTTGACACATGTCACTACTGGGTCTGACAGAGGGCCTCCACGAGAGAGGCCCAAGCAAGATGCGCCCCGAGGAGTGTCATGCCACATGTCACCACTGGGTCTGACTGAGCGCCTCCAGGAGAGAGGCCCAAGCAAGACGTGCCCCGAGGAGCGTCAGGCCACATGTCACTACTCAGTCTGACTGAGCGCCTCCAGGAGAGAGGCCCAAGCAAGACGCGCCCCGAGGAGCGTCTTGCCACATGTCAACACTGGGTCTGACATAGGGCCTCCAGGAGAGAGGCCCAAGCAAGACGCGCCCCGAGGAGCGTCTTGCCACATGTCACCTCTGGTTCTGACTGAGCGCCTCCAGGAGAGAGGCCCAAGCAAGACACGCCCCGAGGAGCGTCTTGTCACATGTCAACACTGGGTCTTTCCGAGCGCCTCCAGGAGAGAAGCCCAAGCAAGACGCGCCCCGAGGAGCGTCTTGCCACATGTCAGCACTCGGTCTGACTGAGTGCCTCCAGGAGAGAGGCCCAAGCAAGACGCGCCCCGAGGAGCATCTTGCCACATGTCAACAATGGGTCTGACAGAGGGCCTCCAGGAGAGAGGCCGAAGCAAGACGCGCCCCGAGGAGTGTCTTGCCACATGTCACCACTTGGTCTGACTGAGGGCCTCCAGGAGAGAAGCCCAAGCAACACACGCCCCGAGGAGCGTCTTGCCACATGTCAACAATGGGTCTGACTGAGGGCCTCCAGGAGAGAAGCCCAAGCAAGACGCGCCCCGAGGAGCGTCTTGACACATTTCAACACTGGGTCTGACAGAGGGCCTCCAGGAGAGAGGCCCAAGCAAGACGCGCCCCGAGGAGTGTCTTGCCACATGTCACCACTTGGTCTGACTGAGCGCCTCCAGGAGAGAGGCCCAAGCAACACGCGCCCCGAGGAGCGTCTGGCCACATGTCACTACTCAGTCTGACTGAGCGCCTCCAGGAGAGAGGCCCAAGCAAGACGCGCCCCGAGGAGTGTCTTGCCACATGTCAACAATGGGTCTTACTGAGGGCCTCCAGGAGAGAAGCCCAAGCAAGACGCGCCCCGAGGAGCTTCTTGCCACATGTCAGCACTCGGTCTGACTGAGCGCCTCCAGGAGAGAGGCCAAAGCAAGACGCGCCCCGAGGAGCGTCTTGACACATGTCAACACTGGGTGTGACAGATGGCCTCCATGAGAGAGGCCCAAGCAAGACGCGCCCCGAGGAGTGTCTTGCCACATGTCACCACTTGGTCTGACTGAGCGCCTCCAGGAGAGAGGCCCAAGCAACACGCGCCCCGAGGAGCGTCAGGCCACATGTCACTACTCAGTCTGACTGAGCGCCTCCAGGAGAGAGGCCCAAGCAAGACGCGCCCCGAGGAGCGTCTTGCCACATGTCAACAATGGTTCTTACTGAGGGCCTCCGGGAGAGAAGCCCAAGCAAGACGCGCCCCGAGGAGCTTCTTGCCACATGTCAGCACTCGGTCTGACTGAGTGCCTCCAGGAGAGAGGCCAAAGCAAGACGCCCCCCGAGGAGCGTCTTGCCACTTGTCACTACTCGGTCTGATTGAGCGCCTCAGGGAGAGAGGACCATGCAAGACGCGCCCCGAGGAGCGTCTTGCCACATGTCACCACTGGGTCTGACTGAGTGCCTCCATGAGAGAAGCCCCAGCAAGACGCGCCCCGAGGAGCGTCTTGCCACATGTCACTACTCGGTCTGTTTGAGCGCCTCCAGGAGAGAGGCCCAAGCAAGACGTGCCCCGAGGAGCGTCTTGCCACATGTCAACAATGGGTCTGACTGCGGGCCTCCAGGAGAGAAGCCCAAGCAAGACGCGCCCCGAGGAGCGTCTTGCCACATGTCAACACTGGGTCTGACTGAGCGCCTCCAGGAGAGAGGCCCATGCAAGATGCGCCCGGAGGAGCTTCTTGCCACATGTCAACACTGGGTCTGACAGAGGGCCTCCAGGAGAGAGGCCCAAGCAAGACGCGCCCCGAGGTGCATCTTGCCACCTGTCACCTCTGGTTCTGACTGAGCTCCTCCAGGAGAGAGGCCCAAGCAAGACGCGCCCCGAGGAGCGTCTTGCCTTATGTCAGCACTCGGTCTGACTGAGCGCCTCCAGGAGAGAGGCCCAAGCAAGACGCGCCCCGAGGAGCGTCTTGCAAAATGTCACTACTCGGTCTGACTGAGCGCCTCCAGGAGGGAGTCCAAGCAAGACGCGCCCCGAGGTGCGTCTTGCCACATGTCAACACTGGGTCTGACAGAGGGCCTCCAGGAGAGAAGCCCAAGCAAGACGCGCCCCGAGGAGTGTCTTGCCACATGTCACCACTTGGTCTGACTGAGCGCCTCCAGGAGAGAGGCCCAAGCAACACGCGCCCCGAGGAGCGTCTGGCCACATGTCACTACTCAGTCTGACTGAGCGCCTCCAGGAGAGAGGCCCAAGCAAGACGCGCCCCGAGGAGCGTCTTGCCACATGTCAACACTGGGTCTGACTGAGCGCCTCCAGGAGAGAGGCCCAAGCAAGACGCGCCCCGAGGAGCGTCTTGCCACATGTCAACACTGGGTCTGACTGAGCGCCTCCAGGAGAGAGGCCCAAACAAGACGCGCCCCGAGGAACGTCTTGCCACATGTCAACAATGGGTCTGACTGAGGGCCTCCAGGAGAGAGGCCCAAGCAAGATGCGCCCGGAGGAGCGTCTTGCCACATGTCAACACTGGGTCTGACAGAGGGCCTCCAGGAGAAAGGCCCAAGCAAGACGCGCCCCGAGGAGCGTCTTGTCACATGTCAACACTGGGTCTGTCTGAGCGCCTGCAGGAGAGAAGCCCAAGCAAGACGCGCCCCGAGGAGCGTCTTGCAACATGTCAACAATGGGTCTGACTGAGGGCCTCCAGGAGAGAAGCCCAAGCAAGACGCGCCCCGAGGAGCGTCTTGACACATGTCACTACTGGGTCTGACAGAGGGCCTCCACGAGAGAGGCCCAAGCAAGACGCGCCCCGAGGAGTGTCAAGCCACATGTCAACAATGGGTCTGACTGAGGGCCTCCAGGAGAGAAGCCCAAGCAAGACACGCCCCGAGGAGCGTCTTGACACATGTCAACACTGGGTCGGACTGAGGGCCTCCATGAGAGAAGCCCAAGCAAGACGCGCCCCTAGGAGAGTCTTGCCACATGTCAACACTCGGTCTGACAGAGGGCATTCAGGAGAGAGGCCCAAGCAATACGCGCCCTGAGGAGCGTCTTGCCACATGTCACCACTGGGTCTGAATTAGCGCCTCCAGGAGAGAGGCCCAACCAAGACGCGCCCCGAGGAGTGTCTTGCCACATGCCAACACTGGGTCTGACTGAGCGCCTCCAGGAGAGAGGCCCAAGCAAGACGCGCCCCGAGGAGCGTCTTGCCACGTGTCAACACTGGGTCTGTCTGAGCGCCTCCAGGAGAGAGGCCCAAGCAAGACGCACCCTGAGGAGCGTCTTTCCACGTGTCACCCCTGGGTCTGACTGAGCGCCTCCAGGAGGGAGGCCCAAGCAAGACGCGCCCCGAGGAGCGTCCTGCCACATGTCAACACTGGGTCTGACTGAGCGCCTCCAGGAGAGAGGCCCAAGCAAGACGCGCCCCGAGGAGCGTCTTGCCACATGTCAACAATGGGTCTGACTGAGCGCCTCCAGGAGAGAGGCCCAAGCAAGACGCGCCCCGAGGAGCGTCTTGCCACGTGTCAACACTGGGTCTGTCTGAGCGCCTCCAGGAGAGAGGTCCAAGCAAGACGCACTCTGAGGAGCGTCTTTCCACGTGTCACCACTGGGTCTGACTGAGCGCCTCCAGGATGGAGGCCCAAGCAAGACGCGCCCCGAGGAGCGTCTTGCCACATGTCAACACTGGGTCTGACTGAGCGCCTCCAGGAGAGAGGCCCAAGCAAGACGCGCCCCGAGGAGCGTCTTGCCACATGTCAACAATGGGTCTGACTGAGGGCCTCCAGGAGAGAGGCCCAAGCAAGATGCGCCCGGAGGAGCGTCTTGCCACATGTCAACACTGGGTCTGACAGAGGACCTCCAGGAGAAAGGCCCAAGCAAGACGCGCCCCGAGGAGCATCTTGCCACATGTCACCTCTGGTTCTGACTGAGCGCCTCCAGGAGAGAGGCCCAAGCAAGACGCGCCCCGAGGAGCGTCTTGCCACATGTCAACAATGGGTCTGACTGAGGGCCTCCAGGAGAGAAGCCCAAGCAAGACGCGCCCCGAGGAGCGTCTTGACACATGTCAACACTGGGTCTGACAGAGGACCTCCACGAGAGAGGCCCAAGCAAGACGCGCCCCGAGGAGTGTCATGCCACATGTCACCACTGGGTCTGACTGAGCGCCTCCAGGAGAGAGGCCCAAGCAAGACGTGCCCCGAGGAGCGTCAGGCCACATGTCACTACTCAGTCTGACTGAGCGCATCCAGGAGAGAGGCCCAAGCAAGACGCGCCCCGAGGAGCGTCTTGCCACATAGCAGCACTGGGTCTGACTGAGCGCCTCCAGGAGAGAGGCCCCAGCAAGACGCGCCCCGAGGAGCGTCTTGCCTTATGTCAGCACTCGGTCTGACTGAGCGCCTCCAGGAGAGAGGCCCAAGCAAGACGCACCCCGAGCAGCGTCTTGCCACATGTCAACAATGGGTCTGACTGAGGGCCTCCAGGAGAGAAGCCCAAGCAAGACGCGCCTCGAGGAGTGTCTTGCCACATGTCAACACTGTGTCTGACTGAGCGCCTCCAGGAGAGAGGCCCAAGCAAGACGCGCCCCGAGGAGCGTCTTGCCTTATGTCAGCACTCGGTCTGACTGAGCGCCTCCAGGAGAGAGGCCCAAGCAAGACGCGCCCCGAGGAGCGTCTTGCCACATGTCACTACTCGGTCTAACTGAGCGCCTCCAGGAGAGAGGTCCAAGCAAGACGCGCCCCGACGAGCGTCTTGCAAAATGTCACTACTCGGTCTGACTGAGCGCCTCCAGGAGGGAGGTCCAAGCAAGACGTGCCCCGAGGAGCGTCTTGCCACATGTCAACAATGGGTCTGACTGAGGGCCTCCAGGAGAGAAGCCCAAGCAAGACACGCCCCGAGGAGCATCTTGACACATGTCAACACTGGGTCGGACTGAGGGCCTCCATGAGAGAAGCCCAAGCAAGACGCGCCCTGAGGAGAGTCTTGCCACATGTCAACACTCGGTCTGACAGAGGGCATTCAGGAGAGAGGCCCAAGCAATACGCGCCCTGAGGAGCGTCTTGCCACATGTCACCACTGGGTCTGAATGAGCGCCTCCAGGAGAGAGGCCCAACCAAGACGCGCCCCGAGGAGTGTCTTGCCACATGCCAACACTGGGTCTGACTGAGCGCCTCCAGGAGAGAGGCCCAAGCAAGACGCGCCCCGAGGAGCGTCTTGCCACGTGTCAACACTGGGTCTGTCTGAGCGCCTCCAGGAGAGAGGCCCAAGCAAGACGCACCCTGAGGAGCGTCTTTCCACGTGTCACCACTGGGTCTGACTGAGCGCCTCCAGGAGGGAGGCCCAAGCAAGACGCGCCCCGAGGAGCGTCTTGCCACATGTCAACACTGGGTCTGACTGAGCGCCTCCAGGAGAGAGGCCCAAGCAAGACGCGCCCCGAGGAGCGTCTTGCCACATGTCAACAATGGGTCTGACTGAGCGCCTCCAGGAGAGAGGCCCAAGCAAGACGCGCCCCGAGGAGCGTCTTGCCACGTGTCAACACTGGGTCTGTCTGAGCGCCTCCAGGAGAGAGGCCCAAGCAAGACGCACCCTGAGGAGCGTCTTTCCACGTGTCACCACTGGGTCTGACTGAGCGCCTCCAGGAGGGAGGCCCAAGCAAGACGCGCCCCGCGGAGCGTCTTGCCACATGTCAACACTGGGTCTGACTGAGCGCCTCCAGGAGAGAGGCCCAAGCAAGACGCGCCCCGAGGAGCGTCTTGCCACATGTCAACAATGGGTCTGACTGAGGGCCTCCAGGAGATAGGCCCAAGCAAGATGCGCCCGGAGGAGCGTCTTGCCACATGTCAACACTGGGTCTGACAGAGGACCTCCAAGAGAAAGGCCCAAGCAAGACGCGCCCCGAGGAGCGTCTTGCCACATGTCACCTCTGGTTCTGACTGAGCGCCTCCAGGAGAGAGGCCCAAGCAAGACGCGCCCCGAGGAGCGTCTTGCCACATGTCAACAATGGGTCTGACTGAGGGCCTCCAGGAGAGAAGCCCAAGCAAGACGCGCCCCGAGGAGCGTCTTGACACATGTCAACACTGGGTCTGACAGAGGGCCTCCACGAGAGAGGCCCAAGCAAGACGCGCCCCGAGGAGTGTCATGCCACATGTCACCACTGGGTCTGACTGAGCGCCTCCAGGAGAGAGGCCCAAGCAAGACGTGCCCCGAGGAGCGTCAGGCCACATGTCACTACTCAGTCTGACTGAGCGCATCCAGGAGAGAGGCCCAAGCAAGACGCGCCCCGAGGAGCGTCTTGCCACATAGCAGCACTGGGTCTGACTGAGCGCCTCCAGGAGAGAGGCCCCAGCAAGACGCGCCCCGAGGAGCGTCTTGCCTTATGTCAGCACTCGGTCTGACTGAGCGCCTCCAGGAGAGAGGCCCAAGCAAGACGCACCCCGAGCAGCGTCTTGCCACATGTCAACAATGGGTCTGACTGAGGGCCTCCAGGAGAGAAGCCCAAGCAAGACGCGCCCCGAGGAGCGTCTTGACACATGTCAACACTGGGTCTGACAGAGGGCCTCCACGAGAGAGGCCCAAGCAAGACGCGCCCCGAGGAGGGTCATGCCACATGTCACCACTGGGTCTGACTGAGCGCCTCCAGGAGAGAGGCCCAAGCAAGACGTGCCCCGAGGAGCGTCAGGCCACATGTCACTACTCAGTCTGACTGAGCGCCTCCAGGAGAGAGGCCCAAGCAAGACGCGCCCCGAGGAGCGTCTTGCCACATGTCAGCACTGGGTCTGACTGAGCGCCTCCAGGAGAGAGGCCCCAGCAAGACGCGCCCCGAGGAGCGCCTTGCCTTATGTCAGCACTCGGTCTGACTGAGCGCCTCCAGGAGAGAGGCCCAAGCAAGACGCGCCCAGAGCAGCGTCTTGCCACATATCAACAATGGGTCTGACTGAGGTTCTCCAGGAGAGAGGCCCAAGCAAGATGCGCCCGGAGGAGCGTCTTGCCACATGTCAACACTGGGTCTGACAGAGGGCCTCCAGGAGAGAGGCCCAAGCAAGACGCGCCGCGAGGAGCGTCTTGCCACGTGTCAACACTGGGTCTGTCTGAGCGCCTCCAGGAGAGAGGCCCAAGCAAGACGCGCCCCGAGGAGCGTCTTGCCACATGTCAACACTGGGTCTGACTGAGCGCCTCCAGGAGAGAGGCCCAAGCAAGACGCGCCCCGAGGAGCGTCTTGCCACATGTCAACACTGGGTCTGACTGAGCGCCTCCAGGAGAGAGGCCCAAACAAGACGCGCCCCGAGGAGCGTCTTGCCACATGTCAACAATGGGTCTGACTGAGGGCCTCCAGGAGAGAGGCCCAAGCAAGACGCGCCCCGAGGAGCGTCTTGCCACATGTCAACACTGGGTCTGACAGAGGGCCTCCAGGAGAGAGGCCCAAGCAAGACGCGCCCCGAGGAGCGTCTTGCCACATGTCACCTCTGGTTCTGACTGAGCGCCTCCAGGAGAGAGGCCCAAGCAAGACACGCCCCGAGGAGCGTCTTGTCACATGTCAACACTGGGTCTTTCCGAGCGCCTCCAGGAGAGAAGCCCAAGCAAGACGCGCCCCGAGGAGCGTCTTGCCACATGTCAGCACTCGGTCTGACTGAGTGCCTCCAGGAGAGAGGCCCAAGCAAGACGCGCCCCGAGGAGCGTCTTGCCACGTGTCAACACTGGGTCTGTCTGAGCGCCTCCAGGAGAGAGGCCCAAGCAAGACGCACCCTGAGGAGCGTCTTTCCACGTGTCACCCCTGGGTCTGACTGAGCGCCTCCAGGAGGGAGGCCCAAGCAAGACGCGCCCCGAGGAGCGTCCTGCCACATGTCAACACTGGGTCTGACTGAGCGCCTCCAGGAGAGAGGCCCAAGCAAGACGCGCCCCGAGGAGCGTCTTGCCACATGTCAACAATGGGTCTGACTGAGCGCCTCCAGGAGAGAGGCCCAAGCAAGACGCGCCCCGAGGAGCGTCTTGCCACGTGTCAACACTGGGTCTGTCTGAGCGCCTCCAGGAGAGAGGTCCAAGCAAGACGCACTCTGAGGAGCGTCTTTCCACGTGTCACCACTGGGTCTGACTGAGCGCCTCCAGGATGGAGGCCCAAGCAAGACGCGCCCCGAGGAGCGTCTTGCCACATGTCAACACTGGGTCTGACTGAGCGCCTCCAGGAGAGAGGCCCAAGCAAGACGCGCCCCGAGGAGCGTCTTGCCACATGTCAACAATGGGTCTGACTGAGGGCCTCCAGGAGAGAGGCCCAAGCAAGATGCGCCCGGAGGAGCGTCTTGCCACATGTCAACACTGGGTCTGACAGAGGACCTCCAGGAGAAAGGCCCAAGCAAGACGCGCCCCGAGGAGCATCTTGCCACATGTCACCTCTGGTTCTGACTGAGCGCCTCCAGGAGAGAGGCCCAAGCAAGACGCGCCCCGAGGAGCGTCTTGCCACATGTCAACAATGGGTCTGACTGAGGGCCTCCAGGAGAGAAGCCCAAGCAAGACGCGCCCCGAGGAGCGTCTTGACACATGTCAACACTGGGTCTGACAGAGGACCTCCACGAGAGAGGCCCAAGCAAGACGCGCCCCGAGGAGTGTCATGCCACATGTCACCACTGGGTCTGACTGAGCGCCTCCAGGAGAGAGGCCCAAGCAAGACGTGCCCCGAGGAGCGTCAGGCCACATGTCACTACTCAGTCTGACTGAGCGCATCCAGGAGAGAGGCCCAAGCAAGACGCGCCCCGAGGAGCGTCTTGCCACATAGCAGCACTGGGTCTGACTGAGCGCCTCCAGGAGAGAGGCCCCAGCAAGACGCGCCCCGAGGAGCGTCTTGCCTTATGTCAGCACTCGGTCTGACTGAGCGCCTCCAGGAGAGAGGCCCAAGCAAGACGCACCCCGAGCAGCGTCTTGCCACATGTCAACAATGGGTCTGACTGAGGGCCTCCAGGAGAGAAGCCCAAGCAAGACGCGCCTCGAGGAGTGTCTTGCCACATGTCAACACTGTGTCTGACTGAGCGCCTCCAGGAGAGAGGCCCAAGCAAGACGCGCCCCGAGGAGCGTCTTGCCTTATGTCAGCACTCGGTCTGACTGAGCGCCTCCAGGAGAGAGGCCCAAGCAAGACGCGCCCCGAGGAGCGTCTTGCCACATGTCACTACTCGGTCTAACTGAGCGCCTCCAGGAGAGAGGTCCAAGCAAGACGCGCCCCGACGAGCGTCTTGCAAAATGTCACTACTCGGTCTGACTGAGCGCCTCCAGGAGGGAGGTCCAAGCAAGACGTGCCCCGAGGAGCGTCTTGCCACATGTCAACAATGGGTCTGACTGAGGGCCTCCAGGAGAGAAGCCCAAGCAAGACACGCCCCGAGGAGCATCTTGACACATGTCAACACTGGGTCGGACTGAGGGCCTCCATGAGAGAAGCCCAAGCAAGACGCGCCCTGAGGAGAGTCTTGCCACATGTCAACACTCGGTCTGACAGAGGGCATTCAGGAGAGAGGCCCAAGCAATACGCGCCCTGAGGAGCGTCTTGCCACATGTCACCACTGGGTCTGAATGAGCGCCTCCAGGAGAGAGGCCCAACCAAGACGCGCCCCGAGGAGTGTCTTGCCACATGCCAACACTGGGTCTGACTGAGCGCCTCCAGGAGAGAGGCCCAAGCAAGACGCGCCCCGAGGAGCGTCTTGCCACGTGTCAACACTGGGTCTGTCTGAGCGCCTCCAGGAGAGAGGCCCAAGCAAGACGCACCCTGAGGAGCGTCTTTCCACGTGTCACCACTGGGTCTGACTGAGCGCCTCCAGGAGGGAGGCCCAAGCAAGACGCGCCCCGAGGAGCGTCTTGCCACATGTCAACACTGGGTCTGACTGAGCGCCTCCAGGAGAGAGGCCCAAGCAAGACGCGCCCCGAGGAGCGTCTTGCCACATGTCAACAATGGGTCTGACTGAGCGCCTCCAGGAGAGAGGCCCAAGCAAGACGCGCCCCGAGGAGCGTCTTGCCACGTGTCAACACTGGGTCTGTCTGAGCGCCTCC
Source organism: Nothobranchius furzeri (assembly GCF_043380555.1). NCBI lineage: Eukaryota > Metazoa > Chordata > Actinopteri > Cyprinodontiformes > Nothobranchiidae > Nothobranchius > Nothobranchius furzeri. The sequence continues at coordinate 4,640,873 of NC_091748.1, read as the reverse complement.
AGGAGAGAGGCCCAAGCAAGACGCACCCTGAGGAGCGTCTTTCCACGTGTCACCACTGGGTCTGACTGAGCGCCTCCAGGAGGGAGGCCCAAGCAAGACGCGCCCCGCGGAGCGTCTTGCCACATATCAACACTGGGTCTGACTGAGCGCCTCCAGGAGAGAGGCCCAAGCAAGACGCGCCCCGAGGAGCGTCTTGCCACATGTCAACAATGGGTCTGACTGAGGGCCTCCAGGAGATAGGCCCAAGCAAGATGCGCCCGGAGGAGCGTCTTGCCACATGTCAACACTGGGTCTGACAGAGGACCTCCAAGAGAAAGGCCCAAGCAAGACGCGCCCCGAGGAGCGTCTTGCCACATGTCACCTCTGGTTCTGACTGAGCGCCTCCAGGAGAGAGGCCCAAGCAAGACGCGCCCCGAGGAGCGTCTTGCCACATGTCAACAATGGGTCTGACTGAGGGCCTCCAGGAGAGAAGCCCAAGCAAGACGCGCCCCGAGGAGCGTCTTGACACATGTCAACACTGGGTCTGACAGAGGGCCTCCACGAGAGAGGCCCAAGCAAGACGCGCCCCGAGGAGTGTCATGCCACATGTCACCACTGGGTCTGACTGAGCGCCTCCAGGAGAGAGGCCCAAGCAAGACGTGCCCCGAGGAGCGTCAGGCCACATGTCACTACTCAGTCTGACTGAGCGCATCCAGGAGAGAGGCCCAAGCAAGACGCGCCCCGAGGAGCGTCTTGCCACATAGCAGCACTGGGTCTGACTGAGCGCCTCCAGGAGAGAGGCCCCAGCAAGACGCGCCCCGAGGAGCGTCTTGCCTTATGTCAGCACTCGGTCTGACTGAGCGCCTCCAGGAGAGAGGCCCAAGCAAGACGCACCCCGAGCAGCGTCTTGCCACATGTCAACAATGGGTCTGACTGAGGGCCTCCAGGAGAGAAGCCCAAGCAAGACGCGCCCCGAGGAGCGTCTTGACACATGTCAACACTGGGTCTGACAGAGGGCCTCCACGAGAGAGGCCCAAGCAAGACGCGCCCCGAGGAGGGTCATGCCACATGTCACCACTGGGTCTGACTGAGCGCCTCCAGGAGAGAGGCCCAAGCAAGACGTGCCCCGAGGAGCGTCAGGCCACATGTCACTACTCAGTCTGACTGAGCGCCTCCAGGAGAGAGGCCCAAGCAAGACGCGCCCCGAGGAGCGTCTTGCCACATGTCAGCACTGGGTCTGACTGAGCGCCTCCAGGAGAGAGGCCCCAGCAAGACGCGCCCCGAGGAGCGCCTTGCCTTATGTCAGCACTCGGTCTGACTGAGCGCCTCCAGGAGAGAGGCCCAAGCAAGACGCGCCCAGAGCAGCGTCTTGCCACATATCAACAATGGGTCTGACTGAGGTTCTCCAGGAGAGAGGCCCAAGCAAGATGCGCCCGGAGGAGCGTCTTGCCACATGTCAACACTGGGTCTGACAGAGGGCCTCCAGGAGAGAGGCCCAAGCAAGACGCGCCGCGAGGAGCGTCTTGCCACGTGTCAACACTGGGTCTGTCTGAGCGCCTCCAGGAGAGAGGCCCAAGCAAGACGCACCCTGAGGAGCGTCTTTCCACGTGTCACCACTGGGTCTGACTGAGCGCCTCCAGGAGAGAGGCCCAAGCAAGACGCGCCCCGAGGAGCGTCTTGCCACATGTCAACACTGGGTCTGACTGAGCGCCTCCAGGAGAGAGGCCCAAGCAAGACGCGCCCCGAGGAGCGTCTTGCCACATGTCAACACTGGGTCTGACTGAGCGCCTCCAGGAGAGAGGCCCAAACAAGACGCGCCCCGAGGAGCGTCTTGCCACATGTCAACAATGGGTCTGACTGAGGGCCTCCAGGAGAGAGGCCCAAGCAAGACGCGCCCCGAGGAGCGTCTTGCCACATGTCAACACTGGGTCTGACAGAGGGCCTCCAGGAGAGAGGCCCAAGCAAGACGCGCCCCGAGGAGCGTCTTGCCACATGTCACCTCTGGTTCTGACTGAGCGCCTCCAGGAGAGAGGCCCAAGCAAGACACGCCCCGAGGAGCGTCTTGTCACATGTCAACACTGGGTCTTTCCGAGCGCCTCCAGGAGAGAAGCCCAAGCAAGACGCGCCCCGAGGAGCGTCTTGCCACATGTCAGCACTCGGTCTGACTGAGTGCCTCCAGGAGAGAGGCCCAAGCAAGACGCGCCCCGAGGAGCATCTTGCCACATGTCAACAATGGGTCTGACAGAGGGCCTCCAGGAGAGAGGCCGAAGCAAGACGCGCCCCGAGGAGTGTCTTGCCACATGTCACCACTTGGTCTGACTGAGGGCCTCCAGGAGAGAAGCCCAAGCAATACGCGCCCCGAGGAGCGTCTTGCCACATGTCAACAATGGGTCTGACTGAGGGCCTCCAGGAGAGAAGCCCAAGCAAGACGCGCCCCGAGGAGCGTCTTGACACATTTCAACACTGGGTCTGACTGAGCGCCTCCAGGAGAGAGGCCAAAGCAAGACGCGCCCCGAGGAGCGTCTTGACACATGTCAACACTGGGTCTGACAGAGGGCCTCCATGAGAGAGGCCCAAGCAAGACGCGCCCCGAGGAGTGTCTTGCCACATGTCACCACTTGGTCTGACTGAGCGCCTCCAGGAGAGAGGCCCAAGCAACACGCGCCCCGAGGAGCGTCAGGCCACATGTCACTACTCAGTCTGACTGAGCGCCTCCAGGAGAGAGGCCCAAGCAAGACGCGCCCCGAGGAGCGTCTTGCCACATGTCAACAATGGTTCTTACTGAGGGCCTCCGGGAGAGAAGCCCAAGCAAGACGCGCCCCGAGGAGCTTCTTGCCACATGTCAGCACTCGGTCTGACTGAGCGCCTCCAGGAGAGAGGCCAAAGCAAGACTCCCCCCGAGGAGCGTCTTGCCACTTGTCACTACTCGGTCTGATTGAGCGCCTCAGGGAGAGAGGACCATGCAAGACGCGCCCCGAGGAGCGTCTTGCCACATGTCAACACTGGGTCTGACTGAGTGCCTCCATGAGAGAAGCCCCAGCAAGACGCGCCCCGAGGAGCGTCTTGCCACATGTCACTACTCGGTCTGTTTGAGCGCCTCCAGGAGAGAGGCCCAAGCAAGACGTGCCCCGAGGAGCGTCTTGCCACATGTCAACAATGGGTCTGACTGCGGGCCTCCAGGAGAGAAGCCCAAGCAAGACGCGCCCCGAGGAGCGTCTTGCCACATGTCAACACTGGGTCTGACTGAGCGCCTCCAGGAGAGAGGCCCAAGCAAGATGCGCCCGGAGGAGCTTCTTGCCACATTTCAACACTGGGTCTGACAGAGGGCCTCCAGGAGAGAGGCCCAAGCAAGACGCGCCCCGAGGTGCATCTTGCCACCTGTCACCTCTGGTTCTGACTGAGCTCCTCCAGGAGAGAGGCCCAAGCAAGACGCGCCCCGAGGAGCGTCTTGCCTTATGTCAGCACTCGGTCTGACTGAGCGCCTCCAGGAGAGAGGCCCAAGCAAGACGCGCCCCGAGGAGCGTCTTGCCATATGTCACTACTCGGTCTAACTGAGCGCCTCCAGGAGAGAGGTCCAAGCAAGACGCGCCCCGAGGAGCGTCTTGCAAAATGTCACTACTCGGTCTGACTGAGCGCCTCCAGGAGGGAGTCCAAGCAAGACGCGCCCCGAGGTGCGTCTTGCCACATGTCAACACTGGGTCTGACAGAGGGCCTCCAGGAGAGAAGCCCAAGCAAGACGCGCCCCGAGGAGTGTCTTGCCACATGTCACCACTTGGTCTGACTGAGCGCCTCAGGGAGAGAGGCCCAAGCAACACGCGCCCCGAGGAGCGTCTGGCCAATTGTCACTACTCAGTCTGACTGAGCGCCTCCAGGAGAGAGGCCCAAGCAAGACGCGCCCCGAGGAGTGTCTTGCCACATGTCAACAATGGGTCTTACTGAGGGCCTCCAGGAGAGAAGCCCAAGCAAGACGCGCCCCGAGGAGCTTCTTGCCACATGTCAGCACTCGGTCTGATTGAGCGCCTCACGGAGAGAGGACCATGCAAGACGCGCCCCGAGGAGCGTCTTGCCACATGTCAACACTGGGTCTGACTGAGTGCCTCCATGAGAGAAGCCCCAGCAAGACGCGCCCCGAGGAGCGTCTTGCCACATGTCACTACTCGGTCTGTTTGAGCGCCTCCAGGAGAGAGGCCCAAGCAAGACGTGCCCCGAGGAGCGTCTTGCCACATGTCAACAATGGGTCTGACTGAGGGCCTCCAGGAGAGAAGCCCAAGCAAGACGCGCCCCGAGGAGCGTCTTGCCACATGTCAACACTGGGTCTGTCTGAGCGCCTCCAGGAGAGAGGCCCAAGCAAGATGCGCCCGGAGGAGCTTCTTGCCACATGTCAACACTGGGTCTGACAGAGGGCCTCCAGGAGAGAGGCCCAAGCAAGACGCGCCCCGAGGTGCGTCTTGCCACCTGTCACCTCTGGTTCTGACTGAGCGCCTCCAGGAGAGAGGCCCAAGCAAGACGCGCCCCGAGGAGCGTCTTGTCACATTTCAACACTGGGTCTGTCTGAGCGCCTCCAGGAGAGAAGCCCAAGCAAGACGCGCCCTGAGGAGCGTCTTGCCACTTGTCAACAATGGGTCTGACTGAGGGCCTCCAGGAGAGAAGCCCAAGCAAGACGCGCCCCGAGGAGCGTCTTGACACATGTCAACACTGGGTCTGACAGAGGGCCTCCACGAGAGAGGCCCAAGCAAGACGCGCCCCGAGGAGTGTCATGCCACATGTCACCACTGGGTCTGACTGAGCGCCTCCAGGAGAGAGGCCCAAGCAAGACGTGCCCCGAGGAGCGTCAGGCCACATGTCACAACTCAGTCTGACTGAGCGCCTCCAGGAGAGAGGCCCAAGCAAGACGCGCCCCGAGGAGCGTCTTGCCACATGTCAGCACTGGGTCTGACTGAGCGCCTCCAGGAGAGAGGCCCAGCAAGACGCGCCCCGAGGAGCGTCTTGCCTTATGTCAGCACTCGGTCTGACTGAGCGCCTCCAGGAGAGAGGTCCAAGCAAGACGCGCCCCGAGGAGCGTCTTGCAAAATGTCACTACTCGGTCTGACTGAGCGCCTCCAGGAGGGAGGTCCAAGCAAGACGCGCCCCGAGGTGCGTCTTGCCACATGTCACTACTCGGTCTGACTGAGCGCCTCCAGGAGAGAGGCCCAAGCAAGACGTGCCCCGAGGAGCGTCTTGCCACATGTCAACAATGGGTCTGACTGAGGGCCTCCAGGAGAGAAGCCCAAGCAAGACACGCCCCGAGGAGCGTCTTGACACATGTCAACACTGGGTCGGACTGAGGGCCTCCATGAGAGAAGCCCAAGCAAGACGCGCCCCGAGGAGTGTCTTGCCACATGTCACCACTTGGTCTGACTGAGGGCCTCCAGGAGAGAAGCCCAAGCAAGACGTGCCCCGAGGAGCGTCTTGCCACATGTCAACAATGGGTCTGACTGAGGGTCTCCAGGAGAGAAGCCCAAGCAAGACGCGCCCCGAGGAGCGTCTTGCCACATGTCAACACTGGGTCTGAATGAGCGCCTCCAGGAGAGAGGCCCAAGCAAGATGCGCCCGGAGGAGCTTTTTGCCACATGTCAACACTGGGTCTGACAGAGGGCCTCCAGGAGAGAGGCCCAAGCAAGACGCGCCCCGAGGTGCATCTTGCCACCTGTCACCTCTGGTTCTGACTGAGCGCCTCCAGGAGAGAGGCCCAAGCAAGACGCGCCCCGAGGAGCGTCTTGTCACATGTCAACACTGGGTCTGTCTGAGCGCCTCCAGGAGAGAAGCCCAAGCAAGACGCGCCCCGAGGAGCGTCTTGACACATGTCAACACTGGGTCTGACAGAGGGCCTCCACGAGAGAGGCCCAAGCAAGACGCGCCCCGAGGAGTGTCATGCCACATGTCACCACTGGGTCTGACTGAGCGCCTCCAGGAGAGAGGCCCAAGCAAGACGTGCCCCGAGGAGCGTCAGGCCACATGTCACTACTCAGTCTGACTGAGCGCCTCCAGGAGAGAGGCCCAAGCAAGACGCGCCCCGAGGAGCGTCTTGCCACATGTCAGCACTGGGTCTGACTGAGCGCCTCCAGGAGAGAGGCCCAGCAAGACGCGCCCCGAGGAGCGTCTTGACACATGTCAACACTGGGTCGGACTGAGGGCCTCCATGAGAGAAGCCCAAGCAAGACGCGCCCCGAGGAGAGTCTTGCCAAATGTCAACACTCGGTCTGACAGAGGGCATTCAGGAGAGAGGCCCAAGCAATACGCGCCCCGAGGAGCGTCTTGCCACATGTCACCACTGGGTCTGAATGAGCGCCTCCAGGAGAGAGGCCAGACCAAGATGCGCCCCAAGGAGTGTCTTGCCACTTGCCAACACTGGGTCTGACTGAGCACCTCCTGGAGAGAGGCCCAAGCAAGACGCGCCCCGAGGAGCGTCTTGCCACGTGTCAACACTGGGTCTGACTGAGCGCCTCCAGGAGAGAGGCCCAAGCAAGACGCACCCTGATGAGCGTCTTTCCACGTGTCACCACTGGGCCTGACTGAGCGCCTCCAGGAGAGAGGCCCAAGCAAGACGCGCCCCGAGGAGCGCCTTGCCACATGTCAACACTGGGTCTGACTGAGCGCCTCCAGGAGAGAGGCCCAAGCAAGACGCGCCCCGAGGAGCGTCTTGCCACATGTCAACAATGGGTCTGACTGAGGGCCTCCAGGAGAGAGGCCCAAGCAAGATGCGCCCGGAGGAGCATCTTGCCACATGTCAACACTGGGTCTGACAGAGGTCCTCCAGGAGAAAGGCCCAAGCAAGACGCGCCCCGAGGAGCGTCTTGCCACATGTCACCTCTGGTTCTGATTGAGCGCCTCCAGGAGAGAGGCCCAAGCAAGACGCGCCCCGAGGAGCGTCTTGTCACATGTCAACACTGGGTCTGACTGAGCGCCTCCAGGAGAGAGGCCCAAGCAAGACGTGCCCCGAGGAGCGTCAGGCCACATGTCACTACTCAGTCTGACTGAGCGCCTCCAGGAGAGAGGCCCAAGCAAGACGCGCCCCGAGCAGCGTCTTGCCACATGTCAACAATGGGTCTGACTGAGGGCCTCCAGGAGAGAGGCCCAAGCAAGATGCGCCCGGAGGAGCGTCTTGCCACATGTCAACACTGGGTCTGACAGAGGGCCTCCAGGAGAGAGGCCCAAGCAAGACGCGCCCCGAGGAGCGTCTTGCCACATGTCACCTCTGGTTCTGACTGAGCGCCTCCAGGAGAGAGGCCCAAGCAAGATGCGCCCCGAGGAGCGTCTTGCCACATGTCAACAATGGGTCTGACTGAGGGCCTCCAGGAGAGACGCCCAAACAACACGCGCACCGAGGAGCGTCTGGCCAGATGTCACTACTCAGTCTGACTGAGCGCCTCCAGGAGAGAGGCCCAAGCAAGACGCGCCCCGAGGAGTGTCTTGCCACATGTCAACAATGGGTCTTACTGAGGGCCTCCAGGAGAGAAGCCCAAGCAAGACGCGCCCCGAGGAGCTTCTTGCCACATGTCAGCACTCGGTCTGACTGAGCGCCTCCAGGAGAGAGGCCAAAGCAAGACGCGCCCCGAGGAGCGTCTTGACACATGTCAGCACTGGGTCTGACAGAGGGCCTCCATGAGAGAGGCCCAGGCATGACGCGCCCCGAGGAGTGTCTTGCCACATGTCACACCTTGGTCTGACTGAGCGCCTCCAGGAGAGAGGCCCAAGCAACACGCGCCCCGAGGAGCGTCAGGCCACATGTCACTACTCAGTCTGACTGAGCGCCTCCAGCAGAGAGGCCCAAGCAAGACGCGCCCCGAGGAGCGTCTTGCCACATGTCAACAATGGTTCTTACTGAGGGCCTCCGGGAGAGAAGCCCAAGCAAGACGCGCCCCGAGGAGCGTCTTGCCACATGTCAACACTGGGTCTGACTGAGTGCCTCCATGAGAGAAGCCCCAGCAAGACGCGCCTCGAGGAGCGTCTTGCCACATGTCACTACTCGGTCTGTTTGAGCGCCTCCAGGAAAGAGCCCCAAGCAAGACGTGCCCCGAGGAGCGTCTTGCCACATGTCAACAATGGGTCTGACTGAGGGTCTCCAGGAGAGAAGCCCAAGCAAGACGCGCCCCGAGGAGAGTCTTGCCAAATGTCAAACCCTCGGTCTGACAGAGGGCATTCAGGAGAGAGGCCCAAGCAATACGCGCCCCGAGGAGCATCTTGCCACATGTCACCACTGGGTCTGAATGAGCGCCTCCAGGAGAGAGGCCAGACCAAGACGCGCCGCGAGGAGTGTCTTGCCACATGCCAACACAGGGTCTGACTGAGCGCCTCCAGGAGAGAGGCCCAAGCAAGACGCGCCCCGAGGAGCGTCTTGCCACATGTCAACACTGGGTCTGACTGAGCGCCTCCAGGAGAGAGGCCCAAGCAAGACGCGCCCCGAGGAGCGCCTTTCCACGTGTCAACACTGGGTCTGACTGAGCGCCTCCAGGAGAGAGGCCCAAGCAAGACGCACCCTGAGGAGCGTCTTTCCACGTGTCACCACAGGGTCTGACTGAGCGCCTCCAGGAGAGAGGCCCAAGCAAGACGCGCCCTGAGGAGCGTCTTGCCACATGTCAACACTGGGTCTGACTGAGCGCCTCCAGGAGAGAGGCCCAAGCAAGACGCGCCCCGAGGAGCGCCTTTCCACATGTCAACACTGGGTCTGACTGAGCGCCTCCAGGAGAGAGGCCCAAGCAAGACGCGCCCCGAGGAGCGTCTTGCCACATGTCAACAATGGGTCTGACTGAGGGCCTCCAGGAGAGAAGCCCAAGCAAGACGCGCCCCGAGGAGCGTCTTGACACATGTCAACACTGGGTCTGACAGAGGGCCTCCACGAGAGAGGCCCAAGCAAGACGCGCCCCGAGGAGTGTCATGCCACATGTCACCACTGGGTCTGACTGAGCGCCTCCAGGAGAGAGGCCCAAGCAAGACGTGCCCCAAGGAGCGTCAGGCCACATGTCACTACTCAGTCTGACTGAGCGCCTCCAGGAGAGAGGCCCAAGCAAGACGCGCCCCGAGCAGCGTCTTGCCACATGTCAACAATGGGTCTGACTGAGGGCCTCCAGGAGAGAGGCCCAAGCAAGATGCGCCCGGAGGAGCGTCTTGCCACATGTCAACACTGGGTCTGACAGAGGGCCTCCAGGAGAGAGGCCCAAGCAAGACGCGCCCCGAGGAGCGTCTTGCCACATGTCACCTCTGGTTCTGACTGAGCGCCTCCAGGAGAGAGGCCCAAGCAAGACGCGCCCCGAGGAGCGTCTTGCCACATGTCAACAATGGGTCTGACCGAGGGCCTCCAGGAGAGACGCCCAAACAACACGCGCACCGAGGAGCGTCTGGCCAGATGTCACTACTCAGTCTGACTGAGCGCCTCCAGGAGAGAGGCCCAAGCAAGACGTGCCCCGAGGAGTGTCTTGGTACATGTCAACAATGGGTCTTACTGAGGGCCTCCAGGAGAGAAGCCCAAGCAAGACGCGCCCCGAGGAGCTTCTTGCCACATGTCAGCACTCGGTCTGACTGAGCGCCTCCAGGAGAGAGGCCAAAGCAAGACGCGCCCCGAGGAGCGTCTTGACACATGTCAGCACTGGGTCTGACAGAGGGCCTCCATGAGAGATGCCCAGGCATGACGCGCCCCGAGGAGTGTCTTGCCACATGTCACCACTTGGTCTGACTGAGCGCCTCCAGGAGAGAGGCCCAAGCAACACGCGCCCCGAGGAGCGTCAGGCCACATGTCACTACTCAGTCTGACTGAGCGCCTCCAGCAGAGAGGCCCAAGCAAGACGCGCCCCGAGGAGCGTCTTGCCACATGTCAACAATGGTTCTTACTGAGGGCCTCCGGGAGAGAAGCCCAAGCAAGACGCGCCCCGAGGAGCGTCTTGCCACATGTCAACACTGGGTCTGACTGAGTGCCTCCATGAGAGAAGCCCCAGCAAGACGCGCCTCGAGGAGCGTCTTGCCACATGTCACTACTCGGTCTGTTTGAGTGCCTCCAGGAGAGAGCCCCAAGCAAGACGTGCCCCGAGGAGAGTCTTGCCACATGTCAACAATGGGTCTGACTGAGGGCCTCCAGGAGAGAAGCCCAAGCAAGATGCACCCGGGGGAGATTCTTGCCACATGTCAACACTGGGTCTGACAAAGGGCCTCCAGGAGATAGGCCCAAGCAAGACGCGCCCCGAGGAGCGTCTTGCCACATGTCACCTCTGGTTCTGACTGAGCGCCTCCAGGAGAGAGGCCCAAGCAAGACGCGCCCCGAGGAGCGTCTTGCCACATGTCAACACTGGGTCTGACTGAGCACCTCCAGGAGAGAGGCCCAAGCAAGATGCGCCCCGAGGAGCGTCTTGCCACATGTCAACACTGGGTCTGACTGAGCGCCTCCAGGAGAGAGGCCCGAGGAGCGTCTTGCCACATGTCACCTCTGGGTCTGACTGAGCTCCTCCAGGAGAGAGGCGCAAGCAAGAAACGCCCGAGGAGCGTCTTGACACATGTCAACACTGGGTCTGACTGAGCGCCTCCAGGAGAGAAGCCCCAGCAAGACGCGCCCCGAGGAGCGTCTTGCCACATGTCAACACTGGGTCTGACTGAGCACCTCCAGGAGAGAGGCCCAAGCAAGATGCGCCCCGAGGAGCGTCTTGCCACATGTCAACACTGGGTCTGACTGAGCGCCTCCAGGAGAGAGGCCCGAGGAGCGTCTTGCCACATGTCACCTCTGGGTTTTGACTGAGCTCCTCCAGGAGAGAGGCGCAAGCAAGAAACGCCCGAGGAGCGTCTTGACACATGTCAACACTGGGACTGACTGAGCGCCTCCAGGAGAGAGGCCCAAGCAAGACGTGCCCCGAGGAGCGTCAGGCCACAAGTCACTACTTAGTCTGACTGAGCGCCTCCAGGAGAGAGGCCCAAGCAAGACGCGCCCCGAGCAGCGTCTTGCCACATGTCAACAATGGGTCTGACTGAGGGCCTCCAGGAGAGAGGCCCAAGCAAGATGCGCCCGGAGGAGCGTCTTGCCACATGTCAACACTGGGTCTGACAGAGGGCCTCCAGGAGAGAGGCCCAAGCAAGACGCGCCCCGAGGAGTGTCTTGCCACATGTCAACAATGGGTCTTAATGAGGGCCTCCAGGAGAGAAGCCCAAGCAAGACGCGCCCCGAGGAGCTTCTTGCCACATGTCAGCACTCGGTCTGACTGAGCACCTCCAGGAGAGAGGCCAAAGCAAGACGCGCCCCGAGGAGCGTCTTGACACATGTCAGCACTGGGTCTGACAGAGGGCCTCCATGAGAGAGGCCCAGGCAGGACGCGCCCCGAGGAGTGTCTTGCCACATGTCACCACTTGGTCTGACTAAGCGCCTCCAGGAGAGAGGCCCAAGCAACACGCGCCCCGAGGAGCGTCAGGCCACATGTCACTACTCAGTCTGACTGAGCGCCTCCAGCAGAGAGGCGCAAGCAAGACGCGCCCCGAGGAGCGTCTTGCCACATGTCAACAATGGTTCTTACTGAGGGCCTCCGGGAGAGAAGCCCAAGCAAGACGCGCCCCGAGGAGCGTCTTGCCACATGTCAACACTGGGTCTGACTGAGTGCCTCCATGAGAGAAGCCCCAGCAAGACGCGCCTCGAGGAGCGTCTTGCCACATGTCACTACTCGGTCTGTTTGAGCGCCTCCAGGAGAGAGCCCAAAGCAAGACGAGCCCCGAGGAGCGTCTTGCCACATGTCAACAATGGGTCTGACTGAGGGCCTCCAGGAGAGAAGCCCAAGCAAGACGCGCCCCGAGGAGCGTCTTGCCACATGTCAACACTGGGTCTGACTGAGCGCCTCCAGGAGAGAGGCCCAAGCAAGATGCGCCCGGAGGAGATTCTTGCCACATGTCAACACTGGGTCTGACAAAGGGCCTCCAGGAGAGAGGCCCAAGCAAGACGCGCCCCGAGGAGCGTCTTGCCACATGTCACCTCTGGTTCTGACTGAGCGCCTCCAGGAGAGAGGCCCAAGCAAGACGCGCCCCGAGGAGCGTCTTGCCACATGACAACACTGGGTCTGACTGAGCACCTCCAGGAGAGAGGCCCAAGCAAGATGCGCCCCGAGGAGCGTCTTGCCACATGTCAACACTGGGTCTGACTGAGCGCCTCCAGGAGAGAGGCCCGAGGAGCGTCTTGCCACATGTCACCTCTGGGTCTGACTGAGCTCCTCCAGGAGAGAGGCGCAAGCAAGAAACGCCCGAGGAGCGTCTTGACACATGTCAACACTGGGTCTGACTGAGCGCCTCCAGGAGAGAAGCCCCAGCAAGACGCGCCCCGAGGAGCGTCTTGCCACATGTCAACACTGGGTCTGACTGAGCACCTCCAGGAGAGAGGCCCAAGCAAGATGCGCCCCGAGGAGCGTCTTGCCACATGTCAACACTGGGTCTGACTGAGCGCCTCCAGGAGAGAGGCCCGAGGAGCGTCTTGCCACATGTCACCTCTGGGTCTGACTGAGCTCCTCCAGGAGAGAGGCGCAAGCAAGAAACGCCCGAGGAGCGTCTTGACACATGTCAACACTGGGTCTGACTGAGCGCCTCCAGGAGAGAGGCCCCAGCAAGACGCGCCCCGAGGAGCGTCTTGCCACATGTCAGCACTCGGTCTGACTGAGCGCCTCCAGGAGAGAGGCCCAAGCAAGAAGCGCCCCGAGGAGCGTCTTGCCACATGTCAACAATGGGTCTGACTGAGGGCCTCCAGGAGAGAAGCCCAAGCAAGACGCGCCCCGAGGAGCGTCTTGCCACATGTCAACACTGGGTCTAATTGAGCGCCTCCAGGAGAGAGGCCCAAGCAAGACGCGCCCCGAGGAGCGTCTTGCCACATGTCACTACTCGGTCTGACTGAGCACCTCCAGGAGAGATGTCCAAGCAACACGCGCCCCGAGGAGCGTCTTGCCACATGTCAACACTGGGTCTGACTGAGTGCCTCCATGAGAGAAGCCCCAGAAAGACGCGCCCCGAGGAGCGTCTTGCCACATGTCAAAAATGGGTCTGACTGAGGGCCTCCAGGAGAGAAGCCAAAGCAAGACGCGCCCCGAGGAGCTTCTTTCCACATGTCAACAATGGGTCTTACTGAGGGCCTCCATAAGAGAAGCCCAAGCAAGATGCGCCCCGAGGAGTGTCTTGCCACATGTCAACACTGTGTCTGACTGAGCGCCTCCAGGAGAGAGGCCCAAGCAAGACGCGCCCCGAGGAGCGTCTTGCCACGTGTCAACACTGGGTCTGACTTAGCGCCTCCAGGAGAGAGGCCCAAGCAAGACGCGCCCCGAGGAGCGTCTTGCCACATGTCACTACTCGGTCTAACTGAGCGCATCCAGGAGAGAGGTCCAAGCAAGACGCACTCCGAGGAGCGTCTTGCCACATGTCACTACTCGGTCTGACTGAGCGCCTCCAGGAGAGAGGCCCAAGCAAGACACGCCCCGAGGAGAGTCTTGCCACATGTCAACACTCGGTCTGACAGAGGGCATTCAGGAGAGAGGCCCAAGCAATACGCGCCCCGAGGAGCGTCTTGCCACATGTCACCACTGGGTCTGAATGAGCGCCTCCAGGAGAGAGGCCCAACCAAGACGCGCCCCGAGGAGTGTCTTGCCACATGCCAACACTGGGTCTGACTGAGCGCCTCCAGGAGAGAGGTCCAAGCAAGACGCGCCCCGAGGAGCGTCTTGCCACGTGTCAACACTGGGTCTGACTGAGCGCCTCCAGGAGAGAGGCCCAAGCAAGACGCACCCTGAGGAGCGTCTTTCCACGTGTCACCACTGGGTCTGACTGAGCGCCTCCAGGAGAGAGGCCCAAGCAAGACGCGCGCCGAGGAGCGTCTTGCCACATGTCAACACTGGGTCTGACTGAGCGCCTCCAGGAGAGAGGCCCAAGCAAGACGCGCACCGAGGAGCGTCTTGCCACATGTCAACACTGGGTCTGACTGAGCGCCTCCAGGAGAGAGGCCCAAGCAAGACGTGCCCCGAGGAGCGTCTTGCCACATGTCAACAATGGGTCTGACTGAGGGCCTCCAGGAGAGAGGCCCAAGCAAGATGCGCCCGGAGGAGCGTCTTGCCACATGTCAACACTGGGTCTGACAGAGGGCCTCCAGGAGAAAGGCCCAAGCAAGACGTGCCCCGAGGAGCGTCTTGCCACATGTCACCTCTGGTTCTGACTGAGCGCCTCCAGGAGAGAGGCCCAAGCAAGACGCGCCCCGAGGAGCGTCTTGTCACATGTCAACACTGGGTCTGTCTGAGCGCCTCCAGGAGAGAAGCCCAAGCAAGACGCGCCCCGAGGAGCGTCTTGCCACATGTCAACAATGGGTCTGACTGAGGGCCTCCAGGAGAGAAGCCCAAGCAAGACGCGCCCCGAGGGGCGTCTTGACACATGTCAACACTGGTTCTGACAGAGCGCCTCCAGGAGAGAGGCCCAAGCAAGACGTGCCCCGAGGAGTGTCATGCCACATGTCACCACTGGGTCTGACTGAGCGCCTCCAGGAGAGAGGCCCAAGCAAGACGCGCACCGAGGAGCGTCTTGCCACATGTCAACACTGGGTCTGACTGAGCGCCTCCAGGAGAGAGGCCCAAGCAAGACGTGCCCCGAGGAGCGTCTTGCCACATGTCAACAATGGGTCTGACTGAGGGCCTCCAGGAGAGAGGCCCAAGCAAGATGCGCCCGGAGGAGCGTCTTGCCACATGTCAACACTGGGTCTGACAGAGGGCCTCCAGGAGAAAGGCCCAAGCAAGACGTGCCCCGAGGAGCGTCTTGCCACATGTCACCTCTGGTTCTGACTGAGCGCCTCCAGGAGAGAGGCCCAAGCAAGACGCGCCCCGAGGAGCGTCTTGTCACATGTCAACACTGGGTCTGTCTGAGCGCCTCCAGGAGAGAAGCCCAAGCAAGACGCGCCCCGAGGAGCGTCTTGACACATGTCAACACTGGTTCTGACAGAGCGCCTCCAGGATAGAGGCCCAAGCAAGACGTGCCCCGAGGAGTGTCATGCCACATGTCACCACTGGGTCTGACTGAGCGCCTCCAGGAGAGAGGCCCAAGCAAGACGTGCCCCGAGGAGCGTCAGGCCACATGTCACTACTCAGTCTGACTGAGCGCCTCCAGGAGAGAGGCCCAAGCAAGACGCGCCCCGAGGAGCGTCTTGCCTTATGTCAACACTCGGTCTGACTGAGCGCCTCCAGGAGAGAGGCCCAAGCAAGATGCGCCCCGAGCAGCGTCTTGCCACATGTCAACAATGGGTCTGACTGAGGGCCTCCAGGAGAGAGGCCCAAGCAAGATGCGCCCGGAGGAGCGTCTTGCCACATGTCAACACTGGGTCTGACAGAGGGCCTCCAGGAGAGAGGCCCAAGCAAGACGCGCCCCGAGGAGCGTCTTGCCACATGTCACCTCTGGTTCTGACTGAGCACCTCCAGGAGAGAGGCCCAAGCAAGACGCGCCCCGAGGAGGGTCTTGTCACATGTCAACACTGGGTCTTTCTGAGCGCCTCCAGGAGAGAAGCCCAAGCAAGACGCGCCCCGAGGAGCGTCTTGCCACATGTCAGCACTCGGTCTGACTGAGTGCCTCCAGGAGAGAGGCCCAAGCAAGACGCGCCCCGAGGAGTGTCTTGCCACATGTCAACAATGGGTCTGACAGAGGGCCTCCAGGAGAGAGGCCGAAGCAAGACGCGCCCCGAGGAGTGTCTTGCCACATGTCACCACTTGGTCTGACTGAGGGCCTCCAGGAGAGAAGCCCAAGCAACACGCGGCCCAAGGAGCGTCTTGCCACATGTCAGCACTCGGTCTGACTGAGCGCCTCCAGGAGAGAGGCCCAAGCAAGACGCGCCCCGAGGAGCGTCTTGCCACATGTCAACAATGGGTCTGACTGAGGGCCTCCAGGAGAGAAGCCCAAGCAAGACGCGCCCCGAGGAGCGTCTTGACACATGTCAACACTGGGTCTGACAGAGGGCCTCCAGGAGAGAGGCCCAAGCAAGACGCGCCCCGAGGAGTGTCTTGCCACATGTCACCACTTGGTCTGACTGAGCGCCTCCAGGAGAGAGGCCCAAGCAACACGCGCCCCGAGGAGCGTCTGGCCACATGTCACTACTCAGTCTGACTGAGCGCCTCCAGGAGAGAGGCCCAAGCAAGACGCGCCCCGAGGAGTGTCTTGCCACATGTCAACAATGGGTCTTACTGAGGGCCTCCAGGAGAGAAGCCCAAGCAAGACGCGCCCCGAGGAGCTTCTTGCCACATGTCAGCACTCGGTCTGACTGAGCGCCTCCAGGAGAGAGGCCAAAGCAAGACGCGCCCCGAGGAGCGTCTTGACACATGTCATCACTGGGTCTGACAGAGGGCCTCCATGAGAGAGGCCCAAGCAAGACGCGCCCCGAGGAGTGTCTTGCCACATGTCACCACTTGGTCTGACTGAGCGCCTCCAGGAGAGAGGCCCAAGCAACACGTGCCCCGAGGAGCGTCAGGCCACATGTCACTACTCAGTCTGATTGAGCGCCTCAGGGAGAGAGGTCCAAGCAAGACGCGCCCCGAGGAGCGTCTTGCCACATGCCAACAATGGGTCTGACTGAGTGCCTCCATGAGAGAAGCCCCAGCAAGACGCGCCCCGAGGAGCGTCTTGCCACATGTCACTACTCGGTCTGTTTGAGCGCCTCCAGGAGAGAGGCCCAAGCAAGACGTGCCCCGGGGAGCATCTTGCCACATGTCAACAATGGGTCTGACTGAGGGTCTCCAGGAGAGAAGCCCAAGCAAGACGCGCCCCGAGGAGCGTCTTGCCACATGTCAACACTGGGTCTGACTGAGCGCCTCCAGGAGAGAGGCCCAAGCAAGATGCGCCCGGAGGAGCTTCTTGCCACATGTCAACACTGGGTCTGACAGAGGGCCTCCAGGAGAGAGGCCCAAGCAAGACGCGCCCCGAGGAGCGTCTTGCCACATGTCACCTCTGGTTCTGACTGAGCGCCTCCAGGAGAGAGGCCCAAGCAAGACGCGCCCCGAGCGTCTTGTCACATGTCAACACTGGGTCTGTCTGAGCGCCTCCAGGAGAGAAGCCCAAGCAAGAAGCGCCCCGAGGAGCGTCTTGCCACATGTCAACAATGGGTCTGACTGAGGGCCTCCAGGAGAGAAGCCCAAGCAAGACGCGCCCCGAGGAGCGTCTTGACACATGTCAACACTGGGTCTGACAGAGGGCCTCCACGAGAGAGGCCCAAGCAAGACGCGCCCCGAGGATTGTCATGCCACATGTCACCACTGGGTCTGACTGAGCGCCTCCAGGGGAGAGGCCCAAGCAAGACGTGCCCCGAGGAGCGTCAGGCCACATGTCACTACTCAGTCTGACTGAGCGCCTCCAGGAGAGAGGCCCAAGCAAGACGCGCCCCGAGGAGCGTCTTGCCACATGTCAGCACTGGGTCTGACTGAGCGCCTCCAGGAGAGAGGCCCAAGCAAGACGTGCCCCGAGGAGCGTCAGGCCACATGTCACTACTCAGTCTGACTGAGCGCCTCCAGGAGAGAGGCCCAAGCAAGACGCGCCCCGAGGAGCGTCTTGCCTTATGTCAGCACTCGGTCTGACTGAGCGCCTCCAGGAGAGAGGCCCAAGCAAGACGCGCCCCGAGGAGCGTCTTGCCACATGTCAACAATGGGTCTGACTCAGGGCCTCCAGGAGAGAGGCCCAAGCAAGATGCGCCCGGAGGAGCGTCTTGCCACATGTCAACACTGGGTCTGACTGAGGGCTTCCAGGAGAGAAGCCCAAGCAAGACGCGCCCAGAGGAGCATCTTGACACATGTCAACACTGGGTCTGAAAGAGGGCCTCCAGGAGAGAGGCCCAACCAAGACGCGCCCCGAGGAGTGTCTTGCCACATGTCACCACTTGGTCTGACTGAGCGCCTCCAGGAGAGAGGCCCAAGCAACACGCGCCCCGAGGAGCGTCAGGCCACATGTCACTACTCAGTCTGACTGAGCGCCTCCAGAAGAGAGGCCCAAGCAAGACGCGCCCCGAGGAGCGTCTTGCCACATGTCAACAATGGGTCTTACTGAGGGCCTCCAGGAGAGAAGCCCAAGCAAGACGCGCCCCGAGGAGCTTCTTGCCACATGTCAGCACTCGGTCTGACTGAGCACCTCCAGGAGAGAGGCCAAAGCAAGACGCGCCCCGAGGAGCGTCTTGACACATGTCAACACTGGGTCTGACAGAGGGCCTCCATGAGAGAGGCCCAAGCAAGACGCGCCCCAAAGAGTGTCTTGCCACATGTAACCACTTGGTCTGACTGAGCGCCTCCAGGAGAGAGGCCCAAGCAACACGCGCCCCGAGGAGCGTCAGGCCACATGTCACTACTCAGTCTGACTGAGCGCCTCCAGGAGAGAGGCCCAAGCAAGACGCGCCCCGAGGAGCGTCTTGCCACGTGTCAACACTGGGTCTTATTGAGGGCCTTCTGGAGAGAGACCCAAGCAAGACGCGCCCCGAGGAGCTTCTTGCCACATGTCAGCACTCGGTCTGACTGAGCGCCTCCAGGAGAGAGGCCAAAGCAAGACGCCCCCCGAGGAGCGTCTTGACACATGTCAACACTGGGTCTGACAGAGGGCCTCCATGAGAGAGGCCCAAGCAAGACGCGTCCCGAGGAGTATCTTGCCAAATGTCAACACTGGGTCTAACTGAGCGCCTCAGGGAGAGAGGTCCAAGCAAGACGCGCCCCGAGGAGCGTCTTGCCACATGTCACTACTCGGTCTGACTGAGCGCCTCAGGGAGAGAGGTCCAAGCAAGACGCGCCCCGAGGAGCATCTTGCCACATGTCAACACTGGGTCTGACTGAGTGCCTCCATGAGAGAAGCCCCAGCAAGACGCGCCCCGAGGAGCGTCTTGCCACATGTCACTACTCGGTCTGTTTGAGCGCCTCCAGGAGAGAGGCCCAAGCAAGACGTGCCCCGAGGAGCGTCTTGCCACATGTCAACAATGGGTCTGACTGAGGACCTCCAGGAGAGAAGCCCAAGCAAGACGCGCCCCGAGGAGCGTCTTGCCACATGTCAACACTGGGTCTGACTGAGCGCCTCCAGGAGAGAGGCCCAACCAAGACACGCCCCGAGGAGCGTCTTGACACATGTCAACACTGGGTCTGACTGACGGCCTCCACGAGAGAAGCCCAAGCAAGACGCGCCCTGAGCAGAGTCTTGCCACATGTCAACACTCGGTCTGACAGAGGGCATCCAGGAGAGAGGCCCAAGCAATACGCGCCCCGAGGAGCGTCTTGCCACATGTCACCACTGGGTCTGACTGAGCTTCTCCAGGAGAGAGGCCCAACCAAGACGCGCCCTGAGGAGCGTCTTGCCACATTTTAACAATGGTTCTTACTGAGGGCCTCCGGGAGAGAAGCCCAAGCAAGACGCGCCCCGAGGAGCGTCTTGCCACATGTCAACACTGGGTCTGACTGAGTGCCTCCATGAGAGAAGCCCCAGCAAGACGCGCCTCGAGGAGCGTCTTGCCACATGTCACTACTCGGTCTGTTTGAGCGCCTCCAGGAGAGAGCCCCAAGCAAGACGTGCCCCGAGGAGAGTCTTGCCACATGTCAACAATGTGTCTGACTGAGGGCCTCCAGGAGAGAAGCCCAAGCAAGACGCGCCCCGAGGAGCGTCTTGCCACATGTCAACACTGGGTCTGACTGAGCGCCTCCAGGAGAGAGGCCCAAGCAAGATGCGCCCGGAGGAGATTCTTGCCACATGTCAACACTGGGTCTGACAAAGGGCCTCCAGGAGAGAGGCCCAAGCAAGATGCGCCCGGAGGAGATTCTTGCCACATGTCACCTCTGGTTCTGACTGAGAGCCTCCAGGAGAGAGGCCCAAGCAAGACGCGCCCCGAGGAGCGTCTTGCCACATGTCAACACTGGGTCTGACTGAGCACCTCCAGGAGAGAGGCCCAAGCAAGATGCGCCCCGAGGAGCGTCTTGCCACATGTCAACACTGGGTCTGACTGAGCGCCTCCAGGAGAGAGGCCCGAGGAGCGTCTTGCCACATGTCACCTCTGGGTCTGACTGAGCTCCTCCAGGAGAGAGGCGCAAGCAAGAAACGCCCGAGGAGCGTCTTGACACATGTCAACACTGGGTCTGACTGAGCGCCTCCAGGAGAGAAGCCCCAGCAAGACGCGCCCCGAGGAGCGTCTTGCCACATGTCAACACTGGGTCTGACTGAGCACCTCCAGGAGAGAGGCCCAAGCAAGATGCGCCCCGAGGAGCGTCTTGCCACATGTCAACACTGGGTCTGACTGAGCGCCTCCAGGAGAGAGGCCCGAGGAGCGTCTTGCCACATGTCACCTCTGGGTCTGACTGAGCTCCTCCAGGAGAGAGGCGCAAGCAAGAAACGCCCGAGGAGCGTCTTGACACATGTCAACACTGGGACTGACTGAGCGCCTCCAGGAGAGAGGCCCCAGCAAGACGCGCCCCGAGGAGCGTCTTGCCACATGTCAGCACTCGGTCTGACTGAGCGTCTCCAGGAGAGAGGCCCAAGCAAGACGTGCCCCGAGGAGCGTCAGGCCACAAGTCACTACTTAGTCTGACTGAGCGCCTCCAGGAGAGAGGCCCAAGCAAGACGCGCCCCGAGCAGCGTCTTGCCACATGTCAACAATGGATCTGACTGAGGGCCTCCAGGAGAGAGGCCCAAGCAAGATGCGCCCGGAGGAGCGTCTTGCCACATGTCAACACTGGGTCTGACAGAGGGCCTCCAGGAGAGAGGCCCAAGCAAGACGCGCCCCGAGGAGTGTCTTGCCACATGTCAACAATGGGTCTTACTGAGGGCCTCCAGGAGAGAAGCCCAAGCAAGACGCGCCCCGAGGAGCTTCTTGCCACATGTCAGCACTCGGTCTGACTGAGCGCCTCCAGGAGAGAGGCCAAAGCAAGACGCGCCCCGAGGAGCGTCTTGACACATGTCAGCACTGGGTCTGACAGAGGGCCTCCATGAGAGAGGCCCAGGCATGACGCGCCCCGAGGAGTGTCTTGCCACATGTCACCACTTGGTCTGACTAAGCGCCTCCAGGAGAGAGGCCCAAGCAACACGCGCCCCGAGGAGCATCAGGCCACATGTCACTACTCAGTCTGACTGAGCGCCTCCAGCAGAGAGGCCCAAGCAAGACGCGCCCCGAGGAGCGTCTTGCCACATGTCAACACTGGGTCTGACTGAGTTTCTCCATGAGAGAAGCCCCAGCAAGACGCGCCTCGAGGAGCGTCTTGCCACATGTCACTACTCGGTCTGTTTGAGCGCCTCCAGGAGAGAGCCCCAAGCAAGACGTGCCCCGAGGAGCGTCTTGCCACATGTCAACAATGGGTCTGACTGAGGGCCTCCAGGAGAGAAGCCCAAGCAAGACGCGTCCCGAGGAGCGTCTTGCCACATGTCAACACTGGGTCTGACTGAGCGCCTCCAGGAGAGAGGCCCAAGCAAGATGCGCCCGGAGGAGATTCTTGCCACATGTCAACACTGGGTCTGACAAAGGGCCTCCAGGAGAGAGGCCCAAGCAAGATGCGCCCCGAGGAGCGTCTTGCCACATGTCAACACTGGGTCTGACTGAGCGCCTCCAGGAGAGAGGCCCGAGGAGCGTCTTGCCACATGTCACCTCTGGGTCTGACTGAGCTCCTCCAGGAGAGAGGCGCAAGCAAGAAACGCCCGAGGAGCGTCTTGACACATGTCAACACTGGGTCTGACTGAGCGCCTCCAGGAGAGAAGCCCCAGCAAGACGCGCCCCGAGGAGCGTCTTGCCACATGTCAACACTGGGTCTGACTGAGCACCTCCAGGAGAGAGGCCCAAGCAAGATGCACCCCGAGGAGCGTCTTGCCACATGTCAACACTGGGTCTGACTGAGCGCCTCCAGGAGAGAGACCCGAGGAGCGTCTTGCCACATGTCACCTCTGGGTCTGACTGAGCTCTTCCAGGAGAGAGGCGCAAGCAAGAAACGCCCGAGGAGCGTCTTGACACATGTCAACACTGGGTCTGACTGAGCGCCTCCAGGAGAGAGGCCCCAGCAAGACGCGCCCCGAGGAGCGTCTTGCCACATGTCAGCACTCGGTCTGACTGAGCGCCTCCAGGAGAGAGGCCCAAGCAAGAAGCGCCCCGAGGAGCGTCTTGCCACATGTCAACAATGGGTCTGACTGAGGGCCTCCAGGAGAGTAGCCCAAGCAAGACGCGCCCCGAGGAGCGTCTTGCCACATGTCAACACTGGGTCTAATTGAGCGCCTCCAGGAGAGAGGCCCAAGCAAGACGCGCCCCGAGGAGCGTCTTGCCACATGTCACTACTCGGTCTGACTGAGCACCTCCAGGAGAGAGGTCCAAGCAACACGCGCCCCGAGGAGCGTCTTGCCACATGTCAACACTGGGTCTGACTGAGTGCCTCCATGAGAGAAGCCCCAGAAAGACGCGCCCCGAGGAGCGTCTTGCCACATGTCAAAAATGGGTCTGACTGAGGGCCTCCAGGAGAGAAGCCAAAGCAAGACGCGCCCCGAGGAGCTTCTTTCCACATGTCAACAATGGGTCTTACTGAGGGCCTCCATAAGAGAAGCCCAAGCAAGATGCGCCCCGAGGAGTGTCTTGCCACATGTCAACACTGTGTCTGACTGAGCGCCTCCAGGAGAGAGGCCCAAGCAAGACGCGCCCCGAGGAGCGTCTTGCCACGTGTCAACACTGGGTCTGACTTAGCGCCTCCAGGAGAGAGGCCCAAGCAAGACGCGCCCCGAGGAGCGTCTTGCCACATGTCACTACTCGGTCTAACTGAGCGCCTCCAGGAGAGAGGTCCAAGCAAGACGCACCCCGAGGAGCGTCTTGCCACATGTCACTACTCGGTCTGACTGAGCGCCTCCAGGAGAGAGGCCCAAGCAAGACACGCCCCGAGGAGAGTCTTGCCACATGTCAACACTCGGTCTGACAGAGGGCATTCAGGAGAGAGGCCCAAGCAATACGCGCCCCGAGGAGCGTCTTGCCACATGTCACCACTGGGTCTGAATGAGCGCCTCCAAGAGAGAGGCCCAACCAAGACGCGCCCCGAGAAGTGTCTTGCCACATGCCAACACTGGGTCTGACTGAGCGCCTCTAGGAGAGAGGCCCAAGCAAGACGCGCCCCGAGGAGCGTCTTGCCACATGTCAACAATGGGTCTGACTGAGGGCCTCCAGGAGAGAGGCCCAAGCAAGATGAGCCCGGAGGAGCGTCTTGCCACATGTCAACACTGGGTCTGACAGAGGGCCTCCAGGAGAAAGGCCCAAGCAAGACGTGCCCCGAGGAGCGTCTTGCCACATGTCACCTCTGGTTCTGACTGAGCGCCTCCAGGAGAGAGGCCCAAGCAAGACGCGCCCCGTCGAGCGTCTTGTCACATGTCAACACTGGGTCTGTCTGAGCGCCTCCAGGAGAGAAGCCCAAGCAAGACGCGCCCCGAGGAGCGTCTTGCCACATGTCAACAATGGGTCTGACTGAGGGCCTCCAGGAGAGAAGCCCAAGCAAGACGCGCCCCGAGGGGCGTCTTGACACATGTCAACACTGGGTCTGACAGAGCTCCTCCAGGATAGAGGCCCAAGCAAGACGCGCCCTGAGGAGTGTCATGCCACATGTCACCACTGGGTCTGACTGAGCGCCTCCAGGAGAGAGGCCCAAGCAAGATGTGCCCCGAGGAGCGTCAGGCCACATGTCACTACTCAGTCTGACTGAGCGCCTCCAGGAGAGAGGCCCAAGCAAGACGCGCCCCGAGGAGCGTCTTGCCACATGTCAGCACTGGGTCTGACTGAGCGCCTCCAGGAGAGAGGCCCCAGCAAGACGCGCCCCGAGGAGCGTCTTGCCTTATGTCAGCACTCGGTCTGACTGAGCGCCTCCAGGAGAGAGGCCCAAGCAAGACGCGCCCCGAGGAGCGTCTTGCCACATGTCAGCACTGGGTCTGACTGAGCACCTCCAGGAGAGAGGCCCCAGCAAGACGCGCCCCAAGGAGCGTCTTGCCACATGTCACCTCTGGTTCTGACTGAGCACCTCCAGGAGAGAGGCCCAAGCAAGACGCGCCCCGAGGAGGGTCTTGTCACATGTCAACACTGGGTCTTTCTGAGCGCCTCCAGGAGAGAAGCCCAAGCAAGACGCGCCCCGAGGAGCATCTTGCCACATGTCAACACTGGGTCTGACTGAGTGCCTCCATGAGAGAAGCCCCAGAAAGACGCGCCCCGAGGAGCGTCTTGCCACATGTCAAAAATGGGTCTGACTGAGGGCCTCCAGGAGAGAAGCCAAAGCAAGACGCGCCCCGAGGAGCTTCTTTCCACATGTCAACAATGGGTCTTACTGAGGGCCTCCATAAGAGAAGCCCAAGCAAGATGCGCCCCGAGGAGTGTCTTGCCACATGTTAACACTGTGTCTGACTGAGCGCCTCCAGGAGAGAGGCCCAAGCAAGACGCGCCCCGAGGAGCGTCTTGCCACGTGTCAACACTGGGTCTGACTTAGCGCCTCCAGGAGAGAGGCCCAAGCAAGACGCGCCCCGAGGAGCGTCTTGCCACATGTCACTACTCGGTCTAACTGAGCGCCTCCAGGAGAGAGGTCCAAGCAAGACGCACCCCGAGGAGCGTCTTGCCACATGTCACTACTCGGTCTGACTGAGCGCCTCCAGGAGAGAGGCCCAAGCAAGACACGCCCCGAGGAGAGTCTTGCCACATGTCAACACTCGGTCTGACAGAGGGCATTCAGGAGAGAGGCCCAAGCAATACGCGCCCCGAGGAGCGTCTTGCCACATGTCACCACTGGGTCTGAATGAGCGCCTCCAGGAGAGAGGCCCAACCAAGACGCGCCCCGAGGAGTGTCTTGCCACATGCCAACACTGGGTCTGACTGAGCGCCTCCAGGAGAGAGGCCCAAGCAAGACGCGCCCCGAGGAGCGTCTTGCCACGTGTCAACACTGGGTCTGACTGAGCGCCTCCAGGAGAGAGGCCCAAGCAAGACGCACCCTGAGGAGCGTCTTTCCACGTGTCACCACTGGGTCTGACTGAGCGCCTCCAGGAGAGAGGCCCAAGCAAGACGCGCGCCGAGGAGCGTCTTGCCACATGTCAACACTGGGTCTGACTGAGCGCCTCCAGGAGAGAGGCCCAAGCAAGACGCGCACCGAGGAGCGTCTTGCCACATGTCAACACTGGGTCTGACTGAGCGCCTCCAGGAGAGAGGCCCAAGCAAGACGTGCCCCGAGGAGCGTCTTGCCACATGTCACCTCTGGTTCTGACTGAGCGCCTCCAGGAGAGAGGCCCAAGCAAGACGCGCCCCGAGGAGCGTCTTGTCACATGTCAACACTGGGTCTGTCTGAGCGCCTCCAGGAGAGAAGCCCAAGCAAGACGCGCCCCGAGGAGCGTCTTGCCACATGTCAACAATGGGTCTGACTGAGGGCCTCAAGGAGAGAAGCCCAAGCAAGACGCGCCCCGAGGGGCGTCTTGACACATGTCAACACTGGGTCTGACAGAGCTCCTCCAGGATAGAGGCCCAAGCAAGACGCGCCCCGAGGAGTGTCATGCCACATGTCACCACTGGGTCTGACTGAGCGCCTCCAGGAGAGAGGCCCAAGCAAGACGTGCCCCGAGGAGCGTCAGGCCACATGTCACTACTCAGTCTGACTGAGCGCCTCCAGGAGAGAGGCCCAAGCAAGACGCGCCCCGAGGAGCGTCTTGCCTTATGTCAGCACTCGGTCTGACTGAGCGCCTCCAGGAGAGAGGCCCAAGCAAGACGCGCCCCGAGGAGCGTCTTGCCACATGTCAGCACTGGGTCTGACTGAGCGCCTCCAGGAGAGAGGCCCCAGCAAGACGCGCCCCGAGGAGCGTCTTGCCACATGTCACCTCTGGTTCTGACTGAGCACCTCCAGGAGAGAGGCCCAAGCAAGACGCGCCCCGAGGAGGGTCTTGTCACATGTAAACACTGGGTCTTTCTGAGCGCCTCCAGGAGAGAAGCCCAAGCAAGACGCGCCCCGAGGAGCGTCTTGCCACATGTCACCTCTGGTTCTGACTGAGCGCCTCCAGGAGAGAGGCCCAAGCAAGACGCGCCCCGAGGAGCGTCTTGTCACATGTCAACACTGGGTCTGTCTGAGCGCCTCCAGGAGAGAAGCCCAAGCAAGACGCGCCCCGAGGAGCGTCTTGCCACATGTCAACAATGGGTCTGACTGAGGGCCTCCAGGAGAGAAGCCCAAGCAAGACGCGCCCCGAGGGGCGTCTTGACACATGTCAACACTGGGTCTGACAGAGCTCCTCCAGGATAGAGGCCCAAGCAAGACGCGCCCCGAGGAGTGTCATGCCACATGTCACCACTGGGTCTGACTGAGCGCCTCCAGGAGAGAGGCCCAAGCAAGACGTGCCCCGAGGAGCGTCAGGCCACATGTCACTACTCAGTCTGACTGAGCGCCTCCAGGAGAGAGGCCCAAGCAAGACGCGCCCCGAGGAGCGTCTTGCCTTATGTCAGCACTCGGTCTGACTGAGCGCCTCCAGGAGAGAGGCCCAAGCAAGACGCGCCCCGAGGAGCGTCTTGCCACATGTCAGCACTGGGTCTGACTGAGCGCCTCCAGGAGAGAGGCCCCAGCAAGACGCGCCCCGAGGAGCGTCTTGCCACATGTCACCTCTGGTTCTGACTGAGCACCTCCAGGAGAGAGGCCCAAGCAAGACGCGCCCCGAGGAGGGTCTTGTCACATGTAAACACTGGGTCTTTCTGAGCGCCTCCAGGAGAGAAGCCCAAGCAAGACGCGCCCCGAGGAGCGTCTTGCCACATGTCAGCACTCGGTCTGACTGAGTGCCTCCAGGAGAGAGGCCCAAGCAAGACGCGCCCCGAGGAGCGTCTTGCCACATGTCAACAATGGGTCTGACAGAGGGCCTCCAGGAGAGAGGCCGAAGCAAGACGCGCCCCGAGGAGTGTCTTGCCACATGTCACCACTTGGTCTGACTGAGGGCCTCCAGGAGAGAAGCCCAAGCAACACGCGGCCCAAGGAGCGTCTTGCCACATGTCAGCACTCGGTCTGACTGAGCGCCTCCAGGAGAGAGGCCCAAGCAAGACGCGCCCCGAGGAGCGTCTTGCCACATGTCAACAATGGGTCTGACTGAGGGCCTCCAGGAGAGAAGCCCAAGCAAGACGCGCCCCGAGGAGCGTCTTGACACATGTCAACACTGGGTCTGACAGAGGGCCTCCAGGAGAGAGGCCCAAGCAAGACGCGCCCCGAGGAGTGTCTTGCCACATGTCACCACTTGGTCTGACTGAGCGCCTCCAGGAGAGAGGCCCAAGCAACACGCGCCCCGAGGAGCGTCTGGCCACATGTCACTACTCAGTCTGACTGAGCGCCTCCAGGAGAGAGGCCCAAGCAAGACGCGCCCCGAGGAGTGTCTTGCCACATGTCAACAATGGGTCTTACTGAGGGCCTCCAGGAGAGAAGCCCAAGCAAGACGCGCCCCGAGGAGCTTCTTGCCACATGTCAGCACTCGGTCTGACTGAGCGCCTCCAGGAGAGAGGCCAAAGCAAGACGCGCCCCGAGGAGCGTCTTGACACATGTCATCACTGGGTCTGACAGAGGGCCTCCATGAGAGAGGCCCAAGCAAGACGCGCCCCGAGGAGTGTCTTGCCACATGTCACCACTTGGTCTGACTGAGCGCCTCCAGGAGAGAGGCCCAAGCAACACGTGCCCCGAGGAGCGTCAGGCCACATGTCACTACTCAGTCTGATTGAGCGCCTCAGGGAGAGAGGTCCAAGCAAGACGCGCCCCGAGGAGCGTCTTGCCACATGCCAACAATGGGTCTGACTGAGTGCCTCCATGAGAGAAGCCCCAGCAAGACGCGCCCCGAGGAGCGTCTTGCCACATGTCACTACTCGGTCTGTTTGAGCGCCTCCAGGAGAGAGGCCCAAGCAAGACGTGCCCCGGGGAGCATCTTTCCACATGTCAACAATGGGTCTGACTGAGGGTCTCCAGGAGAGAAGCCCAAGCAAGACGCGCCCCGAGGAGCGTCTTGCCACATGTCAACACTGGGTCTGACTGAGCGCCTCCAGGAGAGAGGCCCAAGCAAGATGCGCCCGGAGGAGCTTCTTGCCACATGTCAACACTGGGTCTGACAGAGGGCCTCCAGGAGAGAGGCCCAAGCAAGAAGCGCCCCGAGGAGCGTCTTGCAACATGTCAACAATGGGTCTGTCTGAGCGCCTCCAGGAGAGAAGCCCAAGCAAGAAGCGCCCCGAGGAGCGTCTTGCAACATGTCAACAATGGGTCTGACTGAGGGCCTCCAGGAGAGAAGCCCAAGCAAGACGCGCCCCGAGGAGCGTCTTGACACATGTCAACACTGGGTCTGACAGAGGGCCTCCACGAGAGAGGCCCAAGCAAGACGCGCCCCGAGGATTGTCATGCCACATGTCACCACTGGGTCTGACTGAGCGCCTCCAGGGGAGAGGCCCAAGCAAGACGTGCCCCGAGGAGCGTCAGGCCACATGTCACTACTCAGTCTGACTGAGCGCCTCCAGGAGAGAGGCCCAAGCAAGACGCGCCCCGAGGAGCGTCTTGCCACATGTCAGCACTGGGTCTGACTGAGCGCCTCCAGGAGAGAGGCCCAAGCAAGACGTGCCCCGAGGAGCGTCAGGCCACATGTCACTACTCAGTCTGACTGAGCGCCTCCAGGAGAGAGGCCCAAGCAAGACGCGCCCCGAGGAGCGTCTTGCCTTATGTCAGCACTCGGTCTGACTGAGCGCCTCCAGGAGAGAGGCCCAAGCAAGACGCGCCCCGAGGAGCGTCTTGCCACATGTCAACAATGGGTCTGACTCAGGGCCTCCAGGAGAGAGGCCCAAGCAAGATGCGCCCGGAGGAGCGTCTTGCCACATGTCAACGACTGGGTCTGACTGAGGGCCTCCAGGAGAGAAGCCCAAGCAAGACGCGCCCCGAGGAGTGTCTTGCCACATGTCACCACTTGGTCTGACTGAGCGCCTCCAGGAGAGAGGCCCAAGCAACACGCGCCCCGAGGAGCGTCAGGCCACATGTCACTACTCAGTCTGACTGAGCGCCTCCAGAAGAGAGGCCCAAGCAAGACGCGCCCCGAGGAGCGTCTTGCCACATGTCAACAATGGGTCTTACTGAGGGCCTCCAGGAGAGAAGCCCAAGCAAGACGCGCCCCGACGAGCTTCTTGCCACATGTCAGCACTCGGTCTGACTGAGCGCCTCCAGGAGAGAGGCCAAAGTAAGACGCGCCCCGAGGAGCGTCTTGACACATGTCAACACTGGGTCTGACAGAGGGCCTCCATGAGAGAGGCCCAAGCAAGACGCGCCCCAAAGAGTGTCTTGCCACATGTAACCACTTGGTCTGACTGAGCGCCTCCAGGAGAGAGGCCCAAGCAACACGCGCCCCGAGGAGCGTCAGGCCACATGTCACTACTCAGTCTGACTGAGCGCCTCCAGGAGAGAGGCCCAAGCAAGACGCGCCCCGAGGAGCGTCTTGCCACGTGTCAACACTGGGTCTTAATGAGGGCCTTCTGGAGAGAGACCCAAGCAAGACGCGCCCCGAGGAGCGTCTTGCCACATGTCAACAATGGTTCTTACTGAGGGCCTCCGGGAGAGAAGCCCAAGCAAGACGCGCCCCGAGGAGCTTCTTGCCACATGTCAGCACTCGGTCTGACTGAGCGCCTCCAGGAGAGAGGCCAAAGCAAGACGCCCCCCGAGGAGCGTCTTGACACATGTCAACACTGGGTCTGACAGAGGGCCTCCATGAGAGAGGCCCAAGCAAGACGCGTCCCGAGGAGTATCTTGCCAAATGTCAACACTGGGTCTGACTGAGCGCCTCAGGGAGAGAGGTCCAAGCAAGACGCGCCCCGAGGAGCGTCTTGCCACATGTCACTACTCTGTCTGACTGAGCGCCTCAGGGAGAGAGGTCCAAGCAAGACGCGCCCCGAGGAGCGTCTTGCCACATGTCAACACTGGGTCTGACTGAGTGCCTCCATGAGAGAAGCCCCAGCAAGACGCGCCCCGAGGAGCGTCTTGCCACATGTCACTACTCGGTCTGTTTGAGCGCCTCCAGGAGACAGGCCCAAGCAAGACGTGCCCCGAGGAGCGTCTTGCCACATGTCAACAATGGGTCTGACTGAGGACCTCCAGGAGAGAAGCCCAAGCAAGACGCGCCCCGAGGAGCGTCTTGCCACATGTCAACACTGGGTCTGACTGAGCGCCTCCAGGAGAGAGGCCCAACCAAGACACGCCCCGAGGAGCGTCTTGACACATGTCAACACTGGGTCTGACTGACGGCCTCCACGAGAGAAGCCCAAGTAAGACGCGCCCTGAGCAGAGTCTTGCCACATGTCAACACTCGGTCTGACAGAGGGCATCCAGGAGAGAGGCCCAAGCAATACGCGCCCCGAGGAGCGTCTTGCCACATGTCACCACTGGGTCTGACTGAGCTTCTCCAGGAGAGAGGCCCAACCAAGACGCGCCCTGAGGAGCGTCTTGCCACATGCCAACACTGGGTCTGACAGAGGGCCTCCAGGAGAGAGGCCCAAGCAAGACGCGCCCCGAGGAGTGTCTTGCCACATGTCACCACTGGGTCTGACTGAGCGCCTCCAGGAGAGAGGCCCAAGCAAGACGCACCCCGAGGAGCGTCTTGTCACATGTCAACACTGGGTCTTTCTGAGCGCCTCCAGGAGAGAAGCCCAAGCAAGACGCGCCCCGAGGAGCGTCTTTCCACATCTCAGCACTCGGTCTGACTGAGCGCCTCCAGGAGAGAGGCCAAAGCAAGACGCGCCCCGAGGAGCGTCTTGCCACATGTCAACAATGGGTATGACTGAGGGCCTCCAGGAGAGTAGCCCAAGCAAGACGCGCCCCGAGGAGCGTCTTGAGACATGTGAACACTGGGTCTGACAGAGGGCCTCCAGGAGAGAGGCCCAAGCAAGACGCGCCCCGAGGAGTGTCTTGCCACATGTCACCACTTGGTCTGACTGAGCGCCTCCAGGAGATAGGCCCAAGCAACACGCGCCCCGAGGAGCGTCAGGCCACATGTCACTACTCAGTCTGACTGAGCGCCTCCAGGAGAGAGGCCCAAGTAAGACGCGCCCCGAGGAGCGTCTTGCCACGTGTCAACACTGGGTCTGATTGAGGGCCTTCTGGAGAGAGGCCCAAGCAAGACGCGCCCCGAGGAGCGTCTTGCCACATGTCACTACTCGGTCTGACTGAGCGCCTCCAGGAGAGAGGCCCAAGCAAGACGTGCCCCGAGGAGCGTCTTGCCACATGTCAACAATGGGTCTGACTGAGGGCCTCCAGGAGAGAGGCCCAAGCAAGACGCGCCCCGAGGAGCGTCTTGCCACATGTCAACAATGGTTCTTACTGAGGGCCTCCGGGAGAGAAGCCCAAGCAAGACGCGCCCTGAGGAGCTTCTTGCCACATGTCAGCACTCGGTCTGACTGAGCGCCTCCAGGAGAGAGGCCCAAGCAAGACGTGCCCCGAGGAGAGTCTTGCCACATGTCAACAATGGGTCTGACTGAGGGCCTCCAGGAGAGAAGCCCAAGCAAGACGCGCCCCGAGGAGCGTCTTGCCACATGTCAACTCTCGGTCTGACTGAGCGCCTCCAGGAGAGAGGCCCAAGCAAGATGTGCCCCGAGGAGTGTCTTGCCACATGTCAACAATGGGTCTTACTGAGGGCCTCCAGGAGAGAAGCCCAAGCAAGACGCGCCCCGAGGAGCGTCTTGCCACATGTCAACACTGGGTCTGACTGAGCACCTCCAGGAGAGAGGCCCAAGCAAGACGCGCCCCGAGGAGCGTCTTGCCACATGTCAACACTGGGTGTGACTGAGCGCCTCCAGGAGAGAGGCCCGAGGAGCGTCTTGCCACATGTCACCTCTGGGTCTGACTGAGCTCCTCCAGGAGAGAGGCGCAAGCAAGAAACGCCCGAGGAGCGTCTTGACACATGTCAACACTGGGTCTGACTGAGCGCCTCCAGGAGAGAGGCCACAGCAAGACGCGCCCCGAGGAGCGTCTTGCCACATGTCAGCACTCGGTCTGACTGAGCGCCTCCAGGATAGAGGCCCAAGCATGAAGCGCCCCGAGGAGCGTCTTGCCACATGTCAACACTGGGTCTAATTGAGCGCCTCCAGGAGAGAGGCCCAAGCAAGACGCGCCCCGAGGAGCTTCTTTCCACATGTCAACAATGGGTCTTACTGAGGGCCTCCATGAGAGAAGCCCAAGCAAGACGCGCCCCGAGGAGTGTCTTGCCACATGTCAACACTGTGTCTGACTGAGCGCCTCCAGGAGAGAGGCCCAAGCAAGACGCGCCCCGAGGAGCGTCTTGCCACGTGTCAACACTGGGTCTGACTTAGAGCCTCCAGGAGAGAGGCCCAAGCAAGATGCGCCCCGAGGAGCGTCTTGCCACGTGTCAACAATGGTTCTTACTGAGGGCCTCCGGGAGAGAAGCCCAAGCAAGACGCGCCCCGAGGAGCTTCTTGCCACATGTCAGCACTCGGTCTGACTGAGCGCCTCCAGGAGAGAGGCCAAAGCAAGACGCCCCCCGAGGAGCGTCTTGACACATGTCAACACTGGGTCTGACAGAGGGCCTCCATGAGAGAGGCCCAAGCAAGACGCGTCCCGAGGAGTATCTTGCCAAATGTCAACACTGGGTCTGACTGAGCGCCTCAGGGAGAGAGGTCCAAGCAAGACGCGCCCCGAGGAGCGTCTTGCCACATGTCACTACTCTGTCTGACTGAGCGCCTCAGGGAGAGAGGTCCAAGCAAGACGCGCCCCGAGGAGCGTCTTGCCACATGTCAACACTGGGTCTGACTGAGTGCCTCCATGAGAGAAGCCCCAGCAAGACGCGCCCCGAGGAGCGTCTTGCCACATGTCACTACTCGGTCTGTTTGAGCGCCTCCAGGAGAGAGGCCCAAGCAAGACGTGCCCCGAGGAGCGTCTTGCCACATGTCAACAATGGGTCTGACTGAGGACCTCCAGGAGAGAAGCCCAAGCAAGACGCGCCCCGAGGAGCGTCTTGCCACATGTCAACACTGGGTCTGACTGAGCGCCTCCAGGAGAGAGGCCCAACCAAGACACGCCCCGAGGAGCGTCTTGACACATGTCAACACTGGGTCTGACTGACGGCCTCCACGAGAGAAGCCCAAGCAAGACGCGCCCTGAGCAGAGTCTTGCCACATGTCAACACTCGGTCTGACAGAGGGCATCCAGGAGAGAGGCCCAAGCAATACGCGCCCCGAGGAGCGTCTTGCCACATGTCACCACTGGGTCTGACTGAGCTTCTCCAGGAGAGAGGCCCAACCAAGACGCGCCCTGAGGAGCGTCTTGCCACATGCCAACACTGGGTCTGACAGAGGGCCTCCAGGAGAGAGGCCCAAGCAAGACGCGCCCCGAGGAGTGTCTTGCCACATGTCACCACTGGGTCTGACTGAGCGCCTCCAGGAGAGAGGCCCAAGCAAGACGCACCCCGAGGAGCGTCTTGTCACATGTCAACACTGGGTCTTTCTGAGCGCCTCCAGGAGAGAAGCCCAAGCAAGACGCGCCCCGAGGAGCGTCTTTCCACATCTCAGCACTCGGTCTGACTGAGCGCCTCCAGGAGAGAGGCCAAAGCAAGACGCGCCCCGAGGAGCGTCTTGCCACATGTCAACAATGGGTATGACTGAGGGCCTCCAGGAGAGTAGCCCAAGCAAGACGCGCCCCGAGGAGCGTCTTGAGACATGTGAACACTGGGTCTGACAGAGGGCCTCCAGGAGAGAGGCCCAAGCAAGACGCGCCCCGAGGAGTGTCTTGCCACATGTCACCACTTGGTCTGACTGAGCGCCTCCAGGAGAGAGGCCCAAGCAACACGCGCCCCGAGGAGCGTCAGGCCACATGTCACTACTCAGTCTGACTGAGCGCCTCCAGGAGAGAGGCCCAAGTAAGACGCGCCCCGAGGAGCGTCTTGCCACGTGTCAACTCTGGGTCTGATTGAGGGCCTTCTGGAGAGAGGCCCAAGCAAGACGCGCCCCGAGGAGCGTCTTGCCACATGTCACTACTCGGTCTGACTGAGCGCCTCCAGGAGAGAGGCCCAAGCAAGACGTGCCCCGAGGAGCGTCTTGCCACATGTCAACAATGGGTCTGACTGAGGGCCTCCAGGAGAGAGGCCCAAGCAAGACGCGCCCCGAGGAGCGTCTTGCCACATGTCAACAATGGTTCTTACTGAGGGCCTCCGGGAGAGAAGCCCAAGCAAGACGCGCCCTGAGGAGCTTCTTGCCACATGTCAGCACTCGGTCTGACTGAGCGCCTCCAGGAGAGAGGCCCAAGCAAGACGTGCCCCGAGGAGAGTCTTGCCACATGTCAACAATGGGTCTGACTGAGGGCCTCCAGGAGAGAAGCCCAAGCAAGACGCGCCCCAAGGAGCGTCTTGCCACATGTCAACTCTCGGTCTGACTGAGCGCCTCCAGGAGAGAGGCCCAAGCAAGATGCGCCCCGAGGAGTGTCTTGCCACATGTCAACAATGGGTCTTACTGAGGGCCTCCAGAAGAGAAGCCCAAGCAAGACGCGCCCCGAGGAGCGTCTTGCCACATGTCAACACTGGGTCTGACTGAGCACCTCCAGGAGAGAGGCCCAAGCAAGACGCGCCCCGAGGAGCGTCTTGCCACATGTCAACACTGGGTGTCACTGAGCGCCTCCAGGAGAGAGGCCCGAGGAGCGTCTTGCCACATGTCACCTCTGGGTCTGACTGAGCTCCTCCAGGAGAGAGGCGCAAGCAAGAAACGCCCGAGGAGCGTCTTGACACATGTCAACACTGGGTCTGACTGAGCGCCTCCAGGAGAGAGGCCACAGCAAGACGCGCCCCGAGGAGCGTCTTGCCACATGTCAGCACTCGGTCTGACTGAGCGCCTCCAGGAGAGAGGCCCAAGCAAGAAGCGCCCCGAGGAGCGTCTTGCCACATGTCAACACTGGGTCTAATTGAGCGCCTCCAGGAGAGAGGCCCAAGCAAGACGCGCCCCGAGGAGCTTCTTTCCACATGTCAACAATGGGTCTTACTGAGGGCCTCCATGAGAGAAGCCCAAGCAAGACGCGCCCCGAGGAGTGTCTTGCCACATGTCAACACTGTGTCTGACTGAGCGCCTCCAGGAGAGAGGCCCAAGCAAGACGCGCCCCGAGGAGCGTCTTGCCACATGTCACTACTCGGTCTGACTGAGCGCCTCCAGGAGAGAGGCCCAGGCAAGACGTGCCCCGAGGAGCATCTTGCCACATGTCAACAATGGGTCTGAATTAGCGCCTCCAGGAGAGAGGCCCAAGCAAGACGTTCCCCGAGGAGCGTCTTGTCACATGTCAACACTGGGTCTGTCTGAGCACCTCCAGGAGAGAAGCCCAAGCAAGACGCGCCCCGAGGAGCGTCTTGCCACATGTCAACAATGGGTCTGACTGAGGGCCTCCAGGAGAGAAGCCCAAGCAAGACGCGCCCCGAGGAGCGTCTTGACACATGTCAACACTGGGTCTGACAGAGGGCCTCCACGAGAGAGGCCCAAGCAAGACGCGCCCCGAGGAGTGTCATGCCACATGTCACCACTGTGTCTGACTGAGCGCCTCCAGGAGAGAGGCCCAAGCAAGACGCGCCCCGAGATGCGTCTTGCCACATGTGAAAACTGGGTCTGACTGAGCGCCTCCAGGAGAGAGGCCCAAGCAAGACACGCCCGGAGGAGCGTGTTGCAACATGTCAGCACTCGGTCTGACTGAGCGCCTCCAGGAGAGAGGCCAAAGCAAGACGCGCCCCGAGGAGCGTCTTGACACATGTCAACACTGGGTGTGACAGAGGGCCTCCATGAGAGAGGCCCAAGCAAGACGCACCCCGAGGAGTGTCTTGCCATATGTCACCACTTGGTCTGACTGAGCGCCTCCAGGAGAGAGGCCCAAGCAAGATGCGCCCCGAGGTGCGTCTTGCCACATGTCACTACTCGGTCTGACTGAGCGCCTCCAGGAGAGAGGCCCAGGCAAGACGTGCCCCGAGGAGCATCTTGCCACATGTCAACAATGGGTCTGACTGAGGGCCTCCAGGAGAGAAGCCCAAGCAAGACACGCCCCGAGGAGCGTCTTGACACATGTCAACACTGGGTCGGACTGAGGGCCTCCATGAGAGAAGCCCAAGCAAGACGCGCCCCAAGGAGAGTCTTGCCACATGTCAACACTCGGTCTGAAAGAGGGCATTCAGGAGAGAGGCCCAAGCAATACGCGCCCCGAGGAGCGTCTTGCCACATGTCACCACTGGGTCTGAATTAGCGCCTCCAGGAGAGAGGCCCAAGCAAGACGTTCCCCGAGGAGCGTCTTGTCACATGTCAACACTGGGTCTGTCTGAGCACCTCCAGGAGAGAAGCCCAAGCAAGACGCGCCCCGAGGAGCGTCTTGCCACATGTCAACAATGGGTCTGACTGAGGGCCTCCAGGAGAGAAGCCCAAGCAAGACGCGCCCCGAGGAGCGTCTTGACACATGTCAACACTGGGTCTGACAGAGGGCCTCCACGAGAGAGGCCCAAGCAAGACGCGCCCCGAGGAGTGTCATGCCACATGTCACCACTGTGTCTGACTGAGCGCCTCCAGGAGAGAGGCCCAAGCAAGACGCGCCCCGAGATGCGTCTTGCCACATGTGAAAACTGGGTCTGACTGAGCGCC
The DNA here is from genome assembly GCF_043380555.1 of Nothobranchius furzeri. Taxonomy (NCBI): domain Eukaryota; kingdom Metazoa; phylum Chordata; class Actinopteri; order Cyprinodontiformes; family Nothobranchiidae; genus Nothobranchius; species Nothobranchius furzeri. The sequence goes on along the minus strand of NC_091748.1, from coordinate 4,604,320 downwards.
TCCAGGAGAGAGGCCCAAGCAAGACACGCCCGGAGGAGCGTGTTGCAACATGTCAGCACTCGGTCTGACTGAGCGCCTCCAGGAGAGAGGCCAAAGCAAGACGCGCCCCGAGGAGCGTCTTGACACATGTCAACACTGGGTGTGACAGAGGGCCTCCATGAGAGAGGCCCAAGCAAGACGCACCCCGAGGAGTGTCTTGCCATATGTCACCACTTGGTCTGACTGAGCGCCTCCAGGAGAGAGGTCCAAGCAACACGCGCCCCGAGGAGCGTCAGGCCACATGTCACTACTCAGTCTGACTGAGCGCCTCCAGGAGAGAGGCCCAGGCAAGACGCGCCCCGAGGAGCGTCTTGCCACGTGTCAACACTGGGTCTGATTGAGGGCCTTCTGGAGAGAGGCCCAAGCAAGACGTGCACCGAGGAGCGTCTTGCCACATGTCAACAATGGTTCTTACTGAGGGCCTCCGGGAGAGAAGCCCAAGCAAGACGCGCCCCGAGGAGCTTCTTGCCACATGTCAGCACTCGGTCTGACTGAGCGCCTCCAGGAGAGAGGCCAAAGCAAGACGCCCCCCAAGGAGCGTCTTGACACATGTCAACACTGGGTCTGACAGAGGGCCTCCATGAGAGAGGCCCAAGCAAGCCGCGCCCCGAGGAGTGTCTTGCCAAATGTCAACACTGGGTCTGACTGAGCGCCTCAGGGAGAGAGGTCCAAGCAAGACGCGCCCCGAGGAGCGTCTTGCCACATGTCAACACTGGGTCTGACTGAGTGCCTCCATGAGAGAGGCCCAACCAAGACACGCCCCGAGGATCGTCTTGACACATGTCAACACTGGGTCTGACTAAGGGCCTCCACGAGAGAAGCCCAAGCAAGACGCGCCCCGAGCAGAGTCTTGCCACATGTCAACACTCGGTCTGACAGAGGGCATCCAGGAGAGAGGCCCAAACAATACGCGCCCCGAGGAGCGTCTTGCCACATGTCACCACTGGGTCTGACTGAGCTTCTCCAGGAGAGAGGCCCAACCAAGACGCGCCCCGAGGAGCGTCTTTCCACATGTCAGCACTCGGTCTGACTGAGCGCCTCCAGGAGAGAAGCCCAAGCAACACGCGCCCCGAGGCGCGTCAGGCCACATGTCACTACTCAGTCTGACTGAGCGCCTCCAGGAGAGAGGCCCAAGTAAGACGCGCCCCGAGGAGCGTCTTGCCACGTGTCAACAATGGGTATGACTGAGGGCCTCCAGAAGAGAAGCCCAAGCAAGATGCGCCCCGAGGAGTGTCTTGCCACATGTCAACAATGGGTCTTACTGAGGGCCTCCAGGAGAGAAGCCCAAGCAAGACGCGCCCCGAGGAGCGTCTTGCCACATGTCAACACTGGGTCTGACTGAGCACCTCCAGGAGAGAGGCCCAAGCAAGACGCGCCCCGAGGAGCGTCTTGCCACATGTCAACACTGGGTGTGACTGAGCGCCTCCAGGAGAGAGGCCCGAGGAGCGTCTTGCCACATGTCACCTCTGGGTCTGACTGAGCTCCTCCAGGAGAGAGGCGCATGCAAGAAACGCCCGAGGAGCGTCTTGACACATGTCAACACTGGGTCTGACTGAGCGCCTCCAGGAGAGAGGCCACAGCAAGACGCGCCCCGAGGAGCGTCTTGCCACATGTCAGCACTCGGTCTGACTGAGCGCCTCCAGGAGAGAGGCCCAAGCAAGAAGCGCCCCAAGGAGCGTCTTGCCACATGTCAACAATGGGTCTGACTGAGGGCCTCCAGGAGAGAAGTCCAAGCAAGACGCGCCCCGAGGAGCGTCTTGCCACATGTCAACACTGGGTCTAATTGAGCGCCTCCAGGAGAGAGGCCCAAGCAAGACGCGCCCCGAGGAGCTTCTTTCCACATGTCAACAATGGGTCTTACTGAGGGCCTCCATGAGAGAAGCCCAAGCAAGACGCGCCCCGAGGAGTGTCTTGCCACATGTCAACACTGTGTCTGACTGAGCGCCTCCAGGAGAGAGGCCCAAGCAAGACGCGCCCCGAGGAGCGTCTTGCCACGTGTCAACACTGGGTCTGACTTAGCGCCTCCAGGAGAGAGGCCCAAGCAAGATGCGCCCCGAGGAGCGTCTTGCCACGTGTCACCACTGGGTCTGACTGAGCTCCTCCAGGAGAGAGGCCCCAGCAAGACGCGCCCCGAGGAGCGTCTTGCCTTATGTCAGCACTCGGTCTGACTGAGCGCCTCCAGGAGAGAGGCCCAAGCAAGACGCGCCCCGAGGAGCGTCTTGCCACATGTCACTACTCGGTCTAACTGAGCGCCTCCAGGAGAGAGGTCCAAGCAAGACGCGCCCCGAGGAGCGTCTTGCAAAATGTCACAACTCGGTCTGACTGAGCGCCTCCAGGAGGGAGGTCCAAGCAAGACGCGCCCCGAGGTGCGTCTTGCCACATGTCACTACTCGGTCTGACTGAGCGCCTCCAGGAGAGAGGCCCAGGCAAGACGTGCCCCGAGGAGCATCTTGCCACATGTCAACAATGGGTCTGACTGAGGGCCTCCAGGAGAGAAGCCCAAGCAAGACACGCCCCGAGGTGCGTCTTGACACATGTCAACACTGGGTCGGACTGAGGGCCTCCATGAGAGAAGCCCAAGCAAGACGCGCCCCGAGGAGAGTCTTGCCACATGTCAACACTCGGTCTGAAAGAGGGCATTCAGGAGAGAGGCCCAAGCAATACGCGCCCCGAGGAGCGTCTTGCCACATGTCACCACTGGGTCTGAATTAGCGCCTCCAGGAGAGAGGCCCAAGCAAGACGTTCCCCGAGGAGCGTCTTGTCACATGTCAACACTGGGTCTGTCTGAGCGCCTCCAGGAGAGAAGCCCAAGCAAGACGCGCCCCGAGGAGCGTCTTGCCACATGTCAACAATGGGTCTGACTGAGGGCCTCCAGGAGAGAAGCCCAAGCAAGACGCGCCCCGAGGAGCGTCTTGACACATGTCAACACTGGGTCTGACAGAGGGCCTCCACGAGAGAGGCCCAAGCAAGACGCGCCCCGAGGAGTGTCATGCCACATGTCACCACTGTGTCTGACTGAGCGCCTCCAGGAGAGAGGCCCAAGCAAGACGCGCCCCGAGATGCGTCTTGCCACATGTGAAAACTGGGTCTGACTGAGTGCCTCCAGGAGAGAGGTCCAAGCAACACGCGCCCCGAGGAGCGTCAGGCCACATGTCACTACTCAGTCTGACTGAGCGCCTCCAGGAGAGAGGCCCAGGCAAGACGCGCCCCGAGGAGCGTCTTGCCACGTGTCAACACTGGGTCTGATTGAGGGCCTTCTGGAGAGAGGCCCAAGCAAGACGTGCCCCGAGGAGCATCTTGCCACATGTCAACAATGGTTCTTACTGAGGGCCTCCGGGAGAGAAGCCCAAGCAAGACGCGCCCCGAGGAGCTTCTTGCCACATGTCAGCACTCGGTCTGACTGAGCGCCTCCAGGAGAGAGGCCAAAGCAAGACGCCCCCCAAGGAGCGTCTTGACACATGTCAACACTGGGTCTGACAGAGGGCCTCCATGAGAGAGGCCCAAGCAAGCCGCGCCCCGAGGAGTGTCTTGCCAAATGTCAACACTGGGTCTGACTGAGCGCCTCAGGGAGAGAGGTCCAAGCAAGACGCGCCCCGAGGAGCGTCTTGCCACATGTCAACACTGGGTCTGACTGAGTGCCTCCATGAGAGAGGCCCAACCAATTCACGCCCCGAGGATCGTCTTGACACATGTCAACACTGGGTCTGACTAAGGGCCTCCACGAGAGAAGCCCAAGCAAGACGCGCCCCGAGCAGAGTCTTGCCACATGTCAACACTCGGTCTGACAGCGGGCATCCAGGAGAGAGGCCCAAGCAATACGCGCCCCGAGGAGCGTCTTGCCACATGTCACCACTGGGTCTGACTGAGCTTCTCCAGGAGAGAGGCCCAACCAAGACGCGCCCCGAGGAGCGTCTTTCCACATGTCAGCACTCGGTCTGACTGAGCGCCTCCAGGAGAGAAGCCCAAGCAACACGCGCCCCGAGGCGCGTCAGGCCACATGTCACTACTCAGTCTGACTGAGCGCCTCCAGGAGAGAGGCCCAAGTAAGACGCGCCCCGAGGAGCGTCTTGCCACGTGTCAACAATGGGTATGACTGAGGGCCTCCAGAAGAGAAGCCCAAGCAAGACGCGCCCGAGGAGCGTCTTGACACATGTCAACACTGGGTCTGACAGAGGGCCTCCAGGAGAGAGGCCCAAGCAAGACGCGCCCCGAGGAGTGTCTTGCCACATGTCACCACTTGGTCTGACTGAGCGCCTCCAGGAGAGAGGCCCAAGCAACACGCGCCCCGAGGAGCGTCAGGCCACATGTCACTACTCAGTCTGACTGAGCGCTTCCAGGAGAGAGGCCCAAGTAAGACGCGCCCCGAGGAGCGTCTTGCCACGTGTCAACACTGGGTCTGATTGAGGGCCTTCTGGAGAGAGGCCCAAGCAAGACGTGCCCCGAGGAGCGTCTTGCCACATGTCAACAATGGGTCTGACTGAGGGCCTCCAGGAGAGAAGCCCAAGCAAGACGCGCCCCGAGGACAGTCTTGCCACATGTCAACACTGGGTCTGACTGAGGGCCTCCAGGAGAGTGGCCCAAATAAGACGCGCCCCGAGGAGCGTCTTGCCACATGTCAACACTGGGTCTGACTGAGGGTCTCCAGGAGAGAAGCCCAAGCAAGATGCGCCCCGAGGAGCGTCTTGCCACATGTCAGCACTCGGTCTGACTGAGCGCCTCCAGGAGAGAGGCCCAAGCAAGACGCGCCCCGAGGAGCGTCTTGCCACATGTCAACACTGGGTTTGACTGAGCGCCTCCAGGAGAGAGGCCCAAGCAAGATGCACCCCGAGGAGCGTCTTGCCACATGTGAACACTGGGTCTGACTGAGCGCCTCCAGGAGAGAGGCCCAAGCAAGACGCGCCCGGAGGAGCGTCTTGCAACATGTCAGCACTCGGTCTGACTGAGCGCCTCCAGGAGAGAGGCCCAAGCAAGACGCGCCCCGAGGAGGGTCTTGACACATGTCTCCTCTGGGTCTGACTGAGCGCCTCCAGGAGAGAGGCCCAAGCAAGACGTGCCCCGAGGAGCGTCTTGCCACATGTCAACACTGGGTCTGACTGAGCACCTCCAGGAGAGAAGCCCAAGCAAGACGCGCCCCGAGGAGCGTCTTGCCACATGTCAACACTGGGTCTGACTGAGCACCTCCAGGAGAGAGGCCCAACCAAGACACGCCCCGAGGAGCGTCTTGACACATGTCAACACTGGGTCTGACTGACGGCCTCCACGAGAGAAGCCCAAGCAAGACGCGCCCCGAGCAGAGTCTTGCCACATGTCAACACTCAGTCTGACAGAGGGCATCCAGGAGAGAGGCCCAAGCAATACGCGCCCCGAGGAGCGTCTTGCCACATGTCACCACTGGGTCTGACTGAGCTTCTCCAGGAGAGAGGCCCAACCAAGACGCGCCCTGAGGAGCGTCTTGCCACATGCCAACACTGGGTCTGACAGAGGGCCTCCAGGAGAGAGGCCCAAGCAAGACGCGCCCCGAGGAGTGTCTTGCCACATGTCACCACTGGGTCTGACTGAGCGCCTCCAGGAGAGAGGCCCAAGCAAGACGCGCCCCGAGGAGCGTCTTGTCACATGTCAACACTGGGTCTTTCTGAGCGCCTCCAGGAGAGAAGCCCAAGCAAGACGCGCCCCGAGGAGCGTCTTTCCACATCTCAGCACTCGGTCTGACTGAGCGCCTCCAGGAGAGAGGCCAAAGCAAGACGCGCCCCGAGGAGCGTCTTGCCACATGTCAACAATGGGTATGACTGAGGGCCTCCAGGAGAGAAGCCCAAGCAAGACGCGCCCCGAGGAGCGTCTTGAGACATGTGAACACTGGGTCTGACAGAGGGCCTCCAGGAGAGAGGCCCAAGCAAGACGCGCCCCGAGGAGTGTCTTGCCACATGTCACCACTTGGTCTGACTGAGATCCTCCAGGAGAGAGGCCCAAGCAACACGCGCCCCGAGGAGCGTCAGGCCACATGTCACTACTCAGTCTGACTGAGCGCCTCCAGGAGAGAGGCCCAAGTAAGACGCGCCCTGAGGAGCGTCTTGCCACGTGTCAACACTGGGTCTGATTGAGGGCCTCCAGGAGAGAGGCCCAAGCAAGAGGTGCCCCGAGGAGCGTCTTGCCACATGTCAACAATAGGTCTGACTGAGGGCCTCCAGGAGAGAGGCCCAAGCAAGACGCGCCCCGAGGAGCGTCTTGCCACATGTCACTACTCGGTCTGACTGAGCGCCTCAGGGAGAGAGGTCCAAGCAAGAAGCGCCCCGAGGAGCGTCTTGCCACATGTCAACACTGGGTCTGACTGAGTGCCTCCATGAGAGAAGCCCCAGCAAGACGCGCCCCGAGGAGCGTCTTGCCACATGTCACTACTCGGTCTGTTTGAGCGCCTCCAGGAGAGAGGCCCAAGCAAGACGTGCCCCGAGGAGCGTCTTGCCACTTGTCAACAATGGGTCGACTGAGGACCTCCAGGAGAGAAGCCCAAGCAAGACGCGCCCCGAGGAGCGTCTTGCCACATGTCAACACTGGGTCTGACTGAGCGCCTCCAGGAGAGAGGCCCAACCAAGACACGCCCCGAGGAGCGTCTTGACACATGTCAACACTGGGTCTGACTGACGGCCTCCACGAGAGAAGCCCAAGCAAGACGCGCCCCGAGCAGAGTCTTGCCACATGTCAACACTCGGTCTGACAGAGGGCATCCAGGAGAGAGGCCCAAGCAATACGCGCCCCGAGGAGCGTCTTGCCACATGTCACCACTGGGTCTGACTGAGCTTCTCCAGGAGAGAGGCCCAACCAAGACGCGCCCTGAGGAGCGTCTTGCCACATGCCAACACTGGGTCTGACAGAGGGCCTCCAGGAGAGAGGCCCAAGCAAGACGCGCCCCGAGGAGTGTCTTGCCACATGTCACCACTGGGTCTGACAGAGCGCCTCCAGGAGAGAGGCCCAAGCAAGACGCGCCCCGAGGAGCATCTTGTCACATGTCAACACTGGGTCTTTCTGAGCGCCTCCAGGAGAGAAGCCCAAGCAAGACGCGCCCCGAGGAGCGTCTTTCCACATCTCAGCACTCGGTCTGACTGAGCGCCTCCAGGAGAGAGGCCAAAGCAAGACGCGCTCCGAGGAGCGTCTTGCCACATGTCAACAATGGGTATGACTGAGGGCCTCCAGGAGAGAAGCCCAAGCAAGACGCGCCCCGAGGAGCGTCTTGAGACATGTGAACACTGGGTCTGACAGAGGGCCTCCAGGAGAGAGGCCCAAGCAAGACGCGCCCCGAGGAGTGTCTTGCCACATGTCACCACTTGGTCTGACTGAGCGCCTCCAGTAGAGAGGCCCAAGCAACACGCGCCCCGAGGAGCGTCAGGCCACATGTCACTACTCAGTCTGACTGAGCGCCTCCAGGAGAGAGGCCCAAGTAAGACGCGCCCCGAGGAGCGTCTTGCCACGTGTCAACACTGGGTCTGATTGAGGGCCTTCTGGAGAGAGGCCCAAGCAAGACGCGCCCCGAGGAGCGTCTTGCAACATGTCACTACTCGGTCTGACTGAGCGCCTCCAGGAGAGAGGCCCAAGCAAGACGTGCCCCGAGGAGCGTCTTGCCACATGTCAACAATGGGTCTGACTGAGGGCCTCCAGGAGAGAGGCCCAAGCAAGACGCGCCCCGAGGAGCGTCTTGCCACATGTCAACACTGGGTCTGACTGAGGGCCTCCAGGAGAGAAGCCCGAGGAGCGTCTTGCCACATGTCACTACTCAGTCTGACTGAGCGCCTCCAGGAGAGAGGCCCAAGTAAGACGCGCCCCGAGGAGCGTCTTGCCACGTGTCAACACTGGGTCTGATTGAGGGCCTTCTGGAGAGAGGCCCAAGCAAGACGTGCCCCGAGGAGCGTCTTGCCACATGTCAACAATGGGTCTGACTGAGGGCCTCCAGGAGAGAAGCCCAAGCAAGACGCGCCCCGAGGACAGTCTTGCCACATGTCAACACTGGGTCTGACTGAGGGCCTCCAGGAGAGTGGCCCAAATAAGACGCGCCCCGAGGAGCGTCTTGCCACATGTCAACACTGGGTCTGACTGAGGGTCTCCAGGAGAGAAGCCCAAGCAAGATGCGCCCCGAGGAGCGTCTTGCCACATGTCAGCACTCAGTCTGACTGAGCGCCTCCAGGAGAGAGGCCCAAGCAAGACGCGCCCCGAGGAGCGTCTTGCCACATGTCAACACTGGGTCTGACTGAGCGCCTCCAGGAGAGAGGCCCAAGCAAGATGCACCCCGAGGAGCGTCTTGCCACATGTGAACACTGGGTCTGACTGAGCGCCTCCAGGAGAGAGGCCCAAGCAAGACGCGCCCGGAGGAGCGTCTTGCAACATGTCAGCACTCGGTCTGACTGAGCGCCTCCAGGAGAGAGGCCCAAGCAAGACGCGCCCCGAGGAGGGTCTTGACACATGTCTCCTCTGGGTCTGACTGAGCGCCTCCAGGAGAGAGGCCCAAGCAAGACGTGCCCCGAGGAGCGTCTTGCCACATGTCAACACTGGGTCTGACTGAGCACCTCCAGGAGAGAAGCCCAAGCAAGACGCGCCCCGAGGAGCGTCAGGCCACATGTCACTACTCAGTCTGACTGAGCGCCTCCAGGAGAGAGGCCCAAGTAAGACGCGCCCCGAGGAGCGTCTTGCGACGTGTCAACACTGGGTCTGATTGAGGGCCTCCAGGAGAGAGGCCCAAGCAAGACGTGCCCCGAGGAGCGTCTTGCCACATGTCAACAATGGGTCTGACTGAGGGCCTCCAGGAGAGAGGCCCAAGCAAAGACGCGCCCCGAGGAGCGTCTTGCCACATGTCACTACTCGGTCTGACTGAGCGCCTCAGGGAGAGAGGTCCAAGCAAGAAGCGCCCCGAGGAGCATCTTGCCACATGTCAACACTGGGTCTGACTGAGTGCCTCCATGAGAGAAGCCCCAGCAAGACGCGCCCCGAGGAGCGTCTTGCCACATGTCACTACTCGGTCTGTTTGAGCGCCTCCAGGAGAGAGGCCCAAGCAAGACGTGCCCCGAGGAGCGTCTTGCCACATGTCAACAATGGGTCGACTGAGGACCTCCAGGAGAGAAGCCCAAGCAAGACGCGCGCCGAGGAGCGTCTTGCCACATGTCAACACTGGGTCTGACTGAGCGCCTCCAGGAGAGAGGCCCAACCAAGACACGCCCCGAGTAGCGTCTTGACACATGTCAACACTGGGTCTGACTGACGGCCTCCACGAGAGAAGCCCAAGCAAGACGCGCCCCGAGCAGAGTCTTGCCACATGTCAACACTCGGTCTGACAGAGGGCATCCAGGAGAGAGGCCCAAGCAATACGCGCCCCGAGGAGCGTCTTGCCACATGTCACCACTGGGTCTGACTGAATTTCTCCAGGAGAGAGGCCCAACCAAGACGCGCCCTGAGGAGCATCTTGCCACATGCCAACACTAGGTCTGACAGAGGGCCTCCAGGAGAGAGGCCCAAGCAAGACGCGCCCCGAGGAGTGTCTTGCCACATGTCACCACTGGGTCTGACAGAGCGCCTCCAGGAGAGAGGCCCAAGCAAGACGCGCCCCGAGGAGCGTCTTGTCACATGTCAACACTGGGTCTTTCTGAGCGCCTCCAGGAGAGAAGCCCAAGCAAGACGCGCCCCGAGGAGCGTCTTTCCACATCTCAGCACTCGGTCTGACTGAGCGCCTCCAGGAGAGAGGCCAAAGCAAGACACGCTCCGAGGAGCGTCTTGCCACATGTCAACAATGGGTATGACTGAGGGCCTCCAGGAGAGAAGCCCAAGCAAGACGCGCCCCGAGGAGCGTCTTGAGACATGTGAACACTGGGTCTGACAGAGGGCCTCCAGGAGAGAGGCCCTCGCAAGACGCGCCCCGAGGAGTGTCTTGCCACATGTCACCACTTGGTCTGACTGAGCGCCTCCAGGAGAGAGGCCCAAGCAAGACGCGCCCCGAGGAGCGTCTTGCCACATGTCACTACTCGGTCTGACTGAGCGCCTCCAGGAGAGAGGCCCAAGCAAGACGTGCCCCGAGGAGCGTCTTGCCACATGTCAACAATGGGTCTGACTGAGGGCCTCCAGGAGAGAGGCCCAAGCAAGACGCGCCACGAGGAGCGTCTTGCCACATGTCAACACTGGGTCTGACTGAGGGCCTCCAGGAGAGAAGCCCGAGGAGCGTCTTGCCACATGTCACCTCTGGGTCTGACTGAGCTCCTCCAGGAGAGAGGCGCAAGCAAGAAACGCCCGAGGAGCATCTTGACACATGTCAACACTGGGTCTGACTGAGCGCCTCCAGGAGAGAGGCCCCAGCAAGACGCGCCCCGAGGAGCGTCTTGCCACATGTCAGCACTCGGTCTGACTGAGCGCCTCCAGGAGAGAGGCCCAAACAAGAAGCGCCCCGAGGAGCGTCTTGCCACATGTCAACAATGGGTCTGACTGAGGGCCTCCAGGAGAGAAGCCCAAGCAAGAAGCGCCCCGAGGAGCGTCTTGCCACATGTCAACACTGGGTCTAATTGAGCGCCTCCAGGAGAGAGGCCCAAGCAAGACGCGCCCCGAGGAGCGTCTTGCCACATGTCACTACTCAGTCTGACTGAGCGCCTCCAGGAGAGAGGTCCAAGCAACACGCGCCCCGAGGAGCGTCTTGCCACATTTCAACACTGGGTCTGACTGAGTGCCTCCATGAGAGAAGCCCCAGCAAGACGCGCCCCGAGGAGCGTCTTGCCACATGTCAACAATGGGTCTGACTGAGGGCCTCCAGGAGAGAAGCCAAAGCAAGACGCGCCCCGAGGAGCTTCTTTCCACATGTCAACAATGGGTCTTACTGAGGGCCTCCATGAGAGAAGCCCAAGCAAGACGCGCCCCGAGGAGTGTCTTGCCACATGTCAACACTGTGTCTGACTGAGCGCCTCCAGGAGAGAGGCCCAAGCAAGACGCGCCCCGAGGAGCGTCTTGCCACGTGTCAACACTAGGTCTGACTTAGCGCCTCCAGGAGAGAGGCCCCAGCAAGACGCGCCCCGAGGAGCGTCTTGCCTTATGTCAGCACTCGGTCTGACTGAGCGCCTCCAGGAGAGAGGCCCAAGCAAGACGCGCCCCGAGGAGCGTCTTGCCACATGTCACTACTCGGTCTAACTGAGCGCCTCCAGGAGAGAGGTCCAAGCAAGACGCGCCCCGAGGAGCGTCTTGCAAAATGTCACTACTCGGTCTGACTGAGCGCCTCCAGGAGGGAGGTCCAAGCAAGACGCGCCCCGAGGTGCATCTTGCCACATGTCACTACTCGGTCTGACTGAGCGCCTCCAGGAGAGAGGCCCAAGCAAGACGTGCCCCGAGGAGCGTCTTGCCACATGTAAACAATGGGTCTGACTGAGGGCCTCCAGGAGAGAAGCCCAAGCAAGACACGCCCCGAGGAGCGTCTTGACACATGTCAACACTGGGTCGGACTGAGGGCCTCCATGAGAGAAGCCCAAGCAAGACGCGCCCCGAGGAGAGTCTTGCCACATGTCAACACTCGGTCTGAAAGAGGGCATTCAGGAGAGAGGCCCAAGCAATACTCGCCCCGAGGAGCGTCTTGCCACATGTCACCACTGGGTCTGAATTAGCGCCTCCAGGAGAGAGGCCCAACCAAGACGCGCCCCGAGGAGTGTCTTGCCACATGCCAACACTGGGTCTGACTGAGCGCCTCCATGAGAGACGCCCAAGCAAGACGCGCCCCGAGGAGCGTCTTGCCACGTGTCAACACTGGGTCTGACTGAGCGCCTCCAGGAGAGAGGCCCAAGCAAGACGCACCCTGAGGAGCGTCTTTCCACGTGTCACCACTGGGTCTGACTGAGCGCCTCCAGGAGAGAGGCCCAAGCAAGACGCGCCCCGAGGAGCGTCTTGCCACATGTCAACACTGGGTCTGACTGAGCCTCTCCAGGAGAGAGGCCTAAGCAAGACGCGCCCCGAGGAGCGTCTTGCCACATGTCAACAATGGGTCTGACTGAGGGCCTCCAGGAGAGAGGCCCAAGCAAGATGCGCCCGGAGGAGCGTCTTGCCACATGTCAACACTGGGTCTGACAGAGGGCCTCCAGGAGAAAGGCCCAAGCAAGACGCGCCCCGAGGAGCGTCTTGCCACATGTCACCTCTGGTTCTGACTGAGCGCCTCCAGGAGAGAGGCCCAAGCAAGACGTGCCCCGAGGAGTGTCTTGTCACATGTCAACACTGGGTCTGTCTGAGCGCCTCCAGGAGAGAAGCTCAAGCAAGACGCGCCCCGAGGAGCGTCTTGCCACATGTCAACAATGGGTCTGACTTAGGGCCTCCAGGAGAGAAGCCCAAGCAAGACGCGCCCCGAGGAGCGTCTTGACACATGTCAACACTGGGTCTGACAGAGGGCCTCCACGAGAGAGGCCCAAGCAAGACGCGCCCCGAGGAGTGTCATGCCACATGTCACCACTGTGTCTGACTGAGCGCCTCCAGGAGAGAGGCCCAAGCAAGACGCGCCCCGAGATGCGTCTTGCCACGTGTCAACACTGGGTCTGATTGAGGGCCTTCTGGAGAGAGGCCCAAGCAAGACGCGCCCCGAGGAGCGTCCTGCCACATGTCAACAATGGTTCTTACTGAGGGCCTCCGGGAGAGAAGCCCAAGCAAGACACGCCCCGAGGAGCTTCTTGCCACATGTCAGCACTCGGTCTGACTGAGCGCCTCCAGGAGAGAGGCCAAAGCAAGACGCCCCCCGAGGAGCGTCTTGCCACATGTCAACACTGGGTCTGACTGAGCACTTCCAGGAGAGAAGCCCAAGCAAGACGCGCCCCGAGGAGCGTCAGGCCACATGTCACTACTCAGTCTGACTGAGCGCCTCCAGGAGAGAGGCCCAAGTAAGACGCGCCCCGAGGAGCGTCTTGCGACGTGTCAACACTGGGTCTGATTGAGGGCCTCCAGGAGAGAGGCCCAAGCAAGAAGTGCCCCGAGGAGCGTCTTGCCACATGTCAACAATGGGTCTGACTGAGGGCCTCCAGGAGAGAGGCCCAAGCAAAGACGCGCCCCGAGGAGCGTCTTGCCACATGTCACTACTCGGTCTGACTGAGCGCCTCAGGGAGAGAGGTCCAAGCAAGAAGCGCCCCGAGGAGCGTCTTGCCACATGTCAACACTGGGTCTGACTGAGTGCCTCCATGAGAGAAGCCCCAGCAAGACGCGCCCCGAGGAGCGTCTTGCCACATGTCACTACTCGGTCTGTTTGAGCGCCTCCAGGAGAGAGGCCCAAGCAAGACGTGCCCCGAGGAGCGTCTTGCCACATGTCAACAATGGGTCGACTGAGGACCTCCAGGAGAGAAGCCCAAGCAAGACGCGCCCCGAGGAGCGTCTTGCCACATGTCAACACTGGGTCTGACTGAGCGCCTCCAGGAGAGAGGCCCAACCAAGACACGCCCCGAGGAGCGTCTTGACACATGTCAACACTGGGTCTGACTGACGGCCTCCACGAGAGAAGCCCAAGCAAGACGCGCCCCGAGCAGAGTCTTGCCACATGTCAACACTCGGTCTGACAGAGGGCATCCAGGAGAGAGGCCCAAGCAATACGCGCCCCGAGGAGCGTCTTGCCACATGTCACCACTGGGTCTGACTGAATTTCTCCAGGAGAGAGGCCCAACCAAGACGCGCCCTGAGGAGCATCTTGCCACATGCCAACACTAGGTCTGACAGAGGGCCTCCAGGAGAGAGGCCCAAGCAAGACGCGCCCCGAGGAGTGTCTTGCCACATGTCACCACTGGGTCTGACAGAGCGCCTCCAGGAGAGAGGCCCAAGCAAGACGCGCCCCGAGGAGCGTCTTGTCACATGTCAACACTGGGTCTTTCTGAGCGCCTCCAGGAGAGAAGCCCAAGCAAGACGCGCCCCGAGGAGCGTCTTTCCACATCTCAGCACTCGGTCTGACTGAGCGCCTCCAGGAGAGAGGCCAAAGCAAGACGTGCCCCGAGGAGCGTCTTGCCACATGTCAACAATGGGTCTGACTGAGGGCCTCCAGGAGAGAGGCCCAAGCAAGACGCGCCCCGAGGAGCGTCTTGCCACATGTCACCTCTGGGTCTGACTGAGCTCCTCCAGGAGAGAGGCGCAAGCAAGAAACGCCCGAGGAGCATCTTGACACATGTCAACACTGGGTCTGACTGAGCGCCTCCAGGAGAGAGGCCCCAGCAAGACGCGCCCCGAGGAGCGTCTTGCCACATGTCAGCACTCGGTCTGACTGAGCGCCTCCAGGAGAGAGGCCCAAACAAGAAGCGCCCCGAGGAGCGTCTTGCCACATGTCAACAATGGGTCTGACTGAGGGCCTCCAGGAGAGAAGCCCAAGCAAGAAGCGCCCCGAGGAGCGTCTTGCCACATGTCAACACTGGGTCTAATTGAGCGCCTCCAGGAGAGAGGCCCAAGCAAGACGCGCCCCGAGGAGCGTCTTGCCACATGTCACTACTCAGTCTGACTGAGCGCCTCCAGGAGAGAGGTCCAAGCAACACGCGCCCCGAGGAGCGTCTTGCCACATTTCAACACTGGGTCTGACTGAGTGCCTCCATGAGAGAAGCCCCAGCAAGACGCGCCCCGAGGAGCGTCTTGCCACATGTCAACAATGGGTCTGACTGAGGGCCTCCAGGAGAGAAGCCAAAGCAAGACGCGCCCCGAGGAGCTTCTTTCCACATGTCAACAATGGGTCTTACTGAGGGCCTCCATGAGAGAAGCCCAAGCAAGACGCGCCCCGAGGAGTGTCTTGCCACATGTCAACACTGTGTCTGACTGAGCGCCTCCAGGAGAGAGGCCCAAGCAAGACGCGCCCCGAGGAGCGTCTTGCCACGTGTCAACACTAGGTCTGACTTAGCGCCTCCAGGAGAGAGGCCCAAGCAAGATGCGCCCCGAGGAGCGTCTTGCCATGTTTCACCACTGGGTCTGACTGAGCTCCTCCAGGAGAGAGGCCCCAGCAAGACGCGCCCCAAGGAGCGTCTTGCCTTATGTCAGCACTCGGTCTGACTGAGCGCCTCCAGGAGAGAGGCCCAAGCAAGACGCGCCCCGAGGAGCGTCTTGCCACATGTCACTACTCGGTCTAACTGAGCGCCTCCAGGAGAGAGGTCCAAGCAAGACGCGCCCCGAGGAGCGTCTTGCAAAATGTCACTACTCGGTCTGACTGAGCGCCTCCAGGAGGGAGGTCCAAGCAAGACGCGCCCCGAGGTGCATCTTGCCACATGTGACTACTCGGTCTGACTGAGCGCCTCCAGGAGAGAGGCCCAAGCAAGACGTGCCCCGAGGAGCGTCTTGCCACATGTCAACAATGGGTCTGACTGAGGGCCTCCAGGAGAGAAGCCCAAGCAAGACACGCCCCGAGGAGCGTCTTGACACATGTCAACACTGGGTCCGACTGAGGGCCTCCATGAGAGAAGCCCAAGCAAGACGCGCCCCGAGGAGAGTCTTGCCACATGTCAACACTCGGTCTGAAAGAGGGCATTCAGGAGAGAGGCCCAAGCAATACTCGCCCCGAGGAGCGTCTTGCCACATGTCACCACTGGGTCTGAATTAGCGCCTCCAGGAGAGAGGCCCAACCAAGACGCGCCCCGAGGAGTGTCTTGCCACATGCCAACACTGGGTCTGACTGAGCGCCTCCATGAGAGACGCCCAAGCAAGACGCGCCCCGAGGAGCGTCTTGCCACGTGTCAACACTGGGTCTGACTGAGCGCCTCCAGGAGAGAGGCCCAAGCAAGACGCACCCTGAGGAGCGTCTTTCCACGTGTCACCACTGGGTCTGACTGAGCGCCTCCAGGAGAGAGGCCCAAGCAAGACGCGCCCCGAGGAGCGTCTTGCCACATGTCAACACTGGGTCTGACTGAGCCTCTCCAGGAGAGAGGCCTAAGCAAGACGCGCCCCGAGGAGCGTCTTGCCACATGTCAACAATGGGTCTGACTGAGGGCCTCCAGGAGAGAGGCCCAAGCAAGATGCGCCCGGAGGAGCGTCTTGCCACATGTCAACACTGGGTCTGACAGAGGGCCTCCAGGAGAAAGGCCCAAGCAAGACGTGCCCCGAGGAGTGTCTTGTCACATGTCAACACTGGGTCTGTCTGAGCGCCTCCAGGAGAGAAGCTCAAGCAAGACGCGCCCCGAGGAGCGTCTTGCCACATGTCAACAATGGGTCTGACTTAGGGCCTCCAGGAGAGAAGCCCAAGAAAGACGCGCCCCGAGGAGCGTCTTGACACATGTCAACACTGGGTCTGACAGAGGGCCTCCACGAGAGAGGCCCAAGCAAGACGCGCCCCGAGGAGTGTCATGCCACATGTCACCACTGTGTCTGACTGAGCGCCTCCAGGAGAGAGGCCCAAGCAAGACGCGCCCCGAGATGCGTCTTGCCACATGTCAACACTGGGTCTGATTGAGGGCCTTCTGGAGAGAGGCCCAAGCAAGACGCGCCCCGAGGAGCGTCCTGCCACATGTCAACAATGGTTCTTACTGAGGGCCTCCGGGAGAGAAGCCCAAGCAAGACACGCCCCGAGGAGCTTCTTGCCACATGTCAGCACTCGGTCTGACTGAGCGCCTCCAGGAGAGAGGCCAAAGCAAGACGCCCCCCGAGGAGCGTCTTGACACATGTCAACACTGGGTCTGACAGAGGGCCTCCATGAGAGAGGCCCAAGCAAGACGCGCCCTGAGGAGTGTCTTGCCAAATGTCAACACTGGGTCTGACTGAGCGCCTCAGGGAGAGAGGTCCAAGCAAGACGCGCCCCGAGGAGCGTCTTGCCACATGTCAACACTGGGTCTGACTGAGTGCCTCCATGAGAGAGGCCCAACCAAGACACGCCCCGAGGATCGTCTTGACACATGTCAACACTGGATCTGACTGAGGGCCTCCACGAGAGAAGCCCAAGCAAGACGCGCCCCGAGCAGAGTCTTGCCACATGTGAACACTGGGTCTGACAGAGGGCATCCAGGAGAGAGGCCCAAGCAATACGCGCCCCGAGGAGCGTCTTGCCACATGTCACCACTGGGTCTGACTGAGCTTCTCCAGGAGAGAGGCCCAACCAAGACGCGCCCCGAGGAGCGTCTTTCCACATGTCAGCACTCGGTCTGACTGAGCGCCTCCAGGAGAGAAGCCCAAGCAACACGCGCCCCGAGGCGCGTCAGGCCACATGTCACTACTCAGTCTGACTGAGCGCCTCCAGTAGAGAGGCCCAAGTAAGACGCGCCCCGAGGAGCGTCTTGCCACGTGTCAACAATGGGTATGACTGAGGGCCTCCAGAAGAGAAGCCCAAGCAAGACGCGCCCCGAGGAGCGTCTTGACACATGTCAACACTGGGTCTGACAGAGGGCCTCCAGGAGAGAGGCCCAAGCAAGACGCGCCCCGAGGAGTGTCTTGCCACATGTCACCACTTGGTCTGACTGAGCGCCTCCAGGAAAGAGGCCCAAGCAACACGCGCCCCGAGGAGCGTCAGGCCACATGTCACTACTCAGTCTGACTGAGCGCCTCCAGGAGAGAGGCCCAAGTAAGACGCGCCCCGAGGAGCGTCTTGCCACGTGTCAATACTGGGTCTGATTGAGGGCCTTCTGGAGAGAGGCCCAAGCAAGACGTGCCCCGAGGAGCGTCTTGCCACATGTCAACAATGGGTCTGACTGAGGGCCTCCAGGAGAGAAGCCCAAGCAAGACGCGCCCCGAGGACAGTCTTGCCTCATGTCAACACTGGGTCTGACTGAGGGCCTCCAGGAGAGTGGCCCAAATAAGACGCGCCCCGAGGAGCGTCTTGCCACATGTCAACACTGGGTCTGACTGAGGGTCTCCAGGAGAGAAGCCCAAGCAAGATGCGCCCCGAGGAGCGTCTTGCCACATGTCAGCACTCGGTCTGACTGAGCGCCTCCAGGAGAGAGGCCCAAGCAAGACGCGCCCCGAGGAGCGTCTTGCCACATGTCAACACTGGGTCTGACTGAGCGCCTCCAGGAGAGAGGCCCAAGCAAGATGCACCCCGAGGAGCGTCTTGCCACATGTGAACACTGGGTCTGACTGAGCGCCTCCAGGAGAGAGGCCCAAGCAAGACGCCCCCGGAGGAGCGTCTTGCTTCATGTCAGCACTCGGTCTGACTGAGCGCCTCCAGGAGAGAGGCCCAAGCAAGACGCGCCCCGAGGAGGGTCTTGACACATGTCTCCTCTGGGTCTGACTGAGCGCCTCCAGGAGAGAGGCCCAAGCAAGACGTGCCCCGAGGAGCGTCTTGCCACATGTCAACACTGGGTCTGACTGAGCACCTCCAGGAGAGAGGCCCAAGCAAGACGCGCCCCGAGGAGCGTCTTGCCACATGTCACTACTCGGTCTGACTGAGCGCCTCAGGGAGAGAGGTCCAAGCAAGACGCGCCCCGAGGAGCGTCTTGCCACATGTCAACACTGGGTCTGACTGAGTGCCTCCATGAGAGAAGCCCCAGCAAGACGCGCCCCAGCAAGACGCGCCCCGAGGAGCGTCTTGCCACATGTCACTACTCGGTCTGTTTGAGCGCCTCCAGGAGAGAGGCCCAAGCAAGACGTGCCCCGAGGAGCGTCTTGCCACATGTTAACAATGGGTCTGACTGAGGACCTCCAGGAGAGAAGCCCAAGCAAGACGCGCCCCGAGGAGCGTCTTGCCACATGTCAACACTGGGTCTGACTGAGCGCCTCCAGGAGAGAGGCCCAACCAAGACACGCCCCGAGGAGCGTCTTGACACATGTCAACACTGGGTCTGACTGACGGCCTCCACGAGAGAAGCCCAAGCAAGACGCGCCCCGAGCAGTCTTGCCACATGTCAACACTCGGTCTGACAGAGGGCATCCAGGAGAGAGGCCCAAGCAATACGCGCCCCGAGGAGCGTCTTGCCACATGTCACCACTGGGTCTGACTGAGCTTCTCCAGGAGAGAGGCCCAACCAAGACGCGCCCTGAGGAGCGTCTTGCCACATGCCAACACTGGGTCTGACAGAGGGCCTCCAGGAGAGAGGCCCAAGCAAGACGCGCCCCGAGGAGTGTCTTGCCACATGTCACCACTGGGTCTGACTGAGCGCCTCCAGGAGAGAGGCCCAAGCAAGACGCGCCCCGAGGAGCGTCTTGTCACATGTCAACACTGGGTCTTTCTGAGCGCCTCCAGGAGAGAAGCCCAAGCAAGACGCGCCCCGAGGAGTGTCTTGCCACATGTCACCACTTGGTCTGACTGAGCGCCTCCAGGAGAGAGGCCCAAGCAACACGCGCCCCGAGGAGCGTCAGGCCACATGTCACTACTTAGTCTGACTGAGCGCCTCCAGGAGAGAGGCCCAAGTAAGACGCGCCCCGAGAAGCGTCTTGCCACGTGTCAACACTGGGTCTGATTGAGGGCCTTCTGGAGAGAGGCCCAAGCAAGACGCGCCCCGAGGAGCGTCTTGCCACATGTCACTACTCGGTCTGACTGAGCGCCTCCAGGAGAGAGGCCCAAGCAAGACGTGCCCCGAGGAGCGTCTTGCCACATGTCAAAAATGGGTCTGACTGAGGGCCTCCAGGAGAGAGGCCCAAGCAAGACGCGCCCCGAGGAGCGTCTTGCCACATGTCAACAATGGTTCTTACTGAGGGCCTCCGGGAGAGAAGCCCAAGCAAGACGCGCCCTGATGAGCTTCTTGCCACATGTCAGCACTCGGTCTGACTGAGCGCCTCCAGGAGAGAGGCCCAAGCAAGACGTGCCCCGAGGAGCGTCTTGCCACATGTCAACAATGGGTCTGACTGAGGGCCTCCAGGAGAGAAGCCCAAGCAAGACGCGCCCCGAGGAGCGTCTTGCCACATGTCAACTCTGGGTCTGACTGAGCGCCTCCAGGAGAGAGGCCCAAGCAAGATGCGCCCCGAGGAGTGTCTTGCCACATGTCAACAATGGGTCTTACTGAGGGCCTCCAGTAGAGAAGCCGAAGCAAGATGCGCCCCGAGGAGCGTCTTGCCACATGTCAACACTGGGTCTGACTGAGCACCTCCAGGAGAGAGGCCCAAGCAAGACGCGCCCGGAGGAGCGTCTTGCAACATGTCAGCACTCGGTCTGACTGAGCGCCTCCAGGAGAGAGGCCCAAGCAAGACGCGCCCCGAGGAGCGTCTTGCCACATGTCAACAATGGGTCTGACTGAGGGCCTCCAGGAGAGAAGCCCAAGCAAGACGCGCCCCGAGGAGCGTCTTGCCACATGTCAACACTGGGTCTGACTGAGGGCCTCCAGGAGAGAAGCCCCAGCAAGACGCGCCCCGAGGAGCGTCTTGCCACATGTCAACACTGGGTGTGACTGAGCGCCTCCAGGAGAGAGGCCCGTGGAGCGTCTTGCCAAATGTCACCTCTGGGTCTGACTGAGCTCCTCCAGGAGAGAGGCGCAAGCAAGAAACGCCCGAGGAGCGTCTTGACACATGTCAACGCTGGGTCTGACTGAGCGCCTCCAGGAGAGAGGCCCCAGCAAGACGCGCCCCGAGGAGCGTCTTGCCAGATGTCAGCACTCGGTCTGACTGAGCGCCTCCAGGAGAGAGGCCCAAGCAAGAAGCGCCCCGAGGAGAGTCTTGCCACATGTCAACAATGGGTCTGACTGAGGGCCTCCAGGAGAGAAGCCCAAGCAAGACGCACCCCAAGGAGCGTCTTGCCACATGTCAACACTGGGTCTGACTGAGCACCTCCAGGAGAGAGGCCCAAGCAAGATGCGCCCCGAGGAGCATCTTGCCATGTGTCACCACTGGGTCTGACTGAGCGCCTCCAGGAGAGAGGCCCAACCAAGACGCGCCCTGAGGAGCGTCTTGCCACATGCCAACACTGGGTCTGACAGTGGGCCTCCAGGAGAGAGGCCCAAGAAAGACGCGCCCCGAGGAGTGTCTTGCCACATGTCACCACTGGGTCTGACTGAGCGCCTCCAGGAGAGAGGCCCAAGCAAGACGCGCCCCGAGGATCGTCTTGTCACATGTCAACACTGGCTCTTTCTGAGCGCCTCCAGGAGAGATTCCCAAGCAAGACGCGCCCCGAGGAGCGTCTTTCCACATGTCAGCACTCGGTCTGACTGAGCGCCTCCAGGAGAGAGGCCCAAGCAAGACGCGGCCCGAGGAGCGTCTTGCGACATGTCACTACTCGGTCTAACTGAGCGCCTCCAGGAGAGAGGTCCAAGCAAGACGCGCCCCGAAGAGCATCTGTCCACATGTCACTACTCGGTCTGACTGAGCGCCTCCAGGAGAAAGGCCCAAGCAAGACGTGCCCCGAGGAGCGTCTTGCCACATGTCAACACTGGGTCTGACTGAGCGCCTCCAGGAGAGAGGCCCAAGCAAGACGCGCCCCGAGGAGCGTCAGGCCACATGTCACTACTCAGTCTGACTGAGCGCCTCCAGGAGAGAGGCCCAAGCAAGACGCGCCCCGAGGAGCGTCTTGCCACACGTCAACACTGGGTCTGATTGAGGGCCTTCTGGAGAGAGGCCCAAGCAAGACGCGCCCCGAGGAGCGTCTTGCCACATGTCAACACTGGGTCTGACACAGGGCCTCCAGGAGAGAGGCCCAAGCAAGACGCGCCCCGAGGAGCGTCTTGCCACATGTCACCTCTGGTTCTGACTGAGCGCCTCCGGGAGAGAGGCCCAAGCAAGACGCGCCCTGAGGAGCGTCTTGCCACATGTCAACAATGGGTCTGACTGAGGGCCTCCAGGAGAGAAGCCCAAGCAAGACGCGCCCCGTGGAGCGTCTTGACACATGTCAGCACTGGGTCTGACAGAGGGCCTCCAGGAGAGAGGCCCAAGCAAGACGCGCCCTGAGGAGTGTCTTGCCACATGTCACCACTGTGTCTGACTGAGCGCCTCCGGGAGAGAGGCCAAAGCAAGACTTGCCCCGAGGAGCGTCAGGCCACATGTCACTACTCAGTCTGACTGAGCACCTCCAGGAGAGAGGCCCAAGCAAGACGCGCCCCGAGGAGTGTCTTGCCATGTGTCAACACTGGGTCTGATTGAGGGCCTTCTGGAGAGAGGCCCAAGCAAGACGCGCCAAGAGGAGCGTCTTGCCACATGTCAACAATGGGTCTTACTGAGGGCCTCCAGGAGAGAAGCCCAAGCAAGACGCGCCCCGAGGAGATTCTTGCCACATGTCAGCACTCGGTCTGACTGAGCGCCTCCAGGAGAGAGGCCAAAGCAAGACGCGCCCCGAGGAGCGTCTTGACACATGTCAACACTGGGTCTGACAGAGGGCCTCCATGAGAGAGGCCCAAGCAAGACGCGCCCCGAGGAGTGTCTTGCCACATGTCAACACTGGGTCTGACTGAGCGCCTCCAGGAGAGAGGCCGAAGCAAGACGCGCCCCGAGGAGCGTCTTGCCACATGTCACTACTCGGTCTGACTGAGCGCCTCCAGGAGAGAGGCCCAAGCAAGACGTGCCCCGAGGAGCGTCTTGCCACATGTCAACAATGGGTCTGACTGAGGGCCTCCAGGAGTGAAGCCCAGGCAAGACGCGCCCCGAGGAGCGTCTTGCCACATGTCAACACAGGGTCTGACTGAGTGCCTCCAGGAGAGAGGCCCAAGCAAGACGCGCCCCGAGGAGCGTCAGGCCACATGTCACTACTCAGTCTGACTGAGCGCCTCCAGGAGAGAGGCCCAAGCAAGACGCGCCCCGAGGAGCGTCTTGCTACACGTCAACACTGGGTCTGATTGAGGGCCTTCTGGAGAGAGGCCCAAGCAAGACGCGCCCCGAGGAGCGTCTTGCCACATGTCAACAATGGGTCTTACTGAGGGCCTCCAGGAGAGAGGCCCATGCAAGATGCGCCCGGAGGAGCGTCTTGCCACATGTAAACACTGGGTCTGAAGGAGGTTCTCCAGGAGAGAGGCCCAAGCAAGACGCGCCCCGAGGAGCGTCTTGCCACATGTCACCTCTGGTTCTGACTGAGCGCCTCCAGGAGAGAGGCCCAAGCAACGCGTCTTGCCACATGTCAACAATGGGTCTGACTGAGGGCCTCCAGGAGAGAAGCCCAAGCAAGACGTGCCCCGTGGAGCGTCTTGACACATGTCAACACTGGGTCTGACAGAGGGCCTCCAGGAGAGAGGCCCAAGCAAGACGCGCCCCGAGGAGTGTCTTGCCACATGTCAACACTGGGTCTCACTGAGCGCCTCCAGGAGAGAGGCCAAAGCAAGACTTGCCCCGAGGAGCGTCAGGCCACATGTCACTACTGAGTCTGACTAGGCACCTCCAGGAGAGAGGCCCATTCAAAACGCGCCCCGAGGAGCGTCTTGCCACGTGTCAACACTGGGTCTGATTGAGGGCCTTCTGGAGAGAGGCCCAAGCAAGACGCGCCACGAGGAGCGTCTTGCCACATGTCAACAATGGGTCTTACTGAGGGCCTCCAGGAGAGAAGCCCAAGCAAGACGCGCCCCGAGGAGCTTCTTGCCACATGTCAGCACTCGGTCTGACTGAGCGCCTCCAGGAGAGAGGCCAAAGCAAGACGCGCCCCGAGGAGCATCTTGCCACATGTCAACACTGGGTCTGACAGAGGGCCTCCATGAGAGAGGCCCAAGCAAGACGCGCCCCGAGGAGTGTCTTGCCACATGTCAACACTGGGTCTGACTGAGCGCCTCCAGGAGAGAGGCCCAAGCAAGACGCGCCCCGACGAGCGTCTTGCCACGTGTCAACACTGGGTCTGACTGAGCGCCTCCAGGAGAGAGGCCCAAGCAAGACGCGCCCCGACGAGCGTCTTGCCACGTGTCAACACTGGGTCTGACTGAGCGCCTCCAGGAGAGAGGCCCAAGCAAGATGCGCCCCGAGGAGCTTCTTGCCACGTGTCACCACTGGGTCTGACTGAGCGCCTCCAGGAGAGAGGCCCAAGCAAGACGCGCCCCGAGGAGCGTCTTGCCATGTGTCACCACTGGGTCTGATTGAGCGCCTCCAGGAGAGAAGCCCCAGCAAGACCGGTCAGGCCTGCAGTGTACACATCAGAGACATGATGTTCTTTCACAGAACTGAGGCTGTTCATTACTAAATGACTTTTACAGGAATATTGTTATTATACTATTCAACAGGTTGATCATATTAATGTGTATTAAACCCACAACCTAGCACTGAGGACAGCGGGACTTTGTTTAAATTAGTACTTAATGGAAATGATACATAATGATACATAAGAGCCATGTCATACATTCAGCCTAGGAATAGTAGCATTGTGCACTATTAAAAATATACACATCAATTGCTCGAATCCCATTGTTGCAAAGTAAAACTCTAATAAAACTATAGTCTGACATCAACAGAGAAGACTTAGTGTATGTACTACAAATACAGCATTAGGATTTCGAGTGGACCGTGCACCTTGTGAACCATCAGAGGCTTATGACGCAACATATCTTCCAGTTGCTATTAGACAAGTTATAATTCTCGACCATTTTTCGGAACTGGTTTCTTGGGTCCGTGAGTAAATGCCAAATGAGATGATAGTCCTTAAGTAAGTTCCTGGCGATCCCACGTCACGCTCTTGCCCATCAGCCGGTGAATGCTGAGACGGAACTCGATGAGAGCGATGTATTTTTTTAAGTGCTCCGAATGTACTTCTAACAAGCGTGCGATTCACTTCGTGAGTAAACCGCAGCTGCAGCTGATTCAAACAGTCAAGCCAACTTTCTACATCACAATATGCGTTTTGTAGTTAGTCGAGTTACCTTTTGTGTGGCGCATGCACGGGTTGTTAGCGCCCAGCTCCCAGCTTAGAGAGTCCTGTATTGACACAGACGTCAATACATCTCGATGTCATGCAACACACAAAGTCTGTCGCATACAGGTGGGTTAACACATGTACGATACCTTTTGTGTGGCGCATGCACGGGTCGTTAGCGTCCAGCTCCCGGCTTATAGAGAGTCCTGTATTGACACAGACGTCAATACATCTCGATGTCATGCAACACACAAAGTCTGTCGCTTACAGGTGGGTTAACACACATGTACGATGTGTGCGATGGCACGCCCGTTTACAATGGGACACGACAATGATCATTGTTAACCAAACTCTTGTTTCTCACGACAGGTGGTAGCGTTGTCTCCTGCACCTGGTCTTCGTGCACAGAGGGTGTTGTAATGTGCTCGTCATAGTCGCGATCGTTGTCACTCGAATCCGTTGTTCTCACGACAGGTGGTAGCGTTGTCTCCTGCATGTTGTCTTCGCGTGCGGCAAGCGTTGTGCTGTGCTCGTTATAATGGTTGTCTTCGTACAAAGGGGGTGTTGAATACTCCTTCGCGAGTAGTGTAGGAGGTGGTGTGATGGGACGTATCTCAGAGGCGTTATGTGAGCGTACCACCATGGCCTGAGCAACTGCGACTACTGAGAGTACACCCAGTACAGACAGCGAGATCTTTTTTTTCTTGGGTGTTGTACGTGTGGGTACAGCCGCTTTAATGGCAGTGAGAGCAAGTGGGCAAATATATTTATAGGTCACTAGCAGAAACTAAGGCATGTGGTCAGAGTGTAATCGTAACCACCGTAGCTCTTGTCATAATTTAATATACATAGAAATCAGAAACGGGCATGTCAGGATAGACATTGCGAGGGATAATGCGGCCAGTATCTGTGTGCGCTTGAGAGCACCTTGTTGTTCTACTGTGGTGCCCACGCCGCCGGGTCTGTAAATGTCATCGACCTTCTTTATATACGCATACGCTAAAGACCGTATATTCTCTATGGATTTGAACACGTCCTTTGTTTCGCGTAACGCTTGAGCTGTCTCGAGCGTGATGTTGTGAGTGTACGCCAGTGTTTCACGTGCACCGAGGTCCGAAAGGGCGTGCGCTACAACTATTAACCTTGGTTTGGGAGTGTGGCGAAACGCTCGCTCCGCTGTAATGGGCGGATGCAATGTTATCACCTGGTACGTTTCGTTAGTCGGGTCGTAACACACCGGTCCATCACACGGACCGTCACATTGTATGGGGCACAGTAAGGACAACACGCCGCCGACCGTGACTTCGCACTCGACCGTGGTGGTGTTATCGATTTGCAAAGGATCACATACGCCTCTCCAGTCGCAATGAGGCACATTGTATTCGACGCGACCGTCGGTCACCATAGCTTTCGTCAGCCAACACACTCGATTGCCCTTCAAAACATCGGCGATCAACATGAGCTTAGAGGTCGCCGTCGCTTTACTGTACGCCAGGATATCCGTGTGTGAGTGCACGCTCGACGTCGATTGACAACCGGTCATGTCAGACCTGATCAGACCTTCCGAACACATGACCATTAGTTGTTGTGCGGCCGAGAGTATCGCGATCATACCGTTGAGATGTGTAGAAAGCGCGTACACGCCAGCCTTCCACGTTTCCAAAATTTCCAGCAGTCTAGAGGGACTTGTCTTAGCGCGCACGGCTGTGCTGAATTTGCGTTGGGTAGACACAACGGCTTCGACCTCGCTTAGGATCTGTGGGCTCATGTACTCGTAGTAGGCCAAGACGTGTATAGTCGAGCGCGGTGACGCCCCGAACACTTGACCCGGTTTTGTTGTGGCGATATGCGTGTCCAGTAACGCGGCAAAGTCCGCGTGTCTAGCGTGTATTGATTTTACAGCTCGCTCATACCCCAACAGTACGGTCCGTAGAAGTTCGTTCACTTGTTTCCATGCGCTCGTGGAACACAGGACATCGCAACCTCTGTGATACTCAAGTAAAGCGTCAAACACCAGCTGCTTGCACGTTGGAAATACAATCGGTAGTAACTTCTTACTCCACTCTATGTTGAACTCGTATAGCACACGGTTGCGGCGGTTTGCGCATTTTCTATCTACCCTCCGCTAATATGACTCTTTGGTCTGTCTCCTGAGATGGTGCGGTTGGAACTTGCCAGGGGGCACTATCGACGGTCGGCGTTTCCATTTCGTCAACTGCCATTTTCAGCCGCTGGCAAACGGCCGTCGACGGTCGATGCGAGACACCAACATAAAGTTAGACCGCGACCCTCATGCCAGTTTTCTGTAGTACTGGTTGTAGTTTCTGGTGCACACTCGATACGCCATTACGATCACAATTACGTTGATTAATAAATCCAGTGTTGTAGCGACTGCAGCCAGCGCCGTCGCGCAACTTGTGTCGGTGTTATCTCTCGATACTTTCATTCGTATCCGAGCGTATGCAGAATCTACGGATCTGGTGAAGTTGCTTGTCACTAGCTTGCGCACGTTTGATATGGCACTTTGCGCGAGACTCACACAACCTGCAGTGGCGACCGTCGCGTCAGTGCAAAGTTTTTCCGATATATCCCTCGCAACATCGTTTGTCATTTGCTGTACACTGCGCACACTGGCCGCGAGGTCGCGGAGAGGGTCTTCGTTACGAGTTGTGTAATATCCGCTGACTTGCCAATTCAATTCTGGTGGCGCTGACCCAAACGAGAACGCTTTTAAGGCGCATGTCGTGGTAACTCTGGTAGCGCCGTGGTTGACGAAGACGATCATCTTTAGCAATAGTTCTTCTTGAAGCGCAACGATGGTGAGGGCGACGGGTTGGCCGGTTCCGCCTTCAGGCCACTCGGTTGCCGCTAGATTGCCCAATGCCACACACGCAGACGAACCCTGTACACACTCAATGACCCGTGTGCGATCGTTGATTTCTGCTAGTACGTTTGCTAGTTCTACGTGCTTCCACGGATCGTGCGTGGGCACGCGCTTGTTTTATAGGCGTTTTCACGCAGCCTCTACCCTGCACGACCGCTCGTGGCCGCACTAGCTATTTTTATCTTTATTTGTTTCACACACACACACACACACACACACACACACACACACACACACACACACACACACACACACACACACACACACACACACACACACTCACACACACACACACACACACACAGGCCCTTGCGTGCAAACCCCGGTCAGGCCTGCAGTGTACACATCAGAGACATGATGTTCTTTCACAGAACTGAGGTTGTTCATTACTAAATGACTTTTACAGGAATATTGTTATTATACTATTCAACAGGTTGATCATAATAATGTGTATTAAACCCATAACCTAGCACTGAGGACAGAGGGACTTTATTTAAATTAGTACTTAATGGAAACGATACATAATGATACATAAGAGCCATGCCATACATTCAGCCTAGGAATAGTAGCATTGTGCACTATTTAAAATATACACATCAATTGCTCGAATCCCATTGTTGCGAAGTAAAACTCTAATAAAACTCTAGTCTGACATCAACAGAGAAGACTTAGTGTATGTACTACAAATACAGCATTAGGATTTCGAGTGGACCGTGCACCTTGTGAACCATCAGAGGCTTATGACGCAACATATCTTCCAGTTGCTATTAGACAAGTTATAATTCTCGACCATTTTTCGGAACTGGTTTCTTGGGTCCGTGAGTAAATGCCAAATGAGATGATAGTCCTTAAGTAAGTTCCTGGCGATCCCATGTCACGCTCTTGCCCATCAGCCGGTGAACGCTGAGACGGAACTCGATGAGAGCGATGTATTTTTTAAGTGCTCCGAATGTACTTCTAACAAGCGTGCGATTCACTTCGTGAGTAAACCGCAGCTGCAGCTGATTCAAACAGTCGAGCCAACTTTCTACATCACAATATGCGTTTTGTAGTTAGTCGAGTTACCTTTTGTGTGGCGCATGCACGGGTCGTTAGCGTCCAGCTCCCAGCTTAGAGAGTCCTGTATTGACACAGACGTCAATACATCTCGATGTCATGCAACACACAAAGTCTGTCGCTTACAGGTGGGTTAACACATGTACGATACCTTTTGTGTGGCTTATGCACGGGTCGTTAGCGTCCAGCTCCCGGCTTATAGAGAGTCCTGTATTGATGCAGACGTCAATACATCTCGATGTCATGTAACACACAAAGTCTGTCGCATACAGGTGGGTTAACACATGTACGATACCTTTTGTGTGGCGCATGCACGGGTTGTTAGCGTCCAGCTCCCGGCTTATAGAGAGTCCTGTATTGACACAGACGTCAATACATCTCGATGTCATGCAACACACAAATTCTGTCGCATACAGGTGGGTTAACACACATGTACGATGTGTGCGATGGCGCGCCCGTTTACAATGGGACACGACGATGATCATTGTTAACAAAACTCTTGTTTCTCACGACAGGTGGTAGCGTTGTCTCCTGCACCTGGTCTTCGTGCACAGAGGGTGTTGTAATGTGCTCGTCATAGTCGCGATCGTTGTCACTCGAATCCGTTGTTCTCACGACAGGTGGTAGCGTTGTCTCCTGCATGTTGTCTTCGCTTGCGGCAAGCGTTGTGCTGTGCTCGTTATAATGGTTGTCTTCGTACAAAGGGGGTGTTGAATACTCCTTGGCGAGTAGTCTAGGAGGTGGTGTGATGGGACGTATCTCAGAGGCGTTATGTGAGCGTACCACCATGGCCTGAGCAACTGCGACTACTGAGAGTACACCCAGTACAGACAGCAAGATCTTTTTTTTTCTTGGGTGTTGTACGTGTGGGTACAGCCGCTTTAATGGCAGTGAGAGCAAGTGGTCAAATGTATTTATAGGTCACTAGCAGAAACTAAGGCACGTGGTCAGAGTGTAATCGTAACCACCGTAGCTCTTGTCATAATTTAATATACATAGAAATCAGAAACGGGCAAGTCAGGATAGACATCGCGAGTGATAATGCGGCCAGTATCTGTGTGCGCTTGAGAGCACCTTGTTGTTCTACTGTGGTGCCCACTCCGCCGGGTCTGTAAATGTCATCGACCTTCTTTATATACGCATACGCTAAAGACCGTATATTCTCTATGGATTTGATTACGTCCTTTGTTTTGCGTAACGCTTGAGCTGTCTCGAGCGTGATGTTGTGAGTGTACGCCAGTGTTTCACGTGCACCGAGGTCCGAAAGGGCGTGCGCTACAACTATTAACCTTGGTTTGGGAGTGTGGCGAAACGCTCGCTCCGCTGTAATGGGCGGATGCAATGTTATCACCTGGTACGTTTCGTTAGTCGGGTCGTAATACACCGGTCCGTCACACGGACCATCACATTGTATGGGGCACAGTAAGGACAACACGCCGCCGACCGTGACTTCGCACTCGACCGCGGTGGTGTTATCGATTTGCAAAGGATCACATACGCCTCTCCAGTCGCAATGAGGCACATTGTAGTCGACGCGACCGTCGGTCACCATAGCTTTCGTCATCCAAAATTTCCAGCAGTCTAGAGGGACTTGTCTTAGCGCGCACGGCTGTGCTGAATTTGTTTGGGTAGACACAACGGCTTCGACCTCGCTTAGGATCTGTGGGCTCATGTACTTGTGGTAGGCCAAGACGTGTATAGTCGAGCGCGGTGACGCCCCGAACACTTGACCCGGTTTTGTTGTGGCAATATGCGTGTCCAGTAACGCGGCAAAGTCCGCGTGTCTAGCGTGTATTGATTTTACAGCTCGCTCATACCCCAACAGTACGGTCCGTAGAAGTTCGTTCACTTGTTTCCATGCGCTCGTGGAACACAGGACATCGCAACCTCTGTGATACTCAAGTAAAGCGTCAAACACCAGCTGCTTGCACGTTGGAAATACAATCGGTAGTAACTTCTTACTCCACTCTATGTTGAACTCGTATAGCACACGGTTGCGGCGGTTTGCGCATTTTCTATCTACCCTCCGCTAATATGACTCTGTGGTCTGTCTCCTGAGATGGTGCGGGTGGAACTTGCGAGATTGCACTATCGACGGTCGGCGTTTCCATTTCGTCAACTGCCATTTTCAGCCGCTGGCAAACGGCCGTCGACGGTCGATGCGAGACACCAACATAACGTTAGACCGCGACCCTCATGCCAGTTTTCTGTAGTACTGGTTGTAGTTTCTGGTGCACACTCGAAACGCCATTACGATCACAATTACGTTGATTAATAAATCCAGTGTTGTAGCGACTGCAGCCAGCGCCGTCGCGCAACTTGTGTCGGTGTTATCTCTCGATACTTTCATTCGTATCCGAGCGCATGCAGAATCTATGGATCTGGTGAAGTTGCTTGTCACTAGCTTGCGCACGTTTGATATGGCACTTTGCGCGAGACTCACACAACCTGCAGTGGCGACCGTCGCGTCAGTGCAAAGTTTTTCCGATATATCGCTCGCAACATCGTTTTTCATTTGCTGTACACTGCGCACACTGGCCGCGAGGTCGCGGAGAGGGTCTTCGTTACGAGTTGTGTAATATCCGCTGACTTGCCGATTCAATTCTGGTGGCGCTGACCCAAACGAGAACGCTTTTAAGGCGCATGTCATGGTAACTCTGGTAGCGCCGTGGTTGACGAGGATGATCATCTTTAGCAATAGTTCATCTCGAAGCACAACGATGGTGAGGGCGACGGGTTGGCCGGTTCCGCCTTCACGCCACTCGGTTGCCGCTAGATTGCCCAATGCCACACACGCAGACGAACCCTGTACACACTCAATGACCCGTGTGCGATCGTTGATTTCTGCTAGTACGTTTGCTAGTTCTACGTGCTTCCACGGATCGGGCGTGGGCACACACTTGTTTTAGAGGCGTTTTCGCGCAGCCTCTACCCTGCACGACTGCTCGTGGCCGTACTAGCTATTTTTATCTTTATTTGTTTCACACACACACACACACACACACACACACACACACACACACACACACACACACACACACACACACACACACACACACACACACACACACACACACACACACAAACACACACACACACACACAGGCCCTTGCGTGCAAACCCCGGTCAGGCCTGCAGTGTACACATCAGAGACATGATGTTCTTTCACAGAACTAAGGTTGTTCATTACTAAATGACTTTTACAGGAATATTGTTATTATAATATTCAACAGGTTGATCATAATAATGTGTATTAAACCCACAACCTAGCACTGAGGACAGAGGGACTTTATTTAAATTAGTACTTAATGGAAACGATACATAATGATACATAAGAGCCATGTCATACATTCAGCCTAGGAATAGTAGCATTGTGCACTATTAAAAATATACACATCAATTGCTCGAATCCCATTGTTGCAAAGTAAAACTCTAATAAAACTCTAGTCTGACATCAACAGAGAAGACTTAGTGTATGTACTACAAATACAGCATTAGGACTTCGAGTGGACCGTGCACCTTGTGAACCATCAGAGGCTTATGACGCAACATATCTTCCAGTTGCTATTAGACAAGTTATAATTCTCGACCATTTTTCGGAACTGGTTTCTTGGGTCCGTGAGTAAATGCCAAATGAGATGATAGTCCTTAAGTAAGTTCCTGGCGATCCCATGTCACGCTCTTGCCCATCAGCCGGTGAACGCTGAGACGGAACTCGATGAGAGCGATGTATTTTTTAAGTGCTCCGAATGTACTTCTAACAAGCGTGCGATTCACTTCGTGAGTAAACCGCAGCTGCAGCTGATTCAAACAGTCGAGCCAACTTTCTACATCACAATATGCGTTTTGTAGTTAGTCGAGTTACCTTTTGTGTGGCGCATGCACGGGTCGTTAGCGTCCAGCTCCCAGCTTAGAGAGTCCTGTATTGACACAGACGTCAATACATCTCGATGTCATGCAACACACAAAGTCTGTCGCATACAGGTGGGTTAACACACATGTACGATGTGTGCGATGGCGCGCCTGTTTACAATGGGACACGACGATGATCATTGTTAACCAAACTCTTGTTTCTCACGACAGGTAGTAGCGTTGTCTCCTGCACCTGGTCTTCGTGCACAGAGGGTGCTGTAATGTGCTCGTCATAGTCGCGATCGTTGTCACTCGAATCCGTTGTTCTCACGACAGGTGGTAGCGTTGTCTCCTGCATGTTGTCTTTGTGTGCGGCAAGCGTTGTGCTGTGCTCGTTATAATGGTTGTCTTCGTACAAAGGGGGTGTTGAATACTCCTTCGTGAGTAGTCTAGGAGGTGGTGTGATGGAACGTATCTCAGAGGCGTTATGTGAGCGTACCACCATGGCCTGAGCAACTGCGACTACTGAGAGTACACCCAGTACAGACAGCGAGATCATTTTTTTTCTTGGGTGTTGTACGTGTGGGTACAGCCGCTTTAATGGCAGTGAGAGCAAGTGGGCAAATGTATTTATAGGTCACTAGCAGAAACTAAGGCACGTGGTCAGAGTGTAA
Source organism: Nothobranchius furzeri (assembly GCF_043380555.1). NCBI lineage: Eukaryota > Metazoa > Chordata > Actinopteri > Cyprinodontiformes > Nothobranchiidae > Nothobranchius > Nothobranchius furzeri. Next base: position 4,571,217 of record NC_091748.1, on the reverse strand, counting down.
TCGTAACCACCTAAAGTAGCTCTTGTCATAATTTAATATACATAGAAATCAGAAACGGGTATGTCAGGATAGACATCGCGAGTGATAATGCGGCCAGTATCTGTGTGCGCTTGAGAGCACCTTGTTGTTCTACTGTGGTGCCCACGCCGCCGGGTCTGTAAATGTCATCGACCTTCTTTATATACGCATACGCTAAAGACCGTATATTCTCTATGGATTTGAACACGTCCTTTGTTTCGCGTAACGCTTGAGCTGTCTCGAGCGTGATGTTGTGAGTGTACACCAGTGTTTCGCGTGCACCGAGGTCCGAAAGGGCGTGCGCTACAACTATTAACCTTGGTTTGGGAGTGTGGCGAAACGCTCGCTCCGCTGTAATGGGCAGATGCAATGTTATCACCTGGTACGTTTCATTAGTCGGGTCGTAACACACCGGTCCGTCACACGGACCGTCACATTGTATGGGGCACAGTAAGGACAACACGCCGCCGACCGTGACTTCGCACTCGACTGCGGTGGTGTTGTCGATTTGCAAAGGATCACATACGCCTCTCCAGTCGCAATGAGGCACATTGTAGTCGACGCGACCGTCGGTCACCATAGCTTTCGTCTGCCAACACACTCGATTGCCCTTCGAAACATCGGCGATCAACGTGAGCATAGAGGTCGCTGTCACTTTACTGTACGCCAGGATATCCGTGTGTGAGTGCACGCTCGACGTCGATTGACAACCGGTCATGTCAGACCTGATCAGACCTTCCGAACACATGACCATTAGTTGTTGTGCAGCCGAGAGTATCGCGATCATACCGTTGAGATGTGTAGAAAGCGCGTACACGCCAGCCTTCCACGTTTGCAAAATTTCCAGCAGTCTAGAGGGACTTGTCTTAGCGCGCACGGCTGTGCTGAATTTGCGTTGGGTAGACACAACGGCTTCGACCTCGCTTAGGATCTGTGGGCTCATGTACTCGTGGTAGGCCAAGACGTGTATAGTCGAGCGCGGTGACGCCCCGAACACTTGACCCGGTTTTGTTGTGGCGATATGCGTGTCCAGTAACGCGGCAAAGTCCGCGTGTCTAGCGTGTATTGATTTTACAGCTCGCTCATACCCCAACAGTACGGTCCGTAGAAGTTCGTTCACTTGTTTCCATGCGCTCGTGGAACACAGGACATCGCAACCTCTGTGATACTCAAGTAAAGCGTCAAACACCAGCTGCTTGCACGTTGGAAATACAATCGGTAGTAACTTCTTACTCCACTCTATGTTGAACTCGTATAGTATGTATATGGGCGGTTGCGGCGGTTTGCACATTTTCTATCTACCCTCCGCTAATATGACTCTGTCGTCTGTCTCCTGAGATGGTGTGGTTGGAACTTGCGAGAGTGCACTATCGACGGTCGGCGTTTCCATTTCGTCAACTGCCATTTTCAGCCGCTGGCAAACGGCCGTCGACGGTCGATGCGAGACACCAACATAACGTTAGACCGCGACCCTCATGCCAGTTTTCTGTAGTACTGGTTGTAGTTTCTGGTGCACACTCGAAACGCCATTACGATCACAATTACGTTGATTAATAAATCCAGTGTTGTAGCGACTGCAGCCAGCGCCGTCGCGCAACTCGTGTCGGTGTTATCTCTCGATACTTTCATTCGTATCCGAGCGTATGCAGAATCTACGGATCTGGTGAAGTTGCTTGTCACTAGATTGCGCACGTTTGATATGGCACTTTGCGCGAGACTCACACAACCTGCAGTGGCGACCGTCGCGTCAGTGCAAAGTTTTTCCGATATATCGCTCGCAACATCGTTTGTCATTTGCTGTACACTGCGCACACTGGCCGCGAGGTCGCGGAGAGGGTCTTCGTTACGAGTTGTGTAATATCCGCTGACTTGCCGATTCAATTCTGGTGGCGCTGACCCAAACGAGAACGCTTTTAAGGCGCATGTCGTGGTAAATCTGGTAGCGCCGTGGTTGACGAGGACGATCATCTTTAACAATTGTTCATCTCGAAGCACAACGATGGTGAGGGCGACGGGTTGGCCGGTTCCGCCTTCAGGCCACTCGGTTGCCGCTAGATTGCCCAATGCCACACACGCAGACGAACCCTGTACACACTCAATGACCAGTGTGCGATCGTTGATTTCTGCTAGTACGTTTGCTAGTTCTACGTGCTTCCACGGATCGGGCGTGGGCACGCGCTTGTTTTAGAGGCGTTTTCGCGCAGCCTCTACCCTGCACGACCGCTCGTGGCCGCACTAGCTATATTTATCTTTATTTGTTTCACACACACACACACACACACACACACACACACACACACACACACACACACACACACACACACACACACACACACACACACACACACACACACACACACACACACACACACGCACACACACACACACACACAGGCCGTTGCGTGCAAACCCCGGTCAGGCCTGCAGTGTAAACATCAGAGACATGATGTTCTTTCACAGAACTGAGGTTGTTCATTCCTAAATGACTTTTACAGGAATATTGTTATTATACTATTCAACAGGTTGATCATAATAATGTGTATTAAGACGCTCCTCGGGGCGTGTCTTGCTTGGGCCTCTCTCCAGAAGGCCCTCAATCAGACCCAGTGTTGACACGTGGCAAGACGCTCCTCGGGGCATGTCTTGCTTGGGCCTCTCTCCAGAAGGCCCTCAATCAGACCCAGTGTTGACACGTGGCAAGACGCTCCTCGGGGCGCGTCTTGCTTGGGCCTCTCTCCAGAAGGCCCTCAATCAGACCCAGTGTTGACATGTGGCAAGACGCTCCTCGGGGCGCGTCTTGCTTGGGCCTCTCTCCTGGAGGCGCTCAGTCAGACTGAGTAGTGACATGTTGCCTGACGCTCCTCGGGGCGCGTGTTGCTTGGGCCTCTCTCCTGGAGGCGCTCAGTCAGACCAAGTGGTGACATGTGGCAAGACACTCCTCGGGGCGCGTCTTGCTTGGGCCTCTCTCCTGGAGGCCCTCTGTCAGACCCAGTGTTGACATGTGTCAATACGCTCCTCGGGGCGCGTCTTGCTTGGGCTTCTCACCTGGAGGCCCTCAGTCAGACCCATTGTTGACATGTGGCAAGACGCTCCTCGGGGCGCATCTTGCTTGGGCCTCTCTCCTGGAGGCGCTCAGTCAGACCGAGTGCTGACATGTGGCAATACGCTCCTCGGGGCGCGTCTTGCTTGGGCTTCTCTCCTGGAGGTGCTCAGAAAGACCCAGTGTTGACATGTGACAAGACGCTCCTCGGGGCGCGTCTTGCTTGGGCCTCTCTCCTGGAGCCGTTCAGTCAGAACCAGAGGTGACATGTGGCAAGACGCTCCTCGGGGCGCGTCTTGCTTGGGCCTCTCTCCTGGAGGCGCTCAGTCAGACCGAGTGCTGACATAAGGCAAGACGCTCCTCGGGGCGCGTCTTGCTGGGGCCTCTCTCCTGGAGGCGCTCAGTCAGACCCAGTGCTGACATGTGGCAAGACGCTCCTCGGGGCGCGTCTTGCTTGGGCCTCTCTCCTGGAGGCGCTCAGTCAGACTGAGTAGTGACATGTGGCCTGACGCTCCTCGGGGCGCGGCTTGCTTGGGCCTCTCTCCCGGAGGCGCTCAGTCAGACCCAGTGGTGACATGTGGCAAGAAAACTCCTCGGGGCGCGTCTTCCTTGGGCCTCTCTCCTGGAGGCTCTCTGTCAGACCCAGTGTTGACATGTGGCAAGACGCTCCTCGGGCCGCGTGTTGCTTGGGCTTCTCTCCTGGAGGTCCTCAGTCAGACCCATTGTTGACATGTGGCAAGACGCTCCTCGGGGCGCGTCGTGCTTGGGCCTCTCTCCTGGAGGCGCTCAGTCAGACCGAGTGCTGACATGTGGCAAGACGCTCCTCGGGGCGCGTCTTGCTTGGGCTTCTCTCCTGGAGGCGCTCAGAAAGACCCAGTGTTGACATGTGACAAGACGCTCCTCTGGGCGCGTCTTGCTTGGGCCTCTCTCCTGGAGGCGCTCAGTCAGAACCAGAGGTGACATGTGGCAAGACGCTCCTCGGGGCGCGTCTTGCTTAGGCATCTCTCCTGGAGGCCCTCTGTCAGACCCAGTGTTGACATGTGGCAAGACGCTCCTCCGGGCGCATCTTGCTTGGGCCTCTCTCCTGGAGGCCCTCAGTCAGACCCATTGTTGACATGTGGCAAGACGCTCCTCGGGGCGTGTCTTGCTTGGGCCTCTCTCCTGGAGGCGCTCAGTCAGACCGAGTGCTGACATAAGGCAAGACGCTCCTCGGGGCGCGTCTTGCTTGGGCCTCTCTCCTGGAGGCGCTCAGTCAGACCCAGTGTTGACATGTGGCAAGAAGCTCCTCGGGGCGCGTCTTGCTTGGGCCTCTCTCCTGGAAGCGCTCAGTCAGACCGAGTGCTGACATGTGGCAAGACGCTCCTCGGGGTACGTCTTGCTTCGGCTTCTCTCCTGGAGGCCCTCAGTCAGACCCATTGTTGACATGTGGCAAGACGCTTCTCGGGGCGCGTCTTATTTGCGCCTCTCTCCTGGAGGCCCTCAGTCAGACCCAGTGTTGACATGTTGCAAGACGCTCCTCGGGGCGCGTCTTGCTTGGGCCTCTCTCCTGGAGGCGCTCAGTCAGACCCAGTGTTGACACGTGGCAAGACGCTCCTCGGGGCGCGTCTTGCTTGGGCCTCTCTCCTGGAGGCGCTCAGTCAGACCCAGTGGTGGCATGTGGCAAGACACTCCTCGGGGCGCATCTTGGTTGGGCCTCTCTCCTGGAGGCACTCATTCAGACCCAGTGGTGACATGTGGCAAGACGCTCCTCGGGGCGCGTCTTGCTTGGGCTTCTCTCCTGGAGGCCCTCAGTAAGACCCATTGTTGACATGTGGCAAGACGCTCCTCGGGGCGCTTCTTGCTTGGGCCTCTCTCCTGGAGGCGCTCAGTCAGACTGAGTAGTGACATGTGGCCTGACGCTCCTCGGGGCGCCTGTTGCTTGGGCCTCTCTCCTGGAGGCGCTCAGTCAGACCAAGTGGTGACATTTTGCAAGACGCTCCTCGGGGCGCGTCTTGCTTGGGCCTCTCTCCAGAAGGCCCTCAATAAGACCCAGTGTTTACACGTGGCAAGACGCTCCTCGGGGCGCGTCTTGCTTGGTACTCTCTCCTGGAGGCGCTCAGTCAGAATGAGTAGTGACATGTGGCCTGACGCTCCTCGGGGCGCGTGTTGCTTGGGCCTCTCTCCTGGAGGCGCTCAGTCAGACCAAGTGGTGACATGTGGCCTGACGCTCCTCGGGGCGCGTGTTGCCTGGGCCTCTCTCCTGGAGGCGCTCAGTCAGACCAAGTGGTGACATGTGGCAAGACACTTCTCGGGGCGCGTCTTGCTTGGGCCTCTCTCCTGGAGGCGCTCAGTCAGACCGAGTGCTGACATGTGGCAAGACGCTCCTCGGGCCGCGTGTTGCTTGGGCTTCTCTCCTGGAGGCCCTCAGTCAGACCCATTGTTGACATGTGGCAAGACGCTCCTCCGGGCGCATCTTGCTTGGGCCTCTCTCCTGGAGGCCCTCAGTCAGACCCATTGTTGACGTGTGGCAAGACGCTCCTCGGGGCGCGTCTTGCTTGGGCCTCTCTCCTGGAGGCGCTCAGTCAGACCGAGTGCTGACATAAAGCAAGACGCTCCTCAGGGCGCGTCTTGCTTGGCCCTCTCTCCTGGAGGCGCTCAGTCAGACCCAGTGTTGACATGTGGCAAGACGCTCCTCGGGGAGCATCTTGCTTGGGCCTCTCTCCTGGAGGCGCTCAGTCAGACCCAGTGGTGACAACGTGGAAAGACGCTCCTCGGGGCGCGTCTTGCTTGGGCCTCTCTCCTGGAGGCGCTCAGTCAGACCAAGTCATGACACGTGGCAAGACGCTCCTCGGGGCGCGTCTTGCATGGGCCTCTCTCCTGGAGGCGCTCAGTCAGACCCAGTGTTGGCATGTGGCAAGACACTCCTCGGGGCGCGTCTTGGTTGGGCCTCTCTCCTGGAGGCGCTCATTCAGACCCAGTGGTGACATGTGGCAAGACGCTCCTCGGGGCGCGTATTGCTTGGGCCTCTCTCCTGAATGCCCTCTGTCAGACCGAGTGTTGACACATGGCAAGACTCTCCACGGGGCGCGTCTTGCTTGGGCTTCTCTCATGGAGGCCCTCAGTCCAACCCAGTGTTGACATGTATCAAGACGCTCCTCGGGGCGTGTCTTGCTTGGGCCTCTCTCCTGGAGGCCCTCAGTCAGACCCATTGTTGACGTGTGGCAAGACGCTCCTCGGGGCGCGTCTTGCTTGGGCCTCTCTCCTGGAGGCGCTCAGTCAGACCGAGTGCTGACATAAAGCAAGACGCTCCTCAGGGCGCGTCTTGCTTGGCCCTCTCTCCTGGAGGCGCTCAGTCAGACCCAGTGTTGACATGTGGCAAGACGCTCCTCGGGGAGCATCTTGCTTGGGCCTCTCTCCTGGAGGCGCTCAGTCAGACCCAGTGGTGACACGTGGAAAGACGCTCCTCGGGGCGCGTCTTGCTTGGGCCTCTCTCCTGGAGGCACTCAGTCAGACCGAGTAGTGACATGTGGCAAGACGCTCCTCGGGGCGCGTCTTGCTTGGACCTCCCTCCTGGAGGCGCTCAGTCAGACCGAGTAGTGACATTTGGCAAGACGCTCCTCGGGGCGCGTCTTGCTTGGACCTCTCTCCTGGACGCGCTCGGTTAGACCGAGTAGTGACACGTGGCAAGACGCTCCTCGGGGCGCATCTTGCTTGGGCCTCTCTCCTGGAGGCGCTAAGTCAGACCCAGTGTTGACACGTGGCAAGACGCTCCTCGGGGCGCGTCTTGCTTGGGCCTCTCTCCTGGAGGCGCTCAGTCAGACCCAGTGTTGGCATGTGGCAAGACACTCCTCGGGGCGCGTCTTGGTTGGGCCTCTCTCCTGGAGGCACTCATTCAGACCCAGTGGTGACATGTGGCAAGACGCTCCTCGGGGCGCGTCTTGCTTGGGCTTCTCTCCTGGAGGCCCTCAGTAAGACCCATTGTTGACATGTGGCAAGACGCTCCTCGGGGCGCTTCTTGCTTGGGCCTCTCTCATGGAGGCGCTCAGTCAGACTGAGTAGTGACATGTGGCAAGACGCTCCTCGGGGCGCGTCTTGCTTGGACCTCCCTCCTGGAGGCGCTCAGTCAGACCGAGTAGTGACATTTGGCAAGACGCTCCTCGGGGCGCATCTTGCTTGGACCTCTCTCCTGGACGCGCTCTGTTAGACCGAGTAGTGACACGTGGCAAGACGCTCCTCGGGGCGCATCTTGCTTGGGCCTCTCTCCTGGAGGCGCTCAGTCAGACACAGTGTTGACATGTGGCAAGACACTCCTCGGGGCGCGTCTTGCTTGGGCTTCTCTCATGGAGGCCCTCAGTAAGACCCATTGTTGACATGTGGAAAGAAGCTCCTCGGGGCGCGTCTTGCTTTGGCTTCTCTCCTGGAGGCCCTCAGTCAGACCCATTGTTCACATGTGGCAAGACGCTCCTCGGGGCGCGTATTGCTTGGGCCTCTCTCCTGGATGCCCTCTGTCAGACCCAGTGTTGACATGTGGCAAGACTCTCCTCGGGGCGCGTCTTGCTTGGGCTTCTCTCATGGAGGCCCTCAGTCAGACGCAGTGTTGACATGTGTCAAGACGCTCCTCGGGGCGTGTCTTGCTTGGGCCTCTCTCCTGGAGGCGCTCAGTCAGACCCAGTGTTGACATGTGGCAAGACGCTCCTCGGGGCGCTTCTTGCTTGGGCTTCTCTCCTGGAGGCCCTCAGTCAGACCCATTGTTGACATGTGGCAAGACGCTCCTCGGGGCATGTCTTGCTTGGGCCTCTCTCCTGGAGGCGCTCAGTCAGACCCAGTGTTGATATGTTGCAAGACGCTCCTCGGGGCGCGTGTTGCTTGGACCTCTCTCCTGGAGGCGCTCAGTCAGACCGAGTAGTGACATGTGGCAAGACGCTCCTCGGGGCGCGTCTTGCTTGGGCCTCTCTCCTGGAGGCGCTCAATTAGACCCACTGTTGACATGTGGCAAGACGCTCCTCGGGGCGCGTCTTGCTTGGGCTTCTCTCCTGGAGGCCCTCAGTAAGACCCATTGTTGACATGTGGCAAGAAGCTCCTCGGGGCGCTTCTTGCTTGTGCCTCTCTCCTGGAGGCGCTCAGTCAGACCGAGTGCTGACATGTGGCAAGACGCTCCTCGGGGCGCGTCTTGCTGGGGCCTCTCTCCTGGAGGCGTTCAGTCAAACCCAGTGTTGTCATGTGTCAAGACGCTCCTCGGGCGTTTCTTGTTTGCGCCTCTCTCCTGGATGCGCTCAGTCAGACCCAGAGGTGACATGTGGCAAGACGCTCCTCGGGCCTCTCTCCTGGAGGCGCTCAGTCAGACCCAGTGTTGACATGTGGCAAGACGCTCCTCGGGGCGCGTCTTGCTTGGGCCTCTCTCCTGGAGGCGCTCAGTCAGACCCTGAGGAGACATGTGTCAAGACCCTCCTCGGGGCGCGTCTTGCTTGGGCCTCTCTCCTGGAGGCGCTCAGTCAGACCGAGTGCTGACATGTTGCAAGACGCTCCTCCGGGCGCGTCTTGCTTGGGCCTCTCTCCTGGAGGCGCTCAGTCAGACCCAGTGTTGACATGTGGCAAGACGCTCCTCGGGGCGCGTCTTGCTTGGGCCTCTCTCCTGGAGGCGCTCAGTCAGACCCAGAGGAGACATGTGTCAAGACCCTCCTCGGGGCGCGTCTTGCTTGGGCCTCTCTCCTGGAGGCGCTCAGTCAGACCGAGTGCTGACATGTTGCAAGACGCTCCTCCGGGCGCGTCTTGCTTGGGCCTCTCTCCTGGAGGCGCTCAGTCAGACCGAGTGCTGACATTTGGCAAGATGCTCCTCGGGGCGCATCTTGCTTGGGCTTCTCTCCTGGAGGCCCTCAGTCATACCCATTGTTGACATGTGGCAAGACGCTCCTCGGGGCGCGTCTTGCTTGGGCCTCTCTCCTGGAGGCGCTCAATTAGACCCAGTGTTGACATGTGGCAAGACGCTCCTCGGGGCGCGTCTTGCTTGGGCTTCTCTCCTGGAGGCCCTCAGTCAGACCCATTGTTGACATGTGGCAAGAAGCTCCTCGGGGCGCTTCTTGCTTGGGCCTCTCTCCTGGAGGCGCTCAGTTAGACCGAGTGCTGACATGTGGCAAGACGCTCCTCGGGGCGCGTCTTGCTGGGGCCTCTCTCCTGGAGTCGCTCAGTCAAACCCAGTGTTGACATGTGTCAAGACGCTCCTCGGGAATTTCTTGTTTGCGCCTCTCTCCTGGAGGCGCTCAGTCAGACCCAGAGGTGACATGTGGCAAGAGGCTCCTCGGGCCTCTCTCCTGGAGGCGCTCATTCAGACCCAGTGTTGACATGTGGCAAGATGCTCCTCGGGGCACGTCTTGCTTGGGCCTCTCTCCTGGAGTTGCTCAGTCAGACCCAGTGTTGACATGTGGCAAGACCCTCCTCGGGGCGCGTCTTGCTTGGGCCTCTCTCCTGGAGGCGCTCAGTCAGACCCAGAGGAGACATGTGTCAAGACCCTCCTCGGGGCGCGTCTTGCTTGGGCCTCTCTCCTGGAGGCGCTCAGTCAGACCCAGTGTTGACATGTGGCAAGACGCTCCTCGGGGCACGTCTTGCTTGGGCCTCTCTCCTGGAGGCGCTCAGTCAGACCCAGAGGAGACATGTGTCAAGACGCTCCTCCGGGCGCGTCTTGCTTGGGCCTCTCTCCTGGAGGCGCTCAGTCAGACCCAGTGTTCACATGTGGCAAGACGCTCCTCGGGGCGCGTCTTGCTTGGGCCTCTCTCCTGGAGGCGCTCAGTCAGACCGAGTGCTGACATTTGGCAAGACGCTCCTCGGGGCGCATCTTGCTTGGGCTTCTCTCCTGGAGGCCCTCAGTCATACCCATTGTTGACATGTGGCAAGACGCTCCTCGGGGCGCGTCTTGCTTGGGCCTCTCTCCTGGAGGCGCTCAATTAGACCCAGTGTTGACATGTGGCAAGACGCTCCTCGGGGCGCGTCTTGCTTGGGCTTCTCTCCTGGAGGCCCTCAGTCAAACCCATTGTTGACATGTGGCAAGAAGCTCCTCGGGGCGCTTCTTGCTTGGGCCTCTCTCCTGGAGGCGCTCAGTTAGACCGAGTGCTGACATGTGGCAAGACGCTCCTCGGGGCGCGTCTTGCTGGGGCCTCTCTCCTGGAGTCGCTCAGTCAAACCCAGTGTTGACATGTGTCAAGACGCTCCTCGGGCATTTCTTGTTTGCGCCTCTCTCCTGGAGGCGCTCAGTCAGACCCAGAGGTGACATGTGGCAAGACGCTCCTCGGGCCTCTCTCCTGGAGGCGCTCAGTCAGACCCAGTGTTGACATGTGGCAAGATGCTCCTCGGGGCGCGTCTTGCTTGGGCCTCTCTCCTGGAGGTGCTCAGTCAGACCCAGTGTTGACATGTGGCAAGACGCTCCTCGGGGCACGTCTTGCTTGGGCCTCTCTCCTGGAGGCGCTCAGTCAGACCCAGAGGAGACATGTGTCAAGACCCTCCTCGGGGCGCGTCTTGCTTGGGCCTCTCTCCTGGAGGCGCTCAGTCAGACCGAGTGCTGACATGTTGCAAGACGCTCCTCCGGGCGCGTCTTGCTTGGGCCTCTCTCCTGGAGGCGCTCAGTCAGACCCAGTGTTCACATGTGGCAAGACGCTCCTCGGGGCGCGTCTTGCATGGGCCTCTCTCCTGGAGGCGCTCAGTCAGACCCAGTGTTGACATGTGGCAAGACGCTCCTCGGGGCGCGTCTTGCTTGGGCCTCTCTCCTGGAGGCGATCAGTCAGACCGAGTGCTGACATTTGGCAAGACGCTCCTCGGGGCGCATCTTGCTTGGGCTTCTCTCCTGGAGGCCCTCAGTCAGACCCAGTGTTGACATGTGGCAAGACGCTCCTCGGGGCGAGTCTTATTTGGGCCTCTCTCTTGGAGGCCCTCAGTCAGACCCAGTGTTGACATGTGGCAAGACGCTCCTCGGGGCGCGTCTTGCTTGGGCTTCTCTCCTGGAGGCCCTCAGTCAGACCCATTGTTGACATGTGGCAAGACGCTCCTCGGGGCACGTCTTGCTTGGGCCTCTCTCCTGGAGGCGCTCAGTCAGACCGAGTAGTGACATGTGGCAAGACGCTCCTCGGGGCGCGTCTTGCTTGGGCCTCTCTCCAGAAGGCCCTCAATCAGACCCAGTGTTGACACGTGGCAAGACGCTCCTCGGGGCGCGTCTTACTTGGGCCTCTCTCCTGGAGGCGCTCAGTCAGACTGAGTGGTGACATGTGGCCTGACGCTCCTCGGGGCGTGTGTTGCTTGGGCCTCTCTCCTGGACGCGCTCAGTCAGACCAAGTGGTGACATGTGGCAAGACACTCCTCGGGGCGCGTCTTGCTTGGGCCTCTCTCCTGGAGGCCCTCTGTCAGGCCCAGTGTTGACATGTGTCAAGACGCTCCTCGGGGCGCGTCTTGCTTGGGCTTCTCTCCTGGAGGCCCTCAGTCATACCCATTGTTGACATGTGGCAAGACGCTCCTCGGGGCGCGTCTTGCTTTGGCCTCTCTCCTGGAGTTGCTCAGTCAGACTGAGTGCTGACATGTGGAAAGACACTCCTCGGGGCGCGTCTTGCTTGGGCTTCTCTCCTGGAGGCGCTCAGAAAGACCCAGTGTTGACATGTGACAAGACGCTCCTCGGGGCGCGTTTTGCTTGGGCATCTCTCCTGGAGGCGCTCAGTCAGACCCAGTGGTGACATGTGGCAAGACACTCCTCGGGGCGCGTCTTGCTTGGGCCTCTCTCCTGGAGGCCCTCTGTCAGACCCAGTGTTGGCATGTGGCAAGACGCTCCTCAGGGCGCGTCTTGGTTGGGCCTCTCTCCTGGAGAAGCTCAGTCAGACCCAGTGGTGACATGTGGCAAGACGCTCCTCGGGGCGCGTATTGCTTGGGCCTCTCTCCTGGATGCCCTCTGTCAGACCGAGTGTTGACATGTGGCAAGACTCTGCTCGGGGCGCGTCTTGCTTGGGCTTCTCTCGTGGAGGCCCTCAGTCAGACCCAGTGTTGACATGTGTCAAGACGCTCCTCGGGGCGTGTCTTGGTTGGGCCTCTCTCCTGGAGGCGCTCAGTCAGACCCAGTGTTGACATGTGGCAAGACGCTCCTCGGGGCGCGTCTTGCTTGGGCTTCTCTCCTGGAGGCCCTCAGTCAGACCCATTGTTGACATGTGGCAAGACGCTCCTCGGGGCACGTCTTGCTTGGGCCTCTCTCCTGGAGGCGCTCAAACAGACCGAGTAGTGACATGTGGCAAGATGCTCCTCGGGGCGCGTCTTGCTGGGGCTTCTCTCATGGAGCCACTCAGTCAGACCCAGTGTTGACATGTGGCAAGACGCTCCTCGGGGCGCGTCTTGCTTGGACCTCTCTCCCTGAGGCGCTCAGTCAGACCCAGTGTTGACATTTGGCAAGACACTCCTCGGGGCGTGTCTTGCTTGGGCCTCTGTCATGGAGGCCCTCTGTCAGACCCAGTGTTGACATGTGTCAAGACGCTCCTCGGGGGGCGTCTTGCTTTGGCCTCTCTCCTGGAGGCGCTCAGTCAGACCGAGTGCTGACATGTGGCAAGAAGCTCCTCGGGGCGCGTCTTGCTTGGGCTTCTCTCCCGGAGGCCCTCAGTAAGAACCCTTGTTGACATGTGGCAAGACGCTCCTCGGGGCGCGTCTTGCTTGGGCCTCTCTCCAGAAGGCCCTCAATCAGACCCAGTGTTGACACGTGGCAAGACGCTCCTCGGGGCGCGTCTTGCCTGGGCCTCTCTCCTGGAGTCGCTCAGTCAGACTGAGTAGTGACATGTGGCCTGACGCTCCTCGGGGCGCGTGTTGCTTGGGCCTCTCTCCTGGAGGCGCTCAGTCAGACCCAGTGTTGACATGTGGCAAGACACTCCTCGGGGCGCGTCTTGCTTGGGCCTCTCTCATGGAGGCCCTCTGTCAGGCCCAGTGTTGACATGTGTCAAGACGCTCCTCGGGGCGCGTCTTGCTTTGGCCTCTCTCCTGGAGGCGCTCAGTCAGACCCAGTTTTCACATGTGGCAAGAAGCTCCTCGGGGCGCGTCTTGCTTGGGCCTCTCTCCTGGAGGCGCTCAGTCAGACCCAGTGTTGAAATGTGGCAAGACGCTCCTCGGGGCGCGTCTTGCTTGGGCCTCTCTCCTGGAGGCGCTCAGTCAGACACAGTGGTGACATGTGGCATGACACTCCTCGGGGCGCGTCTTGCTTGGGCCTCTCTCATGGAGGCCCTCTGTCAGGCCCAGTGTTGACATGTGTCAAGACGCTCCTCGGGGCGCGTCTTGCTTTGGCCTCTCTCCTGGAGGCGCTCAGTCAGACCCAGTTTTCACATGTGGCAAGAAGCTCCTCGGGGCGCGTCTTGCTTGGGCCTCTCTCCTGGAGGCGCTCAGTCAGACCCAGTGTTGAAATGTGGCAAGACGCTCCTCGGGGCGCGTCTTGCTTGGGCCTCTCTCCTGGAGGCGCTCAGTCAGACACAGTGGTGACATGTGGCATGACACTCCTCGGGGCGCGTCTTGCTTGGGCCTCTCTCGTGGAGGCCCTCTGTCAGACCCAGTGTTGACATGTGTCAAGACGCTCCTCGGGGCGCGTCTTGCTTGGGCTTCTCTCCTGGAGGCCCTCAGTCAGACCCATTGTTGACATGTGGCAAGACGCTCCTCGGGGCGCGTCTTGCTTGGGCTTCTCTCCTGGAGGCGCTCAGACAGACCCAGTGTTGACATGTGACAAGACGCTCCTCGGGGCGCGTCTTGCTTGGGCCTCTCTCCTGGAGGCGCTCAGTCAGAACCAGAGGTGACATGTGGCAAGACGCTCCTCGGGGCGCGTCTTGCTTGGGCCTCTCTCCTGGAGGCGCTCAGTCAGACCCAGTGTTGACACGTGGCAAGACGCTCCTCGGGGCGCGTCTTGGTTGGGCCTCTCTCCTGGACGCGCTCATTCAGACCCAGTGGTGACATGTGGCAAGACACTCCTCGGGGCGCGTCTTGGTGGGGCCTCTCTCCTGGACGCGCTCATTCAGACCCAGTGGTGACATGTGGCAAGACGCTCCTCGGGGCGCGTATTGCTTGGGCCTCTCTCCTGAATGCCCTCTGTCAGACTGAGTGTTGACATGTGGCAAGACTCTCCTCGGGGCGCGTCTTGCTTGGGCTTCTCTCATGGAGGCCCTCAGTCCGACCCAGTGTTGACATTTGTCAAGACGGTCCTCGGGGCGTGTCTTGCTTGGGCTTCTCTCCTGGAGGCCCTCAGTCAGACCAATTGTTGACATGTGGCAAGACGCTCCTCGGGGCACGTCTTGCTTGGGCCTCTCTCCTGGAGGCGCTCAGTCAGACCGAGTAGTGACATGTGGCAAGACGCAGCTCGGGGCGCGTCTTGCTTGGACCTCTCTCCTGGAGGCGCTCAGTTAGACCGAGTAGTGACATGTGGCAAGACGCTCCTCGGTGCGCGTCTTGCTTGGGCCTCTCTCCTGGAGGCGCTCAGTCAGACCGAGTGCTGACATAAGGCAAGACGCTCCTCGTGGCGCGTCTTGCTGGCGCCTCTCTCCTGGAGGTGCTCAATCAGACCCAGTGGTGACACGTGGCAAGACGCTCCTCTGGGCGCGTCTTGCTTGGGCCTCTCTCCTGGAGGAGCTCAGTCAGACCCAGTGGTGACACGTGGCAAGACGCTCCTCGGGGCGCATCTTGCTTGGGCCTCTCTCCTGGAGGCGCTAAGTCAGACCCAGTGTTGACACGTGGCAAGACGCTCCTCGGGGCGCGTCTTGCTTGGGCCTCTCTCCTGGAGGCGCTCAGTCAGACACAGTGTTGACATGTGGCAAGACACTCCTCGGGGTGCGTCTTGCTTGGGCTTCTCTCATGGAGGCCCTCAGTAAGACCCATTGTTGACATGTGGAAAGAAGCTCCTCGGGGCGCGTCTTGCTTTGGCTTCTCTCCTGGAGGCCCTCAGTCAGACCCATTGTTGGCATGTGGCAAGACGCTCCTCGGGGCGCGTCTTGCTTGGACCTCTCTCCTGGAGGCGCTCAGTCAGACCGAGTAGTGACATGTGGCAAGACGCTCCTCGGGGCGCGTCTTGCTTGGGCCGGGCGCGTCTTGCTTGGGCCTCTCTCCTGGAGGCGCTCAGTTAGACCCAGTGGTGACATGTGGCAAGACGCTCCTCGGGGCGCGTCTTGCTTGGGCTTCTCTCCTGGAGGCCCTCAGTCAGACCCATTGTTGACATGTGGCAAGACGCTCCTCGGGGCGCTTCTTGCTTGGGCCTCTCTCCTGGAGGCGCTCAGTCAGACCGAGTGCTGACATGTGGCAAGACGCTCCTCGGGGCGCGTCTTGCTGGGGCCTCTCTCCTGGAGGCGCTCAGTCAGACCCAGTGTTGACCTGTGTCAAGACGCTCCTCGGGCGTTTCTTGCTTGCGCCTCTCTCCTGGAGGAGCTCAGTCAGACCCAGAGGTGACATGTGGCAAGACGCTCCTCGGGCCTCTCTCCTGGAGGCGCTCAGTCAGACCCAGTGTTGACATGTGGCAAGACGCTCCTCGGGGCGCGTCTTGCTGGGGCTTCTCTCCTGGAGGCCCTCAGTCAGACCCAGTGTTGACATGTGGCAAGACGCTCCTCGGGGCGCGTCTTATTTGGGCCTCTCTCCTGGGGGCCCTCAGTCAGACCCAGTGGTCACATGTGGCAAGACGCTCCTCGGGGCGCGTCTTGCTTGGGCCTCTCTCCTGGAGGCGCTCAGTCAGACCGAGTGCTGACATGTTGCAAGACGCTCCTCCGGGCGCGTCTTGCTTGGGCCTCTCTCCTGGAGGCGCTCAGTCAGACCCAGTGTTGACATGTGGCAAGACGCTCCTCGGGGCGCGTCTTGCTTGGGCTTCTCTCCTGGAGGCCCTCAGTAAGACCCATTGTTGACATGTGGCAAGACACTACTCGGGGTGCATCTTGCTTGGGCCTCTCTCCTGGAGGCGCTCAAACAGACCGAGTAGTGACATGTGGCAAGACGCTCCTCGGGGCGCGTCTTGCTGGGGCTTCTCTCATGGAGGCACTCAGTCAGACCCAGTGTTGACATGTGGCAAGACGCTCCTCGGGGCGCGTCTTGCTTGGACCTCTCTCCCTGAGGCGCTCAGTCAGACCGAGTAGTGACATGTGGCAAGACGCTCCTCGGGGGGCGTCTTAATTTGGCCTCTCTCCTGGAGGCGCTCAGTCAGACCGAGTGTTGACATGTGGAAAGAAGCTCCTCGGGGCGCGTCTTGCTTGGGCTTCTCTCCCGGAGGCCCTCAGTAAGAACCATTGTTGACATGTGGCAAGACGCTCCTCGGGGCGCGTCTTGCTTGGGCCTCTCTCCTGGAGGCCCTCAGTCAGACCCATTGTTGACATGTGGCAAGACGCTCCTCGGGGCACGTCTTGCTTGGGCCTCTCTCCTGGAGGCGCTCAGTCAGACCGAGTAGTGACATGTGGCAAGACGCTCCTCGGGGCGCGTCTTGCTTGGGCCTCTCTCCAGAAGGCCCTCAATCAGACCCAGTGTTGACACGTGGCAAGACGCTCCTCGGGGCGCGTCTTACTTGGGCCTCTCTCCTGGAGGCGCTCAGTCAGACTGAGTAGTGACATGTGGCCTGACGCTCCTCGGGGCACGTCTTGCTTGGGCTTCTCTCCTGGAGGCGTTTAGAAAGACCCAGTGTTGACATGTGACGAGAAGCTCCTCGGGGCGCGTCTTGCTTGGGCCTCTCTCCTGGAGGCGCTCAGTCAGACCCAGTGGTGACATGTGGCAAGACACTCCTCGGGGCGCGTCTTGCTTGGGCCTCTCTCCTGGAGGCCCTCTGTCAGACCCAGTGTTGGCATATGGCAAGACGCTCCTCAGGGCGCGTCTTGGTTGGGCCTCTCTCCTGGAGAAGCTCAGTCAGACCCAGTGGTGACATGTGGCAAGACGCTCCTCGGGGCGCGTATTGCTTGGGCCTCTCTCCTGGATGCCCTCTGTCAGACCGAGTGTTGACATGTGGCAAGACTCTGCTCGGGGCGCGTCTTGCTTGGGCTTCTCTCTTGGAGGCCCTCAGTCAGACCCAGTGTTGACATGTGTCAAGACACTCCTCGGGGCGTGTCTTGGTTGGGCCTCTCTCCTGGAGGCGCTCAGTCAGACCCAGTGTTGAGATGTGGCAAGACGCTCCTCGGGGCGCGTCTTGCTTGGGCTTCTCACCTGGAGGCCCTCAGTCGGACCCATTGTTGACATGTGGCAAGACGCTCCTCGGGGCACGTCTTGCTTGGGCCTCTCTCCTGGAGGCGCTCAAACAGACCGAGTAGTGACAAGTGGCAAGACGCTCCTCGGGGCGCGTCTTGCTGGGGCTTCTTTCATGGAGGCACTCAGTCAGACCCAGTGTTGACATGTGGCAAGACACTCCTCGGGGCGCGTCTTGCTTGGACCTCTCTCCCTGAGGCGCTCAGTCAGACCGAGTAGTGACATGTGGCAAGACGCTCCTCGGGGCGCGTCTTGCTTGGACCTCTCTCCCTGAGGCGCTCAGTCAGACCCAGTGTTGACATTTGGCAAGACACTCCTCGGGACGCGTCTTGCTTGGGCCTCTCTCCTGGAGGCCCTCTATCAGACCCAGTGTTGACATGTGGCAAGACGCTCCTCGGGGCGCGTCTTGTTTGGGCCTCTCTCCTGGAGGCGCTCAGTCAGACTGAATAGTGACATGTGGCCTGACGCTCCTCGGGGCGCGTCTTGCTTGGGCCTCTCTCCTGGAGGCGCTCAGTCAGACCCAGTGGTGACATGTGGCAAGACACTCCTCGGGGCGCGTCTTGCTTGGGCCTCTCTCCTGGAGGCCCTCTGTCAGACCCAGTGTTGACATGTGTCAAGACGCTCCTCGGGGCGCGTCTTGCTTGGGCTTCTCTCCTGGAGGCCCTCAGTCAGACCCATTGTTGACATGTGGCAAGACGCTCCTCGGGGCGCGTCTTGCTTGGGCTTCTCTCCTGGAGGCGCTCAGACAGACCCAGTGTTGACATGTGACAAGACGCTCCTCGGGGCGCGTCTTGCTTGGGCCTCTCTCCTGGAGGCGCTCAGTCAGAACCAGAGGTGACATGTGGCAAGACGCTCCTCGGGGCGCTTCCTGCTTGGGCCTCTCTCCTGGAGGCCCTCTGTCAGACCCAGTGTTGACATGTGGCAAGACGCTCCTCCGAGGCGCATCTTGCTTGGGCCTCTCTCCTGGAGGCCCTCAGTCAGACCCATTGTTGACATGTGGCAAGACGCTCCTCGGGGCGCGTCTTGCTTGGGCCTCTCTCCTGGAGGCGCTCAGTCAGACCGAGTGCTGACATAAGGCAAGACGCTCCTCGGGGCGCGTCTTGCTGGGGCCTCTCTCCTGGAGGCGCTCAGTCAGACCCAGTGCTGACATGTGGCAAGACGCTCCTCGGGGCGCGTCTTGCTTGGGCCTCTCTCCTGGAGGCGCTCAGTCAGACCCAGTGTTGACATGTGGCAAGACGCTCCTCGGGGCGCGTCTTGCTTGGCCCTCTCTCCTGGAGGCGCTCAGTCAGACCAGGTGTTGACATGTGGCAAGACGCTCCTCGGGGCGCGTCTTGCTTGGGCTTCTCTCCTGGAGGCGCTCAGTCAGACCCAGTGGTGACACGTGGAAAGACGCTCCTCGGGGCGCGTCTTGCTTGGGCCTCTCTCCTGGAGGCGCTCAGTCAGACCCAGTGTTGACACGTGGCAAGACGCTCCTCGGGGCGCGTCTTGCTTGGGCCTCTCTCCTGGAGGCGCTCAGTCAGACCCAGTGTTGGCATGTGGCAAGACACTCCTCGGGGCGCGTCTTGGTTGGGCCTCTCTCCTGGAGGCGCTCATTGAGACCCAGTGGTGACATGTGGCAAGACGCTCCTCGGGCCGCGTATTGCTTGGGCCTCTCTCCTGAATGCCCTCTGTCAGACCGAGTGTTGACATGTGGCAAGACTCTCCACGGGGCGCGTCTTGCTTGGGCTTCTCTCACGGAGGCCCTCAGTCCGACCCAGTGTTGACATGTGTCAAGACGCTCCCCGGGGCGTGTCTTGCTTGGGCCTCTCTCCTGGAGGCGCTCAGTCAGACCCAGTGTTCACATGTGGCAAGACGCTCCTCGGGGCGCGTCTTGCTTGGGCCTCTCTCCTGGAGGCGCTCAGTCAGACCCAGTGTTGACATGTGGCAAGACGCTCCTCGGGGCGCGTCTTGCTTGGGCCTCTCTCCTGGAGGCGCTCAGTCAGACCGAGTGCTGACATTTGGCAAGACGCTCCTCGGGGCACATCTTGCTTGGGCTTCTCTCCTGGAGGCCCTCAGTCAGACCCAGTGTTGACATGTGGCAAGACGCTCCTCGGGGCGCGTCTTATTTGGGCCTCTCTCCTGGAGGCCCTCAGTCAGACCCAGTGTTGACATGTGGCAAGATGCTCCTCGGGGCGCGTCTTGCTTGGGCTTCTCTCCTGGAGGCCCTCAGTCAGACCCATTGTTGACATGTGGCAAGACGCTCCTCGGGGCACGTCTTGCTTGGGCCTCTCTCCTGGAGGCGCTCAGTCAGACCGAGTAGTGACATGTGGCAAGACGCTCCTCGGGGCGCGTCTTGCTTGGGCCTCTCTCCAGAAGGCCCTCAATCAGACCCAGTGTTGACACGTGGCAAGACGCTCCTCGGGGCGCGTCTTACTTGGGCCTCTCTCCTGGAGGCGCTCAGTCAGACTGAGTAGTGACATGTGGCCTGACGCTCCTCGGGGCGCGTGTTGCTTGGGCCTCTCTCCTGGAGGCGCTCAGTCAGACCAAGTGGTGACATGTGGCAAGACACTCCTCGGGGCGGTTCTTGCTTGGGCCTCTCTCCTGGAGGCCCTCTGTCAGACCCAGTTTTGACATGTGTCAAGACGCTCCTCGGGGCGCGTCTTGCTTGGGCTTCTCTCCTGGAGGCCCTCAGTCATACCCATTGTTGACATGTGGCAAGACGCTCCTCGGGGCGCGTCTTGCTCTGGCCTCTCTCCTGGAGGCGCTCAGTCAGACCGAGTGCTGACATGTGAAAAGACGCTCCTCGGGGCGCGTCTTGCTTGGGCTTCTCTCCTGGAGGCGCTCAGAAAGACCCAGTGTTAAAATGTGACAAGACGCTCCTCGGGGCACGTCTTGCTTGGGCCTCTCTCCTGGAGGCGCTCAGTCAGACCCAGTGGTGACATGTGGCAAGACACTCCTCGGGGCGCGTCTTGCTTGGGCCTCTCTCCTGGAGGCCCTCTGTCAGACCCAGTGTTGGCATGTGGCAAGACGCTCCTCAGGGCGCGTCGTGGTTGGGCCTCTCTCCTGGAGAAGCTCAGTCAGACCCAGTGGTGACATGTAGCAAGACGCTCCTCGGGGCGCGTATTGCTTGGGCCTCTCTCCTGGATGCCCTCTGTCAGACCGAGTGTTGACATGTGGCAAGACTCTGCTCGGGGCGCGTCTTGCTTGGGCTTCTCTCGTGGAGGCCCTCAGTCAGACCCAGTGTTGACATGTCTCAAGACGCTCCTCGGGGCGTGTCTTGGTTGGGCCTCTCTCCTGGAGGCGCTCAGTCAGACCCAGTGTTGACATGTGGCAAGACGCTCCTCGGGGCGCGTCTTGCTTGGGCTTCTCTCCTGGAGGCCCTCAGTCAGACCCATTGTTGACATGTGGCAAGACGCTCCTCGGGGCACGTCTTGCTTGGGCCTCTCTCCTGGAGGCGCTCAAACAGACCGAGTAGTGACATGTGGCAAGACGCTCCTCAGGGCGCGTCTTGCTGGGGCTTCTCTCATGGAGGCACTCAGTCATACCCAGTGTTGACATGTGGCAAGACGCTCCTCGGGGCGCGTCTTGCTTGGACCTCTCTCCCTGAGGGGCTCAGTCAGACCGAGTAGTGACATGTGGCAAGACGCTCCTCGGGGCGCGTCTTGCTTGGACCTCTCTCCCTGAGGTGCTCAGTCAGACCCAGTGTTGACATTTGGCAAGACACTCCTCGGGGCGTGTCTTGCTTGGGCCTCTGTCATGGAGGCCCTCTGTCAGACCCAGTGTTGACATGTGGCAAGAAGCTCCTCGGGGCGCGTCTTGCTTGGGCTTCTCTCCCGGAGGCCCTCAGTAAGAACCATTGTTGACATCTGGCAAGACGCTCCTCGGGGCGCGTCTTGCTTGGGCCTCTCTCCAGAAGGCCCTCAATCAGACCCAGTGTTGACACGTGGCAAGACGCTCCTCGGGGCGCGTCTTGCCTGGGCCTCTCTCCTGGAGGCGCTCAGTCAGACTGAGTAGTGACATGTGGCCTGACGCTCCTCGGGGCGCGTGTTGCTTGGGCCTCTCTCCTGGAGGCGCTCAGTCAGACCCAGTGTTGACATGTTGCAAGACACTCCTCGGGGAGCGTCTTGCTTGGGCCTCTCTCATGGAGGCCCTCTGTCAGACCCAGTGTTGACATGTGTCAAGACGCTCCTCGGGGCGCGTCTTGCTTTGGCCTCTCTCCTGGAGGCGCTCAGTCAGACCCAGTTTTCACATGTGGCAAGACGCTCCTCGGGGCGCGTCTTGCTTGGGCCTCTCTCCTGGAGGCGCTCAGTCAGACCCAGTGTTGACATGTGGCAAGACGCTCCTCGGGGCGCGTCTTGCTTGGGCCTCTCTCCTGGAGGCGCTCAGTCAGACACAGTGGTGACATGTGGCATGACACTCCTCGGGGCGCGTCTTGCTTGGGCCTCTCTCGTGGAGGCCCTCTGTCAGACCCAGTGTTGACATGTGTCAAGACGCTCCTCGGGGCGCGTCTTGCTTGGGCTTCTCTCCTGGAAGCCCTCAGTCAGACCCATTGTTGACATGTGGCAAGACGCTCCTCGGGGCGCGTCTTGCTTGGGCTTCTCTCCTGGAGGCGCTCAGACAGACCCAGTGTTGACATGTGACAAGACGCTCCTCGGGGCGCGTCTTGCTTGGGCCTCTCTCCTGGAGGCGCTCAAACAGACCGAGTAGTGACAAGTGGCAAGACGCTCCTCGGGGCGCGTCTTGCTGGGGCTTCTTTCATGGAGGCACTCAGTCAGACCCAGTGTTGACATGTGGCAAGACACTCCTCGGGGCGCGTCTTGCTTGGACCTCTCTCCCTGAGGCGCTCAGTCAGACCGAGTAGTGACATGTGGCAAGACGCTCCTCGGGGCGCGTCTTGCTTGGACCTCTCTCCCTGAGGCGCTCAGTCAGACCCAGTGTTGACATTTGGCAAGACGCTCCTCGGGGCGCGTCTTGCTTGGGCCTCTCTCCTGGAGGCGCTCAGTCAGACCCAGTGTTGGCATGTGGCAAGACACTCCTCGGGGCGCGTCTTGGTTGGGCCTCTCTCCTGGAGGCGCTCATTCAGACCCAGTGGTGACATGTGGCAAGACGCTCCTCGGGCCGCGTATTGCTTGGGCCTCTCTCCTGAATGCCCTCTGTCAGACCGAGTGTTGACATGTGGCAAGACTCTCCACGGGGCGCGTCTTGCTTGGGCTTCTCTCATGGAGGCCCTCAGTCCGACCCAGTGTTGACATGTGTCAAGACGCTCCCCGGGGCGTGTCTTGCTTGGGCCTCTCTCCTGGAGGCGCTCAGTCAGACCCAGTGTTCTTATGTGGCAAGACGCTCCTCGGGGCGCGTCTTGCTTGGGCCTCTCTCCTGGAGGCGCTCAGTCAGACCCAGTGTTGACATGTGGCAAGACGCTCCTCGGGGCGCGTCTTGCTTGGGCCTCTCTCCTGGAGGCGCTCAGTCAGACCGAGTGCTGACATTTGGCAAGACGCTCCTCGGGGCACATCTTGCTTGGGCTTCTCTCCTGGAGGCCCTCAGTCAGACCCAGTGTTGACATGTGGCAAGACGCTCCTCGGGGCGCGTCTTATTTGGGCCTCTCTCCTGGAGGCCCTCAGTCAGACCCAGTGTTGACATGTGGCAAGATGCTCCTCGGGGCGCGTCTTGCTTGGGCTTCTCTCCTGGAGGCCCTCAGTCAGACCCATTGTTGACATGTGGCAAGACGCTCCTCGGGGCACGTCTTGCTTGGACCTCTCTCCTGGAGGCGCTCAGTCAGACCGAGTAGTGACATGTGGCAAGACGCTCCTCGGGGCGCGTCTTGCTTGGGCCTCTCTCCAGAAGGCCCTCAATCAGACCCAGTGTTGACACGTGGCAAGACGCTCCTCGGGGCGCGTCTTACTTGGGCCTCTCTCCTGGAGGCGCTCAGTCAGACTGAGTAGTGACATGTGGCCTGACGCTCCTCGGGGCGCGTGTTGCTTGGGCCTCTCTCCTGGAGGCGCTCAGTCAGACCAAGTGGTGACATGTGGCAAGACACTCCTCGGGGCGGTTCTTGCTTGGGCCTCTCTCCTGGAGGCCCTCTGTCAGACCCAGTTTTGACATGTGTCAAGACGCTCCTCGGGGCGCGTCTTGCTTGGGCTTCTCTCCTGGAGGCCCTCAGTCATACCCATTGTTGACATGTGGCAAGACGCTCCTCGGGGCGCGTCTTGCTCTGGCCTCTCTCCTGGAGGCGCTCAGTCAGACCGAGTGCTGACATGTGAAAAGACGCTCCTCGGGGCGCGTCTTGCTTGGGCTTCTCTCCTGGAGGCGCTCAGAAAGACCCAGTGTTGAAATGTGACAAGACGCTCCTCGGGGCGCGTATTGCTTGGGCCTCTCTCCTGGATGCCCTCTGTCAGACCGAGTGTTGACATGTGGCAAGACTCTGCTCGGGGCGCGTCTTGCTTGGGCTTCTCTCGTGGAGGCCCTCAGTCAGACCCAGTGTTGACATGTCTCAAGACGCTCCTCGGGGCGTGTCTTGGTTGGGCCTCTCTCCTGGAGGCGCTCAGTCAGACCCAGTGTTGACATGTGGCAAGACGCTCCTCGGGGCGCGTCTTGCTTGGGCTTCTCTCCTGGAGGCCCTCAGTCAGACCCATTGTTGACATGTGGCAAGACGCTCCTCGGGGCACGTCTTGCTTGGGCCTCTCTCCTGGAGGCGCTCAAACAGACCGAGTAGTGACATGTGGCAAGACGTTCCTCGGGGCGCGTCTTGCTGGGGCTTCTCTCATGGAGGCACTCAGTCAGACCCAGTGTTGACATGTGGCAAGACGCTCCTCGGGGCGCGTCTTGCTTGGACCTCTCTCCCTGAGGGGCTCAGTCAGACCGAGTAGTGACATGTGGCAAGACGCTCCTCGGGGCGCGTCTTGCTTGGACCTCTCTCCCTGAGGTGCTCAGTCAGACCCAGTGTTGACATTTGGCAAGACACTCCTCGGGGCGTGTCTTGCTTGGGCCTCTGTCATGGAGGCCCTCTGTCAGACCCAGTGTTGACATGTGGCAAGAAGCTCCTCGGGGCGCGTCTTGCTTGGGCTTCTCTCCCGGAGGCCCTCAGTAAGAACCATTGTTGACATCTGGCAAGACGCTCCTCGGGGCGCGTCTTGCTTGGGCCTCTCTCCAGAAGGCCCTCAATCAGACCCAGTGTTGACACGTGGCAAGACGCTCCTCGGGGCGCGTCTTGCCTGGGCCTCTCTCCTGGAGGCGCTCAGTCAGACTGAGTAGTGACATGTGGCCTGACGCTCCTCGGGGCGCGTGTTGCTTGGGCCTCTCTCCTGGAGGCGCTCAGTCAGACCCAGTGTTGACATGTTGCAAGACACTCCTCGGGGAGCGTCTTGCTTGGGCCTCTCTCATGGAGGCCCTCTGTCAGACCCAGTGTTGACATGTGTCAAGACGCTCCTCGGGGCGCGTCTTGCTTTGGCCTCTCTCCTGGAGGCGCTCAGTCAGACCCAGTTTTCACATGTGGCAAGACGCTCCTCGGGGCGCGTCTTGCTTGGGCCTCTCTCCTGGAGGCGCTCAGTCAGACCCAGTGTTGACATGTGGCAAGACGCTCCTCGGGGCGCGTCTTGCTTGGGCCTCTCTCCTGGAGGCGCTCAGTCAGACACAGTGGTGACATGTGGCATGACACTCCTCGGGGCGCGTCTTGCTTGGGCCTCTCTCGTGGAGGCCCTCTATCAGACCCAGTGTTGACATGTGTCAAGACGCTCCTCGGGGCGCGTCTTGCTTGGGCTTCTCTCCTGGAGGCCCTCAGTCAGACCCATTGTTGACATGTGGCAAGACGCTCCTCGGGGCGCGTCTTGCTTGGGCTTCTCTCCTGGAGGCGCTCAGACAGACCCAGTGTTGACATGTGACAAGACGCTCCTCGGGGCGCGTCTTGCTTGGGCCTCTCTCCTGGAGGCGCTCAGTCAGAACCAGAGGTGATATGTGGCAAGACGCTCCTCGGGGCGCGTCTTGCTTGGGCCTTTCTCCTGGAGGCCCTCTGTCAGACCCAGTGTTGACATGTGGCAAGACGCTCCTCCGGGCGCATCTTGCTTGGGCCTCTCTCCTGGAGGCCCTCAGTCAGACCCATTGTTGACATGTGGCAAGACGCTCCTCGGGGCGCGTCTTGCTTGGGCCTCTCTCCTGGAGGCGCTCAGTCAGACCCAGTGTTGACATGTGGCAAGACGCTCCTCGGGGCGCGTCTTGCTTGGGCCTCTCTCCTGGAGGCGCTCAGTCAGACCCAGTGGTGACACGTGGAAAGACGCTCCTCAGGGTGCGTCTTGCTTGGGCCTCTCTCCTGGAGGCGCTCAGTCAGACCCAGTGTTGACACGTGGCAAGACGCTCCTCGGGGCGCGTCTTGCTTGGGCCTCTCTCCTGGAGGCGCTCAGTCAGACACAGTGTTGGCATGTGGCAAGACACTCCTCGGGGCGCGTCTTGGTTGGGCCTCTCTCCTGGACGCGCTCATTCAGACCCAGTGGTGACATGTGGCAAGACGCTCCTCGGGGCGCGTATTGCTTGGGCCTCTCTCCTGAATGCCCTCTGTCAGACCGAGTGTTGACATGTGGCAAGACTCTCCTCGGGGCGCGTCTTGCTTGGGCTTCTCTCATGGAGGCCCTCAGTCCGACCCAGTGTTGACATTTGTCAAGACGCTCCTCGGGGCGTGTCTTGCTTGGGCTTCTCTCCTGGAGGCCCTCAGTCAGACCCATTGTTGACATGTGGCAAGACGCTCCTCGGGGCACGTCTTGCTTGGGCCTCTCTCCTGGAGGCGCTCAGTCAGACCGAGTAGTGACATGTGGCAAGACGCACATCGGGGCGCGTCTTGCTTGGACCTCTCTCCTGGAGGCGCTCAGTTAGACCAAGTAGTGACATGTGGCAAGACGCTCCTCGGGGCGCGTCTTGCTTGGGCCTCTCTCCTGGAGGCGCTCAGTCAGACCGAGTGCTGACATAAGGCAAGACGCTCCTCGGGGCGCGTCTTGCTGGGGCCTCTCTCCTGGAGGTGCTCAATCAGACCCAGTGGTGACACGTGGCAAGACGCTCCTCTGGGCGCGTCTTGCTTGGGCCTCTATCCTGGAGGAGCTCAGTCAGACCCAGTGGTGACACGTGGCAAGACGCTCCTCGGGGCGCATCTTGCTTGGGCCTCTCTCCTGGAGGCGCTAAGTCAGACCCAGTGTTGACACGTGGCAAGACGCTCCTCGGGGCGCGTCTTGCTTGGGCCTCTCTCCTGGAGGCGCTCAGTCAGACACAGTGTTGACATGTGGCAAGACACTCCTCGGGGCGCGTCTTGCTTGGGCTTCTCTCATGGAGGCCCTCAGTAAGACCCATTGTTGACATGTGGAAAGAAGCTCCTCGGGGTACGTCTTGCTTTGGCTTCTCTCATGGAGGCACTCAGTCAGACCCAGTGTTGAAATATGGCAAGACGCTCCTCGGGGCGCGTGTTGCTTGGACCTCTCTCCTGGAGGCGCTCAGTCAGACCGAGTAGTGACATGTGGCAAGACGCTCCTCGGGGCGCGTCTTGCTTGGGACTCTCTCCTGGAGGCGCTCAATTAGACCCAGTGTTGACATGTGGCAAGACGCTCCTCGGGGCGCGTCTTGCTTGGGCTTCTCTCCTGGAGGCCCTCAGTCAGACCCATTGTTGACATGTAGCAAGACGCTACTCGGGGCGCTTCTTGCTTGGGCCTCTCTCCTGGAGGCGCTCAGTCAGACCGAGTGCTGACATGTGGCAAGACGCTCCTCGGGGCGCGTCTTGCTGGGGCCTCTCTCCTGGAGGCGCTCAGTCAGACCCAGTGTTGACCTGTGTCAAGACGCTCCTCGGGCGTTTCTTGCTTGCGCCTCTCTCCTGGAGGAGCTCAGTCAGACCCAGAGGTGACATGTGGCAAGACGCTCCTCGGGCCTCTCTCCTGGAGGCGCTCAGTCAGACCCAGTGTTGACATGTGCCAAGACGCTCCTCGGGGCGCGTCTTGCTGGGGCTTCTCTCCTGGAGGCCCTCAGTCAGACCCAGTGTTGACATGTGGCAAGACGCTCCTCGGGGCGCGTCTTATTTGGGCCTCTCTCCTGGGGGCCCTCAGTCAGACCCAGTGTTGACATGTGGCAAGACGCTCCTCGGGGCGCGTCTTGCTGGGGCCTCTCTCCTGGAGGTGCTCAATCAGACCCAGTGGTGACACGTGGCAAGACGCTCCTCTGGGCGCGTCTTGCTTGGGCCTCTATCCTGGAGGAGCTCAGTCAGACCCAGTGGTGACACGTGGCAAGACGCTCCTCGGGGCGCATCTTGCTTGGGCCTCTCTCCTGGAGGCGCTAAGTCAGACCCAGTGTTGACACGTGGCAAGACGCTCCTCGGGGCGCGTCTTGCTTGGGCCTCTCTCCTGGAGGCGCTCAGTCAGACACAGTGTTGACATGTGGCAAGACACTCCTCGGGGCGCGTCTTGCTTGGGCTTCTCTCATGGAGGCCCTCAGTAAGACCCATTGTTGACATGTGAAAAGAAGCTCCTCGGGGTACGTCTTGCTTTGGCTTCTCTCATGGAGGCACTCAGTCAGACCCAGTGTTGAAATATGGCAAGACGCTCCTCGGGGCGCGTGTTGCTTGGACCTCTCTCCTGGAGGCGCTCAGTCAGAACGAGTAGTGACATGTGGCAAGACGCTCCTCGGGGCGCGTCTTGCTTGGGCCTCTCTCCTGGAGGCGCTCAATTAGACCCAGTGTTGACATGTGGCAAGACGCTCCTCGGGGCGCGTCTTGCTTGGGCTTCTCTCCTGGAGGCCCTCAGTCAGACCCATTGTTGACATGTGGCAAGACGCTACTCGGGGCGCTTCTTGCTTGGGCCTCTCTCCTGGAGGCGCTCAGTCAGACCGAGTGCTGACATGTGGCAAGACGCTCCTCGGGGCGCGTCTTGCTGGGGCCTCTCTCCTGGAGGCGCTCAGTCAGACCCAGTGTTGACCTGTGTCAAGACGCTCCTCGGGCGTTTCTTGCTTGCGCCTCTCTCCTGGAGGAGCTCAGTCAGACCCAGAGGTGACATGTGGCAAGACGCTCCTCGGGCCTCTCTCCTGGAGGCACTCAGTCAGACCCAGTGTTGACATGTGCCAAGACGCTCCTCGGGGCGCGTCTTGCTGGGGCTTCTCTCCTGGAGGCCCTCAGTCAGACCCAGTGTTGACATGTGGCAAGACGCTCCTCGGGGCGCGTCTTATTTGGGCCTCTCTCCTGGGGGCCCTCAGTCAGACCCAGTGTGGACATGTGGCAAGACGCTCCTCGGGGCGCGTCTTGCTTGGGCTTCTCTCCTGGAGGCCCTCAGTCCGACCCAGTGTTGACATTTGTCAAGACGCTCCTCGGGGCGTGTCTTGCTTGGGCTTCTCTCCTGGAGGCCCTCAGTCAGACCCATTGTTGACATGTGGCAAGACGCTCCTCGGGGCACGTCTTGCTTGGGCCTCTCTCCTGGGGGCCCTCAGTCAGACCCAGTGTTGACATGTGGCAAGACGCTCCTCGGGGCGCGTCTTGCTTGGGCTTCTCTCCTGGAGGCCCTCAGTCAGACCGAGTGTTGACATGTGGCAAGACTCTCCTCGGGGCGCGTCTTGCTTGGGCTTCTCTCATGGAGGCCCTCAGTCCGACCCAGTGTTGACATTTGTCAAGACGCTCCTCGGGGCGTGTCTTGCTTGGGCTTCTCTCCTGGAGGCCCTCAGTCAGACCCATTGTTGACATGTGGCAAGACGCTCCTCGGGGCACGTCTTGCTTGGGCCTCTCTCCTGGAGGCGCTCAGTCAGACCGAGTAGTGACATGTGGCAAGACGCACATCGGGGCGCGTCTTGCTTGGACCTCTCTCCTGGAGGCGCTCAGTTAGACCGAGTAGTGACATGTGGCAAGACGCTCCTCGGGGCGCGTCTTGCTTGGGCCTCTCTCCTGGAGGCGCTCAGTCAGACCGAGTGCTGACATAAGGCAAGACGCTCCTCGGGGCGCGTCTTGCTGGGGCCTCTCTCCTGGAGGTGCTCAATCAGACCCAGTGGTGACACGTGGCAAGACGCTCCTCTGGGCGCGTCTTGCTTGGGCCTCTATCCTGGAGGAGCTCAGTCAGACCCAGTGGTGACACGTGGCAAGACGCTCCTCGGGGCGCATCTTGCTTGGGCCTCTCTCCTGGAGGCGCTAAGTCAGACCCAGTGTTGACACGTGGCAAGACGCTCCTCGGGGCGCGTCTTGCTTGGGCCTCTCTCCTGGAGGCGCTCAGTCAGACACAGTGTTGACATGTGGCAAGACACTCCTCGGGGCGCCTCTTGCTTGGGCTTCTCTCATGGAGGCCCTCAGTAAGACCCATTGTTGACATGTGGAAAGAAGCTCCTCGGGGTACGTCTTGCTTTGGCTTCTCTCATGGAGGCACTCAGTCAGACCCAGTGTTGAAATATGGCAAGACGCTCCTCGGGGCGCGTGTTGCTTGGACCTCTCTCCTGGAGGCGCTCAGTCAGACCGAGTAGTGACATGTGGCAAGACGCTCCTCGGGGCGCGTCTTGCTTGGGCCTCTCTCCTGGAGGCGCTCAATTAGACCCAGTGTTGACATGTGGCAAGACGCTCCTCGGGGCGCGTCTTGCTTGGGCTTCTCTCCTGGAGGCCCTCAGTCAGACCCATTGTTGACATGTGGCAAGACGCTACTCGGGGCGCTTCTTGCTTGGGCCTCTCTCCTGGAGGCGCTCAGTCAGACCGAGTGCTGACATGTGGCAAGACGCTCCTCGGGGCGCGTCTTGCTGGGGCCTCTCTCCTGGAGGCGCTCAGTCAGACCCAGTGTTGACCTGTGTCAAGACGCTCCTCGGGCGTTTCTTGCTTGCGCCTCTCTCCTGGAGGAGCTCAGTAAGACCCAGAGGTGACATGTGGCAAGACGCTCCTCGGGCCTCTCTCCTGGAGGCGCTCAGTCAGACCCAGTGTTGACATGTGCCAAGACGCTCCTCGGGGCGCGTCTTGCTGGGGCTTCTCTCCTGGAGGCCCTCAGTCAGACCCAGTGTTGACATGTGGCAAGACGCTCCTCGGGGCGCGTCTTATTTGGGCCTCTCTCCTGGGGGCCCTCAGTCAGACCCAGTGTTGACATGTGGCAAGACGCTCCTCGGGGCGTGTCTTGCTTGGGCTTCTCTCCTGGAGGCCCTCAGTCAGACCCATTGTTGACATGTGGCAAGACGCTCCTCGGGGCACGTCTTGCTTGGGCCTCTCTCCTGGAGGCGCTCAAACAGACCGAGTAGTGACATGTGGCAAGACGCTCCTCGGGGCGCGTCTTGCTGGGGCTTCTCTCATGGAGGCACTCAGTCAGACCCAGTGTTGACATGTGGCAAGACGCTCCTCGGGGGGCGTCTTGCTTTGGCCTCTCTCCTGGAGGCGCTCAGTCAGACCGAGTGGTGACATGTGGCAAGAAGCTCCTCTGGGCGCGTCTTGCTTGGGCCTCTCTCCTAGAGGAGCTCAGTCAGACCCAGTGGTGACACGTGGCAAGACGCTCCTCGGGGCGCATCTTGCTTGGGCCTCTCTCCTGGAGGCGCTAAGTCAGACCCAGTGTTGACATGTGGCAAGACGCTCCTCGGGGCACGTCTTGCTTGGGCCTCTCTCCTGGAGGCGCTCAGTCAGACCGAGTAGTGACATGTGGCAAGACGCTCCTCGGAGCGCGTCTTGCTTGGGCCTCTCTCCAGAAGGCCCTCAATCAGACCCAGTGTTGACACGTGGCAAGACGCTCCTCGGGGCGCGTCTTACTTGGGCCTCTCTCCTGGAGGCGCTCAGTCAGACTGAGTAGTGATATGTGGCCTGACGCTCCTCGGGGCGCGTGTTGCTTGGGCCTCTCTCCTGGAGGCGCTCAGTCAGACCCAGTGTTGACATGTGTCAAGACGCTCCTCGGGGCGCGTCTTGCTTGGGCTTCTCTCCTGGAGGCCCTCAGTCATACCCATTGTTGACATGTGGCAAGACGCTCCTCGGGGCGCGTCTTGCTTGGGCTTCTCTCCTGGAGGCGCTCAGAAAGACCCAGTGTTGACATGTGACAAGAAGCTCCTCGGGGCGCGTCTTGCTTGGGCCTCTCTCCTGGAGGCGCTCAGTCAGACCCAGTGGTGACATGTGGCAAGACGCTCCTCGGGGCGCGTCTTGCTTGGACCTCTCTCTCTGAGGCGCTCAATCAGACCGAGTAGTGACATGTGGCAAGACGCTCCTCGGGGGGCGTCTTGCTTTGGCCTCTCTCCTGGAGGCGCTGAGTCAGACCGAGTGCTGACATGTTGCAAGACGCTCCTCCGGGCGCGTCTTGCTTGGGCCTCTCTCCTGGAGGCGCTCAGTCAGACCCAGTGTTCACATGTGGCAAGACGCTCCTCGGGGTGCCTCTTGCTTGGGCCTCTCTCCTGGAGGCGCTCAGTCAGACCAAGTGGTGACATGTGGCAAGACACTCCTCGGGGCGCGTCTTGCTTGGGCCTCTCTCATGGAGGCCCTCTGTCAGACCCAGTGTTGACATGTGTCAAGACGCTCCTCGGGGCGCGTCTTGCTTTGGCCTCTCTCCTGGAGGCGCTCAGTCAGACCGAGTGCTGACATGTGGCAAGAAGCTCCTCGGGGCGTGTCTTGCTTGGGCTTCTCTCCTGGAGGCCCTCATTAAGACCCATTGTTGACATGTGGCAAGACACTCCTCGGGGCGCGTCTTGCTTGGGCCTCTCTCCTGGTGGCGCTCAGTCAGACTGAGTAGTGACATGTGGCCAGACGCTCCTCGGGGCGCGTGTTGCTTGGGCCTCTCTCCTGGAGGCGCTCAGTCAGACCAAGTGGTGACATGTGGCAAGACACTCCTCGGGGCGCGTCTTGCTTGGGCCTCTCTCCTGGAGGCCCTCTGTCAGACCCAGTGTTGACATGTGTCAAGACGCTCCTCGGGGCGCGGATTGCTTAGGCTTCTCTCCTGGAGGCCCTCAGTCAGACCCATTGTTGACATGTGGCAAGACGCTCCTCGGGGCGCGTCTTCCTTGGGCCTCTCTCCTGGAGGCGCTCAGTCAGACCGAGTGCTGACATGTGGCAAGACGCTCCTCGGGGCGCATCTTGCTTGGGCTTCTCTCCTGGAGGCCCTCAGTAAGACCCAGTGTTGACATGTGGCAAGACACTCCTCGGGGCGCGTCTTGCTTGGGCCTCTCTCCTGGTGGCGCTCAGTCAGACTGAGTAGTGACATGTGGCCAGACGCTCCTCGGGCCGCGTGTTGCTTGGGCTTCTCTCCTGGAGGCCCTCAGTCAGACCAAGTGGTGACATGTGGCAAGACACTCCTCGGGGCGCGTCTTGCTTGGGCCTCTCTCCTGGTGGCGCTCAGTCAGACTGAGTAGTGACATGTGGCCAGACGCTCCTCGGGCCGCGTGTTGCTTGGGCTTCTCTCCTGGAGGCCCTCAGTCAGACCAAGTGGTGACATGTGGCAAGACACTCCTCGGGGCGCGTCTTGCTTCGGCCTCTCTCCTGGAGGCCCTCTGTCAGACCCATTGTTAACATGTGGCAAGACGCTCCTCGGGGCTCGTCTTGCTTGGGCCTCTCTCCTGGAGGCACTCAGTCAGACCAAGTGGTGACATGTGGCAAGACACTCCTCGGGGCGCGTCTTGCTTCGGCCTCTCTCCTGGAGGCCCTCTGTCAGACCCATTGTTGACATGTGGCAAGACGCTCCTCGGGGCTCGTCTTGCTTGGGCCTCTCTCCTGGAGGCACTCAGTCAGACCGAGTGCTGACATGTGGCAAGACGCTCCTCGGGCCGCGTCTTGCTTTGGCCTCTCTCCTGGAGGCGCTCAGTCAGAACCAGAGGTGACATGTGGCAAGACGCTCCTCGGGGCGCCTCTTGCTTGGGCCTCTCTCCTGGAGGCCCTCAGTCAGACCCATTGTTGACATGTGGCAAGACGCTCCTCGGGGCTCGTCTTGCTTGGGCCTCTCTCCTGGAGGCACTCAGTCAGACCGAGTGCTGACATGTGGCAAGACGCTCCTCGGGGCGCGTCTTGCTTGGGCCTCTCTCCAGGAGGCGCTCAGTCAGAACCAGAGGTGACATGTGGCAAGACGCTCCTCGGGGCGCCTCTTGCTTGGGCCTCTCTCCTGGAGGCCCTCAGTCAGACCCATTGTTGACATGTGGCAAGACGCTGCTCGGGGCGCGTCTTGCTTGGGCCTCTCTCCTGGAGGCGCTCAGTCAGACCGAGTGCTGACATAAGGCAAGACGCTCCTCGGGGCGCGTCTTGCTTGGGCCTCTCTCCTGGAGGCGCTCAGTCAGACTGAGTAGTGACATGTGGCCTGACGCTCCTCGGGGCACGTCTTGCTTGGGCCTCTCTCCTGGAGGCGCTCAGTCAGACCCAGTGGTGACATGTGGCATGACACTCCTCGGGGCGCGTCTTGCTTGGGCCTCTCTCGTGGAGGCCCTCTGTCAGACCCAGTGTTGACATGTGTCAAGACGCTCCTCGGGGCGCGTCTTGCTTGGGCTTCTCTCCTGGAGGTGCTCAGACAGACCCAGTGTTGACATGTGACAAGACGCTCCTCGGGGCGCGTCTTGCTTGGGCCTCTCTCCTGGAGGCGCTCAGTCAGAACCAGAGGTGACATGTGGCAAGACGCTCCTCGGGGCGCGTCTTGCTTGGGCCTTTCTCCTGGAGGCCCTCTGTCAGACCCAGTGTTGACATGTGGCAAGACGCTCCTCCGGGCGCATCTTGTTTGGGCCCCTCTCCTGGAGGCCCTCAGTCAGACCCATTGTTGACATGTGACAAGACGCTCCTCGGGGCGCGTCTTTCTTGGGCTTCTCTCCTGGAGGCCCCCAGTCAGACCCATTGTTGACATGTGGCAAGACGCTCCTCGGGGCGCGTCTTGCTTGGGCTTCTCTCCTGGAGGTGCTCAGACAGACCCAGTGTTGACATGTGACAAGACGCTCCTCGGGGCGCGTCTTGCTTGGGCCTCTCTCCTGGAGGCGCTCAGTCAGAACCAGAGGTGACATGTGGCAAGACGCTCCTCGGGGCGCGTCTTGCTTGGGCCTTTCTCCTGGAGGCCCTCTGTCAGACCCAGTGTTGACATGTGGCAAGACGCTCCTCCGGGCGCATCTTGTTTGGGCCCCTCTCCTGGAGGCCCTCAGTCAGACCCATTGTTGACATGTGACAAGACGCTCCTCGGGGCGCGTCTTTCTTGGGCTTCTCTCCTGGAGGCCCCCAGTCAGACCCATTGTTGACATGTGGCAAGACGCTCCTCGGGGCGCGTCTTGCTTGGGCCTCTCTCCTGGAGGCGCTCAGTCAGACCAAGTGTTGACATGTGGCAAGACGCTCCTCGGGGCGCGTCTTGCTTGGGCCTCTCTCCTGGAGGCGCTCAGTCAGACCCAGTGTTGACATGTGGCAAGACGCTCCTCGGGGCGCGTCTTGCTTGGGCCTCTGTCCTGGAGGCGCTCAGTCAGACCCAGTGGTGACACGTGGAAAGGCGCTCCTCGGGGCGCGTCTTGCTGGGGCCTCTCTCCTGGAGGTGCTCAATCAGACCCAGTGGTGACACGTGGCAAGACGCTCCTCTGGGCGCGTCTTGCTTGGGCCTCTCTCCTAGAGGAGCTCAGTCAGACCCAGTGGTGACACGTGGCAAGACGCTCCTCGGGGCGCATCTTGCTTGGGCCTCTCTCCTGGAGGCGCTAAGTCAGACCCAGTGTTGACACGTGGCAAGACGCTCCTCGGGGCGCGTCTTGCTTGGGCCTCTCTCCTGGAGGCGCTCAGTCAGACACAGTGTTGACATGTGGCAAGACACTCCTCGGGGCGCGTCTTGCTTGGGCTTCTCTCATGGAGGCCCTCAGTAAGACCCATTGTTGACATGTGGAAAGAAGCTCCTCGAGGCGCGTCTTGCTTTGGCTTCTCTCATGGAGAAACTCAGTCAGACCCAGTGTTGACATGTGGCAAGACGCTCCTCGGGGCGCGTGTTGCTTGGACCTCTCTCCTGGAGGCGCTCAGTCAGACCGAGTAGTGACATGTTGCAAGACGCTCCTCGGGGCGCGTCTTGCTTGGGCCTCTCTCCTGGAGGCGCTCAATTAGACCCAGTGTTGACATGTGGCAAGACGCTCCTCGGGGCGCGTCTTGCTTGGGCTTCTCTCCTGGAGGCCCTCAGTCAGACCCATTGTTGACATGTGGCAAGACGCTCCTCGGAGCGCTTCTTGCTTGGGCCTCTCTCCTGGAGGCGCTCAGTCAGACCGAGTGCTGACATGTGGCAAGACGCTCCTCGGGGCGCGTCTTGCTGGGGCCTCTCTCCTGGAGGCGCTCAGTCAGACCCAGTGTTGACATGTGTCAAGACGCTCCTCGGGCGTTTCTTGCTTGCGACTCTCTCCTGGAGGAGCTCAGTCAGACCCAGAGGTGACATGTGGCAAGACACTCCTCGGGCCTCTCTCCTGGAGGCGCTCAGTCAGACCCAGTGTTGACATGTGGCAAGACGCTCCTCGGGGCGCATCTTGCTTGGGCCTCTCTCCTGGAGGTGCTCAGTCAGACCCAGTGTTGACATGTGGCAAGACGCTCCTCGGGATGCGTCTTATTTGGGCCTCTCTCCTGGGGGCCCTCAGTCAGACCCAGTGTTGACATGTGGCAAGACGCTCCTCGGGGCGCGTCTTGCTTGGGCTTCTCTCTTGAAGGCCCTCAGTCAGACCCATTGTTGACATGTGGCAAGACGCTCCTCGGGGCACGTCTTGCTTGGGCCTCTCTCCTGGAGGCGCTCAGTCAGACCGAGTAGTGACATGTGGCAAGACGCTCCTCGGGGCGCGTCTTGCTTGGACCTCCCTCTTGGAGGCGCTCAGTCAGACCGAGTGCTGACATAAGGCAAGATGCTCCTCGTGGCCCGTCTTGCTGGGGCCTTTCTCCTGGAGGTTCTCAATCAGACCCAGTGGTGACACGTGGCATGACGCTCCTCGGGGCGCGTCTTGCTTGGGACTCTCTCCTGGAGGAGCTCAGTCAGACCCAGTGGTGACACGTGGCAAGACGCTCCTCGGGGCGCATCTTGCTTGGGCCTCTCTCCTGGAGGCGCTAAGTCAGACCCAGTGTTGACACGTGGCAAGACACTCCTCGGGGCGCGTCTTGCTTGGGCCTCTCTCCTGGAGGCGCTCAGTCAGACCCAGTGTTGACATGTGGCAAGAGACTCCTCGGGGCGCGTCTTGCTTGGGCCTCTCTCATGGAGGCCCTCTGTCAGACCCAGTGTTGACATGTGTCAAGATGCTCCTCGGGGCGCATCTTGCTTTGGCCTCTCTCCTGGAGGCGCTCAGTCAGACCGAGTGCTGACATGTGGCAAGAAGCTCCTCGGGGCGCGTCTTCCTTGGGCTTCTCTCCTGGAGGTCCTCAGTCAGACCCATTGTTGACATGTGGCAAGACGCTCCTCGGGGCGCGTTTTGCTTGGGCCTCTCTCCTGGATGCCCTCTGTCAGACCCAGTGTTGACATGTGGCAAGACTCTCCTCGGGGCGCGTCTTGCTTGGGCTTCTCACATGGAGGCCCTCAGTCAGACCCAGTGTTAACATGTGTCAAGACGCTCCTCGGGGCGTGTCTTGCTTGGGCCTCTCTCCTGGAGGCGCTCAGTCAGACCCAGTGTTGACATGTGGCAAGACGCTCCTCGGGGCGCTTCTTGCTTGGGCTTCTCTCCTGGAGGCCCTCAGTCAGACCCATTGTTGACATGTGGCAAGACGCTCCTCGGGGCACGTCTTGCTTGGGCCTTTCTCCTGGAGGCGCTCAGTCAGACCGAGTAGTGACATGTGACAAGACGCTCCTCGGGGCGCGTCTTGCTGGGGCTTCTCTCATGGAGGCACTCAGTCAGACCCAGTGTTGACATGTGGCAAGACGCTCCTCGGGGCGCGTATTGCTTGGACCTCTCTCCTGGAGGCGCTCAGTCAGACCCAGTGTTGACATGTGGCAAGACGCTCCTCGGGGCGCGTCTTGCTGGGGCTTCTCTCATGGAGGCACTCAGTCAGACCCAGTGTTGACATGTTGCAAGACGCTCCTCGGGGCGCGTGTTGCTCGGACCTCTCTCCTGGAGGCGCTCAGTCAGACCCAGTGTTGACATGTGGCAAGACGCTCCTCGGGGCGCGTCTTGCTGGGGCTTCTCTCATGGAGGCACTCAGTCAGACCCAGTGTTGACATGTGGAAAGACGCTCCTCGGGGAACGTCTTGCTTGGGCCTCTCTCCTGGAGGCGCTCAGTCAGACCCAGAGGAGAAATGTGTCAAGACGCTCCTCGGGACGCGTCTTGCTTGGGCCTCTCCCCTGGAGGCGCTCAGTCAGACCGAGTGCTGACATGTGGCAAGACTCTCCTCGGGGCGCGTCTTGCTTGGGCCTCTCTCCTGGAGGCGCTCAGTCAGACCCAGTGTTGACATGTGGCAAGACGCTCCTCGGGGCGCGTCTTGCTTGGGCCTCTCTCCTGGAAGCGCTCAGTCAGACCGAGTAGTGACATGTGGCAAGACGCTCCTCGGGGCGCGTCTTGCTTGGACCTCTCTCCTGGAGGAGCTCAGTTAGACCGAGTAGTGACATGTTTCAAGACGCTCCTCGGGGCGCGTCTTGCTTTGGCTTCTCTCCTGGAGGCCCTCAGTCAGACCCATTGTTGACATGTGGCAAGACGCTCCTCGG
Source organism: Nothobranchius furzeri (assembly GCF_043380555.1). Classification (NCBI taxonomy): domain Eukaryota; kingdom Metazoa; phylum Chordata; class Actinopteri; order Cyprinodontiformes; family Nothobranchiidae; genus Nothobranchius; species Nothobranchius furzeri. Next base: position 4,533,488 of record NC_091748.1, on the reverse strand, counting down.
GGCGCGTATTGCTTGGGCCTCTCTCCTGGATGCCCTCTGTCAGACCCAGTGTTGACATGTGGCAAGACTCTCCTCGGGGCGCGTCTTGCTTGGTTTTCTCTCATGGAGGCCCTCAGTCAGACCCAGTGTTGACATGTGGCAAGACGCTCCTCGGGGCCCTTCTTGCTTGGGCTTCTCTCCTGGAGGCCCTAAGTCAGACCCATTGTTGACATGTGGCAAACGCTCCTCGGGGCGCGTCTTGCTTGGGCGTCTCTCCTGGAGGCGCTCAATTAGACCCAGTGTTGACATGTGGCAAGACGCTCTTCGGGGCGCGTCTTGCTTGGGCTTCTCTCCTGGAGGCCCTCAGTCAGACACATTGTTGACATGTGGCAAGACGCTCCTCGGGGCGCTTCTTGCTTGGGCCTCTCCCCTGGAGGCGCTCAGTCAGACCAAGTGTTGACATGTGTCAAGACGCTCCTCGGGCGTTTCTTGCTTGCGCCTCTCTCCTGGAGGCGCTCAGTCAGACCCAGAGGTGACATGTGGCAAGACGCTCCTCGGGTCTCTCTCCTGGAGGCGCTCAGTCAGACCCAGTGTTGACATGTGGCAAGACGCTCCTCGGGGCGCGTCTTGCTGGGGCTTCTCTCATGGAGGCACTCAGTGAGACCCAGTGTTGACATGTGGCAAGATGCTCCTCGGGGCACGTCTTGCTTCGGCCTCTCTCCTGGAGGCACTCAGTCAGACCCAGAGGAGACATGTGTCAAGACGCTCCTCGGGGCGCGTCTTGCTTGGGCCTCTCTCCTGGAGGAGCTCAGTCAGACCGAGTGCTGACATGTGGCAAGACGCTCCTCCGGGCGCGTCTTGCTTGGGCCTCTCTCCTGGAGGCGCTAAGTCTGACCCAGTGTTCACATGTGGCAAGACGCTCCTCGGGGCGCGTCTTGCTTGGGCCTTTCTCCTGGAGGCGCTCAGTCAGACCCAGTGTTGACATGTGGCAAGACGCTCCTCGGGGCGCGTCTTCCTTGGGCCTCTCTCCTGGAGGCGCTCAGTCAGACCGAGTGCTGACATGTGGCAAGACGCTCCTCGGGGCGCATCTTGCTTGGGCTTCTCTCCTGGAGGCCCTCAGTAAGACCCAGTGTTGACATGTGGCAAGACGCTCCTCGGGGCGCGTCTTATTTGGGCCTCTCTCCTGGGGGCCCTCAGTCAGACCCAGTGTTGACATGTGGCAAGACGCTCCTCGGGGCGCGTCTTGCTTGGGCTTCTCTCCTGGAGGCCCTCAGTCAGACCCATTGTTGACCTGTGGCAAGACACTCCTCGGGGCACGTATTGCTTGGGCCTCTCTCCTGGAGGCGCTCAGTCAGACCGAGTAGTGACATGTGGCAAGACGCTCCTCGGGGCGTGTCTTGCTTGGACCTCCCTCCTGGAGGCGCTCAGTCAGACCGAGTAGTGACATGTGGCAAGACGCTCCTCGGGGCGTGTCTTGCTTGGACCTCTCTCTTGGAGGCGCTCAGTTAGACCGAGTAGTGACATGTGGCAAGACGCTCCTCGGGGCGGGTCTTGCTTGGGCCTCTCTCCTGGAGGCGCTCAGTCAGACCGAGTGCTGACATAAGGCAAGATGCTCCTCGCTGCACGTATTGCTGGGGCATCTCTCCTGGAGGTGCTCAATCAGACCCAGTGGTGACACGTGGCAAGATGCTCCTCGGGGCGCGTCTTGCTTGGGCCTCTCTCCTGGAGGAGCTCAGTCAGACCCAGTGGTGACACGTGGCAAGACGATCCTCGGGGCGCATCTTGCTTGGGCCTCTCTCCTGGAGGCGCTAAGTCAGACCCAGTGTTGACACTTGGCAAGACGCTCCTCGGGGCGCGTCTTGCTTGGGCCTCTCTCCTGGAGGCGCTCAGTCAGACCCAGTGTTGACATGTGGCAAGACACTCCTCGGGGCGCGTCTTGCTTGGGCCTCTCTCATGGAGGCCCTCTGTCAGACCCAGTGTTGACATGTGTCAAGACGCTCCTCGGGGCGCATCTTGCTTTGGCCTCTCTCATGGAGGTGCTCAGTCAGACCGAGTGCTGACATGTGGCAAGAAGCTCCTCGGGGCGCGTCTTCCTTGGGCTTCTCTCCTGGAGGCCCTCAGTCAGACCCATTGTTGACATGTGGCAAGACGCTCCTCGGGGCGCGTATTGCTTGGGCCTCTCTCCTTGATGCCCTCTGTCAGACCCAGTGTTGACATGTGGCAAGACTCTCCTCGGGGCGCGTCTTGCTTGGGCTTCTCACATGGAGGCCCTCAGTCAGACCCAGTGTTAACATGTGTCAAGACGCTCCTCGGGGCGTGTCTTGCTTGGGTCTCTCTCCTGGAGGCGCTCAGTCAGACCCAGTGTTGACATGTGGCAAGACGCTCCTCGGGGCGCTTCTTGCTTGGGCTTCTCTCCTGGAGGCCCTCAGTTAGACCCATTGTTGACATGTGGCAAGAAGCTCCTCGGGGCACGTCTTGCTTGGTCCTCTCTCCTGGACGCGCTCAGTCAGACCGAGTAGTGACATGTGGCAAGACGCTCCTCGGGGCGCGTCTTGCTGGGTTTTCTCTCATGGAGGCACTCAGTCAGACCCAGTGTTGACATGTGGCAAGACGCTCCTCGGGGCGCGTGTTGCTTGGACCTCTCTCCTGGAGGCGCTCAGTCAGACCCAGTGTTAACATGTGTCAAGACGCTCCTCGGGCGTTTCTTGCTTGGGCCTCGCTCCTGGAGGCGCTCAGTCAGACCCACTGTTGACATGTGACAAGACGCTCCTCGGGGCGCGTCTTGCTTGGGCCTCTCTCCTGGAGGTGCTCAGTCAGAACCAGAGGTGACATGTGGCAAGACGCTACTCGGGGCGCTTCTTGCTTGGGCCTCTCTCCTGGAGGCGCTCAGTCAGACCGAGTGCTGACATGTGGCAAGACGCTCCTCGGGGCGCGTCTTGCTGGGGCCTCTCTCCTGGAGGCGCTCAGTCAGACCCAGTGTTGACCTGTGTCAAGACGCTCCTCGGGCGTTTCTTGCTTGCGCCTCTCTCCTGGAGGAGCTCAGTCAGACCCAGAGGTGACATGTGGCAAGACGCTCCTCGGGCCTCTCTCCTGGAGGCGCTCAGTCAGACCCAGTGTTGACATGTGCCAAGACGCTCCTCGGGGCGCGTCTTGCTGGGGCTTCTCTCCTGGAGGCCCTCAGTCAGACCCAGTGTTGACATGTGGCAAGACGCTCCTCGGGGCGCGTCTTATTTGGGCCTCTCTCCTGGGGGCCCTCAGTCAGACCCAGTGTTGACATGTGGCAAGACGCTCCTCGGGGCGTGTCTTGCTTGGGCTTCTCTCCTGGAGGCCCTCAGTCAGACCCATTGTTGACATGTGGCAAGACGCTCCTCGGGGCACGTCTTGCTTGGGCCTCTCTCCTGGAGGCGCTCAAACAGACCGAGTAGTGACATGTGGCAAGACGCTCCTCGGGGCGCGTCTTGCTGGGGCTTCTCTCATGGAGGCACTCAGTCAGACCCAGTGTTGACATGTGGCAAGACGCTCCTCGGGGGGCGTCTTGCTTTGGCCTCTCTCCTGGAGGCGCTCAGTCAGACCGAGTGCTGACATGTGGCAAGAAGCTCCTCGGGGAGCGTCTTGCTTGGGCTTCTCTCCCGGAGGCCCTCAGTAAGAACCATTGTTGACATGTGGCAAGAAGCTCCTCGGGGCGCGTCTTGCTTGGGCCTCTCTCCTGGAGGCCCTCAGTCAGACCCATTGTTGACATGTGGCAAGACGCTCCTCGGGGCACGTCTTGCTTGGGCCTCTCTCCTGGAGGCGCTCAGTCAGACCGAGTAGTGACATGTGGCAAGACGCTCCTCGGAGCGCGTCTTGCTTGGGCCTCTCTCCAGAAGGCCCTCAATCAGACCCAGTGTTGACACGTGGCAAGACGCTCCTCGGGGCGCGTCTTACTTGGGCCTCTCTCCTGGAGGCGCTCAGTCAGACTGAGTAGTGATATGTGGCCTGACGCTCCTCGGGGCGCGTGTTGCTTGGGCCTCTCTCCTGGAGGCGCTCAGTCAGACCCAGTGTTGACATGTGTCAAGACGCTCCTCGGGGCGCGTCTTGCTTGGGCTTCTCTCCTGGAGGCCCTCAGTCATACCCATTGTTGACATGTGGCAAGACGCTCCTCGGGGCGCGTCTTGCTTGGGCTTCTCTCCTGGAGGCGCTCAGAAAGACCCAGTGTTGACATGTGACAAGAAGCTCCTCGGGGCGCGTCTTGCTTGGGCCTCTCTCCTGGAGGCGCTCAGTCAGACCCAGTGGTGACATGTGGCAAGACGCTCCTCGGGGCGCGTCTTGCTTGGACCTCTCTCTCTGAGGCGCTCAATCATACCGAGTAGTGAAATGTGGCAAGACGCTCCTCGGGGGGCGTCTTGCTTTGGCCTCTCTCCTGGAGGCGCTGAGTCAGACCGAGTGCTGACATGTTGCAAGACGCTCCTCCGGGCGCGTCTTGCTTGGGCCTCTCTCCTGGAGGCGCTCAGTCAGACCCAGTGTTCACATGTGGCAAGACGCTCCTCGGGGCGCCTCTTGCTTGGGCCTCTCTCCTGGAGGCGCTCAGTCAGACCAAGTGGTGACATGTGGCAAGACACTCCTCGGGGCGCGTCTTGCTTGGGCCTCTCTCATGGAGGCCCTCTGTCAGACCCAGTGTTGACATGTGTCAAGACGCTCCTCGGGGCGCGTCTTGCTTTGGCCTCTCTCCTGGAGGCGCTGAGTCAGACCGAGTGCTGACATGTTGCAAGACGCTCCTCCGGGCGCGTCTTGCTTGGGCCTCTCTCCTGGTGGCGCTCAGTCAGACTGAGTAGTGACATGTGGCCAGACGCTCCTCGGGGCGCGTGTTGCTTGGGCCTCTCTCCTGGAGGCGCTCAGTCAGACCAAGTGGTGACATGTGGCAAGACACTCCTCGGGGCGCGTCTTGCTTGGGCCTCTCTCCTGGAGGACCTCTGTCAGACCCAGTGTTGACATGTGTCAAGACGCTCCTCGGGGCGCGGATTGCTTGGGCTTCTCTCCTGGAGGCCCTCAGTCAGACCCATTGTTGACATGTGGCAAGACGCTCCTCGGGGCGCGTCTTCCTTGGGCCTCTCTCCTGGAGGCGCTCAGTCAGACCGAGTGCTGACATGTGGCAAGACGCTCCTCGGGGCGCATCTTGCTTGGGCTTCTCTCCTGGAGGCCCTCAGTAAAACCCAGTGTTGACATGTGGCAAGACACTCCTCGGGGCGCGTCTTGCTTGGGCCTCTCTCCTGGTGGCGCTCAGTCAGACTGAGTAGTGACATGTGGCCAGACGCTCCTCGGGCCGCGTGTTGCTTGGGCTTCTCTCCTGGAGGCCCTCAGTCAGACCAAGTGGTGACATGTGGCAAGACACTCCTCGGGGCGCGTCTTGCTTGGGCCTCTCTCCTGGTGGCGCTCAGTCAGACTGAGTAGTGACATGTGGCCAGACGCTCCTCGGGCCACGTGTTGCTTGGGCTTCTCTCCTGGAGGCCCTCAGTCAGACCAAGTGGTGACATGTGGCAAGACACTCCTCGGGGCGCGTCTTGCTTCGGCCTCTCTCCTGGAGGCCCTCTGTCAGACCCATTGTTAACATGTGGCAAGACGCTCCTCGGGGCTCGTCTTACTTGGGCCTCTCTCCTGGAGGCACTCAGTCAGACCAAGTGGTGACATGTGGCAAGACACTCCTCGGGGCGCGTCTTGCTTCGGCCTCTCTCCTGGAGGCCCTCTGTCAGACCCATTGTTGACATGTGGCAAGACGCTCCTCGGGGCTCGTCTTGCTTGGGCCTCTCTCCTGGAGGCACTCAGTCAGACCGAGTGCTGACATGTGGCAAGACGCTCCTCGGGGCGCGTCTTGCTTGGGCCTCTCTCCTGGAGGCGCTCAGTCAGAACCAGAGGTGACATGTGGCAAGACGCTCCTCGGGGCGCCTCTTGCTTGGGCCTCTCTCCTGGAGGCCCTCAGTCAGACCCATTGTTGACATGTGGCAAGACGCTCCTCGGGGCTCGTCTTGCTTGGGCCTCTCTCCTGGAGGCACTCAGTCAGACCGAGTGCTGACATGTGGCAAGACGCTCCTCGGGGCGCGTCTTGCTTGGGCCTCTCTCCTGGAGGCGCTCAGTCAGAACCAGAGGTGACATGTGGCAAGACGCTCCTCGGGGCGCCTCTTGCTTGGGCCTCTCTCCTGGAGGCCCTCAGTCAGACCCATTGTTGACATGTGGCAAGACGCTGCTCGGGGCGCGTCTTGCTTGGGCCTCTCTCCTGGAGGCGCTCAGTCAGACCGAGTGCTGACATAAGGCAAGACGCTCCTCGGGGCGCGTCTTGCTTGGGCCTCTCTCCTGGAGGCGCTCAGTCAGACTGAGTAGTGACATGTGGCCTGACGCTCCTCGGGGCACGTCTTGCTTGGGCCTCTCTCCTGGAGGCGCTCAGTCAGACCCAGTGGTGACATGTGGCATGACACTCCTCGGGGCGCGTCTTGCTTGGGCCTCTCTCGTGGAGGCCCTCTGTCAGACCCAGTGTTGACATGTGTCAAGACGCTCCTCGGGGCGCGTCTTGCTTGGGCTTCTCTCCTGGAGGCCCTCAGTCAGACCCATTGTTGACATGTGGCAAGACGCTGCTCGGGGCGCGTCTTGCTTGGGCCTCTCTCCTGGAGGCGCTCAGTCAGACCGAGTGCTGACATAAGGCAAGACGCTCCTCGGGGCGCGTCTTGCTTGGGCCTCTCTCCTGGAGGCGCTCAGTCAGACTGAGTAGTGACATGTGGCCTGACGCTCCTCGGGGCACGTCTTGCTTGGGCCTCTCTCCTGGAGGCGCTCAGTCAGACCCAGTGGTGACATGTGGCATGACACTCCTCGGGGCGCGTCTTGCTTGGGCCTCTCTCGTGGAGGCCCTCTGTCAGACCCAGTGTTGACATGTGTCAAGACGCTCCTCGGGGCGCGTCTTGCTTGGGCTTCTCTCCTGGAGGTGCTCAGACAGACCCAGTGTTGACATGTGACAAGACGCTCCTCGGGGCGCGTCTTGCTTGGGCCTCTCTCCTGGAGGCGCTCAGTCAGAACCAGAGGTGACATGTGGCAAGACGCTCCTCGGGGCGCGTCTTGCTTGGGCCTTTCTCCTGGAGGCCCTCTGTCAGACCCAGTGTTGACATGTGGCAAGACGCTCCTCCGGGCGCATCTTGCTTGGGCCCCTCTCCTGGAGGCCCTCAGTCAGACCCAGTGGTGACACGTGGCAAGACGCTCCTCGGGGCGCGTCTTGCTTGGGCCTCTGTCCTGGAGGCGCTCAGTCAGACCCAGTGGTGACACGTGGAAAGACGCTCCTCGGGGCGCGTCTTGCTGGGGCCTCTCTCCTGGAGGTGCTCAATCAGACCCAGTGGTGACACGAGGCAAGACGTTTCTCGGGGCGCATCTTGCTTGGGCCTCTCTCCCTGAGGTGCTCAGTCAGACCCAGTGTTGACATGTGGCAAGACGCTCCTCGGGATGCGTCTTATTTGGGCCTCTCTCCTGGGGGCCCTCAGTCAGACCCAGTGTTGACATGTGGCAAGACGCTCCTCGGGGCGCGTCTTGCTTGGGCTTCTCTCTTGAAGGCCCTCAGTCAGACCCATTGTTGACATGTGGCAAGACGCTCCTCGGGGCACGTCTTGCTTGGGCCTCTCTCCTGGAGGCGCTCAGTCAGACCGAGTAGTGACATGTGGCAAGACGCTCCTCGGGGCGCGTCTTGCTTGGACCTCCCTCTTGGAGGCGCTCAGTCAGACCGAGTAGTGACATGTGGCAAGACGCTCCTCGGGGCGTGTCTTGCTTGGACCTCTCTCCTGGAGGCGCTCAGTTAGACCGAGTAGTGACATGTGGCAAGACGCTCCACGGGGCGGGTCTTGCTTGGGCCTCTCTCCTGGAGGCGCTCAGTCAGACCGAGTGCTGACATAAGGCAAGATGCTCCTCGTGGCCCGTCTTGCTGGGGCCTTTCTCCTGGAGGTTCTCAATCAGACCCAGTGGTGACACGTGGCAAGACGCTCCTCGGGGCGCGTCTTGCTTGGGACTCTCTCCTGGAGGAGCTCAGTCAGACCCAGTGGTGACACGTGGCAAGACGCTCCTCGGGGCGCATCTTGCTTGGGCCTCTCTCCTGGAGGCGCTAAGTCAGACCCAGTGTTGACACGTGGCAAGACACTCCTCGGGGCGCGTCTTGCTTGGGCCTCTCTCCTGGAGGCGCTCAGTCAGACCCAGTGTTGACATGTGGCAAGAGACTCCTCGGGGCGCGTCTTGCTTGGGCCTCTCTCATGGAGGCCCTCTGTCAGACCCAGTGTTGACATGTGTCAAGATGCTCCTCGGGGCGCATCTTGCTTTGGCCTCTCTCCTGGAGGCGCTCAGTCAGACCGAGTGCTGACATGTGGCAAGAAGCTCCTCGGGGCGCGTCTTCCTTGGGCTTCTCTCCTGGAGGCCCTCAGTCAGACCCATTGTTGACATGTGGCAAGACGCTCCTCGGGGCGCGTTTTGCTTGGGCCTCTCTCCTGGATGCCCTCTGTCAGACCCAGTGTTGACATGTGGCAAGACTCTCCTCGGGGCGCGTCTTGCTTGGGCTTCTCACATGGAGGCCCTCAGTCAGACCCAGTGTTAACATGTGTCAAGACGCTCCTCGGGGCGTGTCTTGCTTGGGCCTCTCTCCTGGAGGCGCTCAGTCAGACCCAGTGTTGACATGTGGCAAGACGCTCCTCGGGGCGCTTCTTGCTTGGGCTTCTCTCCTGGAGGCCCTCAGTCAGACCCATTGTTGACATGTGGCAAGACGCTCCTCGGGGCACGTCTTGCTTGGGCCTTTCTCCTGGAGGCGCTCAGTCAGACCGAGTAGTGACATGTGACAAGACGCTCCTCGGGGCGCGTCTTGCTGGGGCTTCTCTCATGGAGGCACTCAGTCAGACCCAGTGTTGACATGTGGCAAGACGCTCCTCGGGGCGCGTATTGCTTGGACCTCTCTCCTGGAGGCGCTCAGTCAGACCCAGTGTTGACATGTGGCAAGACGCTCCTCGGGGCGCGTCTTGCTGGGGCTTCTCTCATGGAGGCACTCAGTCAGACCCAGTGTTGACATGTGGCAAGACGCTCCTCGGGGGGCGTCTTGCTTTGGCCTCTCTCCTGGAGGCGCTCAGTCAGACCGAGTGCTGACATGTGGCAAGAAGCTCCTCGGGGAGCGTCTTGCTTGGGCTTCTCTCCTGGAGGCCCTCAGTCAGACCCATTGTTGACATGTGGCAAGACGCTCCTCGGGGCGCGTCTTCCTTGGGCCTCTCTCCTGGAGGCGCTCAGTCAGACCGAGTGCTGACATGTGGCAAGACGCTCCTCGGGGCGCATCTTGCTTGGGCTTCTCTCCTGGAGGCCCTCAGTAAAACCCAGTGTTGACATGTGGCAAGACACTCCTCGGGGCGCGTCTTGCTTGGGCCTCTCTCCTGGTGGCGCTCAGTCAGACTGAGTAGTGACATGTGGCCAGACGCTCCTCGGGCCGCGTGTTGCTTGGGCTTCTCTCCTGGAGGCCCTCAGTCAGACCAAGTGGTGACATGTGGCAAGACACTCCTCGGGGCGCGTCTTGCTTGGGCCTCTCTCCTGGTGGCGCTCAGTCAGACTGAGTAGTGACATGTGGCCAGACGCTCCTCGGGCCACGTGTTGCTTGGGCTTCTCTCCTGGAGGCCCTCAGTCAGACCAAGTGGTGACATGTGGCAAGACACTCCTCGGGGCGCGTCTTGCTTCGGCCTCTCTCCTGGAGGCCCTCTGTCAGACCCATTGTTAACATGTGGCAAGACGCTCCTCGGGGCTCGTCTTACTTGGGCCTCTCTCCTGGAGGCACTCAGTCAGACCAAGTGGTGACATGTGGCAAGACACTCCTCGGGGCGCGTCTTGCTTCGGCCTCTCTCCTGGAGGCCCTCTGTCAGACCCATTGTTGACATGTGGCAAGACGCTCCTCGGGGCTCGTCTTGCTTGGGCCTCTCTCCTGGAGGCACTCAGTCAGACCGAGTGCTGACATGTGGCAAGACGCTCCTCGGGGCGCGTCTTGCTTGGGCCTCTCTCCTGGAGGCGCTCAGTCAGAACCAGAGGTGACATGTGGCAAGACGCTCCTCGGGGCGCCTCTTGCTTGGGCCTCTCTCCTGGAGGCCCTCAGTCAGACCCATTGTTGACATGTGGCAAGACGCTCCTCGGGGCTCGTCTTGCTTGGGCCTCTCTCCTGGAGGCACTCAGTCAGACCGAGTGCTGACATGTGGCAAGACGCTCCTCGGGGCGCGTCTTGCTTGGGCCTCTCTCCTGGAGGCGCTCAGTCAGAACCAGAGGTGACATGTGGCAAGACGCTCCTCGGGGCGCCTCTTGCTTGGGCCTCTCTCCTGGAGGCCCTCAGTCAGACCCATTGTTGACATGTGGCAAGACGCTGCTCGGGGCGCGTCTTGCTTGGGCCTCTCTCCTGGAGGCGCTCAGTCAGACCGAGTGCTGACATAAGGCAAGACGCTCCTCGGGGCGCGTCTTGCTTGGGCCTCTCTCCTGGAGGCGCTCAGTCAGACTGAGTAGTGACATGTGGCCTGACGCTCCTCGGGGCACGTCTTGCTTGGGCCTCTCTCCTGGAGGCGCTCAGTCAGACCCAGTGGTGACATGTGGCATGACACTCCTCGGGGCGCGTCTTGCTTGGGCCTCTCTCGTGGAGGCCCTCTGTCAGACCCAGTGTTGACATGTGTCAAGACGCTCCTCGGGGCGCGTCTTGCTTGGGCTTCTCTCCTGGAGGCCCTCAGTCAGACCCATTGTTGACATGTGGCAAGACGCTGCTCGGGGCGCGTCTTGCTTGGGCCTCTCTCCTGGAGGCGCTCAGTCAGACCGAGTGCTGACATAAGGCAAGACGCTCCTCGGGGCGCGTCTTGCTTGGGCCTCTCTCCTGGAGGCGCTCAGTCAGACTGAGTAGTGACATGTGGCCTGACGCTCCTCGGGGCACGTCTTGCTTGGGCCTCTCTCCTGGAGGCGCTCAGTCAGACCCAGTGGTGACATGTGGCATGACACTCCTCGGGGCGCGTCTTGCTTGGGCCTCTCTCGTGGAGGCCCTCTGTCAGACCCAGTGTTGACATGTGTCAAGACGCTCCTCGGGGCGCGTCTTGCTTGGGCTTCTCTCCTGGAGGTGCTCAGACAGACCCAGTGTTGACATGTGACAAGACGCTCCTCGGGGCGCGTCTTGCTTGGGCCTCTCTCCTGGAGGCGCTCAGTCAGAACCAGAGGTGACATGTGGCAAGACGCTCCTCGGGGCGCGTCTTGCTTGGGCCTTTCTCCTGGAGGCCCTCTGTCAGACCCAGTGTTGACATGTGGCAAGACGCTCCTCCGGGCGCATCTTGCTTGGGCCCCTCTCCTGGAGGCCCTCAGTCAGACCCAGTGGTGACACGTGGCAAGACGCTCCTCGGGGCGCGTCTTGCTTGGGCCTCTGTCCTGGAGGCGCTCAGTCAGACCCAGTGGTGACACGTGGAAAGACGCTCCTCGGGGCGCGTCTTGCTGGGGCCTCTCTCCTGGAGGTGCTCAATCAGACCCAGTGGTGACACGTGGCAAGACGTTTCTCGGGGCGCATCTTGCTTGGGCCTCTCTCCCTGAGGTGCTCAGTCAGACCCAGTGTTGACATGTGGCAAGACGCTCCTCGGGATGCGTCTTATTTGGGCCTCTCTCCTGGGGGCCCTCAGTCAGACCCAGTGTTGACATGTGGCAAGACGCTCCTCGGGGCGCGTCTTGCTTGGGCTTCTCTCTTGAAGGCCCTCAGTCAGACCCATTGTTGACATGTGGCAAGACGCTCCTCGGGGCACGTCTTGCTTGGGCCTCTCTCCTGGAGGCGCTCAGTCAGACCGAGTAGTGACATGTGGCAAGACGCTCCTCGGGGAGCGTCTTGCTTGGACCTCCCTCTTGGAGGCGCTCAGTCAGACCGAGTAGTGACATGTGGCAAGACGCTCCTCGGGGCGTGTCTTGCTTGGACCTCTCTCCTGGTGGCGCTCAGTCAGACTGAGTAGTGACATGTGGCCAGACGCTCCTCGGGCCGCGTGTTGCTTGGGCTTCTCTCCTGGAGGCCCTCAGTCAGACCAAGTGGTGACATGTGGCAAGACACTCCTCGGGGCGCGTCTTGCTTGGGCCTCTCTCCTGGTGGCGCTCAGTCAGACTGAGTAGTGACATGTGGCCAGACGCTCCTCGGGCCACGTGTTGCTTGGGCTTCTCTCCTGGAGGCCCTCAGTCAGACCAAGTGGTGACATGTGGCAAGACACTCCTCGGGGCGCGTCTTGCTTCGGCCTCTCTCCTGGAGGCCCTCTGTCAGACCCATTGTTAACATGTGGCAAGACGCTCCTCGGGGCTCGTCTTACTTGGGCCTCTCTCCTGGAGGCACTCAGTCAGACCAAGTGGTGACATGTGGCAAGACACTCCTCGGGGCGCGTCTTGCTTCGGCCTCTCTCCTGGAGGCCCTCTGTCAGACCCATTGTTGACATGTGGCAAGACGCTCCTCGGGGCTCGTCTTGCTTGGGCCTCTCTCCTGGAGGCACTCAGTCAGACCGAGTGCTGACATGTGGCAAGACGCTCCTCGGGGCGCGTCTTGCTTGGGCCTCTCTCCTGGAGGCGCTCAGTCAGAACCAGAGGTGACATGTGGCAAGACGCTCCTCGGGGCGCCTCTTGCTTGGGCCTCTCTCCTGGAGGCCCTCAGTCAGACCCATTGTTGACATGTGGCAAGACGCTCCTCGGGGCTCGTCTTGCTTGGGCCTCTCTCCTGGAGGCACTCAGTCAGACCGAGTGCTGACATGTGGCAAGACGCTCCTCGGGGCGCGTCTTGCTTGGGCCTCTCTCCTGGAGGCGCTCAGTCAGAACCAGAGGTGACATGTGGCAAGACGCTCCTCGGGGCGCCTCTTGCTTGGGCCTCTCTCCTGGAGGCCCTCAGTCAGACCCATTGTTGACATGTGGCAAGACGCTGCTCGGGGCGCGTCTTGCTTGGGCCTCTCTCCTGGAGGCGCTCAGTCAGACCGAGTGCTGACATAAGGCAAGACGCTCCTCGGGGCGCGTCTTGCTTGGGCCTCTCTCCTGGAGGCGCTCAGTCAGACTGAGTAGTGACATGTGGCCTGACGCTCCTCGGGGCACGTCTTGCTTGGGCCTCTCTCCTGGAGGCGCTCAGTCAGACCCAGTGGTGACATGTGGCATGACACTCCTCGGGGCGCGTCTTGCTTGGGCCTCTCTCGTGGAGGCCCTCTGTCAGACCCAGTGTTGACATGTGTCAAGACGCTCCTCGGGGCGCGTCTTGCTTGGGCTTCTCTCCTGGAGGCCCTCAGTCAGACCCATTGTTGACATGTGGCAAGACGCTGCTCGGGGCGCGTCTTGCTTGGGCCTCTCTCCTGGAGGCGCTCAGTCAGACCGAGTGCTGACATAAGGCAAGACGCTCCTCGGGGCGCGTCTTGCTTGGGCCTCTCTCCTGGAGGCGCTCAGTCAGACTGAGTAGTGACATGTGGCCTGACGCTCCTCGGGGCACGTCTTGCTTGGGCCTCTCTCCTGGAGGCGCTCAGTCAGACCCAGTGGTGACATGTGGCATGACACTCCTCGGGGCGCGTCTTGCTTGGGCCTCTCTCGTGGAGGCCCTCTGTCAGACCCAGTGTTGACATGTGTCAAGACGCTCCTCGGGGCGCGTCTTGCTTGGGCTTCTCTCCTGGAGGTGCTCAGACAGACCCAGTGTTGACATGTGACAAGACGCTCCTCGGGGCGCGTCTTGCTTGGGCCTCTCTCCTGGAGGCGCTCAGTCAGAACCAGAGGTGACATGTGGCAAGACGCTCCTCGGGGCGCGTCTTGCTTGGGCCTTTCTCCTGGAGGCCCTCTGTCAGACCCAGTGTTGACATGTGGCAAGACGCTCCTCCGGGCGCATCTTGCTTGGGCCCCTCTCCTGGAGGCCCTCAGTCAGACCCAGTGGTGACACGTGGCAAGACGCTCCTCGGGGCGCGTCTTGCTTGGGCCTCTGTCCTGGAGGCGCTCAGTCAGACCCAGTGGTGACACGTGGAAAGACGCTCCTCGGGGCGCGTCTTGCTGGGGCCTCTCTCCTGGAGGTGCTCAATCAGACCCAGTGGTGACACGTGGCAAGACGTTTCTCGGGGCGCATCTTGCTTGGGCCTCTCTCCCTGAGGTGCTCAGTCAGACCCAGTGTTGACATGTGGCAAGACGCTCCTCGGGATGCGTCTTATTTGGGCCTCTCTCCTGGGGGCCCTCAGTCAGACCCAGTGTTGACATGTGGCAAGACGCTCCTCGGGGCGCGTCTTGCTTGGGCTTCTCTCTTGAAGGCCCTCAGTCAGACCCATTGTTGACATGTGGCAAGACGCTCCTCGGGGCACGTCTTGCTTGGGCCTCTCTCCTGGAGGCGCTCAGTCAGACCGAGTAGTGACATGTGGCAAGACGCTCCTCGGGGCGCGTCTTGCTTGGACCTCCCTCTTGGAGGCGCTCAGTCAGACCGAGTAGTGACATGTGGCAAGACGCTCCTCGGGGCGTGTCTTGCTTGGACCTCTCTCCTGGAGGCGCTCAGTTAGACCGAGTAGTGACATGTGGCAAGACGCTCCACGGGGCGGGTCTTGCTTGGGCCTCTCTCCTGGAGGCGCTCAGTCAGACCGAGTGCTGACATAAGGCAAGATGCTCCTCGTGGCCCGTCTTGCTGGGGCCTTTCTCCTGGAGGTTCTCAATCAGACCCAGTGGTGACACGTGGCAAGACGCTCCTCGGGGCGCGTCTTGCTTGGGACTCTCTCCTGGAGGAGCTCAGTCAGACCCAGTGGTGACACGTGGCAAGACGCTCCTCGGGGCGCATCTTGCTTGGGCCTCTCTCCTGGAGGCGCTAAGTCAGACCCAGTGTTGACACGTGGCAAGACACTCCTCGGGGCGCGTCTTGCTTGGGCCTCTCTCCTGGAGGCGCTCAGTCAGACCCAGTGTTGACATGTGGCAAGAGACTCCTCGGGGCGCGTCTTGCTTGGGCCTCTCTCATGGAGGCCCTCTGTCAGACCCAGTGTTGACATGTGTCAAGATGCTCCTCGGGGCGCATCTTGCTTTGGCCTCTCTCCTGGAGGCGCTCAGTCAGACCGAGTGCTGACATGTGGCAAGAAGCTCCTCGGGGCGCGTCTTCCTTGGGCTTCTCTCCTGGAGGCCCTCAGTCAGACCCATTGTTGACATGTGGCAAGACGCTCCTCGGGGCGCGTTTTGCTTGGGCCTCTCTCCTGGATGCCCTCTGTCAGACCCAGTGTTGACATGTGGCAAGACTCTCCTCGGGGCGCGTCTTGCTTGGGCTTCTCACATGGAGGCCCTCAGTCAGACCCAGTGTTAACATGTGTCAAGACGCTCCTCGGGGCGTGTCTTGCTTGGGCCTCTCTCCTGGAGGCGCTCAGTCAGACCCAGTGTTGACATGTGGCAAGACGCTCCTCGGGGCGCTTCTTGCTTGGGCTTCTCTCCTGGAGGCCCTCAGTCAGACCCATTGTTGACATGTGGCAAGACGCTCCTCGGGGCACGTCTTGCTTGGGCCTTTCTCCTGGAGGCGCTCAGTCAGACCGAGTAGTGACATGTGACAAGACGCTCCTCGGGGCGCGTCTTGCTGGGGCTTCTCTCATGGAGGCACTCAGTCAGACCCAGTGTTGACATGTGGCAAGACGCTCCTCGGGGCGCGTATTGCTTGGACCTCTCTCCTGGAGGCGCTCAGTCAGACCCAGTGTTGACATGTGGCAAGACGCTCCTCGGGGCGCGTCTTGCTGGGGCTTCTCTCATGGAGGCACTCAGTCAGACCCAGTGTTGACATGTGGCAAGACGCTCCTCGGGGGGCGTCTTGCTTTGGCCTCTCTCCTGGAGGCGCTCAGTCAGACCGAGTGCTGACATGTGGCAAGAAGCTCCTCGGGGAGCGTCTTGCTTGGGCTTCTCTCCCGGAGGCCCTCAGTAAGAACCATTGTTGACATGTGGCAAGAAGCTCCTCGGGGCGCGTCTTGCTTGGGCCTCTCTCCTGGAGGCCCTCAGTCAGACCCATTGTTGACATGTGGCAAGACGCTCCTCGGGGCACGTCTTGCTTGGGCCTCTCTCCTGGAGGCGCTCAGTCAGACCGAGTAGTGACATGTGGCAAGACGCTCCTCGGAGCGCGTCTTGCTTGGGCCTCTCTCCAGAAGGCCCTCAATCAGACCCAGTGTTGACACGTGGCAAGACGCTCCTCGGGGCGCGTCTTACTTGGGCCTCTCTCCTGGAGGCGCTCAGTCAGACTGAGTAGTGATATGTGGCCTGACGCTCCTCGGGGCGCGTGTTGCTTGGGCCTCTCTCCTGGAGGCGCTCAGTCAGACCCAGTGTTGACATGTGTCAAGACGCTCCTCGGGGCGCGTCTTGCTTGGGCTTCTCTCCTGGAGGCCCTCAGTCATACCCATTGTTGACATGTGGCAAGACGCTCCTCGGGGTGCGTCTTGCTTGGGCTTCTCTCCTGGAGGCGCTCAGAAAGACCCAGTGTTGACATGTGACAAGAAGCTCCTCGGGGCGCGTCTTGCTTGGGCCTCTCTCCTGGAGGCGCTCAGTCAGACCAAGTGGTGACATGTGGCAAGACGCTCCTCGGGGCGCGTCTTGCTTGGACCTCTCTCTCTGAGGCGCTCAATCAGACCGAGTAGTGAAATGTGGCAAGACGCTCCTCGGGGGGCGTCTTGCTTTGGCCTCTCTCCTGGAGGCGCTGAGTCAGACCGAGTGCTGACATGTTGCAAGACGCTCCTCCGGGCGCGTCTTGCTTGGGCCTCTCTCCTGGAGGCGCTCAGTCAGACCCAGTGTTCACATGTGGCAAGACGCTCCTCGGGGCGCCTCTTGCTTGGGCCTCTCTCCTGGAGGCGCTCAGTCAGACCAAGTGGTGACATGTGGCAAGACACTCCTCGGGGCGCGTCTTGCTTGGGCCTCTCTCATGGAGGCCCTCTGTCAGACCCAGTGTTGACATGTGTCAAGACGCTCCTCGGGGCGCGTCTTGCTTTGGCCTCTCTCCTGGAGGCGCTCAGTCAGACCGAGTGCTGACATGTGGCACGAAGCTCCTCGGGGCTTGTCTTGCTTGGGCTTCTCTCCTGGAGGCCCTCATTAAGACCCATTGTTGACATGTGGCAAGACACTCCTCGGGGCGCGTCTTGCTTGGGCCTCTCTCCTGGTGGCGCTCAGTCAGACTGAGTAGTGACATGTGGCCAGACGCTCCTCGGGGCGCGTGTTGCTTGGGCCTCTCTCCTGGAGGCGCTCAGTCAGACCAAGTGGTGACATGTGGCAAGACACTCCTCGGGGCGCGTCTTGCTTGGGCCTCTCTCCTGGAGGCCCTCTGTCAGACCCAGTGTTGACATGTGTCAAGACGCTCCTCGGGGCGCGGATTGCTTGGGCTTCTCTCCTGGAGGCCCTCAGTCAGACCCATTGTTGACATGTGGCAAGACGCTCCTCGGGGCGCGTCTTCCTTGGGCCTCTCTCCTGGAGGCGCTCAGTCAGACCGAGTGCTGACATGTGGCAAGACGCTCCTCGGGGCGCATCTTGCTTGGGCTTCTCTCCTGGAGGCCCTCAGTAAAACCCAGTGTTGACATGTGGCAAGACACTCCTCGGGGCGCGTCTTGCTTGGGCCTCTCTCCTGGTGGCGCTCAGTCAGACTGAGTAGTGACATGTGGCCAGACGCTCCTCGGGCTGCGTGTTGCTTGGGCTTCTCTCCTGGAGGCCCTCAGTCAGACCAAGTGGTGACATGTGGCAAGACACTCCTCGGGGCGCGTCTTGCTTGGGCCTCTCTCCTGGTGGCGCTCAGTCAGACTGAGTAGTGACATGTGGCCAGACGCTCCTCGGGCCACGTGTTGCTTGGGCTTCTCTCCTGGAGGCCCTCAGTCAGACCAAGTGGTGACATGTGGCAAGACACTCCTCGGGGCGCGTCTTGCTTCGGCCTCTCTCCTGGAGGCGTTCAGTCAGACCGAGTGCTGACATAAGGCAAGATGCTCCTCGTGGCCCGTCTTGCTGGGGCCTTTCTCCTGGAGGTTCTCAATCAGACCCAGTGGTGACACGTGGCAAGACGCTCCTCGGGGCGCGTCTTGCTTGGGACTCTCTCCTGGAGGAGCTCAGTCAGACCCAGTGGTGACACGTGGCAAGACGCTCCTCGGGGCGCATCTTGCTTGGGCCTCTCTCCTGGAGGCGCTAAGTCAGACCCAGTGTTGACATGTGGCAAGAGACTCCTCGGGGCGCGTCTTGCTTGGGCCTCTCTCATGGAGGCCCTCTGTCAGACCCAGTGTTGACATGTGTCAAGATGCTCCTCGGGGCGCATCTTGCTTTGGCCTCTCTCCTGGAGGCGCTCAGTCAGACCGAGTGCTGACATGTGGCAAGAAGCTCCTCGGGGCGCGTCTTCCTTGGGCTTCTCTCCTGGAGGCCCTCAGTCAGACCCATTGTTGACATGTGGCAAGACGCTCCTCGGGGCGCGTTTTGCTTGGGCCTCTCTCCTGGATGCCCTCTGTCAGACCCAGTGTTGACATGTGGCAAGACTCTCCTCGGGGCGCGTCTTGCTTGGGCTTCTCACATGGAGGCCCTCAGTCAGACCCAGTGTTAACATGTGTCAAGACGCTCCTCGGGGCGTGTCTTGCTTGGGCTTCTCTCCTGGAGGCCCTCAGTCAGACCAAGTGGTGACATGTGGCAAGACACTCCTCGGGGCGCGTCTTGCTTGGGCCTCTCTCCTGGTGGCGCTCAGTCAGACTGAGTAGTGACATGTGGCCAGACGCTCCTCGGGCCACGTGTTGCTTGGGCTTCTCTCCTGGAGGCCCTCAGTCAGACCAAGTGGTGACATGTGGCAAGACACTCCTCGGGGCGCGTCTTGCTTCGGCCTCTCTCCTGGAGGCGCTCAGTCAGACCGAGTGCTGACATAAGGCAAGATGCTCCTCGTGGCCCGTCTTGCTGGGGCCTTTCTCCTGGAGGTTCTCAATCAGACCCAGTGGTGACACGTGGCAAGACGCTCCTCGGGGCGCGTCTTGCTTGGGACTCTCTCCTGGAGGAGCTCAGTCAGACCCAGTGGTGACACGTGGCAAGACGCTCCTCGGGGCGCATCTTGCTTGGGCCTCTCTCCTGGAGGCGCTAAGTCAGACCCAGTGTTGACATGTGGCAAGAGACTCCTCGGGGCGCGTCTTGCTTGGGCCTCTCTCATGGAGGCCCTCTGTCAGACCCAGTGTTGACATGTGTCAAGATGCTCCTCGGGGCGCATCTTGCTTTGGCCTCTCTCCTGGAGGCGCTCGTCAGACCGAGTGCTGACATGTGGCAAGAAGCTCCTCGGGGCGCGTCTTCCTTGGGCTTCTCTCCTGGAGGCCCTCAGTCAGACCCATTGTTGACATGTGGCAAGACGCTCCTCGGGGCGCGTTTTGCTTGGGCCTCTCTCCTGGATGCCCTCTGTCAGACCCAGTGTTGACATGTGGCAAGACTCTCCTCGGGGCGCGTCTTGCTTGGGCTTCTCACATGGAGGCCCTCAGTCAGACCCAGTGTTAACATGTGTCAAGACGCTCCTCGGGGCGTGTCTTGCTTGGGCCTCTCTCCTGGAGGCGCTCAGTCAGACCCAGTGTTGACATGTGGCAAGATGCTCCTCGGGGCGCTTCTTGCTTGGGCTTCTCTCCTGGAGGCCCTCAGTCAGACCCATTGTTGACATGTGGCAAGACGCTCCTCGGGGCACGTCTTGCTTGGGCCTTTCTCCTGGAGGCGCTCAGTCAGACCGAGTAGTGACATGTGACAAGACGCTCCTCGGGGCGCGTCTTGCTGGGGCTTCTCTCATGGAGGCACTCAGTCAGACCCAGTGTTGACATGTGGCAAGACGCTCCTCGGGGCGCGTATTGCTTGGACCTCTCTCCTGGAGGCGCTCAGTCAGACCCAGTGTTGACATGTGGCAAGACGCTCCTCGGGGCGCGTCTTGCTGGGGCTTCTCTCATGGAGGCACTCAGTCAGACCCAGTGTTGACATGTTGCAAGACGCTCCTCGGGGCGCGTGTTGCTCGGACCTCTCTCCTGGAGGCGCTCAGTCAGACCCAGTGTTGACATGTGGCAAGACGCTCCTCGGGGCACGTCTTGCTTGGGCCTCTCTCCTGGAGACGCTCAAACAGACCGAGTAGTGACATGTGGCAAGACGCTCCTCGGGGCGCGTCTTGCTGGGGCTTCTCTCATGGAGGCACTCAGTCAGACCCAGTGTTGACATGTGGCAAGACGCTCCTCGGGGGGCGTCTTGCTTTGGCCTCTCTCCTGGAGGTGCTCAGTCAGACCGAGTGCTGACATGTGGCAAGAAGCTCCTCGGGGAGCGTCTTGCTTGGGCTTCTCTCCCGGAGGCCCTCAGTAAGAACCATTGTTGACATGTGGCAAGAAGCTCCTCGGGGCGCGTCTTGCTTGGGCCTCTCTCCTGGAGGCCCTCAGTCAGACCCATTGTTGACATGTGGCAAGACGCTCCTCGGGGCACGTCTTGCTTGGGCCTCTCTCCTGGAGGCGCTCAGTCAGACCGAGTAGTGACATGTGGCAAGACGCTCCTCGGAGCGCGTCTTGCTTGGGCCTCTCTCCAGAAGGCCCTCAATCAGACCCAGTGTTGACACGTGGCAAGACGCTCCTCGGGGCGCGTCTTACTTGGGCCTCTCTCCTGGAGGCGCTCAGTCAGACTGAGTAGTGATATGTGGCCTGACGCTCCTCGGGGCGCGTGTTGCTTGGGCCTCTCTCCTGGAGGCGCTCAGTCAGACCCAGTGTTGACATGTGTCAAGACGCTCCTCGGGGCGCGTCTTGCTTGGGCTTCTCTCCTGGAGGCCCTCAGTCATACCCATTGTTGACATGTGGCAAGATGCTCCTCGGGGCGCGTCTTGCTTGGGCTTCTCTCCTGGAGGCGCTCAGAAAGACCCAGTGTTGACATGTGACAAGAAGCTCCTCGGGGCGCGTCTTGCTTGGGCCTCTCTCCTGGAGGCGCTCAGTCAGACCCAGTGGTGACATGTGGCAAGACGCTCCTCGGGGCGCGTCTTGCTTGGACCTCTCTCTCTGAGGCGCTCAATCAGACCGAGTAGTGAAATGTGGCAAGACGCTCCTCGGGGGGCGTCTTGCTTTGGCCTCTCTCCTGGAGGCGCTGAGTCAGACCGAGTGCTGACATGTTGCAAGACGCTCCTCCGGGCGCGTCTTGCTTGGGCCTCTCTCCTGGAGGCGCTCAGTCAGACCCAGTGTTCACATGTGGCAAGACGCTCCTCGGGGCGCCTCTTGCTTGGGCCTCTCTCCTGGAGGCGCTCAGTCAGACCAAGTGGTGACATGTGGCAAGACACTCCTCGGGGCGCGTCTTGCTTGGGCCTCTCTCATGGAGGCCCTCTGTCAGACCCAGTGTTGACATGTGTCAAGACGCTCCTCGGGGCGCGTCTTGCTTTGGCCTCTCTCCTGGAGGCGCTCAGTCAGACCGAGTGCTGACATGTGGCAAGAAGCTCCTCGGGGCTTGTCTTGCTTGGGCTTCTCTCCTGGAGGCCCTCATTAAGACCCATTGTTGACATGTGGCAAGACACTCCTCGGGGCGCGTCTTGCTTGGGCCTCTCTCCTGGTGGCGCTCAGTCAGACTGAGTAGTGACATGTGGCCAGACGCTCCTCGGGGCGCGTGTTGCTTGGGCCTCTCTCCTGGAGGCGCTCAGTCAGACCAAGTGGTGACATGTGGCAAGACACTCCTCGGGGCGCGTCTTGCTTGGGCCTCTCTCCTGGAGGCCCTCTGTCAGACCCAGTGTTGACATGTGTCAAGACGCTCCTCGGGGAGCGGATTGCTTGGGCTTCTCTCCTGGAGGCCCTCAGTCAGACCCATTGTTGACATGTGGCAAGACGCTCCTCGGGGCGCGTCTTCCTTGGGCCTCTCTCCTGGAGGCGCTCAGTCAGACCGAGTGCTGACATGTGGCAAGACGCTCCTCGGGGCGCATCTTGCTTGGGCTTCTCTCCTGGAGGCCCTCAGTAAAACCCAGTGTTGACATGTGGCAAGACACTCCTCGGGGCGCGTCTTGCTTGGGCCTCTCTCCTGGTGGCGCTCAGTCAGACTGAGTAGTGACATGTGGCCAGACGCTCCTCGGGCCGCGTGTTGCTTGGGCTTCTCTCCTGGAGGCCCTCAGTCAGACCAAGTGGTGACATGTGGCAAGACACTCCTCGGGGCGCGTCTTGCTTGGGCCTCTCTCCTGGTGGCGCTCAGTCAGACTGAGTAGTGACATGTGGCCAGACGCTCCTCGGGCCACGTGTTGCTTGGGCTTCTCTCCTGGAGGCCCTCAGTCAGACCAAGTGGTGACATGTGGCAAGACACTCCTCGGGGCGCGTCTTGCTTCGGCCTCTCTCCTGGAGGCCCTCTGTCAGACCCATTGTTAACATGTGGCAAGACGCTCCTCGGGGCTCGTCTTACTTGGGCCTCTCTCCTGGAGGCACTCAGTCAGACCAAGTGGTGACATGTGGCAAGACACTCCTCGGGGCGCGTCTTGCTTCGGCCTCTCTCCTGGAGGCCCTCTGTCAGACCCATTGTTGACATGTGGCAAGACGCTCCTCGGGGCTCGTCTTGCTTGGGCCTCTCTCCTGGAGGCACTCAGTCAGACCGAGTGCTGACATGTGGCAAGACGCTCCTCGGGGCGCGTCTTGCTTGGGCCTCTCTCCTGGAGGCGCTCAGTCAGAACCAGAGGTGACATGTGGCAAGACGCTCCTCGGGGCGCCTCTTGCTTGGGCCTCTCTCCTGGAGGCCCTCAGTCAGACCCATTGTTGACATGTGGCAAGACGCTCCTCGGGGCTCGTCTTGCTTGGGCCTCTCTCCTGGAGGCACTCAGTCAGACCGAGTGCTGACATGTGGCAAGACGCTCCTCGGGGCGCGTCTTGCTTGGGCCTCTCTCCTGGAGGCGCTCAGTCAGAACCAGAGGTGACATGTGGCAAGACGCTCCTCGGGGCGCCTCTTGCTTGGGCCTCTCTCCTGGAGGCCCTCAGTCAGACCCATTGTTGACATGTGGCAAGACGCTGCTCGGGGCGCGTCTTGCTTGGGCCTCTCTCCTGGAGGCGCTCAGTCAGACCGAGTGCTGACATAAGGCAAGACGCTCCTCGGGGCGCGTCTTGCTTGGGCCTCTCTCCTGGAGGCGCTCAGTCAGACTGAGTAGTGACATGTGGCCTGACGCTCCTCGGGGCACGTCTTGCTTGGGCCTCTCTCCTGGAGGCGCTCAGTCAGACCCAGTGGTGACATGTGGCATGACACTCCTCGGGGCGCGTCTTGCTTGGGCCTCTCTCGTGGAGGCCCTCTGTCAGACCCAGTGTTGACATGTGTCAAGACGCTCCTCGGGGCGCGTCTTGCTTGGGCTTCTCTCCTGGAGGCCCTCAGTCAGACCCATTGTTGACATGTGGCAAGACGCTCCTCGGGGCGCGTCTTGCTTGGGCTTCTCTCCTGGAGGTGCTCAGACAGACCCAGTGTTGACATGTGACAAGACGCTCCTCGGGGCGCGTCTTGCTTGGGCCTCTCTCCTGGAGGCGCTCAGTCAGAACCAGAGGTGACATGTGGCAAGACGCTCCTCGGGGCGCGTCTTGCTTGGGCCTTTCTCCTGGAGGCCCTCTGTCAGACCCAGTGTTGACATGTGGCAAGACGCTCCTCCGGGCGCATCTTGCTTGGGCCCCTCTCCTGGAGGCCCTCAGTCAGACCCAGTGGTGACACGTGGCAAGACGCTCCTCGGGGCGCGTCTTGCTTGGGCCTCTGTCCTGGAGGCGCTCAGTCAGACCCAGTGGTGACACGTGGAAAGACGCTCCTCGGGGCGCGTCTTGCTGGGGCCTCTCTCCTGGAGGTGCTCAATCAGACCCAGTGGTGACACGTGGCAAGACGCTCCTCTGGGCGCGTCTTGCTTGGGCCTCTCTCCTGGAGGAGCTCAGTCAGACCCAGTGGTGACACGTGGCAAGACGCTCCTCGGGGCGCATCTTGCTTGGGCCTCTCTCCTGGAGGCGCTAAGTCAGACCCAGTGTTGACACGTGGCAAGACGCTCCTCGGGGCGCGTCTTGCTTGGGCCTCTCTCCTGGAGGCGCTCAGTCAGACACAGTGTTGACATGTGGCAAGACAATCCTCGGGGCGCGTCTTGCTTGGGCTTCTCTCATGGAGGCCCTCAGTAAGACCCATTGTTGACATGTGGAAAGAAGCTCCTCGAGGCGCGTCTTGCTTTGGCTTCTCTCATGGAGGCACTCAGTCAGACCCAGTGTTGACATGTGGCAAGACGCTCCTCGGGGCGCGTGTTGCTTGGACCTCTCTCCTGGAGGCGCTCAGTCAGACCGAGTAGTGACATGTTGCAAGACGCTCCTCGGGGCGCGTCTTGCTTGGGCCTCTCTCCTGGAGGCGCTCAATTAGACCCAGTGTTGACATGTGGCAAGACGCTCCTCGGGGCGCGTCTTGCTTGGGCTTCTCTCCTGGAGGCCCTCAGTCAGACCCATTGTTGACATGTGGCAAGACGCTCCTCGGAGCGCTTCTTGCTTGGGCCTCTCTCCTGGAGGCGCTCAGTCAGACCGAGTGCTGACATGTGGCAAGACGCTCCTCGGGGCGCGTCTTGCTGGGGCCTCTCTCCTGGAGGCGCTCAGTCAGACCCAGTGTTGACATGTGTCAAGACGCTCCTCGGGCGTTTCTTGCTTGCGCCTCTCTCCTGGAGGAGCTCAGTCAGACCCAGAGGTGACATGTGGCAAGACACTCCTCGGGCCTCTCTCCTGGAGGCGCTCAGTCAGACCCAGTGTTGACATGTGGCAAGACGTTTCTCGGGGCGCATCTTGCTTGGGCCTCTCTCCTGGAGGTGCTCAGTCAGACCCAGTGTTGACATGTGGCAAGACGCTCCTCGGGATGCGTCTTATTTGGGCCTCTCTCCTGGGGGCCCTCAGTCAGACCCAGTGTTGACATGTGGCAAGACGCTCCTCGGGGCGCGTCTTGCTTGGGCTTCTCTCTTGAAGGCCCTCAGTCAGACCCATTGTTGACATGTGGCAAGACGCTCCTCGGGGCACGTCTTGCTTGGGCCTCTCTCCTGGAGGCGCTCAGTCAGACCGAGTAGTGACATGTGGCAAGACGCGCCTCGGGGCGCGTCTTGCTTGGACCTCCCTCTTGGAGGCGCTCAGTCAGACCGAGTAGTGACATGTGGCAAGACGCTCCTCGGGGCGTGTCTTGCTTGGACCTCTCTCCTGGAGGCGCTCAGTTAGACCGAGTAGTGACATGTGGCAAGACGCTCCACGGGGCGGGTCTTGCTTGGGCCTCTCTCCTGGAGGCGCTCAGTCAGACCGAGTGCTGACATAAGGCAAGATGCTCCTCGTGGCCCGTCTTGCTGGGGCCTTTCTCCTGGAGGTTCTCAATCAGACCCAGTGGTGACACGTGGCAAGACGCTCCTCGGGGCGCGTCTTGCTTGGGACTCTCTCCTGGAGGAGCTCAGTCAGACCCAGTGGTGACACGTGGCAAGACGCTCCTCGGGGCGCATCTTGCTTGGGCCTCTCTCCTGGAGGCGCTAAGTCAGACCCAGTGTTGACACGTGGCAAGACACTCCTCGGGGCGCGTCTTGCTTGGGCCTCTCTCCTGGAGGCGCTCAGTCAGACCCAGTGTTGACATGTGGCAAGAGACTCCTCGGGGCGCGTCTTGCTTGGGCCTCTCTCATGGAGGCCCTCTGTCAGACCCAGTGTTGACATGTGTCAAGATGCTCCTCGGGGCGCATCTTGCTTTGGCCTCTCTCCTGGAGGCGCTCAGTCAGACCGAGTGCTGACATGTGGCAAGAAGCTCCTCGGGGCGCGTCTTCCTTGGGCTTCTCTCCTGGAGGCCCTCAGTCAGACCCATTGTTGACATGTGGCAAGACGCTCCTCGGGGCGCGTTTTGCTTGGGCCTCTCTCCTGGATGCCCTCTGTCAGACCCAGTGTTGACATGTGGCAAGACTCTCCTCGGGGCGCGTCTTGCTTGGGCTTCTCACATGGAGGCCCTCAGTCAGACCCAGTGTTAACATGTGTCAAGACGCTCCTCGGGGCGTGTCTTGCTTGGGCCTCTCTCCTGGAGGCGCTCAGTCAGACCCAGTGTTGACATGTGGCAAGACGCTCCTCGGGGCGCTTCTTGCTTGGGCTTCTCTCCTGGAGGCCCTCAGTCAGACCCATTGTTGACATGTGGCAAGACGCTCCTCGGGGCACGTCTTGCTTGGGCCTTTCTCCTGGAGGCGCTCAGTCAGACCGAGTAGTGACATGTGACAAGACGCTCCTCGGGGCGCGTCTTGCTGGGGCTTCTCTCATGGAGGCACTCAGTCAGACCCAGTGTTGACATGTGGCAAGACGCTCCTCGGGGCGCGTATTGCTTGGACCTCTCTCCTGGAGGCGCTCAGTCAGACCCAGTGTTGACATGTGGCAAGACGCTCCTCGGGGCGCGTCTTGCTGGGGCTTCTCTCATGGAGGCACTCAGTCAGACCCAGTGTTGACATGTTGCAAGACGCTCCTCGGGGCGCGTGTTGCTCGGACCTCTCTCCTGGAGGCGCTCAGTCAGACCCAGTGTTGACATGTGGCAAGACGCTCCTCGGGGCGCGTCTTGCTGGGGCTTCTCTCATGGAGGCACTCAGTCAGACCCAGTGTTGACATGTGGAAAGACGCTCCTCGGGGAACGTCTTGCTTGGGCCTCTCTCCTGGAGGCGCTCAGTCAGACCCAGAGGAGAAATGTGTCAAGACGCTCCTCGGGACGCGTCTTGCTTGGGCCTCTCCCCTGGAGGCGCTCAGTCAGACCGAGTGCTGACATGTGGCAAGACTCTCCTCGGGGCGCGTCTTGCTTGGGCCTCTCTCCTGGAGGCGCTCAGTCAGACCCAGTGTTGACATGTGGCAAGACGCTCCTCGGGGCGCGTCTTGCTTGGGCCTCTCTCCTGGAAGCGCTCAGTCAGACCGAGTAGTGACATGTTTCAAGACGCTCCTCGGGGCGCGTCTTGCTTTGGCTTCTCTCCTGGAGGCCCTCAGTCAGACCCATTGTTGACATGTGGCAAGACGCTCCTCGGGGCGCGTATTGCTTGGGCCTCTCTCCTGGATGCCCTCTGTCAGACCCAGTGTTGACATGTGGCAAGACTCTCCTCGGGGCGCGTCTTGCTTGGTTTTCTCTCATGGAGGCCCTCAGTCAGACCCAGTGTTGACATGTGGCAAGACGCTCCTCGGGGCGCTTCTTGCTTGGGCTTCTCTCCTGGAGGCCCTAAGTCAGACCCATTGTTGACATGTTGCAAACGCTCCTCGGGGCGCGTCTTGCTTGGGCGTCTCTCCTGGAGGCGCTCAATTAGACCCAGTGTTGACATGTGGCAAGACGCTCCTCGGGGCGCGTCTTGCTTGGGCTTCTCTCCTGGAGGCCCTCAGTCAGACACATTGTTGACATGTGGCAAGACGCTCCTCGGGGCGCTTCTTGCTTGGGCCTCTCTCCTGGAGGCGCTCAGTCAGACCGAGTGCTGACATGTGGCAAGACGCTCCACGGGGCGCGTCTTGCTGGGGCCTCTCTCCTGGAGGCGCTCAGTCAGACCCAGTGTTGACATGTGTCAAGACGCTCCTCGGGCGTTTCTTGCTTGCGCCTCTCTCCTGGAGGCGCTCAGTCAGACCCAGAGGTGACATGTGGCAAGACGCTCCTCGGGTCTCTCTCCTGGAGGCGCTCAGTCAGACCCAGTGTTGACATGTGGCAAGACGCTCCTCGGGGCGCGTCTTGCTGGGGCTTCTCTCATGGAGGCACTCAGTCAGACCCAGTGTTGACATGTGGCAAGATGCTCCTCGGGGCACGTCTTGCTTCGGCCTCTCTCCTGGAGGCACTCAGTCAGACCCAGAGGAGACATGTGTCAAGACGCTCCTCGGGGCGCGTCTTGCTTGGGCCTCTCTCCTGGAGGCGCTCAGTCAGACCGAGTGCTAACATGTGGCAAGACGCTCCTCCGGGCGCGTCTTGCTAGGGGCCTCTCTCCTGGAGGCGCTAAGTCAGACCCAGTGTTCACATGTGGCAAGACGCTCCTCGGGGCGCGTCTTGCTTGGGCCTCTCTCCTGGAGGCGCTCAGTCAGACCCAGTGTTGACATGTGGCAAGACGCTCCTCGGGGCGCGTCTTCCTTGGGCCTCTCTCCTGGAGGCGCTCAGTCAGACCGAGTGCTGACATGTGGCAAGACGCTCCTCGGGGCGCATCTTGCTTGGGCTTCTCTCCTGGAGGCCCTCAGTAAGACCCAGTGTTGACATGTGGCAAGACGCTCCTCGGGGCGCGTCTTATTTGGGCCTCTCTCCTGGGGGCCCTCAGTCAGACCCAGTGTTGACATGTGGCAAGACGCTCCTCGGGGCGCGTCTTGCTTGGGCTTCTCTCCTGGAGGCCCTCAGTCAGACCCATTGTTGACCTGTGGCAAGACACTCCTCGAGGCACGTATTGCTTGGGCCTCTCTCCTGGAGGCGCTCAGTCAGACCGAGTAGTGACATGTGGCAAGACGCTCCTCGGGGCGTGTCTTGCTTGGACCTCCCTCCTGGAGGCGCTCAGTCAGACCGAGTAGTGACATGTGGCAAGACGCTCCTCGGGGCGTGTCTTGCTTGGACCTCTCTCTTGGAGGTGCTCAGTTAGACCGAGTAGTGACATGTGGCAAGACGCTCCTCGGGGCGGGTCTTGCTTGGGCCTCTCTCCTGGAGGCGCTCAGTCAGACCGAGTGCTGACATAAGGCAAGATGCTCCTCGCTGCACGTATTGCTGGGGCATCTCTCCTGGAGGTGCTCAATCAGACCCAGTGGTGACACGTGGCAAGATGCTCCTCGGGGCGCGTATTGCTTGGGCCTCTCTCCTTGATGCCCTCTGTCAGACCCAGTGTTGACATGTGGCAAGACTCTCCTCGGGGCGCGTCTTGCTTGGGCTTCTCACATGGAGGCCCTCAGTCAGACCCAGTGTTAACATGTGTCAAGACGCTCCTCGGGGCGTGTCTTGCTTGGGTCTCTCTCCTGGAGGCGCTCAGTCAGACCCAGTGTTGACATGTGGCAAGACGCTCCTCGGGGCGCTTCTTGCTTGGGCTTCTCTCCTGGAGGCCCTCAGTCAGACCCAATGTTGACATGTGGCAAGAAGCTCCTCGGGGCACGTCTTGCTTGGGCCTCTCTCCTGGAGGCGCTCAGTCAGACCGAGTAGTGACATGTGGCAAGACGCTCCTCGGGGCGCGTCTTGCTGGGTTTTCTCTCATGGAGGCACTCAGTCAGACCCAGTGTTGACATGTGGCAAGACGCTCCTCGGGGCGCGTGTTGCTTGGACCTCTCTCCTGGAGGCGCTCAGTCAGACCCAGTGTTAACATGTGTCAAGACGCTCCTCGGGCGTTTCTTGCTTGGGCCTCGCTCCTGGAGGCGCTCAGTCAGACCCACTGTTGACATGTGACAAGACGCTCCTCGGGGCGCGTCTTGCTTGGGCCTCTCTCCTGGAGGTGCTCAGTCAGACCCAGAGGTGACATGTGTCAAGACGCTCCTCGGGCCTCTCTCCTGGAGGCGCTCAGTCAGACCCAGTGTTGACATGTGGCAAGACGCTCCTCGGGGCGCGTCTTGCTTGGGCCTCTCTCCTGGAGGTGCTCAGTAAGACCCAGTGTTGACATGTGGCAAGACGCTCCTCGGGGCGCGTCTTATTTGGGCCTCTCTCCTGGGGGCCCTCAGTCAGACCCAGTGTTGACATGTGGCAAGACGCTCCTCGGGGCGTGTCTTGCTTGGACTTCCCTCCTGGAGGCGCTCAGTCAGACCGAGTAGTGACATGTGGCAAGACGCTCCTCGGGGCGTGTCTTGCTTGGACCTCTCTCCTGGAGGCGCTCAGTTAGACCGAGTAGTGACATGTGGCAAGCCGCTCCTCGGGGCGTGTCTTGCTTGGACTTCCCTCCTGGAGGCGCTCAGTCAGACCGAGTAGTGACATGTGGCAAGCCGCTCCTCGGGGCGTGTCTTGCTTGGACTTCCCTCCTGGAGGCGCTCAGTCAGACCGAGTAGTGACATGTGGCAAGACGCTCCTCGGGGCGTGTCTTGCTTGGACCTCTCTCCTGGAGGCGCTCAGTTAGACCGAGTAGTGACATGTGGCAAGACGCTCCTCGGGGCGGGTCTTGCTTGGGCCTCTCTCCTGGAGGCGCTCAGTCAGACCCAGTGTTGACATGTGGCAAGACACTCCTCGGGGCGCGTCTTGCTTGGGCCTCTCTCAGGGAGGCCCTCTGTCAGACCCAGTGTTGACATGTGTCAAGACGCTCCTCGGGGCGCATCTTGCTTTGGCCTCTCTCCTGGAGGCGCTCAGTCAGACCGAGTGCTGACATGTGGCAAGAAGCTCCTCGGGGCGCGTCTTCCTTGGGCTTCTCTCCTGGAGGCCCTCAGTCAGACCCATTGTTGACATGTGGCAAGACGCTCCTCGGGGCGCGTATTGCTTGGGCCTCTCTCCTTGATGCCCTCTGTCGGACCCAGTGTTGACATGTGGCAAGACTCTCCTCGGGGCGCGTCTTGCTTGGGCTTCTCACATGGAGGCCCTCAGTCAGACCCAGTGTTAACATGTGTCAAGACGCTCCTCGGGGCGTGTCTTGCTTGGGTCTCTCTCCTGGAGGCGCTCAGTCAGACCCAGTGTTGACATGTGGCAAGACGCTCCTCGGGGCGCTTCTTGCTTGGGCTTCTCTCCTGGAGGCCCTCAGTCAGACCCATTGTTGACATGTGGCAAGACGCTCCTCGGGGCACGTCTTGCTTGGGCCTCTCTCCTGGAGGCGCTCAGTCAGACCGAGTAGTGACATGTGGCAAGACGCTCCTCGGGGCGCGTCTTGCTGGGTTTTCTCTCATGGAGGCACTCAGTCAGACCCAGTGTTGACATGTGGCAAGACGCTCCTCGGGGCGCGTGTTGCTTGGACCTCTCTCCTGGAGGCGCTCAGTCAGACCCAGTGTTAACATGTGTCAAGACGCTCCTCGGGCGTTTTTTGCTTGGGCCTCGCTCCTGGAGGCGCTCAGTCAGACCCACTGTTGACATGTGACAAGACGCTCCTCGGGGCGCGTCTTGCTTGGGCCTCTCTCCTGGAGGTGCTCAGTCAGACCCAGAGGTGACATGTGTCAAGACGCTCCTCGGGCCTCTCTCCTGGAGGCGCTCAGTCAGACCCAGTGTTGACATGTGGCAAGACGCTCCTCGGGGCGCGTCTTGCTTGGGCCTCTCTCCTGGAGGTGCTCAGTCAGACCCAGTGTTGACATGTGGCAAAACGCTCCTCGGGG
Source organism: Nothobranchius furzeri (assembly GCF_043380555.1). Taxonomy (NCBI): domain Eukaryota; kingdom Metazoa; phylum Chordata; class Actinopteri; order Cyprinodontiformes; family Nothobranchiidae; genus Nothobranchius; species Nothobranchius furzeri. The sequence continues at coordinate 4,502,406 of NC_091748.1, read as the reverse complement.
CGCGTCTTGCTCGGGCTTCTCTCATGGAGGCACTCAGTCAGACCCAGTGTTGACATGTGGAAAGACGCTCCTCGGGGAACGTCTTGCCTGGGCCTCTCTCCTGGAGGTGCTCAGTCAGACCCAGAGGAGAAATGTGTCAAGATGCTCCTCGGGGCGCGTCTTGCTTGGGCCTCTCCCCTGGAGGCGCTCAGTCAGACCGAGTGCTGACATGTAGCAAGACTCTCCTCGGGGCGCATCTTGCTTGGGCCTCTCTCCTGGAGACGCTCAGTCAGACCGAGTGCTGACATGTGGCAAGACGCTCCTCGGGGCGCGTCTTGCTTGGGCTTCTCTCCTGGAGGCCCTCAGTCAGACCCATTGTTGACATGTGGCAAGACGCTCCTCGGGGCGCGTCTTGCTTGGACCTCTCTCCTGGAGGCGCTCAGTTAGACCGAGTAGTGACATGTTTCAAGACGCTCCTCGGGGCGCGTCTTGGTTTGGCTTCTCTCCTGGAGGCCCTCAGTCAGACCCATTGTTGACATGTGGCAAGACGCTCCTCGGGGCGCGTATTGCTTGGGCCTCTCTCCTGGATGCCCTCTGTCAGACCCAGTGTTGACATGTGGCGAGACTCTCCTCGGGGCGCGTCTTGCTTGGTTTTCTCTCATGGAGGCCCTCAGTCAGACCCAGTGTTGACATGTGGCAAGACGCTCCTCGGGGCGCTTCTTGCTTGGGCTTCTCTCCTGGAGGCCCTAAGTCAGACCCATTGTTGACATGTGGCAAGACGCTCCTCGGGGCGCGTCTTCCTTGGGCTTCTCTCCTGGAGGCCCTAAGTCAGACACATTGTTGACATGTGGCAAGACGCTCCTCGGGGCGCTTCTTGCTTGGGCCTCTCTCCTGGAGGCGCTCAGTCAGACCGAGTGCTGACATGTGGCAAGACGCTCAACGGGGCGCGTCTTGCTGGGGCCTCTCTCCTGGAGGCGCTCAGTCAGACCCAGTGTTGACATGTGTCAAGACGCTCCTCGGGCGTTTCTTGCTTGCGCCTCTCTCCTGGAGGCGCTCAGTCAGACCCAGAGGTGACATGTGGCAAGATGCTCCTCGGGGCACGTCTTGCTTCGGCCTCTCTCCTGGAGGCACTCAGTCAGACCCAGAGGAGACATGTGTCAAGACGCTCCTCGGGGCGCGTCTTGCTTGGGCCTCTCTCCTGGAGGCGCTCAGTCAGACCGAGTGCTGACATGTGGCAAGACGCTCCTCCGGGCGCGTCTTGCTTGGGCCTCTCTCCTGGAGGCGCTAAGTCAGACCCAGTGTTCACATGTGGCAAGACGCTCCTCGGGGCGCGTCTTGCTTTGGCGTCTCTCCTGGAGGCGCTCAATTAGACCCAGTGTTGACATGTGGCAAGACGCTCCTCGGGGCGCGTCTTGCTTGGGCTTCTCTCCTGGAGGCCCTCAGTCAGACACATTGTTGACATGTGGCAAGACGCTCCTCGGGGCGCTTCTTGCTTGGGCCTCTCTCCTGGAGGCGCTCAGTCAGACCGAGTGCTGACATGTGGCAAGACGCTCCACGGGGCGCGTCTTGCTGGGGCCTCTCTCCTGGAGGCGCTCAGTCAGACCCAGTGTTGACATGTGTCAAGACGCTCCTCGGGCGTTTCTTGCTTGCGCCTCTCTCCTGGAGGCGCTCAGTCAGACCCAGAGGTGACATGTGGCAAGACGCTCCTCGGGTCTCTCTCCTGGAGGCGCTCAGTCAGACCCAGTGTTGACATGTGGCAAGACGCTCCTCGGGGCGCGTCTTGCTGGGGCTTCTCTCATGGAGGCACTCAGTCAGACCCAGTGTTGACATGTGGCAAGATGCTCCTCGGGGCACGTCTTGCTTCGGTCTCTCTCCTGGAGGCACTCAGTCAGACCCAGAGGAGACATGTGTCAAGACGCTCCTCGGGGCGCGTCTTTCTTGGGCCTCTCTCCTGGAGGCGCTCAGTCAGACCGAGTGCTGACATGTGGCAAGACGCTCCTCCGGGCGCGTCTTGCTTGGGCCTCTCTCCTGGAGGCGCTCAGTCAGACCCAGTGTTGACATGTGGCAAGACGCTCCTCGGGGCGTGTCTTCCTTGGGCCTCTCTCCTGGAGGCGCTCAGTCAGACCGAGTGCTGACATGTGGCAAGACGCTCCTCGGGGCGCATCTTGCTTGGGCTTCTCTCCTGGAGGCCCTCAGTAAGACCCAGTGTTGACATGTGGCAAGACGCTCCTCGGGGCGCGTCTTATTTGGGCCTCTCTCCTGGGGGCCCTCAGTCAGACCCAGTGTTGACATGTGGCAAGACGCTCCTCGGGGCGTGTCTTGCTTGGACTTCCCTCCTGGAGGCGCTCAGTCAGACCGAGTAGTGACATGTGGCAAGACGCTCCTCGGGGCGTGTCTTGCTTGGACCTCTCTCCTGGAGGCGCTCAGTTAGACCGAGTAGTGACATGTGGCAAGCCGCTCCTCGGGGCGCGTCTTGCTTGGACTTCCCTCCTGGAGGCGCTCAGTCAGACCGAGTAGTGACATGTGGCAAGACGCTCCTCGGGGCGTGTCTTGCTTGGACCTCTCTCCTGGAGGCGCTCAGTTAGACCGAGTAGTGACATGTGGCAAGACGCTCCTCGGGGCGGGTCTTGCTTGGGCCTCTCTCCGGGAGGCGCTCAGTCAGACCGAGTGCTGACATAAGGCAAGATGATCCTCGCGGCACGTATTGCTGGGGCATCTCTCCTGGAGGTGCTCAATCAGACCCAGTGGTGACACGTGGCAAGACGCTCCTCGGGGCGCGTCTTGCTTGGGCCTCTCTCCTGGAGGAGCTCAGTCAGACCCAGTGGTGACACGTGGCAAGACGATCCTCGGGGCGCATCTTGCTTGGGCCTCTCTCCTGGAGGCGCTAAGTCAGACCCAGTGTTGACACTTGGCAAGACGCTCCTCGGGGCGCGTCTTGCTTGGGCCTCTCTCCTGGAGGCGCTCAGTCAGACCCAGTGTTGACATGTGGCAAGACACTCCTCGGGGCGCGTCTTGCTTGGGCCTCTCTCAGGGAGGCCCTCTGTCAGACCCAGTGTTGACATGTGTCAAGACGCTCCTCGGGGCGCATCTTGCTTTGGCCTCTCTCCTGGAGGCGCTCAGTCAGACCGAGTGCTGACATGTGGCAAGAAGCTCCTCGGGGCGCGTCTTCCTTGGGCTTCTCTCCTGGAGGCCCTCAGTCAGACCCATTGTTGACATGTGGCAAGACGCTCCTCGGGGCGCGTATTGCTTGGGCCTCTCTCCTTGATGCCCTCTGTCAGACCCAGTGTTGACATGTGGCAAGACTCTCCTCGGGGCGCGTCTTGCTTGGGCTTCTCACATGGAGGCCCTCAGTCAGACCCAGTGTTAACATGTGTCAAGACGCTCCTCGGGGCGTGTCTTGCTTGGGTCTCTCTCCTGGAGGCGCTCAGTCAGACCCAGTGTTGACATGTGGCAAGACGCTCCTCGGGGCGCTTCTTGCTTGGGCTTCTCTCCTGGAGGCCCTCAGTCAGACCCATTGTTGACATGTGGCAAGACGCTCCTCGGGGCACGTCTTGCTTGGGCCTCTCTCCTGGAGGCGCTCAGTCAGACCGAGTAGTGACATGTGACAAGACGCTCCTCGCGGCACGTCTTGCTGGGGCTTCTCTCATGGAGGCACTCAGTCAGACCCAGTGTTGACATGTGGCAAGACGCTCCTCGGGTCGCGTGTTGCTTGGACCACTCTCCTGGAGGCGCTCAGTCAGACCCAGTGTTAACATGTGTCAAGACGCTCCTCGGGCGTTTCTTGCTTGGGCCTCGCTCCTGGAGGCGCTCAGTCAGACCCACTGTTGACATGTGACAAGACGCTCCTCGGGGCGCGTCTTGCTCGGGCTTCTCTCATGGAGGCACTCAGTCAGACCCAGTGTTGACATGTGGAAAGACGCTCCTCGGGGAACGTCTTGCCTGGGCCTCTCTCCTGGAGGCGCTCAGTCAGACCCAGAGGAGAAATGTGTCAAGACGCTCCTCGGGGCGCGTCTTGCTTGGGCCTCTCCCCTGGAGGCGCTCAGTCAGACCGAGTGCTGACATGTAGCAAGACTCTCCTCGGGGCGCGTCTTGCTTGGGCCTCTCTCCTGGAGGCGCTCAGTCAGACCGAGTAGTGACATGTGGCAAGACGCTCCTCGGGGCGCGTCTTGCTTGGGCCTCTCTCCTGGAGGCGCTCAGTCAGACCGAGTGCTGACATAAGGCAAGACGCTCCTCGGGGCGCGTCTTGCTGGGGCCTCTCTCCTGGAGGTGCTCAATCAGACCCAGTGGTGACACGTTGCAAGACGCTCCTCGGGGCGCGTCTTGCTTGGGCTTCTCTCCTGGAGGCCCTCAGTCAGACCCATTGTTGACATGTGGCAAGACGCTCCTCGGGGCGCGTCTTGCTTGGGCCTCTCTCCTGGAGGCGCTCAGTCAGACCGAGTGCTGACATTTGGCAAGACGCTCCTCCGGGCGCGTCTTGCTTGGGCCTCTCTCCTGGAGGCGCTCAGTCAGACCCAGTGTTGACATGTGGCAAGACGCTCCTCGGGGCGCGTCTTCCTTGGGCCTCTCTCCTGGAGGCGCTCAGTCAGACCGAGTGCTGACATGTGGCAAGACGCTCCTCGGGGCGCATCTTGCTTGGGCTTCTCTCCTGGAGGCCCTCAGTAAGACCCAGTGTTTGACATGTGGCAAGACGCTCCTCGGGGCGCGTCTTATTTGGGCCTCTCTCCTGGGGGCCCTCAGTCAGACCCAGTGTTGACATGTGGCAAGACGCTCCTCGGGGCGCGTTTTGCTTGGGCTTCTCTCCTGGAGGCCCTCAGTCAGACCCATTGTTGACCTGTGGCAAGACACTCCTCGGGGCACGTATTGCTTGGGCCTCTCTCCTGGAGGCGCTCAGTCAGACCGAGTAGTGACATGTGGCAAGACGCTCCTCGGGGCGTGTCTTGCTTGGACCTCCCTCCTGGAGGCGCTCAGTCAGACCGAGTAGTGACATGTGGCAAGACGCTCCTCGGGGCGTGTCTTGCTTGGACCTCTCTCCTGGAGGCGCTCAGTTAGACCGAGTAGTGACATGTGGCAAGACGCTCCTCGGGGCGGGTCTTGCTTGGGCCTCTCTCCTGGAGGCGCTCAGTCAGACCGAGTGCTGACATAAGGCAAGATGCTCCTCGCGGCACGTATTGCTGGGGCATCTCTCCTGGAGGTGCTCAATCAGACCCAGTGGTGACACGTGGCAAGACGCTCCTCGGGGCGCGTCTTGCTTGGGCCTCTCTCCTGGAGGAGCTCAGTCAGACCCAGTGGTGACACGTGGCAAGACGATCCTCGGGGCGCATCTTGCTTGGGCCTCTCTCCTGGAGGCGCTAAGTCAGACCCAGTGTTGACACTTGGCAAGACGCTCCTCGGGGCGCGTCTTGCTTGGGCCTCTCTCCTGGAGGCGCTCAGTCAGACCCAGTGTTGACATGTGGCAAGACACTCCTCGGGGCGCGTCTTGCTTGGGCCTCTCTCATGGAGGCCCTCTGTCAGACCCAGTGTTGACATGTGTCAAGACGCTCCTCGGGGCGCATCTTGCTTTGGCCTCTCTCATGGAGGCGCTCAGTCAGACCGAGTGCTGACATGTGGCAAGAAGCTCCTCGGGGCGCGTCTTCCTTGGGCTTCTCTCCTGGAGGCCCTCATTCAGACCCATTGTTGACATGTGGCAAGACGCTCCTCGGGGCGCGTATTGCTTGGGCCTCTCTCCTTGATGCCCTCTGTCAGACCCAGTGTTGACATGTGGCAAGACTCTCCTCGGGGCGCGTCTTGCTGGGGCTTCTCTCATGGAGGCACTCAGTCAGACCCAGTGTTGACATGTGGCAAGACGCTCCTCGGGGCGCGTGTTGCTTGGACCTCTCTCCTGGAGGCGCTCAGTCAGACCCAGTGTTAACATGTGTCAAGACGCTCCTCGGGCGTTTCTTGCTTGGGCCTCGCTCCTGGAGGCGCTCAGTCAGACCCACTGTTGACATGTGACAAGACGCTCCTCGGGGCGCGTCTTGCTTGGGCCTCTCTCCTGGAGGTGCTCAGTCAGACCCAGAGGTGACATGTGTCAAGACGCTCCTCGGGCCTCTCTCCTGGAGGCGCTCAGTCAGACCCAGTGTTGACATGTGGCAAGACGCTCCTCGGGGCGCGTCTTGCTTGGGCCTCTCTCCTGGAGGTGCTCAGTCAGACCCAGTGTTGACATGTGGCAAAACGCTCCTCGGGGCGCGTCTTGCTCGGGCTTCTCTCATGGAGGCACTCAGTCAGACCCAGTGTTGACATGTGGAAAGACGCTCCTCGGGGAACGTCTTGCCTGGGCCTCTCTCCTGGAGGCGCTCAGTCAGACCGAGTGCTGACATGTAGCAAGACTCTCCTCGGGGCGCGTCTTGCTTGGGCCTCTCTCCTGGAGACGCTCAGTCAGACCGAGTGCTGACATGTGGCAAGACGCTCCTCGGGGTGCGTCTTGCTTGGGCTTCTCTCCTGGAGGCCCTCAGTCAGACCCATTGTTGACATGTGGCAAGACGCTCCTCGGGGCGCTTCTTGCTTGGGCTTCTCTCCTGGAGGCCCTAAGTCAGACCCATTGTTGACATGTGGCAAGACGCTCCTCGGGGCGCGTCTTGCTTGGGCGTCTCTCCTGGAGGCGCTCAATTAGACCCAGTGTTGACATGTGGCGAGACGCTCCTCGGGGCGCGTCTTGCTTGGGCTTCTCTCCTGGAGGCCCTCAGTCAGACACATTGTTGACATGTGGCAAGACGCTCCTCGGGGCGCTTCTTGCTTGGGCCTCTCTCCTGGAGGCGCTCAGTCAGACCGAGTGCTGACATGTGGCAAAACGCTCCACGGGGCGCGTCTTGCTGGGGCCTCTCTCCTGGAGGCGCTCAGTCAGACCCAGTGTTGACATGTGTCAAGACGCTCCTCGGGCGTTTCTTGCTTGCGCCTCTCTCCTGGAGGCGCTCAGTCAGACCCAGAGGTGACATGTGGCAAGACGCTACTCGGGTCTCTCTCCTGGAGGCGCTCAGTCAGACCCAGTGTTGACATGTGGCAAGACGCTCCTCGGGGCGCGTCTTGCTGGGGCTTCTCTCATGGAGGCACTCAGTCAGACCCAGTGTTGACATGTGGCAAGATGCTCCTCGGGGCACGTCTTGCTTCGGCCTCTCTCCTGGAGGCACTCAGTCAGACCCAGAGGAGACATGTGTCAAGACGATCCTCGGGGCGCGTCTTGCTTGGGCCTCTCTCCTGGAGGCGCTCAGTCAGACCGAGTGCTGACATGTGGCAAGACGCTCCTCCGGGCGCGTCTTGCTTGGGCCTCTCTCCTGGAGGCGCTAAGTCAGACCCAGTGTTCACATGTGGCAAGACGCTCCTCGGGGCGCGTCTTGCTTGGGCGTCTCTCCTGGAGGCGCTCAATTAGACCCATTGTTGACATGTGGCAAGATGCTCCTCGGGGCGCGTCTTGCTTGGGCTTCTCTCCTGGAGGCCCTCAGTCAGACACATTGTTGACATGTGGCAAGACGCTCCTCGGGGCGCTTCTTGCTTGGGCCTCTCTCCTGGAGGCTGGAGGCGCTCAGTCAGACCGAGTGCTTACATGTGGCAAGACGCTCCACGGGGCACGTCTTGCTGGGGCCACTCTCCTGGAGGCGCTCAGTCAGACCCAGTGTTGACATGTGTCAAGACGCTCCTCGGGCGTTTCTTGCTTGCGCCTCTCTCCTGGAGGCGCTCAGTCAGACCCAGAGGTGACATGTGGCAAGACGCTCCTCGGGTCTCTCTCCTGGAGGCGCTCAGTCAGACCGAGTGCTGACATGTGGCAAGACGCTCCACGGGGCGCGTCTTGCTGGGGCCTCTCTCCTGGAGGCGCTCAGTCAGACCCATTGTTGACATGTGGCAAGACGCTCCTCGGTGCACGTCTTGCTTGGGCCTCTCTCCTGGAGGCGCTCAGTCAGACCGAGAAGTGACATGTGACAAGACGCTCCTCGGGGCGCGTCTTGCTGGGGCTTCTCTCATGGAGGCACTCAGTCAGACCCAGTGTTGAAATGTGGCAAGACGCTCCTCGGGGCGCGTGTTGCTTGGACCACTCTCCTGGAGGCGCTCAGTCAGACCCAGTGTTAACATGTGTCAAGACGCTCCTCGGGCGTTTCTTGCTTGGGCCTTGCTCCTGGAGGCGCTCAGTCAGACCCACTGTTGACATGTGACAAGACGCTCCTCGGGGCGCGTCTTGCTTGGAACTCTCTCCTGGAGGTGCTCAGTCAGACCCAGAGGTGACATGTGTCAAGACGCTCCTCGGGCCTCTCTCCTGGAGGCGCTCAGTCAGACCCAGTGTTGACATGTGGCAAGACGCTCCTCGGGGCGCGTCTTGCTTGGGCCTCTCTCCTGGAGGTGCTCAGTCAGACCCAGTGTTGACATGTGGCAAAACGCTCCTCGGGGCGCGTCTTGCTCGGGCTTCTCTCATGGAGGCACTCAGTCAGACCCAGTGTTGACATGTGGAAAGACGCTCCTCGGGGAACGTCTTGCCTGGGCCTCTCTCCTGGAGGCGCTCAGTCAGACCCTGAGGAGAAATGTGTCAAGACGCTCCTCGGGGCGGGTCTTGCTTGGGCTTCTCTCCTGGAGGCCCTCAGTCAGACCCATTGTTGACATGTGACAAGACGCTCCTCGGGGCGCGTCTTGCTTGGGCCTCTCTCCTGGAGGCGCTCAGTCAGACCGAGTGCTGACATTTGGCAAGACGCTCCTCCGGGCGCGTCTTGCTTGGGCCTCTCTCCTGGAGGCGCTCAGTCAGACCCAGTGTTCACATATGGCAAGACGCTCCTCTTAGCGCGTCTTGCTTGGGCCTCTCTCCTGGAGGCGCTCAGTCAGACCCAGTGTTGACATGTGGCAAGACGCTCCTCAGGGCACGTCTTGCTTGGGCTTCTCTCCTGGAGGCCCTCAGTCAGACTGAGTGCTGACATGTGGCAAGACGCTCCTCGGAGCGCTTCATGCTTGAGCCTCTCTCCTAGAGGCGCTCAGTCAGACCCAGTGGTGACATGTGGCAAGACGCTCCTCGGGGCGCGTATTGCTTGGGCCTAACTCCTGGATGCCCTCTGTCAGACCCAGTGTTGACATGTGGCAAGACTCTCCTCGGGGCGCGTCTTGCTTGGGCTTCTCTCATGGAGGCCCTCAGTCAGACCCAGTGTTGACATGTGTCAAGACGCTCCTCGGGGCGTGTCTTGCTTGGGCCTCTCTCCTGGAGGCGCTCAGTTAGACCCAGTGTTGACATGTGGCAAGACGCTCCTCGGGGCGCTTCTTGCTTGGGCTTCTCTCCTGGAGGCCCTCAGTCAGACCCATTGTTGACGTGTGGCAAGACGCTCCTCGGGGCACGTCTTGCTTGGGCCTCTCTCCTGTAGGCGCTCAGTCAGACCGAGTAGTGACATGTGACAAGACGCTCCTCGGGGCGCGTCTTGCTTGGGCCTCTCTCCTGGAGGCGCTCAGTCAGACCCAGTGTTGACATGTGGCAAGACGCTCCTCGGGGCGCGTCTTGCTTGGGCCTCTCTCCTGGAGGTTCTCAGTCAGACCCAGTGTTGACATGTGGCAAGATGCTCCTCGGGGCGCGTCTTGCTGGGGCTTCTCTAATGGAGGCACTCAGTCAGACCCAGTGTTGACATGTGGCAAGACGCTCCTCGGGGCACGTCTTGCTTCGGCCTCTCTCCTGGAGGCGCTCAGTCAGACCCAGAGGAGACATGTGTCAAGATGCTCCTCGGGGCGCGTCTTGCTTGGGCCTCTCTCCTGGAGGCGCTCAGTCAGACCCAGTGTTGACATGTGCTAAGACGCTCCTCAGGGCACGTGTTGCTTGGGCCTCTCTCCTGGAGGCGCTCAGTCAGACCGAGTGCTGACATGTGGCGAGACGCTCCTCGGGGCGCGTCTTGCTTGGGCTTCTCTCCTGGAGGCCCTCAGTCAGACCCATTGTTGACATGTGGCAAGACGCTCCTCGGGGCGCGTCTCATTTGGGCCTCTCTCCTGGAGGCGCTCAGTTAGACCGAGTGCTGACATGTGGCAAGACGCTCCTCGGGGCGCGTCTTGCTTGGGCTTCTCTCCTGGAGGCCCTCAGTCAGACCCATTGTTGATATGTGGCAAGATGCTCCTCGGGGCGCATCTTGCTTGGGCCTCTCCCCTTGAGGCCCTCTGTCAGACCCAGTGTTGACATGTGGCAAAACGCTCCTCCAGGCGCGTCTTGCTTGGGCCTAACTCCTGGATGCCCTCTGTCAGACCCAGTGTTGACATGTGGCAAGACGCTCCTCGGGGCGCGTCTTGCTTGGGCTTCTCTCCTGGAGGCCCTCAGTCAGACCCATTGTTGACATGTGGCAAGACGCTCCTCGGGGCGCGTCTTATTTGGGACTCTCTCTTGGAGGCCCTCAGTCAGACCCAGTGTTGACATGTGGCAAGACGCTCCTCGGGGCGCTTCTTGCTTGGGCTTCTCTCCTGGAGGCCCTCAGTCAGACCCATTGTTGACGTGTGGCAAGACGCTCCTCGGGGCACGTCTTGTTTGGGCCTCCTTTCTGTAGGCGCTCAGTCAGACCGAGTAGTGACATGTGACAAGACGCTCCACGGGGCGCGTCTTGCTGGGGCCTCTCTCCTGGAGGTGCTCAGTCAGACCCAGTGTTGACATGTGTCAAGACGCTCCTCGGGCGTTTCTTGCTTGCGCCTCTCTCCTGGAGGCGCTCAGTCAGACCCAGAGGTGACATGTGGCAAGACGCTACTCGGGTCTCTCTCCTGGAGGCGCTCAGTCAGACCCAGTGTTGACATGTGGCAAGACGCTCCTCGGGGCGCGTCTTGCTTGGGCCTCTCTCCTGTAGGCGCTCAGTCAGACCGAGTAGTGACATGTGACAAGACGCTCCTCGGGGCGCGTCTTGCTTGGGCCTCTCTCCTGGAGGCGCTCAGTCAGACCCAGTGTTGACATGTGGCAAGACGCTCCTCGGGGCGCGTCTTGCTTGGGCCTCTCTCCTGGAGGTTCTCAGTCAGACCCAGTGTTGACATGTGGCAAGATGCTCCTCGGGGCGCGTCTTGCTGGGGCTTCTCTAATGGAGGCACTCAGTCAGACCCAGTGTTGACATATGGCAAGACGCTCCTCGGGGCACGTCTTGCTTCGGCCTCTCTCCTGGAGGCGCTCAGTCAGACCCAGAGGAGACATGTGTCAAGATGCTCCTCGGGGCGCGTCTTGCTTGGGCCTCTCTCCTGGAGGTGCTCAGTCAGACCGAGTGCTGACATGTGGGAAGACGCTCCTCCGGGCGCGTCTTGCTTGGGCCTCTCTCCCTGAGGCGCTCAGTCAGACCCAGTGTTCACATGTGGCAAGACGCTCCTCGGGGCGCGTCTTGCTGGGGCCTCTCTCCTGGAGGCGCTCAGTCAGACCCAGTGTTGACATGTGTCAAGACGCTCCTCGGGCGTTTCTTGCTTGCGCCTCTCTCCTGGAGGCGCTCAGTCAGACCCAGAGGTGACATGTGGCAAGACGCTCCTCGGGTCTCTCTCCTGGAGGCGCTCAGTCAGACCGAGTGCTGACATGTGGCAAGACGCTCCACGGGGCGCGTCTTGCTGGGGCCTCTCTCCTGGAGGCGCTCAGTCAGACCCATTGTTGACATGTGGCAAGACGCTCCTCGGGGCACGTCTTGCTTGGGCCTCTCTCCTGGAGGCGCTCAGTCAGACCGAGAAGTGACATGTGACAAGACGCTCCTCGGGGCGCGTCTTGCTGGGGCTTCTCTCATGGAGGCACTCAGTCAGACCCAGTGTTGACATGTGGCAAGACGCTCCTCGGGGCGCGTGTTGCTTGGACCACTCTCCTGGAGGCGCTCAGTCAGACCCAGTGTTAACATGTGTCAAGACGCTCCTCGGGCGTTTCTTGCTTGGGCCTCGCTCCTGGAGGCGCTCAGTCAGACCCACTGTTGACATGTGACAAGACGCTCCTCGGGGCGCGTCTTGCTTGGAACTCTCTCCTGGAGGTGCTCAGTCAGACCCAGAGGTGACATGTGTCAAGACGCTCCTCGGGCCTCTCTCCTGGAGGCGCTCAGTCAGACCCAGTGTTGACATGTGGCAAGACGCTCCTCGGGGCGCGTCTTGCTTGGGCCTCTCTCCTGGAGGTGCTCAGTCAGACCCAGTGTTGACATGTGGCAAAACGCTCCTCGGGGCGCGTCTTGCTCGGGCTTCTCTCATGGAGGCACTCAGTCAGACCCAGTGTTGACATGTGGAAAGACGCTCCTCGGGGAACGTCTTGCCTGGGCCTCTCTCCTGGAGGTGCTCAGTCAGACCCTGAGGAGAAATGTGTCAAGACGCTCCTCGGGGCGGGTCTTGCTTGGGCTTCTCTCCTGGAGGCCCTCAGTCAGACCCATTGTTGACATGTGGCAAGACGCTCCTCGGGGCGCGTCTTGCTTGGGCCTCTCTCCTGGAGGCGCTCAGTCAGACCGAGTGCTGACATTTGGCAAGACGCTCCTCCGGGCGCGTCTTGCTTGGGCCTCTCTCCTGGAGGCGCTCAGTCAGACCCAGTGTTCACATGTGGCAAGACGCTCCTCGGAGCGCGTCTTGCTTGGGCCTCTCTCCTGGAGGCGCTCAGTCAGACCCAGTGTTGACATGTGGCAAGACGCTCCTCTGGGCACGTCTTGCTTGGGCTTCTCTCCTGGAGGCCCTCAGTCAGACTGAGTGCTGACATGTGGCAAGACGCTCCTTGGAGCGCTTCATGCTTGAGCCTCTCTCCTAGAGGCGCTCAGTCAGACCCAGTGGTGACATGTGGCAAGACGCTCCTCGGGGCGCGTATTGCTTGGGCCTAACTCCTGGATGCCCTCTGTCAGACCCAGTGTTGACATGTGGCAAGACTCTCCTCGGGGCGCGTCTTGCTTGGGCTTCTCTCATGGAGGCCCTCAGTCAGACCCAGTGTTGACATGTGTCAAGACGCTCCTCGGGGCGTGTCTTGCTTGGGCCTCTCTCCTGGAGGCGCTCAGTTAGACCCAGTGTTGACATGTGGCAAGACGCTCCTCGGGGCGCTTCTTGCTTGGGCTTCTCTCCTGGAGGCCCTCAGTCAGACCCATTGTTGACGTGTGGCAAGACGCTCCTCGGGGCACGTCTTGCTTGGGCCTCTCTCCTGTAGGCGCTCAGTCAGACCGAGTAGTGACATGTGACAAGACGCTCCTCGGGGCGCGTCTTGCTTGGGCCTCTCTCCTGGAGGCGCTCAGTCAGACCCAGTGTTGACATGTGGCAAGACGCTCCTCGGGGCGCGTCTTGCTTGGGCCTCTCTCCTGGAGGTTCTCAGTCAGACCCAGTGTTGACATGTGGCAAGATGCTCCTCGGGGCGCGTCTTGCTGGGGCTTCTCTAATGGAGGCACTCAGTCAGACCCAGTGTTGACATGTGGCAAGACGCTCCTCGGGGCACTTCTTGCTTCGGCCTCTCTCCTGGAGGCGCTCAGTCAGACCCAGAGGAGACATGTGTCAAGATGCTCCTCGGGGCGCGTCTTGCTTGGGCCTCTCTCCTGGAGGTGCTCAGTCAGACCGAGTGCTGACATGTGGGAAGACGCTCCTCCGGGCGCGTCTTGCTTGGGCCTCTCTCCCTGAGGCGCTCAGTCAGACCCAGTGTTCACATGTGGCAAGACGCTCCTCGGGGCGCGTCTTGCTTGGGCCTCTCTCCTGGAGGCGCTCAGTCAGACCCAGTGTTGACATGTGCTAAGACGCTCCTCAGGGCACGTGTTGCTTGGGCCTCTCTCCTGGAGGCGCTCAGTCAGACCGAGTGCTGACATGTGGCGAGACGCTCCTCGGGGCGCGTCTTGCTTGGGCTTCTCTCCTGGAGGCCCTCAGTCAGACCCATTGTTGACATGTGGCAAGACGCTCCTCGGGGCGCGTCTCATTTGGGCCTCTCTCCTGGAGGCGCTCAGTTAGACCGAGTGCTGACATGTGGCAAGACGCTCCTCGGGGCGCGTCTTGCTTGGGCTTCTCTCCTGGAGGCCCTCAGTCAGACCCATTGTTGATATGTGGCAAGATGCTCCTCGGGGCGCATCTTGCTTGGGCCTCTCCCCTTGAGGCCCTCTGTCAGACCCAGTGTTGACATGTGGCAAAACGCTCCTCCAGGCGCGTCTTGCTTGGGCCTCTCTCCTGGAGGCGCTCAGTCAGACCCAGTGGTGACATGTGGCAAGACGCTCCTCGGGGAGCGTATTGCTTGGGCCTAACTCCTGGATGCCCTCTGTCAGACCCAGTGTTGACATGTGGCAAGACGCTCCTCGGGGCGCGTCTTGCTTGGGCTTCTCTCCTGGAGGCCCTCAGTCAGACCCATTGTTGACATGTGGCAAGACGCTCCTCGGGGCGCGTCTTATTTGGGACTCTCTCTTGGAGGCCCTCAGTCAGACCCAGTGTTGACATGTGGCAAGACGCTCCTCGGGGCACTTCTTGCTTGGGCTTCTCTCCTGGAGGCCCTCAGTCAGACCCATTGTTGACGTGTGGCAAGACGCTCCTCGGGGCACGTCTTGTTTGGGCCTCCTTTCTGTAGGCGCTCAGTCAGACCGAGTAGTGACATGTGACAAGACGTTTCTCGGGGCGCGTCTTGCTTGGGCCTCTCTCCTGGAGGCGCTCAGTCAGACCCAGTGTTGACATGTGGCAAGACGCTCCTCGGGGCGCGTCTTGCTTGGGCCTCTCTCCTGGAGGTTCTCAGTCAGACCCAGTGTTGACATGTGGCAAGATGCTCCTCGGGGCGCGTCTTGCTGGGGCTTCTCTAATGGAGGCACTCAGTCAGACCCAGTGTTGACATGTGGCAAGATGCTCCTCAGGGCACGTCTTGCTTCGGCCTCTCTCCTGGAGGCGCTCAGTCAGACCCAGAGGAGACATGTGTCAAGATGCTCCTCGGGGCGCGTCTTGCTTGGGCCTCTCTCCTGGAGGTGCTCAGTCAGACCGAGTGCTGACATGTGGCAAGACGCTCCTCCGGGCGCGTCTTGCTTGGGCCTCTCTCCTGGAGGCGCTCAGTCAGACCCAGTGTTCACATGTGGCAAGACGCTCCTCGGGGCGCGTCTTGCTTGGGCCTCTCTCCTGGAGGCGCTCAGTCAGACCCAGTGTTGACATGTGCTAAGACGCTCCTCAGGGCACGTGTTTCTTGGGCCTCTCTCCTGGAGGCGCTCAGTCAGACCGAGTGCTGACATGTGGCAAGACGCTCCTCGGGGCGCGTCTTGCTTGGGCTTCTCTCCTGGAGGCCCTCAGTCAGACCCATTGTTGACATGTGGCAAGACGCTCCTCGGGGCGCGTCTCATTTGGGCCTCTCTCCTGGAGGCGCTCAGTTAGACCGAGTGCTTACATGTGGCAAGACGCTCCTCGGGGCGCGTCTTGCTTGGGCTTCTCTCCTGGAGGCCCTCAGTCAGACCCATTGTTGATATGTGGCAAGATGCTCCTCGGGGCGCATCTTGCTTGGGCCTCTCCCATTGAGGCCCTCTGTCAGACCCAGTGTTGACATGTGGAAAAACGCTCCTCCAGGCGCGTCTTGCTTGGTCCTCTCTCCTGGAGGCGGTCAGTCAGACCCAGTGGTGACATGTGGCAAGACGCTCCTCGGGGCGCGTATTGCTTGGGCCTAACTCCTGGATGCCCTCTGTCAGACCCAGTGTTGACATGTGGCAAGACGCTCCTCGGGGCGCGTCTTGCTTGGGCTTCTCTCCTGGAGGCCCTCAGTCAGACCCATTGTTGACATGTGGCAAGACGCTCCTCGGGGCGCGTCTTATTTGGGACTCTCTATTGGAGGCCCTCAGTCAGACCCAGTGTTGACATGTGGCAAGACGCTCCTCGGGGCGCGTCTTGCTTGGGCTTCTCTCCTGGAGGCCCTCAGTCAGACCCATTGTTGACATGTGGCAAGACGCTCCTCGGGGCACGTCTTGCTTGGGCCTCTCTCCTGGAGGCGCTCAGTCAGACCGAGTAGTGACATGTGGCAAGACGCTCCTCGGGGCGCGTCTTGCTTGGGCCTCTCTCCTGGAGGCGCTCAGTCAGACCGAGTGCTGACATAAGGCAAGACGCTCCTCGGGGCGCGTCTTGCTGGGGCCTCTCTCCTGGAGGTGCTCAATCAGACCCAGTGGTGACACGTTGCAAGACGCTCCTCGGGGCGCGTCTTGCTTGGGCTTCTCTCCTGGAGGCCCTCAGTCAGACCCATTGTTGACATGTGGCAAGACGCTCCTCTGGGCGCGTCTTATTTGGGACTCTCTCTTGGAGGCCCTCAGTCAGACCCAGTGTTGACATGTGGCAAGACGCTCCTCGGGGCGCTTCTTGCTTGGGCCTCTCTCCTGGAGGCGCTCAGTCAGACCGAGTGCTGACATGTGGCAAGACGCTCCACGGGGCGCGTCTTGCTGGGGCCTCTCTCCTGGAGGCGCTCAGTCAGACCCAGTGTTGACATGTGTCAAGACGCTCCTCGGGCGTTTCTTGCTTGCGCCTCTCTCCTGGAGGCGCTCAGTCAGACCCAGAGGTGACATGTGGCAAGACGCTCCTCGGGTCTCTCTCCTGGAGGCGCTCAGTCAGACCGAGTGCTGACATGTGGCAAGACGCTCCACGGGGCACGTCTTGCTGGGGCCTCTCTCCTGGAGGCGCTCAGTCAGACCCATTGTTGACATGTGGCAAGACGCTCCTCGGGGCACGTCTTGCTTGGGCCTCTCTCCTGGAGGCGCTCAGTCAGACCGAGTAGTGACATGTGACAAGACGCTCCTCGGGGCGCGTCTTGCTGGGGCTTCTCTCATGGAGGCACTCAGTCAGACCCAGTGTTGACATGTGGCAAGACGCTCCTCGGGGCGCGTGTTGCTTGGACCACTCTCCTGGAGGCGCTCAGTCAGACCCAGTGTTAACATGTGTCAAGACGCTTCTCGGGCGTTTCTTGCTTGGGCCTCGCTCCTGGAGGCGCTCAGTCAGACCCACTGTTGACATGTGACAAGACGCTCCTCGGGGCGCGTCTTGCTTGGAACTCTCTCCTGGAGGTGCTCAGTCAGACCCAGAGGTGACATGTGTCAAGACGCTCCTCGGGCCTCTCTCCTGGAGGCGCTCAGTCAGACCCAGTGTTGACATGTGGCAAGACGCTCCTCGGGGCGCGTCTTGCTTGGGCCTCTCTCCTGGAGGTGCTCAGTCAGACCCAGTGTTGACATGTGGCAAAACGCTCCTCGGGGCGCGTCTTGCTCGGGCTTCTCTCATGGATGCACTCAGTCAGACCCAGTGTTGACATGTGGAAAGACGCTCCTCGGGGAACGTCTTGCCTGGGCCTCTCTCCTGGAGGCGCTCAGTCAGACCCTGAGGAGAAATGTGTCAAGACGCTCCTCGGGGCGGGTCTTGCTTGGGCTTCTCTCCTGGAGGCCCTCAGTCAGACCCATTGTTGACATGTGGCAAGACGCTCCTCGGGGCGCGTCTTGCTTGGGCCTCTCTCCTGGAGGCGCTCAGTCAGACCGAGTGCTGACATTTGGCAAGACGCTCCTCCGGGCGCGTCTTGCTTGGGCCTCTCTCCTGGAGGCGCTCAGTCAGACCCAGTGTTCACATGTGGCAAGACGCTTCTCGGAGCGCGTCTTGCTTGGGCCTCTCTCCTGGAGGCGCTCAGTCAGACCCAGTGTTGACATGTGGCAAGACGCTCCTCGGGGCACGTCTTGCTTGGGCTTCTCTCCTGGAGGCCAGCAGTTAGACTGAGTGCTGACATGTGGCAAGACGCTCCTCGGAGCGCTTCATGCTTGAGCCTCTCTCCTAGAGGCGCTCAGTCAGACCCAGTGGTGACATGTGGCAAGACGCTCCTCGGGGCGCGTATTGCTTGGGCCTAACTCCTGGATGCCCTCTGTCAGACCCAGTGTTGACATGTGGCAAGACTCTCCTCGGGGCGCGTCTTGCTTGGGCTTCTCTCATGGAGGCCCTCAGTCAGACCCAGTGTTGACATGTGTCAAGACGCTCCTCGGGGCGTGTCTTGCTTGGGCCTCTCTCCTGGAGGCGCTCAGTTAGACCCAGTGTTGACATGTGGCAAGACGCTCCTCGGGGCGCTTCTTGCTTGGGCTTCTCTCCTGGAGGCCCTCAGTCAGACCCATTGTTGACGTGTGGCAAGACGCTCCTCGGGGCACGTCTTGCTTGGGCCTCTCTCCTGTAGGCGCTCAGTCAGACCGAGTAGTGACATGTGACAAGACGCTCCTCGGGGCGCGTCTTGCTTGGGCCTCTCTCCTGGAGGCGCTCAGTCAGACCCAGTGTTGACATGTGGCAAGACGCTCCTCGGGGCGCGTCTTGCTTGGGCCTCTCTCCTGGAGGTTCTCAGTCAGACCCAGTGTTGACATGTGGCAAGATGCTCCTCGGGGCGCGTCTTGCTGGGGCTTCTCTAATGGAGGCACTCAGTCAGACCCAGTGTTGACATGTGGCAAGACGCTCCTCGGGGCACGTCTTGCTTCGGCCTCTCTCCTGGAGGCGCTCAGTCAGACCCAGAGGAGACATGTGTCAAGATGCTCCTCGGGGCGCGTCTTGCTTGGGCCTCTCTCCTGGAGGTGCTCAGTCAGACCGAGTGCTGACATGTGGGAAGACGCTCCTCCGGGCGCGTCTTGCTTGGGCCTCTCTCCTGGAGGCGCTCAGTCAGACCCAGTGTTCACATGTGGCAAGACGCTCCTCGGGGCGCGTCTTGCTTGGGCCTCTCTCCTGGAGGCGCTCAGTCAGACCCAGTGTTGACATGTGCTAAGACGCTCCTCAGGGCACGTGTTGCTTGGGCCTCTCTCCTGGAGGCGCTCAATCAGACCGAGTGCTGACATGTGGCGAGACGCTCCTCGGGGCGCGTCTTGCTTGGGCTTCTCTCCTGGAGGCCCTCAGTCAGACCCATTGTTGACATGTGGCAAGACGCTCCTCGGGGCGCGTCTCATTTGGGCCTCTCTCCTGGAGGCGCTCAGTTAGACCGAGTGCTGACATGTGGCAAGACGCTCCTCGGGGCGCGTCTTGCTTGGGCTTCTCTCCTGGAGGCCCTCAGTCAGACCCATTGTTGATATGTGGCAAGATGCTCCTCGGGGCGCATCTTGCTTGGGCCTCTCCCCTTGAGGCCCTCTGTCAGACCCAGTGTTGACATGTGGCAAAACGCTCCTCCAGGCGCGTCTTGCTTGGGCCTCTCTCCTGGAGGCGCTCAGTCAGACCCAGTGGTGACATGTGGCAAGACGCTCCTCGGGACGAGTATTGCTTGGGCCTAACTCCTGGATGCCCTCTGTCAGACCCAGTGTTGACATGTGGCAAGACGCTCCTCGGGGCGCGTCTTGCTTGGGCTTCTCTCCTGGAGGCCCTCAGTCAGACCCATTGTTGACATGTGGCAAGACGCTCCTCGGGGCGCGTCTTATTTGGGACTCTCTCCTGGAGGCCCTCAGTCAGACCCATTGTTGACGTGTGGCAAGACGCTCCTCGGGGCACGTCTTGTTTGGGCCTCCTTTCTGTAGGCGCTCAGTCAGACCGAGTAGTGACATGTGACAAGACGCTCCTCGGGGCGCGTTTTGCTTGGGCCTCTCTCCTGGAGGCGCTCAGTCAGACCCAGTGTTGACATGTGGCAAGACGCTCCTCGGGGCGCGTCTTGCTTGGGCCTCTCTCCTGGAGGTTCTCAGTCAGACCCAGTGTTGACATGTGGCAAGATGCTCCTCGGGGCGCGTCTTGCTGGGGCTTCTCTAATGGAGGCACTCAGTCAGACCCAGTGTTGACATGTGGCAAGATGCTCCTCGGGGCACGTCTTGCTTCGGCCTCTCTCCTGGAGGCGCTCAGTCAGACCCAGAGGAGACATGTGTCAAGATGCTCCTCGGGGCGCGTCTTGCTTGGGCCTCTCTCCTGGAGGTGCTCAGTCAGACCGAGTGCTGACATGTGGCAAGACGCTCCTCCGGGCGCGTCTTGCTTGGGCCTCTCTCCTGGAGGCGCTCAGTCAGACCCAGTGTTCACATGTGGCAAGACGCTCCTCGGGGCGCGTCTTGCTTGGGCCTCTCTCCTGGAGGCGCTCAGTCAGACCCAGTGTTGACATGTGCTAAGACGCTCCTCAGGGCACGTGTTTCTTGGGCCTCTCTCCTGGAGGCGCTCAGTCAGACCGAGTGCTGACATGTGGCAAGACGCTCCTCGGGGCGCGTCTTGCTTGGGCTTCTCTCCTGGAGGCCCTCAGTCAGACCCATTGTTGACATGTGGCAAGACGCTCCTCGGGGCGCGTCTCATTTGGGCCTCTCTCCTGGAGGCGCTCAGTTAGACCGAGTGCTTACATGTGGCAAGACGCTCCTCGGGGCGCGTCTTGCTTGGGCTTCTCTCCTGGAGGCCCTCAGTCAGACCCATTGTTGATATGTGGCAAGATGCTCCTCGGGGCGCATCTTGCTTGGGCCTCTCCCCTTGAGGCCCTCTGTCAGACCCAGTGTTGACATGTGGAAAAACGCTCCTCCAGGCGCGTCTTGCTTGGTCCTCTCTCCTGGAGGCGCTCAGTCAGACCCAGTGGTGACATGTGGCAAGACGCTCCTCGGGGCGCGTATTGCTTGGGCCTAACTCCTGGATGCCCTCTGTCAGACCCAGTGTTGACATGTGGCAAGACGCTCCTCGGGGCGCGTCTTATTTGGGACTCTCTCTTGGAGGCCCTCAGTCAGACCCAGTGTTGACATGTGGCAAGACGCTCCTCGGGGCGCGTCTTGCTTGGGCTTCTCTCCTGGAGGCCCTCAGTCAGACCCATTGTTGACATGTGGCAAGACGCTCCTCGGGGCACGTCTTGCTTGGGCCTCTCTCCTGGAGGCGCTCAGTCAGACCGAGTAGTGACATGTGGCAAGACGCTCCTCGGGGCGCGTCTTGCTTGGGCCTCTCTCCTGGAGGCGCTCAGTCAGACCGAGTGCTGACATAAGGCAAGACGCTCCTCGGGGCGCGTCTTGCTGGGGCCTCTCTCCTGGAGGTGCTCAATCAGACCCAGTGGTGACACGTTGCAAGACGCTCCTCGGGGCGCGTCTTGCTTGGGCTTCTCTCCTGGAGGCCCTCAGTCTGACCCATTGTTGACATGTGGCAAGACGCTCCTTGGGGCGCGTCTTGCTTGGGCCTCTCTCCTGGAGGCGCTCAGTCAGACCGAGTGCTGACATGTGGCAAGACGCTCCTCCGGGCGCGTCTTGCTTGGGCCTCTCTCCTGGAGGCGCTCAGTCAGACCCAGTGTTCACATGTGGCAAGACGCTCCTCGGAGCGCGTCTTGCTTGGGCCTCTCTCCTGGAGGCGCTCAGTCAGACCCAGTGTTGACATGTGGCAAAACGCTCCTCGGGGCACGTCTTGCTTGGGCTTCTCTCCTGGAGGCCCTCAGTCAGACCGAGTGCTGACATGTGGCAAGACGCTCCTCGGAGCGCTTCATGCTTGAGCCTCTCTCCTGGAGGCGCTCAGTCAGACCCAGTGGTGACATGTGGCAAGACACTCCTCGGGGCGCGTATTGCTTGGGCCTAACTCCTGGATGCCCTCTGTCAGACCCATTGTTGACATGTGGCAAGACTCTCCTCGGGGCGCGTCTTGCTTGGGCTTTTCTCATGGAGGCCCTCAGTCAGACCCAGTGTTGACATGTGTCAAGACGCTCCTCGGGGCGTAACTTGCTTGGGCCTCTCTCCTGGAGGCGCTCAGTCAGACCCAGTGTTGACATGTGGCAAGACGCTCCTCGGGGCGCTTCTTGCTTGGGCTTCTCTCCTGGAGGCCCTCAGTCAGACCCATTGTTGACATGTGGCAAGACGCTCCTCGGGGCACGTCTTGCTTGGGCCTCTCTCCTGTAGGCGCTCGGTCAGACCGAGTAGTGACATGTGGCAAGACGCTCCTCGGGGCACGTCTTGCTTGGGCCTCTCTCCTGTAGACGCTCAGTCAGACCGAGTAGTGACATGTGACAAGACGCTCCTCGGGGCGCGTCTTGCTTGGGCCTCTCTCCTCGAGGCGCTCAGTCAGACCCAGTGTTGACATGTGGCAAGACGCTCCTCGGGGCGCGTCTTGCTTGGGCCTCTCTCCTGGAGGTTCTCAGTCAGACCCAGTGTTGACATGTGGCAAGATGCTCCTCGGGGCGCGTCTTGCCGGGGCTTCTCTAATGGAGGCACTCAGTCAGACCCAGTGTTGACATGTGGCAAGACGCTCCTCGGGGCACGTCTTGCTTCGGCCTCTCTCCTGGAGGCGCTCAGTCAGACCCAGAGGAGACATGTGTCAAGATGCTCCTCGGGGCGCGTCTTGCTTGGGCCTCTCTCCTGGAGGTGCTCAGTCAGACCGAGTGCTGACATGTGGCAAGACGCTCCTCCGGGCGCGTCTTGCTTGGGCCTCTCTCCTGGAGGCGCTCAGTCAGACCCAGTGTTCACATGTGGCAAGACGCTCCTCGGGGCACGTCTTGCTTGGGCCTCTCTCCTGGAGGCGCTCAGTCAGACCCAGTGTTGACATGTGGCAAGACGCTCCTCGGGGCGCGTCTTGCTTGGGCCTCTCTCCTGGAGGTTCTCAGTCAGACCCAGTGTTGACATGTGGCAAGATGCTCCTCGGGGCGCGTCTTGCTGGGGCTTCTCTAATGGAGGCACTCAGTCAGACCCAGTGTTGACATGTGGCAAGACGCTCCTCGGGGCACGTCTTGCTTCGGCCTCTCTCCTGGAGGCGCTCAGTCAGACCCAGAGGATACATGTGTCAAGATGCTCCTCGGGGCGCGTCTTGCTTGGGCCTCTCTCCTGGAGGTGCTCAGTCAGACCGAGTGCTGACATGTGGCAAGACGCTCCTCGGGGCGCGTCTTGCTTGGGCCTCTCTCCTGGAGGCGCTCAGTCAGACCCAGTTTTGACATGTGCTAAGACGCTCCTCAGGGAACGTGTTGGTTGGGCCTCTCTCCTGGAGGCGCTCAGTCAGACCGAGTGCTGACATGTGGCAAGACGCTCCTCGGGGCGCGTATTGCTTGGGCCTCTCTCCTGGAGGCCCTCAGTCAGACCCATTGTTGACATGTGGCAAGACGCTCCTCGGGGCGCGTCTCATTTGGGCCTCTCTCCTGGAGGCGCTCAGTTAGACCGAGTGCTGACATGTGGCAAGACGCTCCTCGGGGCGCGTCTTGCTTGGGCTTCTCTCCTGGAGGCCCTCAGTCAGACCCATTGTTGATATGTGGCAAGATGCTCCTCGGGGCGCATCTTGCTTGGGCCTCTCCCCTTGAGGCCCTCTGTCAGACCCAGTGTTGACATGTGGCAAAACGCTCCTCCAGGCGCGTCTTGCTTGGGCCTCTCTCCTGGAGGCGCTCAGTCAGACCCAGTGGTGACATGTGGCAAGACGCTTCTCGGGGCGCGTATTGCTTGGGCCTAACTCCTGGATGCCCTCTGTCAGACCCAGTGTTGACATGTGGCAAGACGCTCCTTCGGGGCGCGTCTTGCTTGGGCTTCTCTCCTGGAGGCCCTCAGTCAGACCGATTGTTGACATGTGGCAAGACGCTCCTCGAGGCGCGTCTTATTTGGGCCTCTCTCTTGGAGGCCCTCAGTCAGACCCAGTGTTGACATGTGGCAAGATGCTCCTCGGGGCGCTTCTTGCTTGGGCTTCTCTCCTGGAGGCCCTCAGTCAGACCCATTGTTGACGTGTGGCAAGACGCTCCTCGGGGCACGTCTTGCTTGGGCCTCTCTCCTGTAGGCGCTCAGTCAGACCGAGTAGTGACATGTGACAAGACGCTCCTCGGGGCGCGTCTTGCTTGGGCCTCTCTCCTGGAGGCGCTCAGTCAGACCCAGTGTTGACATGTGGCAAGACGCTCCTCGGGGCGCGTCTTGCTTGGGCCTCTCTCCTGGAGGTTCTCAGTCAGACCCAGTGTTGACATGTGGCAAGATGCTCCTCGGGGCGCGTCTTGCTGGGGCTTCTCTAATGGAGGCACTCAGTCAGACCCAGTGTTGACATGTGGCAAGACGCTCCTCGGGGCACGTCTTGCTTCGGCCTCTCTCCTGGAGGCGCTCAGTCAGACCCAGAGGAGACATGTGTCAAGATGCTCCTCGGGGCGCGTCTTGCTTGGGCCTCTCTCCTGGAGGTGCTCAGTCAGACCGAGTGCTGACATGTGGGAAGACGCTCCTCCGGGCGCGTCTTGCTTGGGCCTCTCTCCTGGAGGCGCTCAGTCAGACCCAGTGTTCACATGTGGCAAGACGCTCCTCGGGGCGCGTCTTGCTTGGGCCTCTCTCCTGGAGGCGCTCAGTCAGACCCAGTGTTGACATGTGCTAAGACGCTCCTCAGGGCACGTGTTGCTTGGGCCTCTCTCCTGGAGGCGCTCAATCAGACCGAGTGCTGACATGTGGCGAGACGCTCCTCGGGGCGCGTCTTGCTTGGGCTTCTCTCCTGGAGGCCCTCAGTCAGACCCATTGTTGACATGTGGCAAGACGCTCCTCGGGGCGCGTCTCATTTGGGCCTCTCTCCTGGAGGCGCTCAGTTAGACCGAGTGCTGACATGTGGCAAGACGCTCCTCGGGGCGCGTCTTGCTTGGGCTTCTCTCCTGGAGGCCCTCAGTCAGACCCATTGTTGACATGTGGCAAGACGCTCCTCGGGGCGCGTCTCATTTGGGCCTCTCTCCTGGAGGCGCTCAGTTAGACCGAGTGCTGACATGTGGCAAGACGCTCCTCGGGGCGCGTCTTGCTTGGGCTTCTCTCCTGGAGGCCCTCAGTCAGACCCATTGTTGATATGTGGCAAGATGCTCCTCGGGGCGCATCTTGCTTGGGCCTCTCCCCTTGAGGCCCTCTGTCAGACCCAGTGTTGACATGTGGCAAAACGCTCCTCCAGGCGCGTCTTGCTTGGGCCTCTCTCCTGGAGGCGCTCAGTCAGACCCAGTGGTGACATGTGGCAAGACGCTTCTCGGGGCGCGTATTGCTTGGGCCTAACTCCTGGATGCCCTCTGTCAGACCCAGTGTTGACATGTGGCAAGACGCTCCTTCGGGGCGCGTCTTGCTTGGGCTTCTCTCCTGGAGGCCCTCAGTCAGACCGATTGTTGACATGTGGCAAGACGCTCCTCGAGGCGCGTCTTATTTGGGCCTCTCTCTTGGAGGCCCTCAGTCAGACCCAGTGTTGACATGTGGCAAGATGCTCCTCGGGGCGCTTCTTGCTTGGGCTTCTCTCCTGGAGGCCCTCAGTCAGACCCATTGTTGACGTGTGGCAAGACGCTCCTCGGGGCACGTCTTGCTTGGGCCTCTCTCCTGTAGGCGCTCAGTCAGACCGAGTAGTGACATGTGACAAGACGCTCCTCGGGGCGCGTCTTGCTTGGGCCTCTCTCCTGGAGGCGCTCAGTCAGACCCAGTGTTGACATGTGGCAAGACGCTCCTCGGGGCGCGTCTTGCTTGGGCCTCTCTCCTGGAGGTTCTCAGTCAGACCCAGTGTTGACATGTGGCAAGATGCTCCTCGGGGCGCGTCTTGCTGGGGCTTCTCTAATGGAGGCACTCAGTCAGACCCAGTGTTGACATGTGGCAAGACGCTCCTCGGGGCACGTCTTGCTTCGGCCTCTCTCCTGGAGGCGCTCAGTCAGACCCAGAGGAGACATGTGTCAAGATGCTCCTCGGGGCGCGTCTTGCTTGGGCCTCTCTCCTGGAGGTGCTCAGTCAGACCGAGTGCTGACATGTGGGAAGACGCTCCTCCGGGCGCGTCTTGCTTGGGCCTCTCTCCTGGAGGCGCTCAGTCAGACCCAGTGTTCACATGTGGCAAGACGCTCCTCGGGGCGCGTCTTGCTTGGGCCTCTCTCCTGGAGGCGCTCAGTCAGACCCAGTGTTGACATGTGCTAAGACGCTCCTCAGGGCACGTGTTGCTTGGGCCTCTCTCCTGGAGGCGCTCAATCAGACCGAGTGCTGACATGTGGCGAGACGCTCCTCGGGGCGCGTCTTGCTTGGGCTTCTCTCCTGGAGGCCCTCAGTCAGACCCATTGTTGACATGTGGCAAGACGCTCCTCGGGGCGCGTCTCATTTGGGCCTCTCTCCTGGAGGCGCTCAGTTAGACCGAGTGCTGACATGTGGCAAGACGCTCCTCGGGGCGCGTCTTGCTTGGGCTTCTCTCCTGGAGGCCCTCAGTCAGACCCATTGTTGATATGTGGCAAGATGCTCCTCGGGGCGCATCTTGCTTGGGCCTCTCCCCTTGAGGCCCTCTGTCAGACCCAGTGTTGACATGTGGCAAAACGCTCCTCCAGGCGCGTCTTGCTTGGGCCTCTCTCCTGGAGGCGCTCAGTCAGACCCAGTGGTGACATGTGGCAAGACGCTCCTCGGGACGAGTATTGCTTGGGCCTAACTCCTGGATGCCCTCTGTCAGACCCAGTGTTGACATGTGGCAAGACGCTCCTCGGGGCGCGTCTTGCTTGGGCTTCTCTCCTGGAGGCCCTCAGTCAGACCCATTGTTGACATGTGGCAAGACGCTCCTCGGGGCGCGTCTTATTTGGGACTCTCTCCTGGAGGCCCTCAGTCAGACCCATTGTTGACGTGTGGCAAGACGCTCCTCGGGGCACGTCTTGTTTGGGCCTCCTTTCTGTAGGCGCTCAGTCAGACCGAGTAGTGACATGTGACAAGACGCTCCTCGGGGCGCGTCTTGCTTGGGCCTCTCTCCTGGAGGCGCTCAGTCAGACCCAGTGTTGACATGTGGCAAGACGCTCCTCGGGGCGCGTCTTGCTTGGGCCTCTCTCCTGGAGGTTCTCAGTCAGACCCAGTGTTGACATGTGGCAAGATGCTCCTCGGGGCGCGTCTTGCTGGGGCTTCTCTAATGGAGGCACTCAGTCAGACCCAGTGTTGACATGTGGCAAGATGCTCCTCGGGGCACGTCTTGCTTCGGCCTCTCTCCTGGAGGCGCTCAGTCAGACCCAGAGGAGACATGTGTCAAGATGCTCCTCGGGGCGCGTCTTGCTTGGGCCTCTCTCCTGGAGGTGCTCAGTCAGACCGAGTGCTGACATGTGGCAAGACGCTCCTCCGGGCGCGTCTTGCTTGGGCCTCTCTCCTGGAGGCGCTCAGTCAGACCCAGTGTTCACAAGTGGCAAGACGCTCCTCGGGGCGCGTCTTGCTTGGGCCTCTCTCCTGGAGGCGCTCAGTCAGACCCAGTGTTGACATGTGCTAAGACGCTCCTCAGGGCACGTGTTTCTTGGGCCTCTCTCCTGGAGGCGCTCAGTCAGACCGAGTGCTGACATGTGGCAAGACGCTCCTCGGGGCGCGTCTTGCTTGGGCTTCTCTCCTGGAGGCCCTCAGTCAGACCCATTGTTGACATGTGGCAAGACGCTCCTCGGGGCGCGTCTCATTTGGGCCTCTCTCCTGGAGGCGCTCAGTTAGACCGAGTGCTTACATGTGGCAAGACGCTCCTCGGGGCGCGTCTTGCTTGGGCTTCTCTCCTGGAGGCCCTCAGTCAGACCCATTGTTGATATGTGGCAAGATGCTCCTCGGGGCGCATCTTGCTTGGGCCTCTCCCCTTGAGGCCCTCTGTCAGACCCAGTGTTGACATGTGGAAAAACGCTCCTCCAGGCGCGTCTTGCTTGGTCCTCTCTCCTGGAGGCGCTCAGTCAGACCCAGTGGTGACATGTGGCAAGACGCTCCTCGGGGCGCGTATTGCTTGGGCCTAACTCCTGGATGCCCTCTGTCAGACCCAGTGTTGACATGTGGCAAGACGCTCCTCGGGGCGCGTCTTATTTGGGACTCTCTCTTGGAGGCCCTCAGTCAGACCCAGTGTTGACATGTGGCAAGACGCTCCTCGGGGCGCGTCTTGCTTGGGCTTCTCTCCTGGAGGCCCTCAGTCAGACCCATAGTTGACATGTGGCAAGACGCTCCTCGGGGCACGTCTTGCTTGGGCCTCTCTCCTGGAGGCGCTCAGTCAGACCGAGTAGTGACATGTGGCAAGACGCTCCTCGGGGCGCGTCTTGCTTGGGCCTCTCTCCTGGAGGCGCTCAGTCAGACCGAGTGCTGACATAAGGCAAGACGCTCCTCGGGGCGCGTCTTGCTGGGGCCTCTCTCCTGGAGGTGCTCAATCAGACCCAGTGGTGACACGTTGCAAGACGCTCCTCGGGGCGCGTCTTGCTTGGGCTTCTCTCCTGGAGGCCCTCAGTCTGACCCATTGTTGACATGTGGCAAGACGCTCCTTGGGGCGCGTCTTGCTTGGGCCTCTCTCCTGGAGGCGCTCAGTCAGACCGAGTGCTGACATGTGGCAAGACGCTCCTCCGGGCGCGTCTTGCTTGGGCCTCTCTCCTGGAGGCGCTCAGTCAGACCCAGTGTTCACATGTGGCAAGACGCTCCTCGGAGCGCGTCTTGCTTGGGCCTCTCTCCTGGAGGCGCTCAGTCAGACCCAGTGTTGACATGTGGCAAGACGCTCCTCGTGGCACGTCTTGCTTGGGCTTCTCTCCTGGAGGCCCTCAGTCAGACCGAGTGCTGACATGTGGCAAGACGCTCCTCGGAGCGCTTCATGCTTGAGCCTCTCTCCTGGAGGCGCTCAGTTAGACCGAGTGCTGACATGTGGCAAGACGCTCCTCGGGGCGCGTCTTGCTTGGGCTTCTCTCCTGGAGGCCCTCAGTCAGACCCATTGTTGATATGTGGCAAGATGCTCCTCGGGGCGCATCTTGCTTGGGCCTCTCCCCTTGAGGCCCTCTGTCAGACCCAGTGTTGACATGTGGCAAAACGCTCCTCCAGGCGCGTCTTGCTTGGGCCTCTCTCCTGGAGGCGCTCAGTCAGACCCAGTGGTGACATGTGGCAAGACGCTCCTCGGGACGAGTATTGCTTGGGCCTAACTCCTGGATGCCCTCTGTCAGACCCAGTGTTGACATGTGGCAAGACGCTCCTCGGGGCGCGTCTTGCTTGGGCTTCTCTCCTGGAGGCCCTCAGTCAGACCCATTGTTGACATGTGGCAAGACGCTCCTCGGGGCGCGTCTTATTTGGGACTCTCTCCTGGAGGCCCTCAGTCAGACCCATTGTTGACGTGTGGCAAGACGCTCCTCGGGGCACGTCTTGTTTGGGCCTCCTTTCTGTAGGCGCTCAGTCAGACCGAGTAGTGACATGTGACAAGACGCTCCTCGGGGCGCGTCTTGCTTGGGCCTCTCTCCTGGAGGCGCTCAGTCAGACCCAGTGTTGACATGTGGCAAGACGCTCCTCGGGGCGCGTCTTGCTTGGGCCTCTCTCCTGGAGGTTCTCAGTCAGACCCAGTGTTGACATGTGGCAAGATGCTCCTCGGGGCGCGTCTTGCTGGGGCTTCTCTAATGGAGGCACTCAGTCAGACCCAGTGTTGACATGTGGCAAGATGCTCCTCGGGGCACGTCTTGCTTCGGCCTCTCTCCTGGAGGCGCTCAGTCAGACCCAGAGGAGACATGTGTCAAGATGCTCCTCGGGGCGCGTCTTGCTTGGGCCTCTCTCCTGGAGGTGCTCAGTCAGACCGAGTGCTGACATGTGGCAAGACGCTCCTCCGGGCGCGTCTTGCTTGGGCCTCTCTCCTGGAGGCGCTCAGTCAGACCCAGTGTTCACATGTGGCAAGACGCTCCTCGGGGCGCGTCTTGCTTGGGCCTCTCTCCTGGAGGCGCTCAGTCAGACCCAGTGTTGACATGTGCTAAGACGCTCCTCAGGGCACGTGTTTCTTGGGCCTCTCTCCTGGAGGCGCTCAGTCAGACCGAGTGCTGACATGTGGCAAGACGCTCCTCGGGGCGCGTCTTGCTTGGGCTTCTCTCCTGGAGGCCCTCAGTCAGACCCATTGTTGACATGTGGCAAGACGCTCCTCGGGGCGCGTCTCATTTGGGCCTCTCTCCTGGAGGCGCTCAGTTAGACCGAGTGCTTACATGTGGCAAGACGCTCCTCGGGGCGCGTCTTGCTTGGGCTTCTCTCCTGGAGGCCCTCAGTCAGACCCATTGTTGATATGTGGCAAGATGCTCCTCGGGGCGCATCTTGCTTGGGCCTCTCCCCTTGAGGCCCTCTGTCAGACCCAGTGTTGACATGTGGAAAAACGCTCCTCCAGGCGCGTCTTGCTTGGTCCTCTCTCCTGGAGGCGCTCAGTCAGACCCAGTGGTGACATGTGGCAAGACGCTCCTCGGGGCGCGTATTGCTTGGGCCTAACTCCTGGATGCCCTCTGTCAGACCCAGTGTTGACATGTGGCAAGACGCTCCTCGGGGCGCGTCTTATTTGGGACTCTCTCTTGGAGGCCCTCAGTCAGACCCAGTGTTGACATGTGGCAAGACGCTCCTCGGGGCGCGTCTTGCTTGGGCTTCTCTCCTGGAGGCCCTCAGTCAGACCCATTGTTGACATGTGGCAAGACGCTCCTCGGGGCACGTCTTGCTTGGGCCTCTCTCCTGGAGGCGCTCAGTCAGACCGAGTAGTGACATGTGGCAAGACGCTCCTCGGGGCGCGTCTTGCTTGGGCCTCTCTCCTGGAGGCGCTCAGTCAGACCGAGTGCTGACATAAGGCAAGACGCTCCTCGGGGCGCGTCTTGCTGGGGCCTCTCTCCTGGAGGTGCTCAATCAGACCCAGTGGTGACACGTTGCAAGACGCTCCTCGGGGCGCGTCTTGCTTGGGCTTCTCTCCTGGAGGCCCTCAGTCTGACCCATTGTTGACATGTGGCAAGACGCTCCTTGGGGCGCGTCTTGCTTGGGCCTCTCTCCTGGAGGCGCTCAGTCAGACCGAGTGCTGACATGTGGCAAGACGCTCCTCCGGGCGCGTCTTGCTTGGGCCTCTCTCCTGGAGGCGCTCAGTCAGACCCAGTGTTCACATGTGGCAAGACGCTCCTCGGAGCGCGTCTTGCTTGGGCCTCTCTCCTGGAGGCGCTCAGTCGGACCCAGTGTTGACATGTGGCAAGACGCTCCTCGGGGCACGTCTTGCTTGGGCTTCTCTCCTGGAGGCCCTCAGTCAGACCGAGTGCTGACATGTGGCAAGACGCTCCTCGGAGCGCTTCATGCTTGAGCCTCTCTCCTGGAGGCGCTCAGTCAGACCCAGTGGTGACATGTGGCAAGACACTCCTCGGGGCGCGTATTGCTTGGGCCTAACTCCTGGATGCCCTCTGTCAGACCCATTGTTGACATGTGGCAAGACTCTCCTCGGGGCGCGTCTTGCTTGGGCTTTTCTCATGGAGGCCCTCAGTCAGACCCAGTGTTGACATGTGTCAAGACGCTCCTCGGGGCGTAACTTGCTTGGGCCTCTCTCCTGGAGGCGCTCAGTCAGACCCAGTGTTGACATGTGGCAAGACGCTCCTCGGGGCGCTTCTTGCTTGGGCTTCTCTCCTGGAGGCCCTCAGTCAGACCCATTGTTGACATGTGGCAAGACGCTCCTCGGGGCACGTCTTGCTTGGGCCTCTCTCCTGTAGGCGCTCAGTCAGACCGAGTAGTGACATGTGGCAAGACGCTCCTCGGGGCACGTCTTGCTTGGGCCTCTCTCCTGTAGGCGCTCAGTCAGACCGAGTAGTGACATGTGACAAGACGCTCCTCGGGGCGCGTCTTGCTTGGGCCTCTCTCCTCGAGGCGCTCAGTCAGACCCAGTGTTGACATGTGGCAAGACGCTCCTCGGGGCGCGTCTTGCTTGGGCCTCTCTCCTGGAGGTTCTCAGTCAGACCCAGTGTTGACATGTGGCAAGATGCTCCTCGGGGCGCGTCTTGCCGGGGCTTCTCTAATGGAGGCACTCAGTCAGACCCAGTGTTGACATGTGGCAAGACGCTCCTCGGGGCACG
Source organism: Nothobranchius furzeri (assembly GCF_043380555.1). Lineage (NCBI taxonomy): Eukaryota > Metazoa > Chordata > Actinopteri > Cyprinodontiformes > Nothobranchiidae > Nothobranchius > Nothobranchius furzeri. The sequence continues at coordinate 4,470,917 of NC_091748.1, read as the reverse complement.
TCTTGCTTCGGCCTCTCTCCTGGAGGCGCTCAGTCAGACCCAGAGGAGACATGTGTCAAGATGCTCCTCGGGGCGCGTCTTGCTTGGGCCTCTCTCCTGGAGGTGCTCAGTCAGACCGAGTGCTGACATGTGGCAAGACGCTCCTCCGGGCGCGTCTTGCTTGGGCCTCTCTCCTGGAGGCGCTCAGTCAGACCCAGTGTTCACATGTGGCAAGACGCTCCTCGGGGCACGTCTTGCTTGGGCCTCTCTCCTGGAGGCGCTCAGTCAGACCCAGTGTTGACATGTGGCAAGACGCTCCTCGGGGCGCGTCTTGCTTGGGCCTCTCTCCTGGAGGTTCTCAGTCAGACCCAGTGTTGACATGTGGCAAGAAGCTCCTCGGGGCGCGTCTTGCTGGGGCTTCTCTAATGGAGGCACTCAGTCAGACCCAGTGTTGACATGTGGCAAGACGCTCCTCGGGGCACGTCTTGCTTCGGCCTCTCTCCTGGAGGCGCTCAGTCAGACCCAGAGGAGACATGTGTCAAGATGCTCCTCGGGGCGCGTCTTGCTTGGGCCTCTCTCCTGGAGGTGCTCAGTCAGACCGAGTGCTGACATGTGGCAAGACGCTCCTCGGGGCGCGTCTTGCTTGGGCCTCTCTCCTGGAAGCGCTCAGTCAGACCCAGTGTTGACATGTGCTAAGACGCTCCTCAGGGAACGTGTTGCTTGGGCCTCTCTCCTGGAGGCGCTCAGTCAGACCGAGTGCTGACATGTGGCAAGACGCTCCTCGGGGCGCGTATTGCTTGGGCCTCTCTCCTGGAGGCCCTCAGTCAGACCCATTGTTGACATGTGGCAAGACGCTCCTCGGGGCGCGTCTCATTTGGGCCTCTCTCCTGGAGGCGCTCAGTTAGACCGAGTGCTGACATGTGGCAAGACGCTCCTCGGGGCGCGTCTTGCTTGGGCTTCTCTCCTGGAGGCCCTCAGTCAGACCCATTGTTGATATGTGGCAAGATGCTCCTCGGGGCGCATCTTGCTTGGGCCTCTCCCCTTGAGGCCCTCTGTCAGACCCAGTGTTGACATGTGGCAAAACGCTCCTCCAGGCGCGTCTTGCTTGGGCCTCTCTCCTGGAGGCGCTCAGTCAGACCCAGTGGTGACATGTGGCAAGACGCTTCTCGGGGCGCGTATTGCTTGGGCCTAACTCCTGGATGCCCTCTGTCAGACCCAGTGTTGACATGTGGCAAGACGCTCCTTCGGGGCGCGTCTTGCTTGGGCTTCTCTCCTGGAGGCCCTCAGTCAGACCGATTGTTGACATGTGGCAAGACGCTCCTCGAGGCGCGTCTTATTTGGGCCTCTCTCTTGGAGGCCCTCAGTCAGACCCAGTGTTGACATGTGGCAAGATGCTCCTCGGGGCGCGTCTTGCTGGGGTTTCTCTAATGGAGGCACTCAGTCAGACCCAGTGTTGACATGTGGCAAGACGCTCCTCGGGGCACGTCTTGCTTCGGCCTCTCTCCTGGAGGCGCTCAGTCAGACCCAGAGGAGACATGTGTCAAGATGCTCCTCGGTGCGCTTCTTGCTTGGGCCTCTCTCCTGGAGGTGCTCAGTCAGACCGAGTGCTGACATGTGGCAAGACGCTCCTCCGGGCGCGTCTTGCTTGGGCCTCTCTCCTGGAGGCGCTCAGTCAGACCCAGTGTTCACATGTGGCAAGACGCTCCTCGGGGCGCGTCTTGCTTGGGCCTCTCTCCTGGAGGCGCTCAGTCAGACCCAGTGTTGACATGTGCTAAGACGCTCCTCAGGGCACGTGTTGCTTGGGCCTCTCTCCTGGAGGCGCTCAGTCAGACCGAGTGCTGACATGTGGCAAGACGCTCCTCGGGGCGCGTCTTGCTTGGGCTTCTCTCCTGGAGGCCCTCAGTCAGACCCATTGTTGACATGTGGCAAGACGCTCCTCGGGGCGCGTCTCATTTGGGCCTCTCTCCTGGAGGCGCTCAGTTAGACCGAGTGCTGACATGTGGCAAGACGCTCCTCGGGGCGCGTCTTGCTTGGGCTTCTCTCCTGGAGGCCCTCAGTCAGACCCATTGTTGATATGTGGCAAGATGCTCCTCGGGGCGCATCTTGCTTGGGCCTCTCCCCTTGAGGCCCTCTGTCAGACCCAGTGTTGACATGTGGCAAAACGCTCCTCCAGGCGCGTCTTGCTTGGGCCTCTCTCCTGGAGGCGCTCAGTCAGACCCAGTGGTGACATGTGGCAAGACGCTCCTCGGGGCGCGTATTGCTTGGGCCTAACTCCTGGATGCCCTCTGTCAGACCCAGTGTTGACATGTGGCAAGACTCTCCTCGGGGCGCGTCTTGCTTGGGCTTCTCCCATGGAGGCCCTCAGTCAGACCCAGTGTTGACATGTGTCAAGACGCTCCTCGGGGCGTGTCTTGCTTGGGCCTCTCTCCTGGAGGCGCTCAGTCAGACCCATTGTTGATATGTGGCAAGATGCTCCTCGGGGCGCATCTTGCTTGGGCCTCTCCCCTTGAGGCCCTCTGTCAGACCCAGTGTTGACATGTGGCAAAACGCTCCTCCAGGCGCGTCTTGCTTGGGCCTCTCTCCTGGAGGCCCTCAGTCAGACCCATTGTTGATATGTGGCAAGATGCTCCTCGTGGCGCATCTTGCTTGGGCCTCTCCCCTTGAGGCCCTCTGTCAGACCCAGTGTTGACATGTGGCAAAACGCTCCAACAGGCGCGTCTTGCTTGGGCCTCTCTCCTGGAGGCGCTCAGTCAGACCCAGTGGTGACATGTGGCAAGACGCTCCTCGGGGCGCGTATTGCTTGGGCCTAACTCCTGGATGCCCTCTGTCAGACCCAGTGTTGACATGTGGCAAGACGCTCCTCGGGGCGCGTCTTGCTTGGGCTTCTCTCCTGGAGGCCCTCAGTCAGACCCCTTGTTGACATGTGGCAAGACGCTCCTCGGGGCGCGTCTTATTTGGGACTCTCTCTTGGAGGCCCTCAGTCAGACCCAGTGTTGACATGTGGCAAGACGCTCCTCGGGGCGCGTCTTGCTTGGGCTTCTCTCCTGGAGGCCCTCAGTCAGACCCATTGTTGACATGTGGCAAGACGCTCCTCGGGGCACGTCTTGCTTGGGCCTCTCTCCTGGAGGCGCTCAGTCAGACCGAGTAGTGACATGTGGCAAGACGCTCCTCGGGGCGCGTCTTGCTTGGGCCTCTCTCCTGGAGGCGCTCAGTCAGACCGAGTGCTGACATAAGGCAAGACGCTCCTCGGGGCGTGTCTTGCTGGGGCCTCTCTCCTGGAGGTGCTCAATCAGACCCAGTGGTGACACGTTGCAAGACGCTCCTCGGGGCGCGTCTTGCTTGGGCTTCTCTCCTGGAGGCCCTCAGTCAGACCCATTGTTGACATGTGGCAAGACGCTCCTCGGGGCGCGTCTTTCTTGGGCCTCTCTCCTGGAGGCGCTCAGTCAGACCGAGTGCTGACATGTGGCAAGACGCTCCTCCGGGCGCGTCTTGCTTGGGCCTCTCTCCTGGAGGCGCTCAGTCAGACCCAGTGTTCACATGTGGCAAGACGCTCCTCGGAGCGCGTCTTGCTTGGGCCTCTCTCCTGGAGGCGCTCAGTCAGACCCAGTGTTGACATGTGGCAAGACGCTCCTCGGGGCACGTCTTGCTTGGGCTTCTCTCCTGGAGGCCCTCAGTCAGACCGAGTGCTGACATGTGGCAAGACGCTCCTCGGAGCGCTTCATGCTTGAGCCTCTCTCCTGGAGGCGCTCAGTCAGACCCAGTGGTGACATGTGGCAAGACACTCCTCGGGGCGCGTATTGCTTGGGCCTAACTCCTGGATGCCCTCTGTCAGACCCAGTGTTGACATGTGGCAAGACTCTCCTCGGGGCGCGTCTTGCTTTGGCTTCTCTCATGGAGGCCCTCAGTCAGACCCAGTGTTGACATGTGTCAAGACGCTCCTCGGGGCGTAACTTGCTTGGGCCTCTCTCCTGGAGGCGCTCAGTCAGACCCAGTGTTGACATGTGGCAAGACGCTCCTCGGGGCGCTTCTTGCTTGGGCTTCTCTCCTGGAGGCCCTCAGTCAGACCCATTGTTGACATGTGGCAAGACGCTCCTCGGGGCACGTCTTGCTTGGGCCTCTCTCCTGTAGGCGCTCAGTCAGACCGAGTAGTGACATGTGGCAAGACGCTCCTCGGGGCACGTCTTGCTTGGGCCTCTCTCCTGTAGGCGCTCAGTCAGACCGAGTAGTGACATGTGACAAGACGCTCCTCGGGGCGCGTCTTGCTTGGGCCTCTCTCCTGGAGGCGCTCAGTCAGACCCAGTGTTGACATGTGGCAAGACGCTCCTCGGGGCGCGTCTTGCTTCGGCCTCTCTCCTGGAGGTTCTCAGTCAGACCCAGTGTTGACATGTGGCAAGATGCTCCTCGGGGCGCGTCTTGCTGGGGCTTCTCTAATGGAGGCACTCAGTCAGACCCAGTGTTGACATGTGCTAAGACGCTCCTCAGGGCACGTCTTGCTTCGGCCTCTCTCCTGGAGGCGCTCAGTCAGACCCAGAGGAGACATGTGTCAAGATGCTCCTCGGGGCGCGTCTTGCTTGGGCCTCTCTCCTGGAGGTGCTCAGTCAGACCGAGTGCTGACATGTGGCAAGACGCTCCTCCGGGCGCGTCTTGCTTGGGCCTCTCTCCTGGAGGCGCTCAGTCAGACCCAGTGTTCACATGTGGCAAGACGCTCCTCGGGGCGCGTCTTGCTTGGGCCTCTCTCCTGGAGGCGCTCAGTCAGACCGAGTGCTGACATAAGGCAAGACGCTCCTCGGGGCGCGTCTTGCTGGGGCCTCTCTCCTGGAGGTGCTCAATCAGACCCAGTGGTGACACGTTGCAAGACGCTCCTCGGGGCGCGTCTTGCTTGGGCTTCTCTCCTGGAGGCCCTCAGTCAGACCCATTGTTGACATGTGGCAAGATGCTCCTCGGGGCGCGTCTTGCTTGGGCCTCTCTCCTGGAGGCGCTCAGTCAGACCGAGTGCTGACATGTTGGCAAGACGCTCCTCCGGGCGCGTCTTGCTTGGGCCTCTCTCCTGGAGGCACTCAGTCAGACCCAGTGTTCACATGTGGCAAGACGCTCCTCGGAGCGCGTCTTGCTTGGGCCTCTCTCCTGGAGGAGCTCAGTCAGACCCAGTGTTGACATGTGGCAAGATGCTCCTCGGGGCACGTCTTGCTTGGGCTTCTCTCCTGGAGGCCCTCAGTCAGACCGAGTGCTGACATGTGGCAAGACGCTCCTCGGAGCGCTTCATGCTTGAGCCTCTCTCCTGGAGGCGCTCAGTCAGACCCAGTGGTGACATGTGGCAAGACGCTCCTCGGGGCGCGTATTGCTTGGGCCAAACTCCTGGATGCCCTCTGTCAGACCCAGTGTTGACATGTGGCAAGACTCTCCTCGGGGCGCTTCTTGCTTGGGCTTCTCTCCTGGAGGCCCTCAGTCAGACCCATTGTTGACATGTGGCAAGACGTTCCTCGGGGCACGTCTTGCTTGGGCCTCTCTCCTGTAGGCGCTCAGTCAGACCGAGTAGTGACATGTGGCAAGACGCTCCTCGGGGCACGTCTTGCTTGGGCCTCTCTCCTGCAGGCGCTCAGTCAGACCGAGTAGTGACATGTGACAAGACGCTCCTCGGGGCGCGTCTTGCTTGGGCCTCTCTCCTGGAGGCGCTCAGTCAGACCCAGTGTTGACATGTGGCAAGACGCTCCTCGGGGCGCGTCTTGCTTGGGCCTCTCTCCTGGAGGTTCTCAGTCAGACCCAGTGTTGACATGTGGCAATATGCTCCTCGGGGCGCGTCTTGCTGGGGCTTCGCTAATGGAGGCACTCAGTCAGACCCAGTGTTGACATGTGGCAAGACGCTTCTCGGGGCACGTCTTGCTTCGGCCTCTCTCCTGGAGGCGCTCAGTCAGACCCAGAGGAGACATTTGTCAAGATGCTCCTCGGGGCGCGTCTTGCTTGGGCCTCTCTCCTGGAGGTGCTCAGTCAGACCGAGTAGTGACATGTGGCAAGACGCTCCTCGGGGCACGTCTTGCTTGGGCCTCTCTCCTGTAGGCGCTCAGTCAGACCGAGTAGTGACATGTGACAAGACGCTCCTCGGGGCGCGTCTTGCTTGGGCCTCTCTCCTGGAGGCGCTCAGTCAGACCCAGTGTTGACATGTGGCAAGACGCTCCTCGGGGCGCGTCTTGCTTGGGCCTCTCTCCTGGAGGTTCTCAGTCAGACCCAGTGTTGACATGTGGCAGGATGCTCCTCGGGGCGCGTCTTGCTGGGGCTTCTCTAATGGAGGCACTCAGTCAGACCCAGTGTTGACATGTGGCAAGACGCTCCTCGGGGCACGTCTTGCTTCGGCCTCTCTCCTGGAGGCGCTCAGTCAGACCCAGAGGAGACATGTGTCAAGATGCTCCTCGGGGCGCGTCTTGCTTGGGCCTCTCTCCTGGAGGTGCTCAGTCAGACCGAGTGCTGACATGTGGCAAGACGCTCCTCCGGGCGCGTCTTGCTTGGGCCTCTCTCCTGGAGGCGCTCAGTCAGACCCAGTGTTCACATGTGGCAAGACGCTCCTCGGGGCGCGTCTTGCTTGGGCCTCTCTCCTGGAGGCGCTCAGTCAGACCCAGTGTTGACATGTGCTAAGACGCTCCTCAGGGCACGTCTTGCTTCGGCCTCTCTCCTGGAGGCGCTCAGTCAGACCCAGTGGAGACATGTGTCAAGATGCTCCTCGGGGCGCGTCTTGCTTGGGCCTCTCTCCTGGAGGTGCTCAGTCAGACCGAGTGCTGACATGTGGCAAGACGCTCATCCGGGCGCGTCTTGCTTGGGCCTCTCTCCTGGAGGCGCTCAGTCAGACCCAGTGTTCACATGTGGCAAGACGCTCCTCGGGGCGCGTCTTGCTTGGGCCTCTCTCCTGGAGGTGCTCAGTCAGACCGAGTAGTGACATGTGGCAAGACGCTCCTCGGGGCACGTCTTGCTTGGGCCTCTCTCCTGTAGGCGCTCAGTCAGACCGAGTAGTGACATGTGACAAGACGCTCCTCGGGGCGCGTCTTGCTTGGGCCTCTCTCCTGGAGGCGCTCAGTCAGACCCAGTGTTGACATGTGGCAAGACGCTCCTCGGGGCGCGTCTTGCTTGGGCCTCTCTCCTGGAGGTTCTCAGTCAGACCCAGTGTTGACATGTGGCAAGATGCTCCTCGGGGCGCGTCTTGCTGGGGCTTCTCTAATGGAGGCACTCAGTCAGACCCAGTGTTGACATGTGGCAAGACGCTCCTCGGGGCACGTCTTGCTTCCGCCTCTCTCCTGGAGGCGCTCAGTCAGACCCAGAAGAGACATGTGTCAAGATGCTCCTCGGGGCGCGTCTTGCTTGGGCCTCTCTCCTGGAGGTGCTCAGTCAGACCGAGTGCTGACATGTGGCAAGACGCTCCTCCGGGCGCGTCTTGCTTGGGCCTCTCTCCTGGAGGCGCTCAGTCAGACCCAGTGTTGACATGTGCTAAGACGCTCCTCAGGGCACGTCTTGCTTCGGCCTCTCTCCTGGAGGCGCTCAGTCAGACCCAGAGGAGACATGTGTCAAGATGCTCCTCGGGGCGCGTCTTGCTTGGGCCTCTCTCCTGGAGGTGCTCAGTCAGACCGAGTGCTGACATGTGGCAAGACGCTCCTCCGGGCGCGTCTTGCTTGGGCCTCTCTCCTGGAGGCGCTCAGTCAGACCCAGTGTTCACATGTGGCAAGACGCTCCTCGGGGCGCGTCTTGCTTGGGCCTCTCTCCTGGAGGCGCTCAGTCAGACCGAGTGCTGACATAAGGCAAGACGCTCCTCGGGGCGCGTCTTGCTGGGGCCTCTCTCCTGGAGGTTCTCAGTCAGACCCAGTGTTGACATGTGGCAAGATGCTCCTCGGGGCGCGTCTTGCTGGGGCTTCTCTAATGGAGGCACTCAGTCAGACCCAGTGTTGACATGTGGCAAGACGCTCCTCGGGGCACGTCTTGCTTCGGCCTCTCTCCTGGAGGCGCTCAGTCAGACCCAGAGGAGACATGTGTCAAGATGCTCCTCGGGGCGCGTCTTGCTTGGGCCTCTCTCCTGGAGGTGCTCAGTCAGACCGAGTGCTGACATGTGGCAAGACGCTCCTCCGGGCGCGTCTTGCTTGGGCCTCTCTCCTGGAGGCGCTCAGTCAGACCCAGTGTTGACATGTGCTAAGACGCTCCTCAGGGAACGTGTTGCTTGGGCCTCTCTCCTGGAGGCGCTCAGTCAGACCGAGTGCTGACATGTGGCAAGACGCTCCTCGGGGCGCGTCTTGCTTGGGCTTCTCTCCTGGAGGCCCTCAGTCAGACCCATTGTTGACATGTGGCAAGACGCTCCTCGGGGCGCGTCTCATTTGGGCCTCTCTCCTGGAGGCGCTCAGTTAGACCGAGTGCTGACATGTGGCAAGACGCTCCTCGGGGCGCGTCTTGCTTGGGCTTCTCTCCTGGAGGCCCTCAGTCAGACCCATTGTTGATATGTGGCAAGATGCTCCTCGGGGCGCATCTTGCTTGGGCCTCTCCCCTTGAGGCCCTCTGTCAGACCCAGTGTTGACATGTGGCAAAACGCTCCTCCAGGCGCGTCTTGCTTGGGCTTCTCTCCTGGAGGCGCTCAGTCAGACCCATTGTTGACATGTGGCAAGATGCTCCTCGGGGCGCGTCTTGCTTGGGCCTCTCTCCTGGAGGCGCTCAGTCAGACCGAGTGCTGACATGTGGCAAGACGCTCCTCCGGGCGCGTCTTGCTTGGGCCTCTCTCCTGGAGGCACTCAGTCAGACCCAGTGTTCACATGTGGCAAGACGCTCCTCGGAGCGTGTCTTGCTTGGGCCTCTCTCCTGGAGGAGCTCAGTCAGACCCAGTGTTGACATGTGGCAAGATGCTCCTCGGGGCACGTCTTGCTTGGGCTTCTCTCCTGGAGGCCCTCAGTCAGACCGAGTGCTGACATGTGGCAAGACGCTCCTCGGAGCGCTTCATGCTTGAGCCTCTCTCCTGGAGGCGCTCAGTCAGACCCAGTGGTGACATGTGGCAAGACGCTCCTCGGGGCGCGTATTGCTTGGGCCAAACTCCTGGATGCCCTCTGTCAGACCCAGTGTTGACATGTGGCAAGACTCTCCTCGGGGCGCTTCTTGCTTGGGCTTCTCTCCTGGAGGCCCTCAGTCAGACCCATTGTTGACATGTGGCAAGACGCTCCTCGGGGCACGTCTTGCTTGGGCCTCTCTCCTGTAGGCGCTCAGTCAGACCGAGTAGTGACATGTGGCAAGACGCTCCTCGGGGCACGTCTTGCTTGGGCCTCTCTCCTGTAGGCGCTCAGTCAGACCGAGTAGTGACATGTGACAAGACGCTCCTCGGGGCGCGTCTTGCTTGGGCCTCTCTCCTGGAGGCGCTCAGTCAGACCCAGTGTTGACATGTGGCAAGACGCTCCTCGGGGCGCGTCTTGCTTGGGCCTCTCTCCTGGAGGTTCTCAGTCAGACCCAGTGTTGACATGTGGCAATATGCTCCTCGGGGCGCGTCTTGCTGGGGCTTCTCTAATGGAGGCACTCAGTCAGACCCAGTGTTGACATGTGGCAAGACGCTCCTCGGGGCACGTCTTGCTTCGGCCTCTCTCCTGGAGGCGCTCAGTCAGACCCAGAGGAGACATGTGTCAAGATGCTCCTCGGGGCGCGTCTTGCTTGGGCCTCTCTCCTGGAGGTGCTCAGTCAGACCGAGTAGTGACATGTGGCAAGACGCTCCTCGGGGCACGTCTTGCTTGGGCCTCTCTCCTGTAGGCGCTCAGTCAGACCGAGTAGTGACATGTGACAAGACGCTCCTCGGGGCGCGTCTTGCTTGGGCCTCTCTCCTGGAGGCGCTCAGTCAGACCCAGTGTTGACATGTGGCAAGACGCTCCTCGGGGCGCGTCTTGCTTGGGCCTCTCTCCTGGAGGTTCTCAGTCAGACCCAGTGTTGACATGTGGCAAGATGCTCCTCGGGGCGCGTCTTGCTGGGGCTTCTCTAATGGAGGCACTCAGTCAGACCCAGTGTTGACATGTGGCAAGACGCTCCTCGGGGCACGTCTTGCTTCGGCCTCTCTCCTGGAGGCGCTCAGTCAGACCCAGAGGAGACATGTGTCAAGATGCTCCTCGGGGCGCGTCTTCCTTGGGCCTCTCTCCTGGAGGTGCTCAGTCAGACCGAGTGCTGACATGTGGCAAGACGCTCCTCCGGGCGCGTCTTGCTTGGGCCTCTCTCCTGGAGGCGCTCAGTCAGACCCAGTGTTCACATGTGGCAAGACGCTCCTCGGGGCGCGTCTTGCTTGGGCCTCTCTCCTTGAGGCGCTCAGTCAGACCCAGTGTTGACATGTGCTAAGACGCTCCTCAGGGCACGTCTTGCTTCGGCCTCTCTCCTGGAGGCGCTCAGTCAGACCCAGAGGAGACATGTGTCAAGATGCTCCTCGGGGCGCGTCTTGCTTGGGCCTCTCTCCTGGAGGTGCTCAGTCAGACCGAGTGCTGACATGTGGCAAGACGCTCCTCCGGGCGCGTCTTGCTTGGGCCTCTCTCCTGGAGGCGCTCAGTCAGACCCAGTGTTCACATGTGGCAAGACGCTCCTCGGGGCGCATCTTGCTTGGGCCTCTCTCCTGGAGGTGCTCAGTCAGACCGAGTAGTGACATGTGGCAAGACGCTCCTCGGGGCACGTCTTGCTTGGGCCTCTCTCCTGTAGGCGCTCAGTCAGACCGAGTAGTGACATGTGACAAGACGCTCCTCGGGGCGCGTCTTGCTTGGGCCTCTCTCCTGGAGGCGCTCAGTCAGACCCAGTGTTGACATGTGGCAAGACGCTCCTCGGGGCGCGTCTTGCTTGGGCCTCTCTCCTGGAGGTTCTCAGTCAGACCCAGTGTTGACATGTGGCAAGATGCTCCTCGGGGCGCGTCTTGCTGGGGCTTCTCTAATGGAGGCACTCAGTCAGACCCAGTGTTGACATGTGGCAAGACGCTCCTCGGGGCACGTCTTGCTTCGGCCTCTCTCCTGGAGGCGCTCAGTCAGACCCAGAAGAGACATGTGTCAAGATGCTCCTCGGGGCGCGTCTTGCTTGGGCCTCTCTCCTGGAGGTGCTCAGTCAGACCGAGTGCTGACATGTGGCAAGACGCTCCTCCGGGCGCGTCTTGCTTGGGCCTCTCTCCTGGAGGCGCTCAGTCAGACCCAGTGTTGACATGTGCTAAGACGCTCCTCAGGGCACGTCTTGCTTCGGCCTCTCTCCTGGAGGCGCTCAGTCAGACCCAGAGGAGACATGTGTCAAGATGCTCCTCGGGGCGCGTCTTGCTTGGGCCTCTCTCCTGGAGGCGCTCAGTCAGACCCAGTGTTCACATGTGGCAAGACGCTCCTCGGGGCGCGTCTTGCTTGGGCCTCTCTCCTGGAGGTGCTCAGTCAGACAGAGTGCTGACATAAGGCAAGACGCTCCTCGGGGCGCGTCTTGCTGGGGCCTCTCTCCTGGAGGTTCTCAGTCAGACCCAGTGTTGACATGTGGCGAGATGCTCCTCGGGGCGCGTCTTGCTGGGGCTTCTCTAATGGAGGCACTCAGTCAGACCCAGTGTTGACATGTGGCAAGACGCTCCTCGGGGCACGTCTTGCTTCGGCCTCTCTCCTGGAGGCGCTCAGTCAGACCCAGAGGAGACATGTGTCAAGATGCTCCTCGGGGCGCGTCTTGCTTGGGCCTCTCTCCTGGAGGTGCTCAGTCAGACCGAGTGCTGACATGTGGCAAGACGCTCCTCCGGGCGCGTCTTGCTTGGGCCTCTCTCCTGGAGGCGCTCAGTCAGACCCAGTGTTCACATGTGGCAAGACGCTCCTCGGGGCGCGTCTTGCTTGGGCCTCTCTCCTGGAGGGGCTCAGTCAGACCCAGTGTTGACATGTGCTAAGACGCTCCTCAGGGAACGTGTTGCTTGGGCCTCTCTCCTGGAGGCGCTCAGTCAGACCGAGTGCTGACATGTGGCAAGACGCTCCTCGGGGCGCGTCTTGCTTGGGCTTCTCTCCTGGAGGCCCTCAGTCAGACCCATTGTTGACATGTGGCAAGACGCTCCTCGGGGCGCGTCTCATTTGGGCCTCTCTCCTGGAGGCGCTCAGTTAGACCGAGTGCTGACATGTGGCAAGACGCTCCTCGGGGCGCGTCTTGCTTGGGCTTCTCTCCTGGAGGCCCTCAGTCAGACCCATTGTTGATATGTGGCAAGATGCTCCTCGGGGCGCATCTTGCTTGGGCCTCTCCCCTTGAGGCCCTCTGTCAGACCCATTGTTGACATGTGGCAAAACGCTCCTCCAGGCGCGTCTTGCTTGGGCCTCTCTCCTGGAGGCGCTCAGTCAGACCCAGTGGTGACATGTGGCAAGACGCTCCTCGGGGCGCGTATTGCTTGGGCCTAACTCCTGGATGCCCTCTGTCAGACCCAGTGTTGACATGTGGCAAGACGCTCCTTCGGGGCGCGTCTTGCTTGGGCTTCTCTCCTGGAGGCCCTCAGTCAGACCTATTGTTGACATGTGGCAAGACGCTCCTCGGGGCGCGTCTTATTTGGGCCTCTCTCTTGGAGGCCCTCAGTCAGACCCAGTGTTGACATGTGGCAAGACGCTCCTCGGGGCGCGTCTTGCTTGGGCTTCTCTCCTGGAGGCCCTTAGTCAGACCCATTGTTGACATGTGGCAAGACGCTCCTCGGGGCACGTCTTGCTTGGGCATCTCTCCTGGATGCGCTCAGTCAGACCAAGTAGTGACATGTGGCAAGACGCTCCTCGGGGCGCGTCTTGCTTGGGCCTCTCTCCTGGAGGCGCTCAGTCAGACCGAGTGCTGACATAAGGCAAGACGCTCCTCGGGGCGCGTCTTGCTGGGGCCTCTCTCCTGGAGGTGCTCAATCAGACCCAGTGGTGACACGTTGCAAGACGCTCCTCGGGGCGCGTCTTGCTTGGGCTTCTCTCCTGGAGGCCCTCAGTCAGACCCATTGTTGACATGTGGCAAGACGCTCCTCGGGGCGCGTCTTGCTTGGGCCTCTCTCCTGGAGGCGCTCAGTCAGACCGAGTGCTGACATGTGGCAAGACGCTCCTCCGGGCGCGTCTTGCTTGGGCCTCTCTCCTGGAGGCACTCAGTCAGACCCAGTGTTCACATGTGGCAAGACGCTCCTCGGAGCGCGTCTTGCTTGGGCCTCTCTCCTGGAGGCGCTCAGTCAGACCCAGTGTTGACATGTGGCAAGATGCTCCTCTGGGCACGTCTTGCTTGGGCTTCTCTCCTGGAGGCCCTCAGTCAGACCGAGTGCTGACATGTGGCAAGACGCTCCTCGGAGCGCTTCATGCTTGAGCCTCTCTCGTGGAGGCGCTCAGTCAGACCCAGTGGTGACATGTGGCAAGACGCTCCTCGGGGCGCGTATTGCTTGGGCCTAACTCCTGGATGCCCTCTGTCAGACCCAGTGTTGACATGTGGCAAGACTCTCCTCGGGGCGCTTCTTGCTTGGGCTTCTCTCCTGGAGGCCCTCAGTCAGACCCATTGTTGACATGTGGCAAGACGCTCCTCGGGGCACGTCTTGCTTGGGCCTCTCTCCTGTAGGTGCTCAGTCAGACCGAGTTGTGACATGTGGCAAGACGCTCCTCGGGGCACGTCTTGCTTGGGCCTCTCTCCTGTAGGCGCTCAGTCAGACCGAGTAGTGACATGTGACAAGACGCTCCTCGGGGCGCGTCTTGCTTGGGCCTCTCTCCTTGAGGCGCTCAGTCAGACCCAGTGTTGACATGTGGCAAGACGCTCCTCGGGGCGCGTCTTGCTTGGGCCTCTCTCCTGGAGGTTCTCAGTCAGACCCAGTGTTGACATGTGGCAAGATGCTCCTCGGGGCGCGTCTTGCTGGGGCTTCTCTAATGGAGGCACTCAGTCAGACCCAGTGTTGACATGTGGCAAGACGCTCCTCGGGGCACGTCTTGCTTCGGCCTCTCTCCTGGAGGCGCTCAGTCAGACCCAGAGGAGACATGTGTCAAGATGCTCCTCGGGGCGCATCTTGCTTGGGCCTCTCTCCTGGAGGTGCTCAGTCAGACCGAGTGCTGACATGTGGCAAGACGCTCCTCCGGGCGCGTCTTGCTTGGGCCTCTCTCCTGGAGGCGCTCAGTCAGACCCAGTGTTCACATGTGGCAAGACGCTCCTCGGGGCGCGTCTTGCTTGGGCCTCTCTCCTGGAGGCGCTCAGTCAGACCCAGTGTTGACATGTGCTAAGACGCTCCTCAGGGCACGTGTTGCTTGGGCCTCTCTCCTGGAGGAGGCTCAGTCAGACCGAGTGCTGACATGTGGCAAGACGCTCCTCGGGGCGCGTCTTGCTTGGGCTTCTCTCCTGGAGGCCCTCAGTCAGACCCATTGTTGACATGTGGCAAGACGCTCCTAGGGGCGCGTCTCATTTGGGCCTCTCTCCTGGAGGCGCTCAGTTAGACCGAGTGCTGACATGTGGCAAGACGCTCCTCGGGGCGCGTCTTGCTTGGGCTTCTCTCCTGGAGGCCCTCAGTCAGACCCATTGTTGATATGTGGCAAGATGCTCCTCGGGGCGCATCTTGCTTGGGCCTCTCCCCTTGAGGCCCTCTGTCAGACCCAGTGTTGACATGTGGCAAAACGCTCCTCCAGGCGCGTCTTGCTTGGGCCTCTCTCCTGGAGGCGCTCAGTCAGACCCAGTGGTGACATGTGGCAAGACGCTCCTCGGGGCGCGTATTGCTTGGGCCTAACTCCTGGATGCCCTCTGTCAGACCCAGTGTTGACATGTGGCAAGACTCTCCTCGGGGCGCGTCTTGCTTGGGCTTCTCTCATGGAGGCCCTCAGTCAGACCCAGTGTTGACATGTGTCAAGACGCTCCTCGGGGCGTGTCTTGCTTGGGCCTCTCTCCTGGAGATTCTCAGTCAGACCCAGTGTTGACATGTGGCAAGATGCTCCTCGGGGCGCGTCTTGCTGGGGCTTCTCTAATGGAGGCACTCAGTCAGACCCAGTGTTGACATGTGGCAAGACGCTCCTCGGGGCACGTCTTGCTTCAGCCTCTCTCCTGGAGGCGCTCAGTCAGACCCAGAGGAGACATGTGTCAAGATGCTCCTCGGGGCGCGTCTTGCTTGGGCCTCTCTCCTGGAGGTGCTCAGTCAGACCGAGTGCTGACATGTGGCAAGACGCTCCTCCGGGCGCGTCTTGCTTGGGCCTCTCTCCTGGAGGCGCTCAGTCAGACCCAGTGTTCACATGTGGCAAGACGCTCCTCGGGGCGCGTCTTGCTTGGGCCTCTCTCCTGGAGGCGCTCAGTCAGACCCAGTGTTGACATGTGCTAAGACGCTCCTCAGGGCACGTGTTGCTTGGGCCTCTCTCCTGGAGGCGCTCAGTCAGACCGAGTGCTGACATGTGGCAAGACGCTCCTCGGGGCGCGTCTTGCTTGGCCTTCTCTCCTGGAGGCCCTCAGTCAGACCCATTGTTGACATGTGGCAAGACGCTCCTCGGGGCGCGTCTCATTTGGGCCTCTCTCCTGGAGGCGCTCAGTGAGACCGAGTGCTGACGTGTGGCAAGACGCTCCTCGGGGCGCGTCTTGCTTGGGCTTCTCTCCTGGAGGCCCTCAGTCAGACCCATTGTTGATATGTGGCAAGATGCTCCTCGGGGCGCATCTTGCTTGGGCCTCTCCCCTTGAGGCCCTCTGTCAGACCCAGTGTTGACATGTGGCAAAACGCTCCTCCAGGCGCGTCTTGCTTGGGCCTCTCTCCTGGAGGCGCTCAGTCAGACCCAGTGTTGACATGTGGCAAGACGCTCCTTGGGGCGCGTCTTGCTGGGGCTTCTCTCAAGGAGGCACTCAGTCAGACCCAGTGTTGACATGTGACAAGACGCTCCTCGGGGCGCGTCTTGCTTGGGCCTCTCTCCTGGAGGTGCTCAGTCAGACCCAGAGGTGACATGTGGCAAGACGCTCCTCGGGGCGCGTCTTGCTTGGGCCTCTCTCCTGGAGAAGCTCAGTCAGACCCAGTGTTGACATGTGGCAAGACGCTCCTCGGGGCGCGTCTTGCTTGGGCCTCTCTCCTGGGGAGGCGATCAGTCAGACCCAGTGTTGACATGTGTCAAGAGGCTCCTCGGGCGTTTCTTGCTTGGGCCTCTCTCCTGGAGGCGCTCAGTCAGACCCAGTGTTGACATGTGGCAAGACGCTCCTCGGGGCGCGTCTTGCTTGGGCCTCTCTCCTGGAGTCGCTCAGTCAGACCTAGTGCTGACATGTGGCAAGACGCTCCTCGGGGCGCGTCTTGCTTGGCCCTCTCTCCTGGAGGCCTTCAGTCAGACCCTTCGTTGACATGTGGCAAGACGCTCCTCGGGGCGCGTCTTGCTTGGCCCTCTCTCCTGGAGGCGCTCAGTCAGACCGAGTGCTGACATGTGGCAAGACGCTCCTCGGGGCGCCTCTTGCTTGGGATTCTCTCCTGGAAGCCCTCAGTCAGACCCATTGTTGACATGTGGCAAGACGCTCCTCGGGGCGCATCTTGCTTGGGCCTCTCTCCTGGAGGCGCTCAGTCAGACCGAGTGCTGACATGTGGCAAGACGCTCCTCGGGGCACGTCTTGCTTGGGCCTCTCTCCTGCAGGCCCTCTGTCAGAACCAGTGTTGACATGTGGCAGGACGCTCCTCGGGGCGCGTCTTGCTTGGGCCTCTCTCCTGGAGGCGCTCAGTCAGACCCAGTGTTGACATGTGGCAAGACGCTCCTCGGGGCGCGTCTTGCTTGGGCCTCTCTCCTGGAGGCGCTCAGTCAGTCCTAGTGCTGACATGTGGCAAGACGCTCCTCGGAGCGCGTCTTGCTTGGGCTTCTCTCCTGGAGGCCCTCAGTCAGACCCTTCGTTGACATGTGGCAAGACGCTCCTCGGGACGCGTCTTGCTGGGGCTTCTCTCCTGTAGGCGCTCAGTCAGACCCAGTGTTGACATGTGGCAAGACGCTCCTTGGGGCGCATCTTGCTTGGGCGGCGCGTCTTGCTTGGGCCTCTCTCCTGGGGAGGCGATCAGTCAGACCCAGTGTTGACATGTGTCAAGACGCTCCTCGGGCGTTTCTTGCTTGGGCCTCTCTCCTGGAGGCGCTCAGTCAGACCCAGTGTTGACATGTGGCAAGACGCTCCTCGGGGCGCGTCTTGCTTGGGCGGCGCGTCTTGCTTGGGCCTCTCTCCTGGGGAGGCGATCAGTCAGACCCAGTGTTGACATGTGTCAAGACGCTCCTCGGGCGTTTCTTGCTTGGCCCTCTCTCCTGGAGGCCCTCAGTCAGACCCTTCGTTGACATTTTGCAAGACGCTCCTCGGGGCGCGTCTTGCTTGGCCCTCTCTCCTGGAGGCGCTCAGTCAGACCGAGTGCTGACATGTGGCAAGACGCTCCTCGGGGCACGTCTTGCTTGGGCCTCTCTCCTGCAGGCCCTCTGTCAGACCCAGTGTTGACATGTGGCAGGACGCTCCTCGGGGCGCGTCTTGCTTGGGCGGCGCGTCTTGCTTGGGCCTCTCTCCTGGGGAGGCGATCAGTCAACCCAGTGTTGACATGTGACAAGACGCTCCTCGGGGCGCGTCTTGCTTGGGCCTCTCTCCTGGAGGTGCTCAGTCAGACCCAGAGGTGACATGTGGCAAGACGCTCCTCGGGGCGCGTCTTGCTTGGACCTCTCTCCTGGAGAAGCTCAGTCAGACCCAGTGTTGATATGTGGCAAGACGCTCCTCGGGGAGCTTCTTGCTTGGGCTTCTCTCCTGGAGGCCCTCAGTCAGACCCATTGTTGACATGTGGCAAGACACTCCTCGGGGCGCGTCTTATTTGGGACTCTCTCTTGGAGGCCCTCAGTCAGACCCAGTGTTGACATGTGGCAAGACGCTCCTCGGGGCGCTTCTTGCTTGGGCTTCTCTCCTGGAGGCCCTCAGTCAGACCCATTGTTGACGTGTGGCAAGACGCTCCTCGGGGCACGTCTTGTTTGGGCCTCCTTTCTGTAGGCGCTCAGTCAGACCGAGTAGTGACATGTGACAAGACGCTCCTCGGGGCGCGTCTTGCTTGGGCCTCTCTCCTGGAGGCGCTCAGTCAGACCCAGTGTTGACATGTGGCAAGACGCTCCTCGGGGCGCGTCTTGCTTGGGCCTCTCTCCTGGAGGTTCTCAGTCAGACCCAGTGTTGACATGTGGCAAGTTGCTCCTCGGGGCGCGTCTTGCTGGGGCTTCTCTAATGGAGGCACTCAGTCAGACCCAGTGTTGACATGTGGCAAGATGCTCCTCGGGGCACGTCTTGCTTCGGCCTCTCTCCTGGAGGCGCTCAGTCAGACCCAGAGGAGACATGTGTCAAGATGCTCCTCGGGGCGCGTCTTGCTTGGGCCTCTCTCCTGGAGGTGCTCAGTCAGACCGAGTGCTGACATGTGGCAAGACGCTCCTCCGGGCGCGTCTTGCTTGGGCCTCTCTCCTGGAGGCGCTCAGTCAGACCCAGTGTTCACATGTGGCAAGACGCTCCTCGGGGCGCGTCTTGCTTGGGCCTCTCTCCTGGAGGCGCTCAGTCAGACCCAGTGTTGACATGTGCTAAGACGCTCCTCAGGGCACGTGTTTCTTGGGCCTCTCTCCTGGAGGCGCTCAGTCAGACCGAGTGCTGACATGTGGCAAGACGCTCCTCGGGGCGCGTCTTGCTTGGGCTTCTCTCCTGGAGGCCCTCAGTCAGACCCATTGTTGACATGTGGCAAGACGCTCCTCGGGGCGCGTCTCATTTGGGCCTCTCTCCTGGAGGCGCTCAGTTAGACCGAGTGCTTACATGTGGCAAGACGCTCCTCGGGGCGCGTCTTGCTTGGGCTTCTCTCCTGGAGGCCCTCAGTCAGACCCATTGTTGATATGTGGCAAGATGCTCCTCGGGGCGCATCTTGCTTGGGCCTCTCCCCTTGAGTTCCTCTGTCAGACCCAGTGTTGACATGTGGAAAAACGCTCCTCCAGGCGCGTCTTGCTTGGTCCTCTCTCCTGGAGGCGGTCAGTCAGACCCAGTGGTGACATGTGGCAAGACGCTCCTCGGGGCGCGTATTGCTTGGGCCTAACTCCTGGATGCCCTCTGTCAGACCCAGTGTTGACATGTGGCAAGACGCTCCTCGGGGCGCGTCTTGCTTGGGCTTCTCTCCTGGAGGCCCTCAGTCAGACCCATTGTTGACATGTGGCAAGACGCTCCTTGGGGCGCGTCTTATTTGGGACTCTCTCTTGGAGGCCCTCAGTCAGACCCAGTGTTGACATGTGGCAAGACGCTCCTCGGGGCGCGTCTTGCTTGGGCTTCTCTCCTGGAGGCCCTCAGTCAGACCCATTGTTGACATGTGGCAAGACGCTCCTCGGGGCACGTCTTGCTTGGGCCTCTCTCCTGGAGGCGCTCAGTCAGACCGAGTAGTGACATGTGGCAAGACGCTCCTCGGGGCGCGTCTTGCTTGGGCCTCTCTCCTGGAGGCGCTCAGTCAGACCGAGTGCTGACATAAGGCAAGACGCTCCTCGGGGCGCGTCTTGCTGGGGCCTCTCTCCTGGAGGTGCTCAATCAGACCCAGTGGTGACACGTTGCAAGACGCTCCTCGGGGCGCGTCTTGCTTGGGCTTCTCTCCTGGAGGCCCTCAGTCAGACCCATTGTTGACATGTGGCAAGACGCTCCTCTGGGCGCGTCTTATTTGGGACTCTCTCTTGGAGGCCCTCAGTCAGACCCAGTGTTGACATGTGGCAAGACGCTCCTCGGGGCGCTTCTTGCTTGGGCCTCTCTCCTGGAGGCGCTCAGTCAGACCGAGTGCTGACATGTGGCAAGACGCTCCACGGGGCGCGTCTTGCTGGGGCCTCTCTCCTGGAGGCGCTCAGTCAGACCCAGTGTTGACATGTGTCAAGACGCTCCTCGGGCGTTTCTTGCTTGCGCCTCTCTCCTGGAGGCGCTCAGTCAGACCCAGAGGTGACATGTGGCAAGACGCTCCTCGGGTCTCTCTCCTGGAGGCGCTCAGTCAGACCGAGTGCTGACATGTGGCAAGACGCTCCACGGGGCACGTCTTGCTGGGGCCTCTCTCCTGGAGGCGCTCAGTCAGACCCATTGTTGACATGTGGCAAGACGCTCCTCGGGGCACGTCTTGCTTGGGCCTCTCTCCTGGAGGCGCTCAGTCAGACCGAGTAGTGACATGTGACAAGACGCTCCTCGGGGCGCGTCTTGCTGGGGCTTCTCTCATGGAGGCACTCAGTCAGACCCAGTGTTGACATGTGGCAAGACGCTCCTCGGGGCGCGTCTCATTTGGGCCTCTCTCCTGGAGGCGCTCAGTTAGACCGAGTGCTTACATGTGGCAAGACGCTCCTCGGGGCGCGTCTTGCTTGGGCTTCTCTCCTGGAGGCCCTCAGTCAGACCCATTGTTGATATGTGGCAAGATGCTCCTCGGGGCGCATCTTGCTTGGGCCTCTCCCCTTGAGGCCCTCTGTCAGACCCAGTGTTGACATGTGGAAAAACGCTCCTCCAGGCGCGTCTTGCTTGGTCCTCTCTCCTGGAGGCGGTCAGTCAGACCCAGTGGTGACATGTGGCAAGACGCTCCTCGGGGCGCGTATTGTTTGGGCCTAACTCCTGGATGCCCTCTGTCAGACCCAGTGTTGACATGTGGCAAGACGCTCCTCGGGGCGCGTCTTGCTTGGGCTTCTCTCCTGGAGGCCCTCAGTCAGACCCATTGTTGACATGTGGCAAGACGCTCCTCGGGGCGCGTCTTATTTGGGACTCTCTCTTGGAGGCCCTCAGTCAGACCCAGTGTTGACATGTGGCAAGACGCTCCTCGGGGCGCGTCTTGCTTGGGCTTCTCTCCTGGAGGCCCTCAGTCAGACCCATTGTTGACATGTGGCAAGACGCTCCTCGGGGCACGTCTTGCTTGGGCCTCTCTCCTGGAGGCGCTCAGTCAGACCGAGTAGTGACATGTGGCAAGACGCTCCTCGGGGCGCGTCTTGCTTGGGCCTCTCTCCTGGAGGCGCTCAGTCAGACCGAGTGCTGACATAAGGCAAGACGCTCCTCGGGGCGCGTCTTGCTGGGGCCTCTCTCCTGGAGGTGCTCAATCAGACCCAGTGGTGACACGTTGCAAGACGCTCCTCGGGGCGCGTCTTGCTTGGGCTTCTCTCCTGGAGGCCCTCAGTCAGACCCATTGTTGACATGTGGCAAGACGCTCCTCTGGGCGCGTCTTATTTGGGACTCTCTCTTGGAGGCCCTCAGTCAGACCCAGTGTTGACATGTGGCAAGACGCTCCTCGGGGCGCTTCTTGCTTGGGCCTCTCTCCTGGAGGCGCTCAGTCAGACCGAGTGCTGACATGTGGCAAGACGCTCCACGGGGCGCGTCTTGCTGGGGCCTCTCTCCTGGAGGCGCTCAGTCAGACCCAGTGTTGACATGTGTCAAGACGCTCCTCGGGCGTTTCTTGCTTGCGCCTCTCTCCTGGAGGCGCTCAGTCAGACCCAGAGGTGACATGTGGCAAGACGCTCCTCGGGTCTCTCTCCTGGAGGCGCTCAGTCAGACCGAGTGCTGACATGTGGCAAGACGCTCCACGGGGCACGTCTTGCTGGGGCCTCTCTCCTGGAGGCGCTCAGTCAGACCCATTGTTGACATGTGGCAAGACGCTCCTCGGGGCACGTCTTGCTTGGGCCTCTCTCCTGGAGGCGCTCAGTCAGACCGAGTAGTGACATGTGACAAGACGCTCCTCGGGGCGCGTCTTGCTGGGGCTTCTCTCATGGAGGCACTCAGTCAGACCCAGTGTTGACATGTGGCAAGACGCTCCTCGGGGCGCGTGTTGCTTGGACCACTCTCCTGGAGACGCTCAGTCAGAAGCAGTGTTAACATGTGTCAAGACGCTTCTCGGGCGTTTCTTGCTTGGGCCTCGCTCCTGGAGGCGCTCAGTCAGACCCACTGTTGACATGTGACAAGACGCTCCTCGGGGCGCGTCTTGCTTGGAACTCTCTCCTGGAGGTGCTCAGTCAGACCCAGAGGTGACATGTGTCAAGACGCTCCTCGGGCCTCTCTCCTGGAGGCGCTCAGTCAGACCCAGTGTTGACATGTGGCAAGACGCTCCTCGGGGCGCGTCTTGCTTGGGCCTCTCTCCTGGAGGTGCTCAGTCAGACCCAGTGTTGACATGTGGCAAAACGCTCCTCGGGGCGCGTCTTGCTCGGGCTTCTCTCATGGAGGCACTCAGTCAGACCCAGTGTTGACATGTGGAAAGACGCTCCTCGGGGAACGTCTTGCCTGGGCCTCTCTCCTGGAGGCGCTCAGTCAGACCCTGAGGAGAAATGTGTCAAGACGCTCCTCGGGGCGGGTCTTGCTTGGGCTTCTCTCCTGGAGGCCCTCAGTCAGACCCATTGTTGACATGTGGCAAGACGCTCCTCGGGGCGCGTCTTGCTTGGGCCTCTCTCCTGGAGGCGCTCAGTCAGACCGAGTGCTGACATTTGGCAAGACGCTCCTCCGGGCGCGTCTTGCTTGGGCCTCTCTCCTGGAGGCGCTCAGTCAGACCCAGTGTTCACATGTGGCAAGACGCTTCTCGGAGCGCGTCTTGCTTGGGCCTCTCTCCTGGAGGCGCTCAGTCAGACCCAGTGTTGACATGTGGCAAGACGCTCCTCGGGGCACGTCTTGCTTGGGCTTCTCTCCTGGAGGCCAGCAGTTAGACTGAGTGCTGACATGTGGCAAGACGCTCCTCGGAGCGCTTCATGCTTGAGCCTCTCTCCTAGAGGCGCTCAGTCAGACCCAGTGGTGACATGTGGCAAGACGCTCCTCGGGGCGCGTATTGCTTGGGCCTAACTCCTGGATGCCCTCTGTCAGACCCAGTGTTGACATGTGGCAAGACTCTCCTCGGGGCGCGTCTTGCTTGGGCTTCTCTCATGGAGGCCCTCAGTCAGACCCAGTGTTGACATGTGTCAAGACGCTCCTCGGGGCGTGTCTTGCTTGGGCCTCTCTCCTGGAGGCGCTCAGTTAGACCCAGTGTTGACATGTGGCAAGACGCTCCTCGGGGCGCTTCTTGCTTGGGCTTCTCTCCTGGAGGCCCTCAGTCAGACCCATTGTTGACGTGTGGCAAGACGCTCCTCGGGGCACGTCTTGCTTGGGCCTCTCTCCTGTAGGCGCTCAGTCAGACCGAGTAGTGACATGTGACAAGACGCTCCTCGGGGCGCGTCTTGCTTGGGCCTCTCTCCTGGAGGCGCTCAGTCAGACCCAGTGTTGACATGTGGCAAGACGCTCCTCGGGGCGCGTCTTGCTTGGGCCTCTCTCCTGGAGGTTCTCAGTCAGACCCAGTGTTGACATGTGGCAAGATGCTCCTCGGGGCGCGTCTTGCCGGGGCTTCTCTAATGGAGGCACTCAGTCAGACCCAGTGTTGACATGTGGCAAGACGCTCCTCGGGGCACGTCTTGCTTCGGCCTCTCTCCTGGAGGCGCTCAGTCAGACCCAGAGGAGACATGTGTCAAGATGCTCCTCGGGGCGCGTCTTGCTTGGGCCTCTCTCCTGGAGGCGCTCAGTCAGACCCAGTGTTGACATGTGGCAAGACGCTCCTCGGGGCGCGTCTTGCTTGGGCCTCTCTCCTGGAGGCGCTCAGTCAGACCCAGTGTTGACATGTGCTAAGACGCTCCTCAGGGCACGTGTTGCTTGGGCCTCTCTCCTGGAGGCGCTCAATCAGACCGAGTGCTGACATGTGGCGAGACGCTCCTCGGGGCGCGTCTTGCTTGGGCTTCTCTCCTGGAGGCCCTCAGTCAGACCCATTGTTGACATGTGGCAAGACGCTCCTCGGGGCGCGTCTCATTTGGGCCTCTCTCCTGGAGGCGCTCAGTTAGACCGAGTGCTGACATGTGGCAAGACGCTCCTCGGGGCGCGTCTTGCTTGGGCTTCTCTCCTGGAGGCCCTCAGTCAGACCCATTGTTGATATGTGGCAAGATGCTCCTCGGGGCGCATCTTGCTTGGGCCTCTCCCCTTGAGGCCCTCTGTCAGACCCAGTGTTGACATGTGGCAAAACGCTCCTCCAGGCGCGTCTTGCTTGGGCCTCTCTCCTGGAGGCGCTCAGTCAGACCCAGTGGTGACATGTGGCAAGACGCTCCTCGGGACGCGTATTGCTTGGGCCTAACTCCTGGATGCCCTCTGTCAGACCCAGTGTTGACATGTGGCAAGACGCTCCTCGGGGCGCGTCTTGCTTGGGCTTCTCTCCTGGAGGCCCTCAGTCAGACCCATTGTTGACATGTGGCAAGACGCTCCTCGGGGCGCGTCTTATTTGGGACTCTCTCCTGGAGGCCCTCAGTCAGACCCATTGTTGACGTGTGGCAAGACGCTCCTCGGGGCACGTCTTGTTTGGGCCTCCTTTCTGTAGGCGCTCAGTCAGACCGAGTAGTGACATGTGACAAGACGCTCCTCGGGGCGCGTCTTGCTTGGGCCTCTCTCCTGGAGGCGCTCAGTCAGACCCAGTGTTGACATGTGGCAAGACGCTCCTCGGGGCGCGTCTTGCTTGGGGCTCTCTCCTGGAGGTTCTCAGTCAGACCCAGTGTTGACATGTGGCAAGATGCTCCTCGGGGCGCGTCTTGCTGGGGCTTCTCTAATGGAGGCACTGGGTCAGACCCAGTGTTGACATGTGGCAAGATGCTCCTCGGGGCACGTCTTGCTTCGGCCTCTCTCCTGGAGGCGCTCAGTCAGACCCAGAGGAGACATGTGTCAAGATGCTCCTCGGGGCGCGTCTTGCTTGGGCCTCTCTCCTGGAGGTGCTCAGTCAGACCGAGTGCTGACATGTGGCAAGACGCTCCTCCGGGCGCGTCTTGCTTGGGCCTCTCTCCTGGAGGCGCTCAGTCAGACCCAGTGTTCACATGTGGCAAGACGCTCCTCGGGGCGCGTCTTGCTTGGGCCTCTCTCCTGGAGGCGCTCAGTCAGACCCAGTGTTGACATGTGCTAAGACGCTCCTCAGGGCACGTGTTTCTTGGGCCTCTCTCCTGGAGGCGCTCAGTCAGACCGAGTGCTGACATGTGGCAAGACGCTCCTCGGGGCGCGTCTTGCTTGGGCTTCTCTCCTGGAGGCCCTCAGTCAGACCCATTGTTGACATGTGGCAAGACGCTCCTCGGGGCGCGTCTCATTTGGGCCTCTCTCCTGGAGGCGCTCAGTTAGACCGAGTGCTTACATGTGGCAAGACGCTCCTCGGGGCGCGTCTTGCTTGGGCTTCTCTCCTGGAGGCCCTCAGTCAGACCCATTGTTGATATGTGGCAAGATGCTCCTCGGGGCGCATCTTGCTTGGGCCTCTCCCCTTGAGGCCCTCTGTCAGACCCAGTGTTGACATGTGGAAAAACGCTCCTCCAGGCGCGTCTTGCTTGGTCCTCTCTCCTGGAGGCGCTCAGTCAGACCCAGTGGTGACATGTGGCAAGACGCTCCTCGGGGCGCGTATTGCTTGGGCCTAACTCCTGGATGCCCTCTGTCAGACCCAGTGTTCACATGTGGCAAGACGCTCCTCGGGGCGCGTCTTATTTGGGACTCTCTCTTGGAGGCCCTCAGTCAGACCCATTGTTGACATGTGGCAAGACGCTCCTCGGGGCGCGTCTTGCTTGGGCCTCTCTCCTGGAGGCGCTCAGTCAGACCGAGTGCTGACATAAGGCAAGACGCTCCTCGGGGCGCGTCTTGCTGGGGCCTCTCTCCTGGAGGTGCTCAATCAGACCCAGTGGTGACACGTTGCAAGACGCTCCTCGGGGCGCGTCTTGCTTGGGCTTCTCTCCTGGAGGCCCTCAGTCTGACCCATTGTTGACATGTGGCAAGACGCTCCTTGGGGCGCGTCTTGCTTGGGCCTCTCTCCTGGAGGCGCTCAGTCAGACCGAGTGCTGACATGTGGCAAGACGCTCCTCCGGGCGCGTCTTGCTTGGGCCTCTCTCCTGGAGGCGCTCAGTCAGACCCAGTGTTCACATGTGGCAAGACGCTCCTCGGAGCGCGTCTTGCTTGGGCCTCTCTCCTGGAGGCGCTCAGTCAGACCCAGTGTTGACATGTGGCAAGACGCTCCTCGGGGCACGTCTTGCTTGGGCTTCTCTCCTGGAGGCCCTCAGTCAGACCGAGTGCTGACATGTGGCAAGACGCTCCTCGGAGCGCTTCATGCTTGAGCCTCTCTCCTGGAGGCGCTCAGTCAGACCCAGTGGTGACATGTGGCAAGACACTCCTCGGGGCGCGTATTGCTTGGGCCTAACTCCTGGATGCCCTCTGTCAGACCCAGTGTTGACATGTGGCAAGACTCTCCTCGGGGCGCGTCTTGCTTGGGCTTTTCTCATGGAGGCCCTCAGTCAGACCCAGTGTTGACATGTGTCAAGACGCTCCTCGGGGCGTAACTTGCTTGGGCCTCTCTCCTGGAGGCGCTCAGTCAGACCCAGTGTTGACATGTGGCAAGACGCTCCTCGGGGCGCTTCTTGCTTGGGCTTCTCTCCTGGAGGCCCTCAGTCAGACCCATTGTTGACATGTGGCAAGACGCTCCTCGGGGCACGTCTTGCTTGGGCCTCTCTCCTGTAGGCGCTCAGTCAGACCGAGTAGTGACATGTGGCAAGACGCTCCTCGGGGCACGTCTTGCTTGGGCCTCTCTCCTGTAGGCGCTCAGTCAGACCGAGTAGTGACATGTGACAAGACGCTCCTCGGGGCGCGTCTTGCTTGGGCCTCTCTCCTCGAGGCGCTCAGTCAGACCCAGTGTTGACATGTGGCAAGACGCTCCTCGGGGCGCGTCTTGCTTGGGCCTCTCTCCTGGAGGTTCTCAGTCAGACCCAGTGTTGACATGTGGCAAGATGCTCCTCGGGGCGCGTCTTGCCGGGGCTTCTCTAATGGAGGCACTCAGTCAGACCCAGTGTTGACATGTGGCAAGACGCTCCTCGGGGCACGTCTTGCTTCGGCCTCTCTCCTGGAGGCGCTAAGTCAGACCCAGAGGAGACATGTGTCAAGATGCTCCTCGGGGCGCGTCTTGCTTGGGCCTCTCTCCTGGAGGTGCTCAGTCAGACCGAGTGCTGACATGTTGCAAGACGCTCCTCCGGGCGCGTCTTGCTTGGGCCTCTCTCCTGGAGGCGCTCAGTCAGACCCAGTGTTCACATGTGGCAAGACGCTCCTCGGGGCACGTCTTGCTTGGGCCTCTCTCCTGGAGGCGCTCAGTCAGACCCAGTGTTGACATGTGGCAAGACGCTCCTCGGGGCGCGTCTTGCTTGGGCCTCTCTCCTGGAGGTTCTCAGTCAGACCCAGTGTTGACATGTGGCAAGATGCTCCTCGGGGCGCGTCTTGCTGGGGCTTCTCTAATGGAGGCACTCAGTCAGACCCAGTGTTGAGATGTGGCAAGACGCTCCTCGGGGCACGTCTTGCTTCGGCCTCTCTCCTGGAGGCGCTCAGTCAGACCCAGAGGAGACATGTGTCAAGATGCTCCTCGGGGCGCGTCTTGCTTGGGCCTCTCTCCTGGAGGTGCTCAGTCAGACCGAGTGCTGACATGTGGCAAGACGCTCCTCCGGGCGCGTCTTGCTTGGGCCTCTCTCCTGGAGGCGCTCAGTCAGACCCATTGTTGACATGTGGCAAGACGCTCCTCGGGGCACGTCTTGCTTGGGCCTCTCTCCTGTAGGCGCTCAGTCAGACCGAGTAGTGACATGTGGCAAGACGCTCCTCGGGGCACGTCTTGCTTGGGCCTCTCTCCTGTAGGCGCTCAGTCAGACCGAGTAGTGACATGTGACAAGACGCTCCTCGGGGCGCGTCTTGCTTGGGCCTCTCTCCTGGAGGTTCTCAGTCAGACCCAGTGTTGACATGTGGCAAGATGCTCCTCGGGGCGCGTCTTGCCGGGGCTTCTCTAATGGAGGCACTCAGTCAGACCCAGTGTTGACATGTGGCAAGACGCTCCTCGGGGCACGTCTTGCTTCGGCCTCTCTCCTGGAGGCGCTAAGTCAGACCCAGAGGAGACATGTGTCAAGATGCTCCTCGGGGCGCGTCTTGCTTGGGCCTCTCTCCTGGAGGTGCTCAGTCAGACCGAGTGCTGACATGTGGCAAGACGCTCCTCCGGGCGCGTCTTGCTTGGGCCTCTCTCCTGGAGGCGCTCAGTCAGACCCAGTGTTCACATGTGGCAAGACGCTCCTCGGGGCACGTCTTGCTTGGGCCTCTCTCCTGGAGGCGCTCAGTCAGACCCAGTGTTGACATGTGGCAAGACGCTCCTCGGGGCGCGTCTTGCTTGGGCCTCTCTCCTGGAGGTTCTCAGTCAGACCCAGTGTTGACATGTGGCAAGATGCTCCTCGGGGCGCGTCTTGCTGGGGCTTCTCTAATGGAGGCACTCAGTCAGACCCAGTGTTGACATGTGGCAAGACGCTGCTCGGGGCACGTCTTGCTTCGGCCTCTCTCCTGGAGGCGCTCAGTCAGACCCATTGTTGACATGTGGCAAGACGCTCCTCGGGGCACGTCTTGCTTGGGCCTCTCTCCTGTAGGCGCTCAGTCAGACCGAGTAGTGACATGTGGCAAGACGCTCCTCGGGGCACGTCTTGCTTGGGCCTCTCTCCTGTAGGCGCTCAGTCAGACCGAGTAGTGACATGTGACAAGACGCTCCTCGGGGCGCGTCTTGCTTGGGCCTCTCTCCTCGAGGCGCTCAGTCAGACCCAGTGTTGACATGTGGCAAGACGCTCCTCGGGGCGCGTCTTGCTTGGGCCTCTCTCCTGGAGGTTCTCAGTCAGACCCAGTGTTGACATGTGGCAAGATGCTCCTCGGGGCGCGTCTTGCCGGGGCTTCTCTAATGGAGGCACTCAGTCAGACCCAGTGTTGACATGTGGCAAGACGCTCCTCGGGGCACGTCTTGCTTCGGCCTCTCTCCTGGAGGCGCTCAGTCAGACCCAGAGGAGACATGTGTCAAGATGCTCCTCGGGGCGCGTCTTGCTTGGGCCTCTCTCCTGGAGGTGCTCAGTCAGACCGAGTGCTGACATGTGGCAAGACGCTCCTCCGGGCGCGTCTTGCTTGGGCCTCTCTCCTGGAGGCGCTCAGTCAGACCCAGTGTTCACATGTGGCAAGACGCTCCTCGGGGCACGTCTTGCTTGGGCCTCTCTCCTGGAGGCGCTCAGTCAGACCCAGTGTTGACATGTGGCAAGACGCTCCTCGGGGCGCGTCTTGCTTGGGCCTCTCTCCTGGAGGTTCTCAGTCAGACCCAGTGTTGACATGTGGCAAGATGCTCCTCGGGGCGCGTCTTGCTGGGGCTTCTCTAATGGAGGCACTCAGTCAGACCCAGTGTTGACATGTGGCAAGACGCTCCTCGGGGCACGTCTTGCTTCGGCCTCTCTCCTGGAGGCGCTCAGTCAGACCCAGAGGAGACATGTGTCAAGATGCTCCTCGGGGCGCGTCTTGCTTGGGCCTCTCTCCTGGAGGTGCTCAGTCAGACCGAGTGCTGACATGTGGCAAGACGCTCCTCCGGGCGCGTCTTGCTTGGGCCTCTCTCCTGGAGGCGCTCAGTCAGACCCAGTGTTCACATGTGGCAAGACGCTCCTCGGGGCGCGTCTTGCTTGGGCCTCTCTCCTGGAGGCGCTCAGTCAGACCCAGTGTTGACATGTGCTAAGACGCTCCTCAGGGAACGTGTTGCTTGGGCCTCTCTCCTGGAGGCGCTCAGTCAGACCGAGTGCTGACATGTGGCAAGACGCTCCTCGGGGCGCGTATTGCTTGGGCCTCTCTCCTGGAGGCCCTCAGTCAGACCCATTGTTGACATGTGGCAAGACGCTCCTCGGGGCGCGTCTCATTTGGGCCTCTCTCCTGGAGGCGCTCAGTTAGACCGAGTGCTGACATGTGGCAAGACGCTCCTCGGGGCGCGTCTTGCTTGGGCTTCTCTCCTGGAGGCCCTCAGTCAGACCCATTGTTGATATGTGGCAAGATGCTCCTCGGGGCGCATCTTGCTTGGGCCTCTCCCCTTGAGGCCCTCTGTCAGACCCAGTGTTGACATGTGGCAAAACGCTCCTCCAGGCGCGTCTTGCTTGGGCCTCTCTCCTGGAGGCGCTCAGTCAGACCCAGTGGTGACATGTGGCAAGACGCTTCTCGGGGCGCGTATTGCTTGGGCCTAACTCCTGGATGCCCTCTGTCAGACCCAGTGTTGACATGTGGCAAGACGCTCCTTCGGGGCGCGTCTTGCTTGGGCTTCTCTCCTGGAGGCCCTCAGTCAGACCGATTGTTGACATGTGGCAAGACGCTCCTCGAGGCGCGTCTTATTTGGGCCTCTCTCTTGGAGGCCCTCAGTCAGACCCAGTGTTGACATGTGGCAAGACGCTCCTCGGGGCGCGTCTTGCTTGGGCTTCTCTCCTGGAGGCCCTTAGTCAGACCCATTTTTGACATGTGGCAAGACGCTCCTCGGGGCACGTCTTGCTTGGGCCTCTCTCCTGGATGCGCTCAGTCAGACCGAGTAGTGACATGTGGCAAGACGCTCCTCGGGGCGCGTCTTGCTTGGGCCTCTCTCCTGGAGGCGCTCAGTCAGACCGAGTGCTGACATAAGGCAAGACGCTCCTCGGGGCGCGTCTTGCTGGGGCCTCTCTCCTGGAGGTGCTCAATCAGACCCAGTGGTGACACGTTGCAAGACGCTCCTCGGGGCGCGTCTTGCTTGGGCTTCTCTCCTGGAGGCCCTCAGTCAGACCCATTGTTGACATGTGGCAAGACGCTCCTCGGGGCTCGTCTTGCTTGGGCCTCTCTCCTGGAGGCGCTCAGTCAGACCGAGTGCTGACATGTGGCAAGACGCTCCTCCGGGCGCGTCTTGCTTGGGCCTCTCTCCTGGAGGCACTCAGTCAGACCCAGTGTTCAAATGTGGCAAGACGCTCCTCGGAGCACGTCGTGCTTGGGCCTCTCTCCTGGAGGCGCTCAGTCAGACCCAGTGTTGACATGTGGCAAGATGCTCCTCGGGGCACGTCTTGCTTGGGCTTCTCTCCTGGAGGCCCTCAGTCAGACCGAGTGCTGACATGTGGCAAGACGCTCCTCGGAGCGCTTCATGCTTGAGCCTCTCTCCTGGAGGCGCTCAGTCAGACCCAGTGGTGACATGTGGCAAGACACTCCTCGGGGCGCGTATTGCTTGGGCCTAACTCCTGGATGCCCTCTGTCAGACCCAGTGTTGACATGTGGCAAGACTCTCCTCGGGGCGCTTCTTGCTTGGGCTTCTCTCCTGGAGGCCCTCAGTCAGACCCATTGTTGACATGTGGCAAGACGCTCCTCGGGGCACGTCTTGCTTGGGCCTCTCTCCTGTAGGTGCTCAGTCAGACCGAGTAGTGACATGTGCCAAGACTCTCCTCGGGGCGCTTCTTGCTTGGGCTTCTCTCCTGGAGGCCCTCAGTCAGACCCATTGTTGACATGTGGCAAGACGCTCCTCGGGGCACGTCTTGCTTGGGCCTCTCTCCTGTAGGTGCTCAGTCAGACCGAGTAGTGACATGTGGCAAGACGCTCCTCGGGGCACGTCTTGCTTGGGCCTCTCTCCTGTAGGC
Organism: Nothobranchius furzeri; assembly: GCF_043380555.1. Lineage (NCBI taxonomy): Eukaryota > Metazoa > Chordata > Actinopteri > Cyprinodontiformes > Nothobranchiidae > Nothobranchius > Nothobranchius furzeri. Next base: position 4,439,616 of record NC_091748.1, on the reverse strand, counting down.
GCTCAGTCAGACCGAGTAGTGACATGTGACAAGACGCTCCTCGGGGCGCGTCTTGCTTGGGCCTCTCTGCTGGAGGCGCTCAGTCAGACCCAGTGTTGACATGTGGCAAGACGCTCCTCGGGGCGCGTCTTGCTTGGGCCTCTCTCCTGGAGGTTCTCAGTCAGACCCAGTGTTGACATGTGGCAAGATGCTCCTCGGGGCGCGTCTTGCTGGGGTTTCTCTAATGGAGGCACTCAGTCAGACCCAGTGTTGACATGTGGCAAGACGCTCCTCGGGGCACGTCTTGCTTCGGCCTCTCTCCTGGAGGCGCTCAGTCAGACCCAGAGGAGACATGTGTCAAGATGCTCCTCGGTGCGCTTCTTGCTTGGGCCTCTCTCCTGGAGGTGCTCAGTCAGACCGAGTGCTGACATGTGGCAAGACGCTCCTCCGGGCGCGTCTTGCTTGGGCCTCTCTCCTGGAGGCGCTCAGTCAGACCCAGTGTTCACATGTGGCAAGACGCTCCTCAGGGCGCGTCTTGCTTGGGCCTCTCTCCTGGAGGCGCTCAGTCAGACCCAGTGTTGACATGTGCTAAGACGCTCCTCAGGGCACGTGTTGCTTGGGCCTCTCTCCTGGAGGCGCTCAGTCAGACCGAGTGCTGACATGTGGCAAGACGCTCCTCGGGGCGCGTCTTGCTTGGGCTTCTCTCCTGGAGGCCCTCAGTCAGACCCATTGTTGACATGTGGCAAGACGCTCCTCGGGGCGCGTCTCATTTGGGCCTCTCTCCTGGAGGCGCTCAGTTAGACCGAGTGCTGACATGTGGCAAGACGCTCCTCGGGGCGCGTCTTGCTTGGGCTTCTCTCCTGGAGGCCCTCAGTCAGACCCATTGTTGATATGTGGCAAGATGCTCCTCGGGGCGCATCTTGCTTGGGCCTCTCCCCTTGAGGCCCTCTGTCAGACCCAGTGTTGACATGTGGCAAAACGCTCCTCCAGGCGCGTCTTGCTTGGGCCTCTCTCCTGGAGGCGCTCAGTCAGACCCAGTGGTGACATGTGGCAAGACGCTCCTCGGGGCGCGTATTGCTTGGGCCTAACTCCTGGATGCCCTCTGTCAGACCCAGTGTTGACATGTGGCAAGACTCTCCTCGGGGCGCGTCTTGCTTGGGCTTCTCCCATGGAGGCCCTCAGTCAGACCCAGTGTTGACATGTGTCAAGACGCTCCTCGGGGCGTGTCTTGCTTGGGCCTCTCTCCTGGAGGCGCTCAGTCAGACCCATTGTTGATATGTGGCAAGATGCTCCTCGGGGCGCATCTTGCTTGGGCCTCTCCCCTTGAGGCCCTCTGTCAGACCCAGTGTTGACATGTGGCAAAACGCTCCTCCAGGCGCGTCTTGCTTGGGCCTCTCTCCTGGAGGCCCTCAGTCAGACCCATTGTTGATATGTGGCAAGATGCTCCTCGGGGCGCATCTTGCTTGGGCCTCTCCCCTTGAGGCCCTCTGTCAGACCCAGTGTTGACATGTGGCAAAACGCTCCTACAGGCGCGTCTTGCTTGGGCCTCTCTCCTGGAGGCGCTCAGTCAGACCCAGTGGTTACATGTGGCAAGACGCTCCTCGGGGCGCGTATTGCTTGGGCCTAACTCCTGGATGCCCTCTGTCAGACCCAGTGTTGACATGTGGCAAGACGCTCCTCGGGGCGCGTCTTGCTTGGGCTTCTCTCCTGGAGGCCCTCAGTCAGACCCCTTGTTGACATGTGGCAAGACGCTCCTCGGGGCGCGTCTTATTTGGGACTCTCTCTTGGAGGCCCTCAGTCAGACCCAGTGTTGACATGTGGCAAGACGCTCCTCGGGGCGCGTCTTGCTTGGGCTTCTCTCCTGGAGGCCCTCAGTCAGACCCATTGTTGACATGTGGCAAGACGCTCCTCGGGGCACGTCTTGCTTGGGCCTCTCTCCTGGAGGCGCTCAGTCAGACCGAGTAGTGACATGTGGCAAGACGCTCCTCGGGGCGCGTCTTGCTTGGGCCTCTCTCCTGGAGGCGCTCAGTCAGACCGAGTGCTGACATAAGGCAAGACGCTCCTCGGGGCGCGTCTTGCTGGGGCCTCTCTCCTGGAGGTGCTCAATCAGACCCAGTGGTGACACGTTGCAAGACGCTCCTCGGGGCGCGTCTTGCTTGGGCTTCTCTCCTGGAGGCCCTCAGTCAGACCCATTGTTGACATGTGGCAAGACGCTCCTCGGGGCGCGTCTTTCTTGGGCCTCTCTCCTGGAGGCGCTCAGTCAGACCGAGTGCTGACATGTGGCAAGACGCTCCTCCGGGGGCGTCTTGCTTGGGCCTCTCTCCTGGAGGCGCTCAGTCAGACCCAGTGTTCACATGTGGCAAGACGCTCCTCGGAGCGCGTCTTGCTTGGGCCTCTCTCCTGGAGGCGCTCAGTCAGACCCAGTGTTGACATGTGGCAAGACGCTCCTCGGGGCACGTCTTGCTTGGGCTTCTCTCCTGGAGGCCCTCAGTCAGACCGAGTGCTGACATGTGGCAAGACGCTCCTCGGAGCGCTTCATGCTTGAGCCTCTCTCCTGGAGGCGCTCAGTCAGACCCAGTGGTGACATTTGGCAAGACACTCCTCGGGGCGCGTATTGCTTGGGCCTAACTCCTGGATGCCCTCTGTCAGACCCAGTGTTGACATGTGGCAAGACTCTCCTCGGGGCGCGTCTTGCTTTGGCTTCTCTCATGGAGGCCCTCAGTCAGACCCAGTGTTGACATGTGTCAAGACGCTCCTCGGGGCGTAACTTGCTTGGGCCTCTCTCCTGGAGGCGCTCAGTCAGACCCAGTGTTGACATGTGGCAAGACGCTCCTCGGGGCGCTTCTTGCTTGGGCTTCTCTCCTGGAGGCCCTCAGTCAGACCCATTGTTGACATGTGGCAAGACGCTCCTCGGGGCACGTCTTGCTTGGGCCTCTCTCCTGTAGGCGCTCAGTCAGACCGAGTAGTGACATGTGGCAAGACGCTCCTCGGGGCACGTCTTGCTTGGGCCTCTCTCCTGTAGGCGCTCAGTCAGACCGAGTAGTGACATGTGACAAGACGCTCCTCGGGGCGCGTCTTGCTTGGGCCTCTCTCCTGGAGGCGCTCAGTCAGACCCAGTGTTGACATGTGGCAAGACGCTCCTCGGGGCGCGTCTTGCTTCGGCCTCTCTCCTGGAGGTTCTCAGTCAGACCCAGTGTTGACATGTGGCAAGATGCTCCTCGGGGCGCGTCTTGCTGGGGCTTCTCTAATGGAGGCACTCAGTCAGACCCAGTGTTGACATGTGCTAAGACGCTCCTCAGGGCACGTCTTGCTTCGGCCTCTCTCCTGGAGGCGCTCAGTCAGACCCAGAGGAGACATGTGTCAAGATGCTCCTCGGGGCGCGTCTTGCTTGGGCCTCTCTCCTGGAGGTGCTCAGTCAGACCGAGTGCTGACATGTGGCAAGACGCTCCTCCGGGCGCGTCTTGCTTGGGCCTCTCTCCTGGAGGCGCTCAGTCAGACCCAGTGTTCACATGTGGCAAGACGCTCCTCGGGGCGCGTCTTGCTTGGGCCTCTCTCCTGGAGGCGCTCAGTCAGACCGAGTGCTGACATAAGGCAAGACGCTCCTCGGGGCGCGTCTTGCTGGGGCCTCTCTCCTGGAGGTGCTCAATCAGACCCAGTGGTGACACGTTGCAAGACGCTCCTCGGGGCGCGTCTTGCTTGGGCTTCTCTCCTGGAGGCCCTCAGTCAGACCCATTGTTGACATGTGGCAAGATGCTCCTCGGGGCGCGTCTTGCTTGGGCCTCTCTCCTGGAGGCGCTCAGTCAGACCGAGTGCTGACATGTGGCAAGACGCTCCTCCGGGCGCGTCTTGCTTGGGCCTCTCTCCTGGAGGCACTCAGTCAGACCCAGTGTTCACATGTGGCAAGACGCTCCTCGGAGCGCGTCTTGCTTGGGCCTCTCTCCTGGAGGAGCTCAGTCAGACCCAGTGTTGACATGTGGCAAGATGCTCCTCGGGGCACGTCTTGCTTGGGCTTCTCTCCTGGAGGCCCTCAGTCAGACCGAGTGCTGACATGTGGCAAGACGCTCCTCGGAGCGCTTCATGCTTGAGCCTCTCTCCTGGAGGCGCTCAGTCAGACCCAGTGGTGACATGTGGCAAGACGCTCCTCGGGGCGCGTATTGCTTGGGCCAAACTCCTGGATGCCCTCTGTCAGACCCAGTGTTGACATGTGGCAAGACTCTCCTCGGGGCGCTTCTTGCTTGGGCTTCTCTCCTGGAGGCCCTCAGTCAGACCCATTGTTGACATGTGGCAAGACGCTCCTCGGGGCACGTCTTGCTTGGGCCTCTCTCCTGTAGGCGCTCAGTCAGACCGAGTAGTGACATGTGGCAAGACGCTCCTCGGGGCACGTCTTGCTTGGGCCTCTCTCCTGTAGGCGCTCAGTCAGACCGAGTAGTGACATGTGACAAGACGCTCCTCGGGGCGCGTCTTGCTTGGGCCTCTCTCCTGGAGGCGCTCAGTCAGACCCAGTGTTGACATGTGGCAAGACGCTCCTCGGGGCGCGTCTTGCTTGGGCCTCTCTCCTGGAGGTTCTCAGTCAGACCCAGTGTTGACATGTGGCAATATGCTCCTCGGGGCGCGTCTTGCTGGGGCTTCTCTAATGGAGGCACTCAGTCAGACCCAGTGTTGACATGTGGCAAGACGCTTCTCGGGGCACGTCTTGCTTCGGCCTCTCTCCTGGAGGCGCTCAGTCAGACCCAGAGGAGACATTTGTCAAGATGCTCCTCGGGGCGCGTCTTGCTTGGGCCTCTCTCCTGGAGGTGCTCAGTCAGACCGAGTAGTGACATGTGGCAAGACGCTCCTCGGGGCACGTCTTGCTTGGGCCTCTCTCCTGTAGGCGCTCAGTCAGACCGAGTAGTGACATGTGACAAGACGCTCCTCGGGGCGCGTCTTGCTTGGGCCTCTCTCCTGGAGGCGCTCAGTCAGACCCAGTGTTGACATGTGGCAAGACGCTCCTCGGGGCGCGTCTTGCTTGGGCCTCTCTCCTGGAGGTTCTCAGTCAGACCCAGTGTTGACATGTGGCAGGATGCTCCTCGGGGCGCGTCTTGCTGGGGCTTCTCTAATGGAGGCACTCAGTCAGACCCAGTGTTGACATGTGGCAAGACGCTCCTCGGGGCACGTCTTGCTTCGGCCTCTCTCCTGGAGGCGCTCAGTCAGACCCAGAGGAGACATGTGTCAAGATGCTCCTCGGGGCGCGTCTTGCTTGGGCCTCTCTCCTGGAGGTGCTCAGTCAGACCGAGTGCTGACATGTGGCAAGACGCTCCTCCGGGCGCGTCTTGCTTGGGCCTCTCTCCTGGAGGCGCTCAGTCAGACCCAGTGTTCACATGTGGCAAGACGCTCCTCGGGGCGCGTCTTGCTTGGGCCTCTCTCCTGGAGGCGCTCAGTCAGACCCAGTGTTGACATGTGCTAAGACGCTCCTCAGGGCACGTCTTGCTTCGGCCTCTCTCCTGGAGGCGCTCAGTCAGACCCAGAGGAGACATGTGTCAAGATGCTCCTCGGGGCGCGTCTTGCTTGGGCCTCTCTCCTGGAGGTGCTCAGTCAGACCGAGTGCTGACATGTGGCAAGACGCTCCTCCGGGCGCGTCTTGCTTGGGCCTCTCTCCTGGAGGCGCTCAGTCAGACCCAGTGTTCACATGTGGCAAGACGCTCCTCGGGGCGCGTCTTGCTTGGGCCTCTCTCCTGGAGGTGCTCAGTCAGACCGAGTAGTGACATGTGGCAAGACGCTCCTCGGGGCACGTCTTGCTTGGGCCTCTCTCCTGTAGGCGCTCAGTCATACCGAGTAGTCACATGTGACAAGACGCTCCTCGGGGCGCGTCTTGCTTGGGCCTCTCTCCTGGAGGCGCTCAGTCAGACCCAGTGTTGACATGTGGCAAGACGCTCCTCGGGGCGCGTCTTGCTTGGGCCTCTCTCCTGGAGGTTCTCAGTCAGACCCAGTGTTGACATGTGGCAAGATGCTCCTCGGGGCGCGTCTTGCTGGGGCTTCTCTAATGGAGGCACTCAGTCAGACCCAGTGTTGACATGTGGCAAGACGCTCCTCGGGGCACGTCTTGCTTCGGCCTCTCTCCTGGAGGCGCTCAGTCAGACCCAGAAGAGACATGTGTCAAGATGCTCCTCGGGGCGCGTCTTGCTTGGGCCTCTCTCCTGGAGGTGCTCAGTCAGACCGAGTGCTGACATGTGGCAAGACGCTCCTCCGGGCGCGTCTTGCTTGGGCCTCTCTCCTGGAGGCGCTCAGTCAGACCCAGTGTTGACATGTGCTAAGACGCTCCTCAGGGCACGTCTTGCTTCGGCCTCTCTCCTGGAGGCGCTCAGTCAGACCCAGAGGAGACATGTGTCAAGATGCTCCTCGGGGCGCGTCTTGCTTGGGCCTCTCTCCTGGAGGTGCTCAGTCAGACCGAGTGCTGACATGTGGCAAGACGCTCCTCCGGGCGCGTCTTGCTTGGGCCTCTCTCCTGGAGGCGCTCAGTCAGACCCAGTGTTCACATGTGGCAAGACGCTCCTCGGGGCGCGTCTTGCTTGGGCCTCTCTCCTGGAGGCGCTCAGTCAGACCGAGTGCTGACATAAGGCAAGACGCTCCTCGGGGCGCGTCTTGCTGGGGCCTCTCTCCTGGAGGTTCTCAGTCAGACCCAGTGTTGACATGTGGCAAGATGCTCCTCGGGGCGCGTCTTGCTGGGGCTTCTCTAATGGAGGCACTCAGTCAGACCCAGTGTTGACATGTGGCAAGACGCTCCTCGGGGCACGTCTTGCTTCGGCCTCTCTCCTGGAGGCGCTCAGTCAGACCCAGAGGAGACATGTGTCAAGATGCTCCTCGGGGCGCGTCTTGCTTGGGCCTCTCTCCTGGAGGTGCTCAGTCAGACCGAGTGCTGACATGTGGCAAGACGCTCCTCCGGGCGCGTCTTGCTTGGGCCTCTCTCCTGGAGGCGCTCAGTCAGACCCAGTGTTGACATGTGCTAAGACGCTCCTCAGGGAACGTGTTGCTTGGGCCTCTCTCCTGGAGGCGCTCAGTCAGACCGAGTGCTGACATGTGGCAAGACGCTCCTCGGGGCGCGTCTTGCTTGGGCTTCTCTCCTGGAGGCCCTCAGTCAGACCCATTGTTGACATGTGGCAAGACGCTCCTCGGGGCGCGTCTCATTTGGGCCTCTCTCCTGGAGGCGCTCAGTTAGACCGAGTGCTGACATGTGGCAAGACGCTCCTCGGGGCGCGTCTTGCTTGGGCTTCTCTCCTGGAGGCCCTCAGTCAGACCCATTGTTGATATGTGGCAAGATGCTCCTCGGGGCGCATCTTGCTTGGGCCTCTCCCCTTGAGGCCCTCTGTCAGACCCAGTGTTGACATGTGGCAAAACGCTCCTCCAGGCGCGTCTTGCTTGGGCTTCTCTCCTGGAGGCGCTCAGTCAGACCCATTGTTGACATGTGGCAAGATGCTCCTCGGGGCGCGTCTTGCTTGGGCCTCTCTCCTGGAGGCGCTCAGTCAGACCGAGTGCTGACATGTGGCAAGACGCTCCTCCGGGCGCGTCTTGCTTGGGCCTCTCTCCTGGAGGCACTCAGTCAGACCCAGTGTTCACATGTGGCAAGACGCTCCTCGGAGCGTGTCTTGCTTGGGCCTCTCTCCTGGAGGAGCTCAGTCAGACCCAGTGTTGACATGTGGCAAGATGCTCCTCGGGGCACGTCTTGCTTGGGCTTCTCTCCTGGAGGCCCTCAGTCAGACCGAGTGCTGACATGTGGCAAGACGCTCCTCGGAGCGCTTCATGCTTGAGCCTCTCTCCTGGAGGCGCTCAGTCAGACCCAGTGGTGACATGTGGCAAGACGCTCCTCGGGGCGCGTATTGCTTGGGCCAAACTCCTGGATGCCCTCTGTCAGACCCAGTGTTGACATGTGGCAAGACTCTCCTCGGGGCGCTTCTTGCTTGGGCTTCTCTCCTGGAGGCCCTCAGTCAGACCCATTGTTGACATGTGGCAAGACGCTCCTCGGGGCACGTCTTGCTTGGGCCTCTCTCCTGTAGGCGCTCAGTCAGACCGAGTAGTGACATGTGGCAAGACGCTCCTCGGGGCACGTCTTGCTTGGGCCTCTCTCCTGTAGGCGCTCAGTCAGACCGAGTAGTGACATGTGACAAGACGCTCCTCGGGGCGCGTCTTGCTTGGGCCTCTCTCCTGGAGGCGCTCAGTCAGACCCAGTGTTGACATGTGGCAAGACGCTCCTCGGGGCGCGTCTTGCTTGGGCCTCTCTCCTGGAGGTTCTCAGTCAGACCCAGTGTTGACATGTGGCAATATGCTCCTCGGGGCGCGTCTTGCTGGGGCTTCTCTAATGGAGGCACTCAGTCAGACCCAGTGTTGACATGTGGCAAGACGCTCCTCGGGGCACGTCTTGATTCGGCCTCTCTCCTGGAGGCGCTCAGTCAGACCCAGAGGAGACATGTGTCAAGATGCTCCTCGGGGCGCGTCTTGCTTGGGCCTCTCTCCTGGAGGTGCTCAGTCAGACCGAGTAGTGACATGTGGCAAGACGCTCCTCGGGGCACGTCTTGCTTGGGCCTCTCTCCTGTAGGCGCTCAGTCAGACCGAGTAGTGACATGTGACAAGACGCTCCTCGGGGCGCGTCTTGCTTGGGCCTCTCTCCTGGAGGCGCTCAGTCAGACCCAGTGTTGACATGTGGCAAGACGCTCCTCGGGGCGCGTCTTGCTTGGGCCTCTCTCCTGGAGGTTCTCAGTCAGACCCAGTGTTGACATGTGGCAAGATGCTCCTCGGGGCGCGTCTTGCTGGGGCTTCTCTAATGGAGGCACTCAGTCAGACCCAGTGTTGACATGTGGCAAGACGCTCCTCGGGGCACGTCTTGCTTCGGCCTCTCTCCTGGAGGCGCTCAGTCAGACCCAGAGGAGACATGTGGCAAGACGCTCCTCGGGGCACGTCTTGCTTGGGCTTCTCTCCTGGAGGCCCTCAGTCAGACCGAGTGCTGACATGTGGCAAGACGCTCCTCGGAGCGCTTCATGCTTGAGCCTCTCTCCTGGAGGCGCTCAGTCAGACCCAGTGGTGACATGTGGCAAGACACTCCTCGGGGCGCGTATTGCTTGGGCCTAACTCCTGGATGCCCTCTGTCAGACCCAGTGTTGACATGTGGCAAGACTCTCCTCGGGGCGCGTCTTGCTTTGGCTTCTCTCATGGAGGCCCTCAGTCAGACCCAGTGTTGACATGTGTCAAGACGCTCCTCGGGGCGTAACTTGCTTGGGCCTCTCTCCTGGAGGCGCTCAGTCAGACCCAGTGTTGACATGTGGCAAGACGCTCCTCGGGGCGCTTCTTGCTTGGGCTTCTCTCCTGGAGGCCCTCAGTCAGACCCATTGTTGACATGTGGCAAGACGCTCCTCGGGGCACGTCTTGCTTGGGCCTCTCTCCTGTAGGCGCTCAGTCAGACCGAGTAGTGACATGTGGCAAGACGCTCCTCGGGGCACGTCTTGCTTGGGCCTCTCTCCTGTAGGCGCTCAGTCACACCGAGTAGTGACATGTGACAAGACGCTCCTCGGGGCGCGTCTTGCTTGGGCCTCTCTCCTGGAGGCGCTCAGTCAGACCCAGTGTTGACATGTGGCAAGACGCTCCTCGGGGCGCGTCTTGCTTCGGCCTCTCTCCTGGAGGTTCTCAGTCAGACCCAGTGTTGACATGTGGCAAGATGCTCCTCGGGGCGCGTCTTGCTGGGGCTTCTCTAATGGAGGCACTCAGTCAGACCCAGTGTTGACATGTGCTAAGACGCTCCTCAGGGCACGTCTTGCTTCGGCCTCTCTCCTGGAGGCGCTCAGTCAGACCCAGAGGAGACATGTGTCAAGATGCTCCTCGGGGCGCGTCTTGCTTGGGCCTCTCTCCTGGAGGTGCTCAGTCAGACCGAGTGCTGACATGTGGCAAGACGCTCCTCCGGGCGCGTCTTGCTTGGGCCTCTCTCCTGGAGGCGCTCAGTCAGACCCAGTGTTCACATGTGGCAAGACGCTCCTCGGGGCGCGTCTTGCTTGGGCCTCTCTCCTGGAGGCGCTCAGTCAGACCGAGTGCTGACATAAGGCAAGACGCTCCTCGGGGCGCGTCTTGCTGGGGCCTCTCTCCTGGAGGTGCTCAATCAGACCCAGTGGTGACACGTTGCAAGACGCTCCTCGGGGCGCGTCTTGCTTGGGCTTCTCTCCTGGAGGCCCTCAGTCAGACCCATTGTTGACATGTGGCAAGATGCTCCTCGGGGCGCGTCTTGCTTGGGCCTCTCTCCTGGAGGCGCTCAGTCAGACCGAGTGCTGACATGTGGCAAGACGCTCCTCCGGGCGCGTCTTGCTTGGGCCTCTCTCCTGGAGGCACTCAGTCAGACCCAGTGTTCACATGTGGCAAGACGCTCCTCGGAGCGCGTCTTGCTTGGGCCTCTCTCCTGGAGGAGCTCAGTCAGACCCAGTGTTGACATGTGGCAAGATGCTCCTCGGGGCACGTCTTGCTTGGGCTTCTCTCCTGGAGGCCCTCAGTCAGACCGAGTGCTGACATGTGGCAAGACGCTCCTCGGAGCGCTTCATGCTTGAGCCTCTCTCCTGGAGGCGCTCAGTCAGACCCAGTGGTGACATGTGGCAAGACGCTCCTCGGGGCGCGTATTGCTTGGGCCAAACTCCTGGATGCCCTCTGTCAGACCCAGTGTTGACATGTGGCAAGACTCTCCTCGGGGCGCTTCTTGCTTGGGCTTCTCTCCTTGAGGCCCTCAGTCAGACCCATTGTTGACATGTGGCAAGACGCTCCTCGGGGCACGTCTTGCTTGGGCCTCTCTCCTGTAGGCGCTCAGTCAGACCGAGTAGTGACATGTGGCAAGACGCTCCTCGGGGCACGTCTTGCTTGGGCCTCTCTCCTGTAGGCGCTCAGTCAGACCGAGTAGTGACATGTGACAAGACGCTCCTCGGGGCGCGTCTTGCTTGGGCCTCTCTCCTGGAGGCGCTCAGTCAGACCCAGTGTTGACATGTGGCAAGACGCTCCTCGGGGCGCGTCTTGCTTGGGCCTCTCTCCTGGAGGTTCTCAGTCAGACCCAGTGTTGACATGTGGCAATATGCTCCTCGGGGCGCGTCTTGCTGGGGCTTCTCTAATGGAGGCACTCAGTCAGACCCAGTGTTGACATGTGGCAAGACGCTTCTCGGGGCACGTCTTGCTTCGGCCTCTCTCCTGGAGGCGCTCAGTCAGACCCAGAGGAGACATTTGTCAAGATGCTCCTCGGGGCGCGTCTTGCTTGGGCCTCTCTCCTGGAGGTGCTCAGTCAGACCGAGTAGTGACATGTGGCAAGACGCTCCTCGGGGCACGTCTTGCTTGGGCCTCTCTCCTGTAGGCGCTCAGTCAGACCGAGTAGTGACATGTGACAAGACGCTCCTCGGGGCGCGTCTTGCTTGGGCCTCTCTCCTGGAGGCGCTCAGTCAGACCCAGTGTTGACATGTGGCAAGACGCTCCTCGGGGCGCGTCTTGCTTGGGCCTCTCTCCTGGAGGTTCTCAGTCAGACCCAGTGTTGACATGTGGCAGGATGCTCCTCGGGGCGCGTCTTGCTGGGGCTTCTCTAATGGAGGCACTCAGTCAGACCCAGTGTTGACATGTGGCAAGACGCTCCTCGGGGCACGTCTTGCTTCGGCCTCTCTCCTGGAGGCGCTCAGTCAGACCCAGAGGAGACATGTGTCAAGATGCTCCTTGGGGCGCGTCTTGCTTGGGCCTCTCTCCTGGAGGTGCTCAGTCAGACCGAGTGCTGACATGTGGCAAGACGCTCCTCCGGGCGCGTCTTGCTTGGGCCTCTCTCCTGGAGGCGCTCAGTCAGACCCAGTGTTCACATGTGGCAAGACGCTCCTCGGGGCGCGTCTTGCTTGGGCCTCTCTCCTGGAGGCGCTCAGTCAGACCCAGTGTTGACATGTGCTAAGACGCTCCTCAGGGCACGTCTTGCTTCGGCCTCTCTCCTGGAGGCGCTCAGTCAGACCCAGAGGAGACATGTGTCAAGATGCTCCTCGGGGCGCGTCTTGCTTGGGCCTCTCTCCTGGAGGTGCTCAGTCAGACCGAGTGCTGACATGTGGCAAGACGCTCCTCCGGGCGCGTCTTGCTTGGGCCTCTCTCCTGGAGGCGCTCAGTCAGACCCAGTGTTCACATGTGGCAAGACGCTCCTCGGGGCGCGTCTTGCTTGGGCCTCTCTCCTGGAGGTGCTCAGTCAGACCGAGTAGTCACATGTGGCAAGACGCTCCTCGGGGCACGTCTTGCTTGGGCCTCTCTCCTGTAGGCGCTCAGTCAGACCGAGTAGTGACATGTGACAAGACGCTCCTCGGGGCGCGTCTTGCTTGGGCCTCTCTCCTGGAGGCGCTCAGTCAGACCCAGTGTTGACATGTGGCAAGACGCTCCTCGGGGCGCGTCTTGCTTGGGCCTCTCTCCTAGAGGTTCTCAGTCAGACCCAGTGTTGACATGTGGCAAGATGCTCCTCGGGGCGCGTCTTGCTGGGGCTTCTCTAATGGAGGCACTCAGTCAGACCCAGTGTTGACATGTGGCAAGACGCTCCTCGGGGCACGTCTTGCTTCGGCCTCTCTCCTGGAGGCGCTCAGTCAGACCCAGAAGAGACATGTGTCAAGATGCTCCTCGGGGCGCGTCTTGCTTGGGCCTCTCTCCTGGAGGTGCTCAGTCAGACCGAGTGCTGACATGTGGCAAGACGCTCCTCCGGGCGCGTCTTGCTTGGGCCTCTCTCCTGGAGGCGCTCAGTCAGACCCAGTGTTGACATGTGCTAAGACGCTCCTCCGGGCACGTCTTGCTTCGGCCTCTCTCCTGGAGGCGCTCAGTCAGACCCAGAGGAGACATGTGTCAAGATGCTCCTCGGGGCGCGTCTTGCTTGGGCCTCTCTCCTGGAGGTGCTCAGTCAGACCGAGTGCTGACATGTGGCAAGACGCTCCTCCGGGCGCGTCTTGCTTGGGCCTCTCTCCTGGAGGCGCTCAGTCAGACCCAGTGTTCACATGTGGCAAGACGCTCCTCGGGGCGCGTCTTGCTTGGGCCTCTCTCCTGGAGGCGCTCAGTCAGACCGAGTGCTGACATAAGGCAAGACGCTCCTCGGGGCGCGTCTTGCTGGGGCCTCTCTCCTGGAGGTTCTCAGTCAGACCCAGTGTTGACATGTGGCAAGATGCTCCTCGGGGCGCGTCTTGCTGGGGCTTCTCTAATGGAGGCACTCAGTCAGACCCAGTGTTGACATGTGGCAAGACGCTCCTCGGGGCACGTCTTGCTTCGGCCTCTCTCCTGGAGGCGCTCAGTCAGACCCAGAGGAGACATGTGTCAAGATGCTCCTCGGGGCGCGTCTTGCTTGGGCCTCTCTCCTGGAGGTGCTCAGTCAGACCGAGTGCTGACATGTGGCAAGACGCTCCTCCGGGCGCGTCTTGCTTGGGCCTCTCTCCTGGAGGCGCTCAGTCAGACCCAGTGTTGACATGTGCTAAGACGCTCCTCAGGGAACGTGTTGCTTGGGCCTCTCTCCTGGAGGCGCTCAGTCAGACCGAGTGCTGACATGTGGCAAGACGCTCCTCGGGGCGCGTCTTGCTTGGGCTTCTCTCCTGGAGGCCCTCAGTCAGACCCATTGTTGACATGTGGCAAGACGCTCCTCGGGGCGCGTCTCATTTGGGCCTCTCTCCTGGAGGCGCTCAGTTAGACCGAGTGCTGACATGTGGCAAGACGCTCCTCGGGGCGCGTCTTGCTTGGGCTTCTCTCCTGGAGGCCCTCAGTCAGACCCATTGTTGATATGTGGCAAGATGCTCCTCGGGGCGCATCTTGCTTGGGCCTCTCTCCTGGAGGCACTCAGTCAGACCCAGTGTTCACATGTGGCAAGACGCTCCTCGGAGCGTGTCTTGCTTGGGCCTCTCTCCTGGAGGAGCTCAGTCAGACCCAGTGTTGACATGTGGCAAGATGCTCCTCGGGGCACGTCTTGCTTGGGCTTCTCTCCTGGAGGCCCTCAGTCAGACCGAGTGCTGACATGTGGCAAGACGCTCCTCGGAGCGCTTCATGCTTGAGCCTCTCTCCTGGAGGCGCTCAGTCAGACCCAGTGGTGACATGTGGCAAGACGCTCCTCGGGGCGCGTATTGCTTGGGCCAAACTCCTGGATGCCCTCTGTCAGACCCAGTGTTGACATGTGGCAAGACTCTCCTCGGGGCGCTTCTTGCTTGGGCTTCTCTCCTGGAGGCCCTCAGTCAGACCCATTGTTGACATGTGGCAAGACGCTCCTCGGGGCACGTCTTGCTTGGGCCTCTCTCCTGTAGGCGCTCAGTCAGACCGAGTAGTGACATGTGGCAAGACGCTCCTCGGGGCACGTCTTGCTTGGGCCTCTCTCCTGTAGGCGCTCAGTCAGACCGAGTAGTGACATGTGACAAGACGCTCCTCGGGGCGCGTCTTGCTTGGGCCTCTCTCCTGGAGGCGCTCAGTCAGACCCAGTGTTGACATGTGGCAAGACGCTCCTCGGGGCGCGTCTTGCTTGGGCCTCTCTCCTGGAGGTTCTCAGTCAGACCCAGTGTTGACATGTGGCAATATGCTCCTCGGGGTGCGTCTTGCTGGGGCTTCTCTAATGGAGGCACTCAGTCAGACCCAGTGTTGACATGTGGCAAGACGCTCCTCGGGGCACGTCTTGATTCGGCCTCTCTCCTGGAGGCGCTCAGTCAGACCCAGAGGAGACATGTGTCAAGATGCTCCTCGGGGCGCGTCTTGCTTGGGCCTCTCTCCTGGAGGTGCTCAGTCAGACCGAGTAGTGACATGTGGCAAGACGCTCCTCGGGGCACGTCTTGCTTGGGCCTCTCTCCTGGAGGCGCTCAGTCAGACCCAGTGTTGACATGTGGCAAGACGCTCCTCCGGGCGCGTCTTGCTTGGGCCTCTCTCCTGGAGGCACTCAGTCAGACCCAGTGTTCACATGTGGCAAGACGCTCCTCGGAGCGTGTCTTGCTTGGGCCTCTCTCCTGGAGGAGCTCAGTCAGACCCAGTGTTGACATGTGGCAAGATGCTCCTCGGGGCACGTCTTGCTTGGGCTTCTCTCCTGGAGGCCCTCAGTCAGACCGAGTGCTGACATGTGGCAAGACGCTCCTCGGAGCGCTTCATGCTTGAGCCTCTCTCCTGGAGGCGCTCAGTCAGACCCAGTGGTGACATGTGGCAAGACGCTCCTCGGGGCGCGTATTGCTTGGGCCAAACTCCTGGATGCCCTCTGTCAGACCCAGTGTTGACATGTGGCAAGACTCTCCTCGGGGCGCTTCTTGCTTGGGCTTCTCTCCTGGAGGCCCTCAGTCAGACCCATTGTTGACATGTGGCAAGACGCTCCTCGGGGCACGTCTTGCTTGGGCCTCTCTCCTGTAGGCGCTCAGTCAGACCGAGTAGTGACATGTGGCAAGACGCTCCTCGGGGCACGTCTTGCTTGGGCCTCTCTCCTGTAGGCGCTCAGTCAGACCGAGTAGTGACATGTGACAAGACGCTCCTCGGGGCGCGTCTTGCTTGGGCCTCTCTCCTGGAGGCGCTCAGTCAGACCCAGTGTTGACATGTGCTAAGACGCTCCTCAGGGAACGTGTTGCTTGGGCCTCTCTCCTGGAGGCGCTCAGTCAGACCGAGTGCTGACATGTGGCAAGACGCTCCTCGGGGCGCGTCTTGCTTGGGCTTCTCTCCTGGAGGCCCTCAGTCAGACCCATTGTTGACATGTGGCAAGACGCTCCTCGGGGCGCGTCTCATTTGGGCCTCTCTCCTGGAGGCGCTCAGTTAGACCGAGTGCTGACATGTGGCAAGACGCTCCTCGGGGCGCGTCTTGCTTGGGCTTCTCTCCTGGAGGCCCTCAGTCAGACCCATTGTTGATATGTGGCAAGATGCTCCTCGGGGCGCATCTTGCTTGGGCCTCTCCCCTTGAGGCCCTCTGTCAGACCCAGTGTTGACATGTGGCAAAACGCTCCTCCAGGCGCGACTTGCTTGGGCTTCTCTCCTGGAGGCGCTCAGTCAGACCCATTGTTGACATGTGGCAAGATGCTCCTCGGGGCGCGTCTTGCTTGGGCCTCTCTCCTGGAGGCGCTCAGTCAGACCGAGTGCTGACATGTGGCAAGACGCTCCTCCGGGCGCGTCTTGCTTGGGCCTCTCTCCTGGAGGCACTCAGTCAGACCCAGTGTTCACATGTGGCAAGACGCTCCTCGGAGCGTGTCTTGCTTGGGCCTCTCTCCTGGAGGAGCTCAGTCAGACCCAGTGTTGACATGTGGCAAGATGCTCCTCGGGGCATGTCTTGCTTGGGCTTCTCTCCTGGAGGCCCTCAGTCAGACCGAGTGCTGACATGTGGCAAGACGCTCCTCGGAGCGCTTCATGCTTGAGCCTCTCTCCTGGAGGCGCTCAGTCAGACCCAGTGGTGACATGTGGCAAGACGCTCCTCGGGGCGCGTATTGCTTGGGCCAAACTCCTGGATGCCCTCTGTCAGACCCAGTGTTGACATGTGGCAAGACTCTCCTCGGGGCGCTTCTTGCTTGGGCTTCTCTCCTGGAGGCCCTCAGTCAGACCCATTGTTGACATGTGGCAAGACGCTCCTCGGGGCACGTCTTGCTTGGGCCTCTCTCCTGTAGGCGCTCAGTCAGACCGAGTAGTGACATGTGGCAAGACGCTCCTCGGGGCACGTCTTGCTTGGGCCTCTCTCCTGTAGGCGCTCAGTCAGACCGAGTAGTGACATGTGACAAGACGCTCCTCGGGGCGCGTCTTGCTTGGGCCTCTCTCCTGGAGGCGCTCAGTCAGACCCAGTGTTGACATGTGGCAAGACGCTCCTCGGGGCGCGTCTTGCTTGGGCCTCTCTCCTGGAGGTTCTCAGTCAGACCCAGTGTTGACATGTGGCAATATGCTCCTCGGGGCGCGTCTTGCTGGGGCTTCTCTAATGGAGGCACTCAGTCAGACCCAGTGTTGACATGTGGCAAGACGCTCCTCGGGGCACGTCTTGCTTCGGCCTCTCTCCTGGAGGCGCTCAGTCAGACCCAGAGGAGACATGTGTCAAGATGCTCCTCGGGGCGCGTCTTGCTTGGGCCTCTCTCCTGGAGGTGCTCAGTCAGACCGAGTAGTGACATGTGGCAAGACGCTCCTCGGGGCACGTCTTGCTTGGGCCTCTCTCCTGTAGGCGCTCAGTCAGACCGAGTAGTGACATGTGACAAGACGCTCCTCGGGGCGCGTCTTGCTTGGGCCTCTCTCCTGGAGGCGCTCAGTCAGACCCAGTGTTGACATGTGGCAAGACGCTCCTCGGGGCGCGTCTTGCTTGGGCCTCTCTCCTGGAGGTTCTCAGTCAGACCCAGTGTTGACATGTGGCAAGATGCTCCTCGGGGCGCGTCTTGCTGGGGCTTCTCTAATGGAGGCACTCAGTCAGACCCAGTGTTGACATGTGGCAAGACGCTCCTCGGGGCACGTCTTGCTTCGGCCTCTCTCCTGGAGGCGCTCAGTCAGACCCAGAGGAGACATGTGTCAAGATGCTCCTCGGGGCGCGTCTTGCTTGGGCCTCTCTCCTGGAGGTGCTCAGTCAGACCGAGTGCTGACATGTGGCAAGACGCTCCTCCGGGCGCGTCTTGCTTGGGCCTCTCTCCTGGAGGCGCTCAGTCAGACCCAGTGTTCACATGTGGCAAGACGCTCCTCGGGGCGCGTCTTGCTTGGGCCTCTCTCCTGGAGGCGCTCAGTCAGACCCAGTGTTGACATGTGCTAAGACGCTCCTCAGGGCACGTCTTGCTTCGGCCTTGCTCCTGGAGGCGCTCAGTCAGACCCAGAGGAGACATGTGTCAAGATGCTCCTCGGGGCGCGTCTTGCTTGGGCCTCTCTCCTGGAGGCGCTCAGTCAGACCCAGTGTTGACATGTGCTAAGACGCTCCTCAGGGCACGTCTTGCTTCGGCCTCTCTCCTGGAGGCGCTCAGTCAGACCCAGAGGAGACATGTGTCAAGATGCTCCTCGGGGCGCGTCTTGCTTGGGCCTCTCTCCTGGAGGTGCTCAGTCAGACCGAGTGCTGACATGTGGCAAGACGCTCCTCCGGGCGCGTCTTGCTTGGGCCTCTCTCCTGGAGGCGCTCAGTCAGACCCAGTGTTCACATGTGGCAAGACGCTCCTCGGGGCGCGTCTTGCTTGGGCCTCTCTCCTGGAGGTGCTCAGTCAGACCGAGTAGTGACATGTGGCAAGACGCTCCTCGGGGCACGTCTTGCTTGGGCCTCTCTCCTGTAGGCGCTCAGTCAGACCGAGTAGTGACATGTGACAAGACGCTCCTCGGGGCGCGTCTTGCTTGGGCCTCTCTCCTGGAGGCGCTCAGTCAGACCCAGTGTTGACATGTGGCAAGACGCTCCTCGGGGCGCGTCTTGCTTGGGCCTCTCTCCTGGAGGTTCTCAGTCAGACCCAGTGTTGACATGTGGCAAGATGCTCCTCGGGGCGCGTCTTGCTGGGGCTTCTCTAATGGAGGCACTCAGTCAGACCCAGTGTTGACATGTGGCAAGACGCTCCTCGGGGCACGTCTTGCTTCGGCCTCTCTCCTGGAGGCGCTCAGTCAGACCCAGAAGAGACATGTGTCAAGATGCTCCTCGGGGCGCGTCTTGCTTGGGCCTCTCTCCTGGAGGTGCTCAGTCAGACCGAGTGCTGACATGTGGCAAGACGCTCCTCCGGGCGCGTCTTGCTTGGGCCTCTCTCCTGGAGGCGCTCAGTCAGACCCAGTGTTGACATGTGCTAAGACGCTCCTCAGGGCACGTCTTGCTTCGGCCTCTCTCCTGGAGGCGCTCAGTCAGACCCAGAGGAGACATGTGTCAAGATGCTCCTCGGGGCGCGTCTTGCTTGGGCCTCTCTCCTGGAGGTGCTCAGTCAGACCGAGTGCTGACATGTGGCAAGACGCTCCTCCGGGCGCGTCTTGCTTGGGCCTCTCTCCTGGAGGCGCTCAGTCAGACCGAGTGCTGACATAAGGCAAGACGCTCCTCGGGGCGCGTCTTGCTGGGGCCTCTCTCCTGGAGGTTCTCAGTCAGACCCAGTGTTGACATGTGGCAAGATGCTCCTCGGGGCGCGTCTTGCTGGGGCTTCTCTAATGGAGGCACTCAGTCAGACCCAGTGTTGACATGTGGCAAGACGCTCCTCGGGGCACGTCTTGCTTCGGCCTCTCTCCTGGAGGCGCTCAGTCAGACCCAGAGGAGACATGTGTCAAGATGCTCCTCGGGGCGCGTCTTGCTTGGGCCTCTCTCCTGGAGGTGATCAGTCAGACCGAGTGCTGACATGTGGCAAGACGCTCCTCCGGGCGCGTCTTGCTTGGGCCTCTCTCCTGGAGGCGCTCAGTCAGACCCAGTGTTCACATGTGGCAAGACGCTCCTCGGGGCGCGTCTTGCTTGGGCCTCTCTCCTGGAGGGGCTCAGTCAGACCCAGTGTTGACATGTGCTAAGACGCTCCTCAGGGAACGTGTTGCTTGGGCCTCTCTCCTGGAGGCGCTCAGTCAGACCGAGTGCTGACATGTGGCAAGACGCTCCTCGGGGCGCGTCTTGCTTGGGCTTCTCTCCTGGAGGCCCTCAGTCAGACCCATTGTTGACATGTGGCAAGACGCTCCTCGGGGCGCGTCTCATTTGGGCCTCTCTCCTGGAGGCGCTCAGTTAGACCGAGTGCTGACATGTGGCAAGACGCTCCTCGGGGCGCGTCTTGCTTGGGCTTCTCTCCTGGAGGCCCTCAGTCAGACCCATTGTTGATATGTGGCAAGATGCTCCTCGGGGCGCATCTTGCTTGGGCCTCTCCCCTTGAGGCCCTCTGTCAGACCCAGTGTTGACATGTGGCAAAACGCTCCTCCAGGCGCGTCTTGCTTGGGCCTCTCTCCTGGAGGCGCTCAGTCAGACCCAGTGGTGACATGTGGCAAGACGCTCCTCGGGGCGCGTATTGCTTGGGCCTAACTCCTGGATGCCCTCTGTCAGACCCAGTGTTGACATGTGGCAAGACGCTCCTTCGGGGCGCGTCTTGCTTGGGCTTCTCTCCTGGAGGCCCTCAGTCAGACCCATTGTTGACATGTGGCAAGACGCTCCTCGGGGCGCGTCTTATTTGGGCCTCTCTCTTGGAGGCCCTCAGTCAGACCCAGTGTTGACATGTGGCAAGACGCTCCTCGGGGCGCGTCTTGCTTGGGCTTCTCTCCTGGAGGCCCTTAGTCAGACCCATTGTTGACATGTGGCAAGACGCTCCTCGGGGCACGTCTTGCTTGGGCATCTCTCCTGGATGCGCTCAGTCAGACCGAGTAGTGACATGTGGCAAGACGCTCCTCGGGGCGCGTCTTGCTTGGGCCTCTCTCCTGGAGGCGCTCAGTCAGACCGAGTGCTGACATAAGGCAAGACGCTCCTCGGGGCGCGTCTTGCTGGGGCCTCTCTCCTGGAGGTGCTCAATCAGACCCAGTGGTGACACGTTGCAAGACGCTCCTCGGGGCGCGTCTTGCTTGGGCTTCTCTCCTGGAGGCCCTCAGTCAGACCCATTGTTGACATGTGGCAAGACGCTCCTCGGGGCGCGTCTTGCTTGGGCCTCTCTCCTGGAGGCGCTCAGTCATACCGAGTGCTGACATGTGGCAAGACGCTCCTCCGGGCGCGTCTTGCTTGGGCCTCTCTCCTGGAGGCACTCAGTCAGACCCAGTGTTCACATGTGGCAAGACGCTCCTCGGAGCGCGTCTTGCTTGGGCCTCTCTCCTGGAGGCGCTCAGTCAGACCCAGTGTTGACATGTGGCAAGATGTTCCTCTGGGCACGTCTTGCTTGGGCTTCTCTCCTGGAGGCCCTCAGTCAGACCGAGTGCTGACATGTGGCAAGACGCTCCTCGGAGCGCTTCATGCTTGAGCCTCTCTCGTGGAGGCGCTCAGTCAGACCCAGTGGTGACATGTGGCAAGACGCTCCTCGGGGCGCGTATTGCTTGGGCCTAACTCCTGGATGCCCTCTGTCAGACCCAGTGTTGACATGTGGCAAGACTCTCCTCGGGGCGCTTCTTGCTTGGGCTTCTCTCCTGGAGGCCCTCAGTCAGACCCATTGTTGACATGTGGCAAGACGCTCCTCGGGGCACGTCTTGCTTGGGCCTCTCTCCTGTAGGTGCTCAGTCAGACCGAGTAGTGACATGTGGCAAGACGCTCCTCGGGGCACGTCTTGCTTGGGCCTCTCTCCTGTAGGCGCTCAGTCAGACCGAGTAGTGACATGTGACAAGACGCTCCTCGGGGCGCGTCTTGCTTGGGCCTCTCTCCTTGAGGCGCTCAGTCAGACCCAGGGTTGACATGTGGCAAGACGCTCCTCGGGGCACGTCTTGCTTCGGCCTCTCTCCTGGAGGCGCTCAGTCAGACCCAGAGGAGACATGTGTCAAGATGCTCCTCGGGGCGCATCTTGCTTGGGCCTCTCTCCTGGAGGTGCTCAGTCAGACCGAGTGCTGACATGTGGCAAGACGCTCCTCCGGGCGCGTCTTGCTTGGGCCTCTCTCCTGGAGGCGCTCAGTCAGACCCAGTGTTCACATGTGGCAAGACGCTCCTCGGGGCGCGTCTTGCTTGGGCCTCTCTCCTGGAGGCGCTCAGTCAGACCCAGTGTTGACATGTGCTAAGACGCTCCTCAGGGCACGTGTTGCTTGGGCCTCTCTCCTGGAGGCCCTCAGTCAGACCCATTGTTGACATGTGGCAAGACGCTCCTCGGGGCGCGTCTCATTTGGGCCTCTCTCCTGGAGGCGCTCAGTTAGACCGAGTGCTGACATGTGGCAAGACGCTCCTCGGGGCGCGTCTTGCTTGGGCTTCTCTCCTGGAGGCCCTCAGTCAGACCCATTGTTGATATGTGGCAAGATGCTCCTCGGGGCGCATCTTGCTTGGGCCTCTCCCCTTGAGGCCCTCTGTCAGACCCAGTGTTGACATGTGGCAAAACGCTCCTCCAGGCGCGTCTTGCTTGGGCCTCTCTCCTGGAGGCGCTCAGTCAGACCCAGTGGTGACATGTGGCAAGACGCTCCTCGGGGCGCGTATTGCTTGGGCCTAACTCCTGGATGCCCTCTGTCAGACCCAGTGTTGACATGTGGCAAGACTCTCCTCGGGGCGCGTCTTGCTTGGGCTTCTCTCATGGAGGCCCTCAGTCAGACCCAGTGTTGACATGTGTCAAGACGCTCCTCGGGGCGTGTCTTGCTTGGGCCTCTCTCCTGGAGATTCTCAGTCAGACCCAGTGTTGACATGTGGCAAGATGCTCCTCGGGGCGCGTCTTGCTGGGGCTTCTCTAATGGAGGCACTCAGTCAGACCCAGTGTTGACATGTGGCAAGACGCTCCTCGGGGCACGTCTTGCTTCGGCCTCTCTCCTGGAGGCGCTCAGTCAGACCCAGAGGAGACATGTGTCAAGATGCTCCTCGGGGCGCGTCTTGCTTGGGCCTCTCTCCTGGAGGTGCTCAGTCAGACCGAGTGCTGACATGTGGCAAGACGCTCCTCCGGGCGCGTCTTGCTTGGGCCTCTCTCCTGGAGGCGCTCAGTCAGACCCAGTGTTCACATGTGGCAAGACGCTCCTCGGGGCGCGTCTTGCTTGGGCCTCTCTCCTGGAGGCGCTCAGTCAGACCCAGTGTTGACATGTGCTAAGACGCTCCTCAGGGCACGTGTTGCTTGGGCCTCTCTCCTGGAGGCGCTCAGTCAGACCGAGTGCTGACATGTGGCAAGACGCTCCTCGGGGCGCGTCTTGCTTGGCCTTCTCTCCTGGAGGCCCTCAGTCAGACCCATTGTTGACATGTGGCAAGACGCTCCTCGGGGCGCGTCTCATTTGGGCCTCTCTCCTGGAGGCGCTCAGTGAGACCGAGTGCTGACGTGTGGCAAGACGCTCCTCGGGGCGCGTCTTGCTTGGGCTTCTCTCCTGGAGGCCCTCAGTCAGACCCATTGTTGATATGTGGCAAGATGCTCCTCGGGGCGCATCTTGCTTGGGCCTCTCCCCTTGAGGCCCTCTGTCAGACCCAGTGTTGACATGTGGCAAAACGCTCCTCCAGGCGCGTCTTGCTTGGGCCTCTCTCCTGGAGGCGCTCAGTCAGACCCAGTGTTGACATGTGGCAAGACGCTCCTTGGGGCGCGTCTTGCTGGGGCTTCTCTCAAGGAGGCACTCAGTCAGACCCAGTGTTGACATGTGACAAGACGCTCCTCGGGGCGCGTCTTGCTTGGGCCTCTCTCCTGGAGGTGCTCAGTCAGACCCAGAGGTGACATGTGGCAAGACGCTCCTCGGGGCGTGTCTTGCTTGGGCCTCTCTCCTGGAGAAGCTCAGTCAGACCCAGTGTTGACATGTGGCAAGACGCTCCTCGGGGCGCGTCTTGCTTGGGCCTCTCTCCTGGGGAGTCGATCAGTCAGACCCAGTGTTGACATGTGTCAAGAGGCTCCTCGGGCGTTTCTTGCTTGGGCCTCTCTCCTGGAGGCGCTCAGTCAGACCCAGTGTTGACATGTGGCAAGACGCTCCTCGGGGCGCGTCTTGCTTGGGCCTCTCTCCTGGAGTCGCTCAGTCAGACCTAGTGCTGACATGTGGCAAGACGCTCCTCGGGGCGCGTCTTGCTTGGCCCTCTCTCCTGGAGGCCTTCAGTCAGACCCTTCGTTGACATGTGGCAAGACGCTCCTCGGGGCGCGTCTTGCTTGGCCCTCTCTCCTGGAGGCGCTCAGTCAGACCGAGTGCTGACATGTGGCAAGACGCTCCTCGGGGCGCCTCTTGCTTGGGATTCTCTCCTGGAAGCCCTCAGTCAGACCCATTGTTGACATGTGGCAAGACGCTCCTCGGGGCGCATCTTGCTTGGGCCTCTCTCCTGGAGGCGCTCAGTCAGACCGAGTGCTGACATGTGGCAAGACGCTCCTCGGGGCACGTCTTGCTTGGGCCTCTCTCCTGCAGGCCCTCTGTCAGACCCAGTGTTGACATGTGGCAGGACGCTCCTCGGGGCGCGTCTTGCTTGGGCCTCTCTCCTGGAGGCGCTCAGTCAGACCCAGTGTTGACATGTGGCAAGACGCTCCTCGGGGCGCGTCTTGCTTGGGCCTCTCTCCTGGAGGCGCTCAGTCAGTCCTAGTGCTGACATGTGGCAAGACGCTCCTCGGAGCGCGTCTTGCTTGGGCTTCTCTCCTGGAGGCCCTCAGTCAGACCCTTCGTTGACATGTGGCAAGACGCTCCTCGGGACGCGTCTTGCTGGGGCTTCTCTCCTGGAGGCGCTCAGTCAGACCCAGTGTTGACATGTGGCAAGACGCTCCTTGGGGCGCGTCTTGCTTGGGCGGCGCGTCTTGCTTGGGCCTCTCTCCTGGGGAGGCGATCAGTCAGACCCAGTGTTGACATGTGTCAAGACGCTCCTCGGGCGTTTCTTGCTTGGGCCTCTCTCCTGGAGGCGCTCAGTCAGACCCAGTGTTGACATGTGGCAAGACGCTCCTCGGGGCGCGTCTTGCTTGGGCGGCGCGTCTTGCTTGGGCCTCTCTCCTGGGGAGGCGATCAGTCAGACCCAGTGTTGACATGTGTCAAGACGCTCCTCGGGCGTTTCTTGCTTGGCCCTCTCTCCTGGAGGCCCTCAGTCAGACCCTTCGTTGACATTTTGCAAGACGCTCCTCGGGGCGCGTCTTGCTTGGCCCTCTCTCCTGGAGGCGCTCAGTCAGACCGAGTGCTGACATGTGGCAAGACGCTCCTCGGGGCACGTCTTGCTTGGGCCTCTCTCCTGCAGGCCCTCTGTCAGACCCAGTGTTGACATGTGGCAGGACGCTCCTCGGGGCGCGTCTTGCTTGGGCCTCTCTCCTGGAGGCGCTCAGTCAGACCCAGTGTTGACATGTGGCAAGACGCTCCTCGGGGCGCGTCTTGCTTGGGCCTCTCTCCTGGAGGCGCTCAGTCAGTCCTAGTGCTGACATGTGGCAAGACGCTCCTCGGAGCGCGTCTTGCTTGGCCTTCTCTCCTGGAGGCGCTCAGTCAGACCCAGTGTTGACATGTGGCAAGACGCTCCTTGGGGCGCGTCTTGCTTGGGCGGCGCGTCTTGCTTGGGCCTCTCTCCTGGGGAGGCGATCAGTCAGACCCAGTGTTGACATGTGACAAGACGCTCCTCGGGGCGCGTCTTGCTTGGGCCTCTCTCCTGGAGGTGCTCAGTCAGACCCAGAGGTGACATGTGGCAAGACGCTCCTCGGGGCGCGTCTTGCTTGGACCTCTCTCCTGGAGAAGCTCAGTCAGACCCAGTGTTGATATGTGGCAAGACGCTCCTCGGGGCACGTCTTGCTTGGGCCTCTCTCGTGGAGGTGCTCAGTCAGACCGAGTGCTGACATGTGGCAAGATGCTCCTTGGGGCGCGTCTTGCTTGGGCTTCTCTCCTGGAGGCCCTCAGTCAGACTCATTGTTGACATGTGGCAAGACGCTCCTCGGGGCGCGTCTTGCTTGGCCCTCTCTCCTGGAGGCGCTCAGTCAGACCGAGTGCTGACATGTGGCAAGACGCTCCTCGGGGCGCCTCTTGCTTGGGATTCTCTCCTGGAAGCCCTCAGTCAGACCCATTGTTGACATGTGGCAAGACGCTCCTCGGGGCGCATCTTGCTTGGGCCTCTCTCCTGGAGGTGCTCAGTCAGACCGAGTGCTGACATGTGGCAAGACGCTCCTCGGGGCACGTCTTGCTTGGCCCTCTCTCCTGGAGGCCCTCAGTCAGACCCTTCGTTGACATGTGGCAAGACACTCCTCTGGGCGCGTCTTGCTTGGCCCTCTCTCCTGGAGGCGCTCAGTCAGACCGAGTGCTGACATGTGGCAAGACGCTCCTCGGGGCGCCTCTTGCTTGGGATTCTCTCCTGGAAGCCCTCAGTCAGACCCATTGTTGACATGTGGCAAGACGCTCCTCGGGGCGCATCTTGCTTGGGCCTCTCTCCTGGAGGCGTTCAGTCAGACCGAGTGCTGACATGTGGCAAGACGCTCCTCGGGGCACGTCTTGCTGGGGCTTCTCTCCTGGAGGCGCTCAGTCAGACCCAGTGTTGACATGTGACAAGACGCTCCTCGGGGCGCATCTTGCTTGGGCCTCTCTCCTGGAGGCGCTCAGTCAGACCCAGTGTTGACATGTGGCAAGACGCTCCTCGGGGCGCGTCTTGCTGGGGCTTCTCTCCTGGAGGCGCTCAGTCAGACCCAGTGTTGACATGTGACAAGACGCTCCTCGGGGCGCGTCTTGCTTGGGCCTCTCTCCTGGAGGCGCTCAGTCAGACCGAGTGCTGACATGTGGCAAGACGCTCCTCGGGGCGCATCTTGCTTGGGCTTCTCTCCTGGAGGCCCTCAGTCAGACCCTTCGTTGACATGTGGCAAGACGCTCCTCGGGGCGCATCTTGATTGGGCCTCTCTCCTGGAGGCGCTCAGTCAGACCGAGTGCTGACATGTGGCAAGACGCTCCTCGGGGCACGTCTTGCTGGGGCTTCTCTCCTGGAGGCGCTCAGTCAGACCCAGTGTTGACATGTGACAAGACACTCCTCGGGGCGCGTCTTGCTTGGGCCTCTCTCCTGGAGGCGCTCAGTCAGACCCAGAGGTGACATGTGGCAAGACGCTCCTCGGGGCACGTCTTGCTTGGGGCTCTCTCCTGGAGGCCCTCTGTCAGACCCAGTGTTGACATGTGGTAGGGACACGATCACGCCGACCCTATTGTTGGAGAACCTGCTGAGTTCGTCGAACAAGTAGACGCCGGATTGGGCGCGGGCACGCGCTTGTTTTAGAGGCGTTTTCGCGCAGACTCTACCCTGCACGACCGCTCGTGGCCGCACTAGCTATATTTATCTTTATTTGTTTCACACACACACACACACACACACACACACACACACACACACACACACACACACACACACACACACACACACACACACACACACAGGCCCTTGCGTGCAAACCCCGGTCAGGCCTGCAGTGTACACATCAGAGACATGATGTTCTTTCACAGAACTGAGGTTGTTCATTACTAAATGACTTTTACAGGAATATTGTTATTATACTATTCAACAGGTTGATCATAATAATGTGTATTAAACCCACAACCTAGCACTGAGGACAGAGGGACTTTATTTAAATTAGTACTTAATGGAAACGATACATAATGATACATAAGAGCCATGTCATACATTCAGCCAAGGAATAGTAGCATTGTGCACTATTAAAAATATACACATCAATTGCTCGAATCCCATTGTTGCAAAGTAAAACTCTAATAAAACTCTAGTCTGACATCAACAGAGAAGACTTAGTGTATGTACTACAAATACAGCATTAGGATTTCGAGTGGACCGTGCACCTTGTGAACCATCAGAGGCTTATGACGCAACATATCTTCCAGTTGCTATTAGACAAGTTATAATTCTCGACCATTTTTCGGAACTGGTTTCTTGGGTCCGTGAGTAAATGCCAAATGAGATGATAGTCCTTAAGTAAGTTCCTGGCGATCCCATGTCACGCTCTTGCCCATCAGCCGGTGAACGCTGAGACGGAACTCGATGAGAGCGATGTATTTTTTAAGTGCTCCGAATGTACTTCTAACAAGCGTGTGATTCACTTCGTGAGTAAACCGCAGCTGCAGCTGATTCAAACAGTCGAGCCAACTTTCTACATCACAATATGCGTTTTGTAGTTAGTCGAGTTACCTTTTGTGTGGCGCATGCACGGGTCGTTAGCGTCCAGCTCCCGGCTTATAGAGAGTCCTGTATTGACACAGACGTCAATACATCTCGATGTCATGCAACACACAAAGTCTGTCGCATGCAGGTGGGTTAACACACATGTACGATGTGTGCAATGGAGCGCCCGTTTACAATGGGACACGACGATGATCATTGTTAACCAAACTCTTGTTTCTCACGACAGGTGGTAGCGTTGTCTCCTGCACCTGGTCTTCGTGCACAGAGGGTGTTGTAATGTGCTCGTCATAGTCGCAATCGTTGTCACTCGAATCCGTTGTTCTCACGACAGGTGGTAGCGTTGTCTCCTGCATGTTGTCTTTGCGTGCGGCAAGCGTTGTGCTGTGCTCGTTATAATGGTTGTCTTCGTACAAAGGGGGTGTTGAATACTCCTTCGCGAGTAGTCTAGGAGGTGGTGTGATGGGACGTATCTCAGAGGCGTTATGTGAGCGTACCACCATGGCCTGAGCAACTGCGACTACTGAGAGTACACCCAGTACAGACAGCGAGATCATTTTTTTTCTTGGGTGTTGTACGTGTGGGTACAGCCGCATTAATGGCAGTGAGAGCAAGTGGTCAAATGTATTAATAGGTCACTAGCAGAAACTATGGCACGTGGTCAGAGTGTAATCGTAACCACCGTAGCTCTTGTCATAATTTAATATACATAGAAATCAGAAACGGGCATGTCAGGATAGACATTGCGAGTGATAATGCGGCCAGTATCTGTGTGCGCTTGAGAGCACCTTGTTGTTCTACTGTGGTGCCCACGCCGCCGGGTCTGTAAATGTCATCGACCTTCTTTATATACGCATACGCTAAAGACTGTATATTCTTTATGGATTTGAACACGTCCTTTGTTTTGCGTAACGCTTTAGCTGTCTCGAGCATGATGTTGTGAGTGTACGCCAGTGTTTCGCGTGCACCGAGGTCCGAAAGGGCGTGCGCTACAACTATTAACCTTGGTTTGGGAGTGTGGCGACACGCTCGCTCTGCTGTAATGGGCAGATGCAATGTTATCACCTGGTACGTTTCGTTAGTCGGGTCGTAACACACCGGTCCATGACACGGACCGTCACATTGTATGGGGCACAGTAAGGACAACACGCCGCCGACCGTGACTTCGCACTCGACCATGGTGGTGTTGTCGATTTGCAAAGGATCACATACGCCTCTCCAGTCGCAATGAGGCACATTGTAGCCGACGCGACCGTCGGTCACCATAGCTTTCGTCAGCCAACACACTCGATTGCCCTTCGAAACATCGGCGATCAACGTGAGCGTAGAGGTCGCCGTCGCTTTACTGTACGCCAGGATATCTGTGTGTGAGTGCACGCTCGACGTCGATTGACAACCGGTCATGTCAGACCTGATCAGACCTTCCGAAAACATGACCATTAGTTGTTGTGCGGCCGAGAGTATCGCGATCATACCGTTGAGATGTGTAGAAAGCGCATACACGCCAGCCTTCCACGTTTCCAAAGTTTCCAGCAGTCTAGAAGGACTTGTCTTAGCGCGCACGGCTGTGCTGAATTTGCATTGGGTAGACACAACGGCTTCGCCCTTCCTTAGGATCTTGTGGGCTCATGTACTCTTGGTAGGCCAAGACGTGTATAGTCGAGCGCGGTGACGTCCCGAACACTTGACCCGGTTTTGTTGTGGCGATATGCGTGTCCAGTAACGTGGCAAAGTCCGCGTGTCTAGCGTGTATTGATTTTACAGCTCGCTCATACCCCAACAGTACGGTCCGTAGAAGTTTGTTCACTTGTTTCCATGCGCTCGTGGAACACAGGACATCGCAACCTCTGTGATACTCAAGTAAAGCGTCACACACCAGCTGCTTGCACGTTGGAAATACAATCGGTAGTAACTTCTTACTCCACTCTATGTTGAACTCGTATAGTATGTATATGGGCGGTTGCGGCGGTTTGCGCATTTTCTATCTACCCTCCGCTAATATGACTCTGTGGTCTGTCTCCTGAGATGGTGCAGTTGGAACTTGCGAGAGTTCACTATCGACGGTCGGCGTTTCCATTTCGTCAACTGTGCCATTTTCAGCCGCTGGCAAACGGCTGTCGACGGTCGATGCGAGACACCAACATAATGTTAGACCGCGACCCTCATGCCAGTTTTCTGTAGTACTGGTTGTAGTTTCTGGTGCACACTCGAAACGCCATTACGATCACAATTACGTTGATTAATAAATCCAGTGTTGTAGCGACTGCAGCCAGCGCCGTCGCGCAACTCGTGTCGGTGTTATCTCTCGATACTTTCATTCGTATCCGAGCGTATGCAGAATCTACGGATCTGGTGAAGTTGCTTGTCACTAGCTTGCGCACGTTTGATATGGCACTTTGCGCGAGACTCACACAACCTGCAGTGTCGACCGTCGCGTCAGTGCAAAGTTTTTCCGATATATCGCTCGCAACATTGTTTGTCATTTGCTGTACACTGCGCACACTGGCCGCGAGGTCGCGGAGAGGGTCTTCGTTACGAGTTGTGTAATATCCGCTGACTTGCCGATTCAATTCTGGTGGCGATGACCCAAACGAGAACGCTTTTAAGGTGCATGTCGTGGTAACTCTGGTAGCGCCGTGGTTGACGAGGACAATCATCTTTAGCAATAGTTCATCTCGAAGCGCAACGATGGTGAGGGCGACGGGTTGGCCGGTTCCGCCTTCAGGCCACTCGGTTGCCGCTAGATTACCCAATGCCACACACGCAGACGAACCCTGTACACACTCAATGACCCGTGTGCGATCGTTGATTTCTGCTAGTACGTTTGCTAGTTCTACGTGCTTCCACGGATCGGGCGTGGGCACGCGCTTGTTTTTAGAGGCGTTTTCGCGCAGCCTCTACCCTGCACGACCGATCGTGGCCGCACTAGCTATATTTATCTTTGTTTCACACACACACACACACACACACACACACACACACACACACACACACACACACACACACACACACACACACACACACACACACACACACACACACACACACACACAGGCCCTTGCGTGCAAACCCCGGTCAGGCCTGCACTGTACACATCAGAGACATGATGTTCTTTCACAGGACTGAGGTTGTTCATTACTAAATGACTTTTACAGGAATATTGTTACTATACTATTCAACAGGTTGATCATAATAATGTGTATTAAACCCACAACCTAGCACTGAGGACAGAGGGACTTTATTTAAATTAGTGCTTAATGGAAACGATACATAATGATACATAAGAGCCATGTCATACATTCAGCCTAGGAATAGTAGCATTGTGCACTATTAAAAATATACACATCAATTGCTCGAATCCCATTGTTGCAAAGTAAAACTCTAATAAAACTCTAGTCTGACATCAACAGAGAAGACTTAGTGTATGTACTACAAATACAGCATTAGGATTTCGAGTGGACCGTGCACCTTGTGAACCATCAGAGGCTTATGACGCAACATATCTTCCAGTTGCTATTAGACAAGTTATAATTCTCGACCATTTTTCGGAACTGGTTTCTTAGGTCCGTGAGTAAATGCCAAATGAGATGATAGTCCTTAAGTAAGTTCCTGGCGATCCCATGTCACGCTCTTGCCCATCAGCCGGTGAACGCTGAGACGGAACTCGATGAGAGCGATGTATTTTTTAAGTGCTCCGAATGTACTTCTAACAAGCGTGCGATTCACTTCGTGAGTAAACCGCAGCTGCAGCTGATTCAAACAGTCGAGCCAACTTTCTACATCACAATATGCGTTTTGTAGTTAGTCGAGTTACCTTTTGTGTGGCGCATGCACGGGTTGTTAGCGTCCAGCTCCCAGCTTAGAGAGTCCTGTATTGACACAGACGTCAATACATCTCGATGTCATGCAACACACAAAGTCTGTCGCATACAGGTGGGTTAACACATGTACGATACCTTTTGTGTGGCGCATGCACGGGTCGTTAGCGTCCAGCTCCCGGCTTATAGAGAGTCCTGTATTGACACAGACGTCAATACATCTCGATGTCATGCAACACACAAAGTCTGTCGCATACAGCTGGGTTAACACACATGTACGATGTGTGCAATGGCGCGCCCGTTTACAATGGGACAGGACGATGATCATTGTTAACCAAACTCTTGTTTCTCACGACAGGTGGTAGCGTTGTCTCCTGCACCTGGTCTTCGTGCACAGAGGGTGCTGTAATGTGCTCGTCATAGTCGCGATCGTTGTCACTCGAATCCGTTGTTCTCACGACAGGTGGTAGCGTTGTCTCCTGCATGTTGTCTTCGCGTGCGGCAAGCGTTGTGCTGTGCTCGTTATAATGGTTGTCTTCGTACAAAGGGGGTGTTGAATACTCCTTCGCGAGTTGTCTAGGAGGTGGTGTGATGAGACGTATCTCAGAGGCGTTATGTGAGCGTACCACCATGGCCTGAGCAACTGCGACTACTGAGAGTACATCCAGTACAGACAGCGAGATCATTTTTTTTCTTGGGTGTTGTACGTGTGGGTACAGCCGCTTTAATGGCAGTGAGAGCAAGTGGGTATATGTATTTATAGGTCACTAGCAGAAACTAAGGCACGTGGTCAGAGTGTAATCGTAACCACCTAAAGTAGCTCTTGTCATAATTTAATATACATAGAAATCAGAAACGGGCATGTCAGGATAGACATCACGAGTGATAATGCGGCCAGTATCTGTGTGCGCTTGAGAGCACCTTGTTGTTCTACTGTGGTGCCTATGGCGCCGGGTCTGTAAATGTCATCGACCTTCTTTATATACGCATACGCTAAAGACCGTATATTCTCTATGGATTTAAACACGTCCTTTGTTTCGCGTAACGCTTGAGCTGTCTCGAGCGTGATGTTGTGAGCGTACGCCAGTGCTTCGCGTGCACCGAGGTCCGAAAGGGCGTGCGCTACAACCATTAACCTTGGTTTGGGAGTGTGGCGAAACGCTCGCTCCGCTGTAATGGGCGGATGCAATGTTATCACCTGGTACGTTTCGTTAGTCGGGTCGTAACACACCGGTCCGTGTCACGGACCGTCACATTGTATGGGGCACAGTAAGGACAACACGCCGCCGACCTTGACTTCGCACTTGACCGCGGTGGTGTTGTCGATTTGCAAAGGATCACATACGCCTCTCCAGTCGCAATGAGGCACATTGTAGTCGACGTGACCGTCGGTCACCATAGCTTTCGTCAGCCAACACACTCGATTGCCCTTCGAAACATCGGCGATCAACGTGAGCGTAGAGGTCGCCGTCGCTTTACTGTACGCCAGGATATCCGTGTGTGAGTGCACGCTCGACGTCGATTGACAACCGGTCATGTCAGACCTGATCAGACCTTCCAAACACATGACCATTAGTTGTTGTGCGGCCGAGAGTATCGCGATCATACCGTTGAGATGTGTAGAAAGCGCGTACACGCCAGCCTTCCACGTTTCCAAAGTTTCCAGCAGTCTAGAGGGACTTGTCTTAGCGCGCATGGCTGTACTGAATTTGCGTTGAGTAGACACAACGGCTTCGACCTCGCTTAGGATCTGTGGGCTCATGTACTCGTGGTAGGCCAAGACGTGTATAGTCGAGCGTGGTGATGCCCCGAACACTTGACCCAGTTTTGTTGTGGCGATATGCGTGTCCAGTAACGCGGCAAAGTCCGCGTGTCTAGCGTGTATTGATTTTACAGCTCGCTCATACCCCAACAGTACGGTCCGTAGAAGTTCGTTCACTTGTTTCCATGCGCTCGTGGAACACAGGACATCGCAACCTCTGTGATACTCAAGTAAAGCGTCACACACCAGCTGCTTGCACGTTGGAAATACAATCGGTAGTAACTTCTTACTCTACTCTATGTTGAACTCGTATAGTATGTATATGGGCGGTTGCGGCGATTTGCGCATTTTCTATCTACCCTCCGCTAATATGACTCTGTGGTCTGTCTCCTGAGATGGTGCGGTTGGAACTTGCGAGAGTGCACTATCGACGGTCGGCGTTTCCATTTCGTCAAGTGTGCCATTTTCAGCCGCTAGCAAACGGCCGTTGACGGTCGATGCGAGACACCAACATAACGTTAGACCGTGACCCTCATGCCAGTTTTCTGTAGTACTGGTTGTAGTTTCTGGTGCACACTCGATACGCCATTAAGATCACAATTACGTTGATTAATAAATCCAGTGTTGTAGCGACTGCAGCCAGCGCCGTCGCGCAACTAGTGTCGGTGTTATCTCTCGATACTTTCATTCGTATCCGAGCGTATGCAGAATCTACGGATCTG
The DNA here is from genome assembly GCF_043380555.1 of Nothobranchius furzeri. Taxonomy (NCBI): domain Eukaryota; kingdom Metazoa; phylum Chordata; class Actinopteri; order Cyprinodontiformes; family Nothobranchiidae; genus Nothobranchius; species Nothobranchius furzeri. Next base: position 4,405,809 of record NC_091748.1, on the reverse strand, counting down.
GTGAAGTTGCTTGTCACTAGCTTGCGCACGTTTGATATGGCACTTTGCGCGAGACTCACACAACCTGCAGTGGCGACCGTCGCGTCAGTGCAAAGTTTTTCCGATATATCGCTCGCAACATCGTTTGTCATTTGCTGTACACTGCGCACACTGGCCGCGAGGTCGCGGAGAGGGTCTTCGTTACGAGCTACTCTGGTAGCGCCGTGGTTGATGAGGACGATCATCTTTAGCAATAGTTCATCTCGAAGCGCAACGATGGTGAGGGCGACGGGTTGGCCGGTTCCGCCTTCAGGCCACTCGGTTGCCGCTAGATTGCCCAATGCCACACACGCAGACGAACCCTGTACACACTCAATGACCCATGTGCGATCGTTGATTTCTGCTAGTACGTTTGCTAGTTCTAAGTGCTTCCACGGATCGGGCGTGGGCACGCGCTTGTTTTTAGAGGCGTTTTCGCGCAGCCTCTACCCTGCACGACCGCTCGTGGCCGCACTAGCTATATTTATCTTTGTTTCACACACACACACACACACACACACACACACACACACACACACACACACACACACACACACACACACACTCACACACACACACACACACACACACACACACACACACACACACACACACACACACACACACACACACACAGGCCCTTGCGTGCAAACCCCGGTCAGTCCTGCAGTGTACACATCAGAGACATGATGTTCTTTCACAGAACTGAGGTTGTTCATTAATAAATGACTTTTACATGAATATTGTTATTATACTATTCAACAGGTTGATCATAATAATGTGTATTAAACCCACAACCTAGCACTGAGGACAGAGGGACGTTATTTAAATTAGTACTTAATGGAAACGATACATAATGATACATAAGAGCCATGTCATACATTCAGCCTAGGAATAGTAGCATTATGCACTATTAAAAATATACACATCAATTGCTCGAATCCCATTGTTGCAAAGTAAAACTCTAATAAAACTCTAGTCTGACATCAACAGAGAAGACTTAGTGTATGTACTACAAATACAGCATTAGGATTTCGAGTGGACCATGCACCTTGTGAACCATCAGAGGCTTATGACGCAACATATCTTCCAGTTGCTATTAGACAAGTTATAATTCTCGACCATTTTTCGGAACTGGTTTCTTGGGTCCGTGAGTAAATGCCAAATGAGATGATAGTCCTTAAGTAAGTTCCTGGCGATCCCATGTCACACTCTTGCCCATCAGCCGGTGAACGCTGAGACGGAACTCGATGAGAGGGATGTATTTTTTAAGTGCTCCGAATGTACTTCTAACAAGCGTGTGATTCACTTCGTGAGTAAACCGCAGCTGCAGCTGATTCAAACAGTGGAGCCAACTTTCTACATCACAATATGCGTTTTGTAGTTAGTCGAGTTACCTTTTGTTTGGCGCATGCACGGGTCGTTAGCGTCCAGCTCCCAGCTTATAGAGTCCTGTATTGACACAGACGTCAATACATCTTGATGTCATGCAACACACAAAGTCTGTCGCATACAGGTGGGTTAACACATGTACGATACCTTTTGTGTGGCGCATGCAAGGGTCGTTAGCGTCCAGCTCCCGGCTTATAGAGAGTCCTGTATTGACACAGACGTCAATACATCTCGATGTCATGCAACACACAAAGTCTGTCGCATACAGGTGGGTTAACACACATGTACGATGTGTGCGATGGCGCGCCCGTTTACAATGGGACAGGACGATGATCATTGTTAACCAAACTCTTGTTTCTCACGACAGGTGGTAGCGTTGTCTCCTGCACCTGGTCTTCGTGCACAGAGGGTGCTGTAATGTGCTCGTCATAGTCGCGATCGTTGTCACTCGAATCCGTTGTTCTCACGACAGGTGGTAGCGTTGTCTCCTGCATGTTGTCTTCGCGTGCGGCAAGCGTTGTGCTGTGCTCGTTATAATGGTTGTCTTCGTACAAAGGGGGTGTTGAATACTCCTTCGCGAGTAGTCTAGGAGGTGGTGTGATGGGACGTATCTCAGAGGCGTTATGTGAGCGTACCACCATGGCCTGAGCAACTGCGACTACTGAGAGTACACCCAGTACAGACAGCGAGATCATTTTTTTCTTGGGTGTTGTACGTGTGGGTACAGCCGCTTTAATGGCAGCGAGAGCAAGTGGGCAAATGTATTGATAGGTCACTAGCAGAAACTAAGGCACGTGGTCAGAGTGTAATCGTAACCACCTAAAGTAGCTCTTGTCATAATTTAATATGCATAGAAATCAGAAACGGGCATGTCAGGATAGACATCACGAGTGACAATGCGGCCAGTATCTGTGTGCGCTTGAGAGCACCTTGTTGTTCTACTGTGGTGCCCACGCCACCGGGTCTGCAAATGTCATCGACCTTCTTTATATACGCATACGCTAAAGACCGTATATTCTCTATGGATTTGAACACGTCCTTTGTTTCGCGTAACGCTTGAGCTGTCTCGAGCGTGATGTTGTGAGTGTATGCCAGTGTTTCGCGTGCACCGAGGTCCGAAACGGGGTGCGATACAACTATTAACCTTGGTTTGGGAGTGTGGCAAAATGCTCGCTCCGCTGTAATGGGCGGATGCAATGTTATCACCTGGTACGTTTTGTTAGTCGGGTCGTAACACACCGGTCCGTGACACGGACGTCACATTGTATGGGGCACAGTAAGGACAACACGTCGCCGACCGTGACTTCGCACTCGACTGCGGTGGTGTTGTCGATTTGCAAAGGATCA